>NC_090307.1:50607859-51257859 GCF_039906515.1 Pseudorca crassidens | reverse complement strand
TTTAAAAGGATGAATTTTATGGTATTTGAATTATATATCTATAAAAAATTAAAAATAAAGATTGATATATGTGATTGTCACCATCTTGGACAATGGCTTTATAAAATATAGATATGAAACTTCTGGTGTAGTAGAGCACATTCTGTAAAATACATTTTCAATTAATATAAATCAATCACCAAAACATATTGAACAGCATAAAGATATCTGATATTAGAAACATTATGAATTTTTAAACTGCATACAGCTGAAAGTCTTGTGAGTTTTGAAAATGTTTCTGATAAAGACAAAATACACATTACATAGAGAGATATGACTTAAAATAGGGTTGATTTGATTCTTTTTCCATTCATGGAATGCAAATTAATGCTAATGATCTTTATTTAAAGTCTAAGTGATTTTCCCCATTTGTCACTCTTTACTCTTTACATTTGTAACTTTGCTTTGCATTTATTCATTATTACTTCTCTCTCAAGAGACACCAGGATTTTTTTCATTCTTCCACAATTAACAAAGTCCCTTTCAAAAACAGCCAGTATTTTTGCTTAGTTAACTTTCAAGGCTTTGCTATTAAAAAAGCAATGAAGCACTTGTTTTATGCAATTTCTTAATTCCAGTCTCTAAACTGGAGACACTAGAGAGCATTCAGTGTGAAAGGGGAAGGAAAGAAAGGCTGATAAATACATTGCTGACGTTGTCTGTAGTATAAGATAAGGTGCAAAAATAAACAGGATGACTGTAACCGCTGTAGATAAGATGGTGAAGGGGCACTGAGTGGGTTGGCCCAGAAAATAAACATGGATTTATTTTATGGACTGTGCATGATAACCGCACTGTCTTTTGTAATTCTATGTGAGAAGGGAAAGCAATTCAACAGCCTTGGGGATCTTGCCTGGTAGCCTTAGGTTGTGGCAAGATCATGCCTATGGGCTGCCAAGTAGATCAAATTCAGGAAAAAGAATAACGATGAATTGTGTTGGCTACATTTCATTCTGTTACCTTGTGTGAACATAGAATGGGTTAGGAGCAAAGCTTAGAATTTTTTCTTGGTATTCTATTTGAATTTATTGAAGTGTCAAGTCTCTTTGTAACTTGTGTACCATTTCCTTCCTTTTCTATCACTCCTTATGTATATCTAACTATTCTTTTTAAATATTTATGATACTTTAAAAGTTCAAGTTCTATAAATAAAAATAAATATACATAAATAAATCTCACCAACAACTAGCAATTTGCTATTAAATAATGAATTGAAATAATTTTCTTTTAGTGGACTGTGACTAGTGATCCAAGACCTATTGACATTGTTTACATCCTTTAACTTAATTCATTAACTTTGCTTGTATAACTAAGAACAGAAATAATCATTACCTTGCCTCATCTGGTCACTGTGAAAAAAAAGTGGATGGAAGGCAACTGAACACAGGGTTAAAGATTCATCTTGCTCATGTCAAGAGGGACATAGCAAGGAGAGGGTGTGGAAAAAAGGGAACCCTCCTATAATGTTGATGGGAAGGTAAATTGGTATGGCCACTATGGAGGACAATATGGAGGTTCCTTAAAAAACTAAAAATAGAGCTCCATATGATTCAGCAATCCTACTCCTGGGCATATATTTGGAGAAAACCATAATTCGAAAGGATACATGTATCCCAATATTCATTGCAGCACTATTTACAATAGCCAGGACATGGAAGCAACCTAAATGTCCATCAATGGAGGAATGGATAAAAAAGATGTGGTACATATATGCAATGGAACATTACTCAGCCATAAAAAAGAACAAAACAATGCCATTTTCAGCAACATGGATGGACCTAGAGATTATCATACTGAGTGAAGTAAGTCAGACAGAGAAAGACAAATATCATATGATATCGCTTATATGTAGAATCTAAAAATATGGTACAAATGCACCTGTTTACAAAACAGAAATACAGTCACAGATGTAGAAAACAAACTTATGGTTACCAAGGGGGGAAGGGGAGGGAGGGATAAACTGGGAGATTGGGATTGACATATGCACACTACTGTATATAAAATAGACAACTAATAAGAACCTACTGTACAGCACAGGGAACTCTACTCAACACTCTGTAATGACCTATATGGGAATAGAATCTAAAAAAGAGTGGATATATGTATATGTATAACTGATTCACTTTGCTATACAGCAGAAACTAACACAATGTTGTAAATTAACTATACTCCAATAAAAATTAATTTAAAAAAAAGAAAAAGAAATAGAGGGACAGAGCAAGAGCCTTAATCTCATCCAGCAGATGATGGAGTCCCACAGGGTCCAGCTTGGTTTCAGTCTCCAATGTGTTCCATTTCCTTCAGCAAACAAGGGACTAAAACCATCAACATGCAGGGACTTTCTAGCAGGTTTACATTTAGGATGAAAAAAACCTATAAAGACCAAGCTCTTTTCTTCCTGAAACTATTTTGCATTTTCTTTATAGCTTTTTCCTTCTTTTATTCTTTTTCACATATTGATCTTTTGTCTTTTTTTTCTTAAGTTAAGCTGCCTTAGATCTTCTGTATGCTTTTCAGTTTATGCATTTAAGTCCTTTTGCATTTCTGAAGGAGTAGCTGCTAAAGCTTTCTTATTATTTAATGACGTTAAGTTTTACAGCTGCCACAGTTCTGTCTAGTTGCCTCTGGCCCTCAACTTGGTGTAGAGCTTTTGGAAGATCTCATAGAGAACAAAACAGCTGAAAACATTTATCATCCATGGGTATCCAGGAAGGAGCCCACCGTGATGTGTAGGAAGCATAGCTCCTCATTCTCCAGGGCTGAGGACTCTCCAGTCTGTTCTCCATCCAGCTTCTTGGTATGTTTTCCTGAGCTACTTCTTTTGAAAAAAAAAAAAAAATTATTTTTTACTTTTGGCCACACTGTGAGGCATGCGGGATCTTAGTTCCTCCATCAGGGATCGAACCCATGACACCTGCAATGGGAGCACAGCGTCTTAACCACTGGACTGCCAAGGAAATCCCCCTGAGCTACTTCTTTATCTCTCCATCATTCATCCAGTTCTGGGGAAACACTAAACGTAAGGATTAACTCAGCAGGGCTGGGTTGTCCAAACCCTTCATATTTTAACAAATAGTTTGGCCATTGACCAGCTCCTAGGCAATAACCGCTAAGCTCCTGGAATATCTTGCCCGTTACAGTGTTTTTGTTTACTTGGGGCCTTGGTCAAGTCAGATAGTCTAGCTAACAATGGGATTCATGGTGGGGATCTTGGGCCATGTGACATCCGTTTGACCTCTGGGGGAGCTGGAGACTAAGTAATTCAGTTCAGCCATGTGGACGCTAAATGCCTATATGATCAATCTCCAATAAGACCCCTGGACGCCAAGGCCCAGGTGAGCTTCACTGGTTGGCAATATTTTATGCATGTTGTTACACATCATTGCTAGAATTAAGCACTGTCCATACGACTTCACTGGGAGAGGACAACAGGACAACTGGAAGTTTGCACCTGGTTTCTCCTGGACTCTGTGCCTTTTTTCCTTTGCTGATATTAATCTGTATCCCATTGCTGTAATAAACCATAACTGTGAGTATAACAGATTTGCTGCATTCTGCCAAGCCCTTCTGGTAAATCGTTGGACCTGAAGGTGGTCTTGGTGACTCCCAACAACAGTAAGGCTGATGAGTCAGCCCCTCTGGTTCCTCCTTGAGATCTCCTCTATTGTGGGAGGTAGTGAGAGCCTGACTAGGGTCTGGGCACTCATTTGTTGCTTATGATAGCAGATTAGCACTGTAAAAGGATCAGACAGGAAGTATTTCAGGCTTTGCAGGTCATTTGGTCTCTTGCAACAGGGTGAAAACCTGCATAGCACATTTTCTCAATAAAGTTGGATCTACCCTTTGGAACAGCCACTCATTCACCACATCATCAACTCTAGCACCGAGGTCACAGTAACCTCTGTCATATTCTGCTCACTCTGTGAGGCTATTCTGAGCACACTTACATCTTTAGTTAGGCCAATTTTGCCCCTTGGTGTCTATCCGCTAATAGGTTTGTGTCCATGGTAGTACTGGGTAAGAGGTGGCATGTACCTTCCCAGGTGGCTCAGTTCCAGGATATGAATCTAAAGCATGATACAGCTGGACCTAGCACCCAAGTTCAAAAATTCCACATGGGAGCCACCAGGGTAACCAATGAAGCAGACCCCTCCCCTTCTTGTCTACAAAATGAGCCTTAGCTGCCATCTAAGAAAGGTAAAAGTTGGGAACATGTATTGGACCATGTTGGGAACATGTATTGGACCAGCTATTACTCTTTGCTGGAGAAAAGCCCTTGGGATTATAACTATGTTGTCGGTGCCCAGCCTGTTATCTCCTTTGGCCTCGTTGCTGTAGCTCATACCTGCTGACCTCCCACCTGCCAGCATCTGCATTTCTTTGCTGACGGCTTTCTCTGGTGGCCTGAGACTGCTCTGCAGTCTGGAAATACTGGAGAATTAATGCCACCCTCAAACCCTAGCAATCTTTAGCCAATGATTTATGGCTCCCTCACAACTACGGGAATAACTCTGAGGAGGATGTTCTACACTGGCTTCCAGAGTGTCCCAGTAGGATTAAGATTTCATTAGTCAAAGTATAACTTCAAAGCACCCTTCTTGGCTTGCTTCCTTTCCCTGCTCTTCTCCCATTACTACTTTTCCCCTACTCTTGGAATCATATCTCAAATAAACTACTTGTACAGATCTTTGTCTCAGGATCTGCTTGTGGGATAACATAAATTAAGACACCTGTCAACTTTGCTGCTCCTTATCTGCTCTGGGCTCTTCTTTTCTTTTGTTGGTTCTGAATACACACTGATCCTTGAGACAAGTTTAGGTAACTCTTCATTGTAAACTTTCAGTAGAGTCTGGCCAGGGCTGTGGATGGAGAGTGGCTTGGGTATTATGCCATTGGTCTTGCGACTCAGCCTTCTTGGGCTCACAAGGAGTGAGGACATAAGCCTTTAGCAGTGCTCCAAGTGAAGGCTCTCTCAGACTTACTTTTCATTTTTCTTCTGCCTCATCCTTCTTGTCTTTCTTCTTTAATCACCCCCATTTCTTTTTTTTTTTTTTTTTTTGTGGTATGCGGGCCTCTCACTGTTGTGGCCCCTCCCGTTGCGGAGCACAGGCTCCAGACGCGCAGGCTTAGCGGCCATGGCTCACGGGCCCAGCCGCTCTGCCGCATGTGGGATCTTCCCGGACCGGGGCACGAACCCGTGTCCCCTGGCAGGCGGACTCTCAACCACTGCGCCACCAGAGAAGCCCCATTTATCACTACTTTAATCCAAACATTCCTCCTTAATGTAGGTCCCTCTGGTTAAGTCATTGGGCTGGTCTATATGGTTAGTACAAGATGAGATACTCCTAAACAACAAGGTCCTACTGTATGGCATAGGGAACAATATTCAATACCCTATGACAAACCATAATGGAAAAGGATATGAAAAAGAATATATATATAATTGAGTCACTTTGCTGTACAGAAGAAACTAACACAACACTGTAAATCAACTACATTTCAATAAAATAAATTGTAAAAAATGATGAGATATTCCACGATTTTCCCTTTGGTCCAATACAGAGAAATGGGATTATCCCTTTCAAGAGGCAGCAAACATTTGCATAATTAGTCCCAGCTTGGCAAGGTGCAGGGAATAGATAATTCATCCCACTATCTCTTTGGAATTTTTGTATTTAGGTTCAAATTAATATACATACTGCCTTTTCTTTGGAATATTACCAGACTTTGGGATTCTTAATGGTAGCTCTAGTTTTAGGGACTAACCGCTACTGAGAAAGAAAATTTTGGTGAAGTAAGGAAGACATATGTAAATTCCTGTAAAGCGTAAACCCTTTCTCCTTAATTCCACCACAAAAGTGTAATCATCTATCTAACAGAAACCTATTTTTAGTTCCCCTCACCTTACATTGCAAAACACAATGCTGGAGGTTTGTAAACCAGCGCTTTGCTTCTTTGTCATGCCCATCTTCTTAAGCAGGTGTGTTAGTTAACCATTCCAATTTTCTGTTAACCTACTACCTTTTTTTTTTTTTTTTTTTTTGCGGTACGCAGGCCTCTCACTGTTGTGGCCTCTCCCGTTGCGGAGCACAGGCTCAGCGGCCATGGCTCACGGGCCCAGCCGCTCCGTGGCATGTGGGATCTTCCCGGACCGGGGCATGAACCCGTGTCCCCTGCACCGGCAAGCGGACTCTCAACCACTGCGCCACGAGGGAAGCCCTAACCTACTACTTTGAAAGTGATAAGTAAAATAAGTCAACTGAATGTGATACTATTTTACTTACTGTTGCCTGCATGGGCAGTGAACTGAGGACCTTGATCTGAAGAGATGTAGCTAGGAAGGCTAAATGTACTCTAAGTTTCTATCAAGTCTGATATAAGGAGAATGGGATGGAGTGGGGAGAGATAGCTTGCCTCTTGCTTCATCAGAGTCTTTCTCCTTTGGGAAACTATGTATATATGAAAGACATGTAAGTTCTGAACTCAGAGGTATTTACCTTTTTATTACCCAGATCCTATTCTCGGTTTTTGAAGTGGATACCTAAAGAGTACATCTGAAGTAGAATTGTCCAATAAGGAAGCTCCAGGCTCAGGTTATGGTTACCAAGTGAGAAAGGAAAGTTTTTTCCCTTCCAGTGAAATTGTAAAGAAAGGGGAAATGCAACAAATTCCTTTTATTCTTCACTTTAATAAATTTAAAAGCATCGCAAATGAAATTAATAAATTATAGTGGAGTAGAATATATAAATTTCTTTATAATTTAATCATGTCATATAGAATATATGTGAAGTATTTTAATGTAAATTGTTTTGAATTTTATTTTATTTTTTATACAGCAGGTTCTTATTAGTTATCCATTTTATACATATTAGGGTATATATGTCAATCCCAATCTCCCAATTCTAATGTAAATTTTGAATGCGTAATTTCATTTATAAAATACAAAAATAGGCACAGCTAATTTTGATTATAGATGTTAGGATAGTCTTACCCATGAGGGTTGAGTGTTTCTTGATTTGGCTGGTGGTTACATGGGTATGTTCAATTTGTAAAAATTAATCAGTTATACATCTATGACTTGTGTACTTTATACACTTATGATTTATGTACTTTTGTTTGTTTCTTAAATTTTGGCCGCACTGCGCAGCATGTGGGATCTTAGTTCCCCAGCCAGGGATCGAACCTGCACCCCCTGCATTGGAAGGTGGAGTCTTAGCCACTGGACCGCCAGGGAAGTCCCGATTTATGTACTTTTGTTGTGTATATCATACTTAAACAAAAAGTAATAAAACAGAATGAAACAAAATGCAGCCTTAGCCCTTAGCAACTTATTTCTACTAGGAGAGACAAGCAAGAAACCTCCATTTGTATAGATTCCTATGCCCATTTGGATTCATTTTCCTTCTGCCTGAAGAACTTCCTTTCACATTTCTTGTAGTTCTAGTTTGTTGATGATGAATCCTTTCAGCTCTTATACATCTGAAAAATTCCTATTTCGCCTTTGTTTTTGAAAGTTATTTTTATTAGGTACAGAATCCTAGGTTGACATATTTTTTCTTTCAGCCCTTGAAAGATGTTAGACTAGTATCTTCTTGCTTACATTGTTTCTGATGGGAAATCTGCTGTCATCCATATCTTTTTTATTTTGTATGTAATTTTCCCTCCTCTGGCTGCTCTTAAGATTTTTTTTTTTAAACACTGGTTTTGAACAGTTTGATTTGATGTGTTTTGTGCAGTTTTCATCATGTTTCTTGTGTTTGAGGTTCATTGAACTTCTTGGTTTATAGTTTTCATCAAATTTTGAAAGCTTTTGCCCATTATTTCTGCAATTTTTTTCTTCTGTTCCCTGCTCTCTACTTTCCTGCAGGGACTTCTGTAGGCATATATTAGGTCCCTTGAAGTTGTCCTACAGCTTAGTGAAACTCTGTTAAATTTTTGACAGGTGCAGCATCTCCTTTATTTATTTTTTAATTTATTTTTATTTTTTAAAGAAGATGTTGGGGGTAGGAGTTTATTAATTTATTTTTTATTTATTTTTGCTGTGTTGGGTCTTCGTTTCTGTGCGAGGGCTTTCTCTAGTTGTGGCAAGCGGGGGCCACTCTTCATTGCGGTGTGCGGGCCTCTCATTATTGTGGCCTCTCTTGTTGTGGAGCACAGGCTCCAGACGCGCAGGCTCAGTAGTTGTGGCTCATGGGTCCAGCTGCTCTGAGGCATGTGGGATCTTCCCAGACCAGGGCTCAAGCCTGCATCCCCTGCATCAGCAGGCAGACTCTCAACCACTGTGCCACCAGGGAGGCCCTATTTTTTAATTTTTATTGGAGTATAGTTGATTTGCAATGTTGTGTTAGTTTCAGGTGTACAGCAAAGTGAATCAATTATACACATACATATATCTACTCTTTTTTAGATTCTTTTCCCATATAGGCCGTTACAGAGTACTGAGTAGAGTTCCCTGTGCTATACAGTAGGTCCTTATTAGTTATCTGTTTTATATATAGTAGTGTGTATGTCAATCCCAAACTTCCAATTTATCCCTCCCCTGAAGCTCTGTTAAATTGAAAAAAAAAAATCTCCTTTATCCGTTTTTTATTTTGGGTAGTTTACTTTGCTATATGTTCAAATTCACTAATCTTTTCTTCTGCAATTTCTGATTTGTCATTAATCCTTTGTAATGTATTTGTAGTTGAGACATTTCAGTTTTCATTTCTAGAAGTTTGATTTGGGTCTTTTAAAAATAATTTTATTTCTTTATATATCTGTTTAAAATATGGAATACAGCTATAATAACTGCTTTAATGTCCTTATCTATTAATCCTAGTATCTATGTCAGTTATGGGTGGTTTCAACTGATTGATTTTTCTCTGTATTTTGGGTCTTATTTGCATGCTTCTTGGCATGCCTGATAATTCTTAATTGGATTCCAGACATTATACATTTTACCTTGCTGGGGACAGGATATTTTTATGTTCTATAAATATTCTTGAGCTGTGTTCAGAGCTTCCATTAAGTTACTTGGAACTGGTTTGGTCCTTTCAGATCTTGCTTTTAAGATTTGTGAGGCAGGATCCAAGCAGTATTTGGTATAGGGCTACCTATTTCTGACTACTGAGGCAAGACCTTTCTGAATATATTACCCAGTGCCCCGTGAATTGAGTTTTGTCAGTCTGGCTGGTGGGAACAAAGTCTGTAACTGGCCCCTTGTGACCCCTGGGTATTGTTCCTTCTAATCTTTTTTGAGTGGTTCTTCTTCCTGTCTGAGAACATTTCCCCACATACTGTGCTGGTCAGTACTCTGGTAAATACTTGAGCAGGGCCCTTTGCAGCTCTGAAGCACAGAGTTCCATAATACCCTCTATACAATCACTGTTATCTACACACTCCTCTGTTGGCCCAAAGAATTCACTGGGGCTTTTAGCTCCCCCCACCTTTTTCTTTCTTTTTTTTTTTTTTTGACTGTGCCACTTGGCATGGCATGTGGGATTTTAGTTCCCCCACCAGGGATCAAACCCTCGCCCCCTGCAGTGGAAGCATGGAGTCTTAACCACTAGACCACCAGGGAAGTCCCTTCCCTGACCTTTCGATTATCATTTTCTCATGGAAAATGCAGCTTCTTAACTGGCTTCAGAAAGAAGGGGCGATACCGGACTGGTGACAATTTTTATGCAAACTGGGCTTTCCCGTCCTCATCTATTCATTCATCCCATACTGATTTATTTTGAACCAGGCACCCATTTAGGTGTTGGGGATATATCAGTGAAAATACAGACAAAAATCCTTACCCTCATGGTGCTTGTATTTTTCCTGGGAGCAGGGGCGGGGAGAGGAAAGTAAACAGTATAAATAAGTAAATAAAACTACATAGCATTTTAGAGGTTGATCATTAATACTGAGAAGAACATAATAGCAGGGAGGAAATGTGTTAGAGGTAGAGGTTGCAATGTAAACGTCAGAGGTAGGGCTCACTGAGGAAGATGCATTGGAGTAAACAAAAGGAGCCTCTGAGGGAAGAGTGGTTCATGCCCAGGAAACCCATGCAAGAATCTGAGGGTGTGTGTACGGTGTATTTGATGCCAGATAGGGTGGAACAGAGTGAGCTAGGGGTGGAGGGAGTAGCAGAAGCCTTCTTCTCTCCTCCCCCTGGTTCCTTCACTTCCTTTTTATTTTCTTTACCATCTTCTTTTAATATAGTTTGTTTTCCCTCACTCCGCTACCTTCCCACCATCACAATTGGTCATGCCAAAGACTTATGGCTCTTTTCAAGGACCTGGCTATTAGTTTTTCTTATCAAGTCTATTTGACCCAGAAGCATGACTCCAGAGTGGAAGTTATGGAAACACCTAGGAGAGGGTATATCACAGATGTATTTCAGGTTCATGGTTTCAGGTTCTGAAACTCCTTTGGAAGGAGGCGCAAAAGCACTCAACAAGACAGAGGAACTGAGCGTGACATTCGTATTAAACCATCCCAAAGAACTCAAGGTGACAGCAGGTGACATTCATTAAAACAAAAGGAATAGACTTGAGCCTGTTTTCAATTAACTGCTATTTCAAGCAGCTCCAGAGGTTTTGAACACACCTTTCTCTTTTGTCTAATTCAGAAAGTTTGTGAAAAACATTATCAATAAATAGACAATGGCATCTGTAATGCAAATGATTGGTGGCATCCCGCTCTTCTTTCCCATCCAGGGGAGGAAATGAGTGTGTATGTGGAAAATGCTCCTGTCGGGAACATTGGAAGCCACAACTCTGGGCCAAAATATAATAAATTTCTCTGTTTTGAAGATACTTTGATTTATCTCAGGTGATCCTGAGATACCACGGGTGCACACACACACACACACACACACACCCCTTTGAGATGGAAGGCACCATAAGGAAGCTTAGAGAATTACACCCATTATCTTGTAATAACCTATAATGGAGTATAATCTTCGAAAACACTGAATCACTATGGTGTACACCTGAAACTAACACAATACTGTAAATCAACTATACTTCAATTAAAAAAATAATATGCCAGAAATATTTAGAATCCTAAAAGATATATATACACACACACATATACATACATACACATACAGTTAAAATGTAAAACAAGCAGGCAATTTGAACTACAGGTAAGAACTGACCATACAACTCTTCTTCTCGATGGTGTCTTGTCTCTCACATTTGTATGTAAATCTAGGCACAGGACACTAAGTTCTGCATTTCCTTACACTGGTTCTAAAACAACACCTTTATATCCTCATGTCGCCTTTTTTTTTTTTTTTAGGTTGTTTCCCTCGCTCACCTATTGTAAATAGTGCTTCAATGAGTATTGGGTGCATGTATCTTTTCGAATTATAGTTTTGTCTGGATATATGCCCAGGATTGGGATTGCAGGATCATATGGCAACTCTATTTTAAGTTTTTTGAGGAACCTCCATACTGTTCTCCATAGTGGCTGTACCAATTTACATTCCCACCAACAGTGTAAGAGGGTTCTCTTTTCTCCACACCCTCTCCAGTATTTGTTATTTGTAGACTTTTTAATGATGGTCATTCTGACTGGTGTGAGGTAGTACCTCATTGTTGTTTTGATTTGCATTTCTCTAGTAATTAGCAATGTTGAGCATCCTTTCATGTACCTGTTGCCCATCTCTATGTCTTCTTTGGAGAAATGTCTATTTAGGTCTTCTGTCCATTTTTGATTGGGTTGTGTTTTTTTGTTATTGAGTTGTATGAGCTGTTTATATATTTTGGAAATTGAGCCCTTGTCAGTCACATCATTTGCAAATATCTTCTCCCAGTCTGTAGGTTGTCTTTTCATTTAGTGTATGGTTTCATTGCTGTACAGCAGCTCATACGTTTGATTAGGTTCCATTTGTTTATTTTCGCTTTTATTTCTATTGCCTTGGGAGACTGACCTAAGAAAAATGATTGGTATGATTTATGTCAGAGACTGTTTTGCCTATGTTCTCTTCTAAGAGTTTCATGGTGGCATGTCATTTTTTTTTACAATAATTATCTTTAAAATATACATTTAAAAAATTTTATTTATTTATTCATTTATTATACAGCAGGTTCTTATTGGTTATCTATTTTATACATATTCAGTGTATATATGTCAATCCCAATCTCCCAATTCATCCCACCACCAGTACCCCTGCCCCGCTTTCCCACCTTGGTGTCCATACGTTTGTTCTCTACATCTGTGTCTCTATTTCTGCCTTGCAAACCAGTTCATCTGTACCATTTTTCTAGATTCCACATATATGCATTAATATACGATATTTGTTTTTCTCTTTCTGATTTACTTCACTTTGTATGACAGTCTAGGTGCATCCACATGTCTACAAATGACCCAACTTCATTCCTCTTTATGGCTGAGTAATATTCCATTGTATATATGTACCACATCTTCTTTATCCATTCGTCTGTTGATGGGCATTTAGGTTGCTTCCATGACCTGGCTATTGTAAATAGTGCTGCAATGAACATTGGGGTGCTCATGTCATCTTGTTTTGGGAGAATGAAGGGTTTCCTTCAATCTTCCCTTTCCTTTCTTTTATCTTTACTATTGTTCTTCATGATAGGTTAACTTGGTTCTCATATGGAAAATGGGAATTCCTGCCAAGTGCCTTCATAAAATATGAATATATCCAACAAAATAAGATTTCAACCAAGCGTCCACTTAATAGATTATTTTCTTAGTGAGTAGACCACCTGTCTGAAATGTCAATACAACTGAAAACCCCTATAAGGCTAAAGGAAAAGGAACCCAGTTCAGTCATTTTCCACAATGAAGCAGTTTCTGTGCTGAGTTGAATCACTCAGGTATTTGTTCATTTGGTGAAGGGTAACAGTTAAAGTCAGCGGTTATGAAATCACATTGCTTGGTTTCAAATCCAATTTTTCCCTTACTTGGGCTAATAATGTCTCCTTTTTGAACTTCAGATTCCTTATCTGCTAACTCAGCATGGTGCCTACCTCACAAAGTTTCTATGAAAGTTAAATGAGATGATATATGTAATACACATAACACAATGTCCGGCATCTGGTAATTGCACAATACCTATTAGCTGTTATTAATTTCCTTGAGTTAAACGTGCGAGCCATTGGTCAACCCTGGATGTTGTGAAAAATACAAAGAGCGACTTCCCACACAGTCCCAGTCCTCAGGAGAAACAAGTTGACGCATGACAACGATATAAAGTAGGATATATTTGTACATGAGACGGGGAGAGATGAGTGAAGTGCCAGGAGAGGGCAAGTGACAGAGGGGTCACTTCTACCCAGGAAGTTCCAGGAAAGATGATAAGGAGGATGCCACTTTTTAAACCAAGTGAAGAATTAGAAGGAATTAAATAGACTTCTCCGTAGAAGAGAGGAGGATATTCTGGGAAGAAAGAATGTTGTTGGCAAAGGCAAAGAGATGTGACAATGTGAGATGTGTATGGGGGAAGGGTGGCCCATCCTGTTTGGGTTGGGTCATGAACACAAAGATGATGTGTGCTGTACATGGCTGGAAATACATGTTGGGACCTGAACTTAGTTTGGAAAGTAATAAGAAGCCATTGAAGGTACGATGTTTGTGACAGCTATTTTAAAAATGGTATTTAAAGAATGTGTATGAGATCAGTCCTGAGTTTGCTGATGAAATACCATGAATTTCTAAATTATAATCAAGCTCTTTTTGGTCAGTTCAGAGAGTTCATTGTGTTGTGTTCCTATGTCTCTTCGTATTCATTGATATGTGCTATTTTTCTTTACCCTCATTTTTTCCCTGTACAGGTGTGATCTCCATTCCTTTGTACATCCCTCACAGGCTGTTCAACTGGAAGTTTGAAGATAACATCTCTGCATTTTGGCTCACTATTGACTATCTTTTGTGCACAACATCTGTGTATAACATTGTACTCATCAGCTTTGATCAATACCAGTCAGTCTCAAATGCTGTAAGTCAAAATATTAATTTACCCTCCTTAGAAGATTATTTACTTGTAAATTTTGGGTCCCCAAGCAAAAAATTTTTTTGTTTAATAGGCAAAACTTAGAGACGCCTGTTACTCTTTTGTTATCTAGCACTAAGTTTTCATTGGTGCTTAGTGAACATTTTCTGTGTGATTTGGTTAGGTCACTCTCTTATGTACCACTAAAATGGGAAGGTGTCCACTAAAATCCAAGGCAAGTTGTGAGAAGTGGAAAATCGAGTCCATAGTAGATTGGATATGCATGAGTCTCACAGTAGGTTCATCTGTTCAACTCCTTAGACAACTTGAGACCTGAATGTTTTCTTCAGGATGGAACTTGGTGGGTGATTAGAAAGACTCCCAGACTTCTGAATGTCACGAGAAAATTAATTTTGAATGACCAAAGGAAAAGACAGTATACAGGGAAGCTATAGGTTATACAGTAGCACTAACCAGAAACTAACCAGTGCCAGTTTAGGACCCATGCCAAGAAAGTCTGAACTTACCCAAGATTTAGAACAGTCTCATCAACTAGCTCGTGACAGTTCTTAAGCTAAATTTATCAGCAATAGAATAAAGGAGAGAATAAGGTTGATGTTAATAAGGATGAGGGATGGGAAGAGGCCACAGAAACATGGACGGTGATCTGAAGTCTTTGAGACCTAGATGGGAAACTTCCTTCACTCCTGAGTTCCAGGGACCCAAATGTGTGGGAAACGACTGTGTGACAGGGATTTTGCTAAGGACACAAAACTGAATCTCCAGAGTCTTTCCTTTTGAGGAGCATAACAGTCTCATGTGGAGACAGATCCATAAATAAAGGGACTAAGTGTGGTGCTGGAGGCATTGAGAGGACAGTGACAGTTCTGTCCTGGGAGAGTTGTGCAGCTTGGAGGCAGACAGGATCAGGAGGGTGCACTGGACAAAGCAAGGATAAACTGCTGTAACGAAGAGACTCCAAAATGCTGAGACCAAACAAGATAGAAGCTAACTTTTCTCTCATAGAACAGTTCAGGAAGATGGGAAGGCTCTGCTCCAGGAACTCACCCAGGGATCCAGGCTCTGTACCCTCTAGAGCAGGGACCTATGGTGTCTGTTGCAACTGCTCAAATAAAACTTTATTATCCAAACAGGTCGTGGGCCACACTTGTTCCATGGACAGTGGTTTGCTGACCCCCACCCACCCTAAGTCATTAACCTCCTCTGCATGCTCCAAATCATGCTGTTGTCACTCCAGGTTCTAGAAAGGAAGGGCAAAAGGCAGAAGTCCAGGGTAAGGGATTTTCTTTTAACCAAGTAGTGCAGAATCACACAATCATTTCCACTCACCTTTCATTGGTGAAATTTAGTCATGTGGTCTTACCTTACTGCAAGGGAAGCTGGGAAGTGCGGCCTCTAGCTGAGCTGCCATATGGCCAGGAAGAAGTAGAGAATGGATGTGGTGGGACAGCCAGACACTTGACATTGAGTACTTTATTGGCACCAGAGTCCACTGCAGTTTGTTCTGGACGAACCCTGGAGAGAGTACAGATCAGTTTGGATTAGCCATCAGAAGCCTATAATCTCATATTTTTCAAACAGATAGTAATCCATTACTGAGTCATGAAATCAGTTCAGTCATGAAATCAGTTCAGTGGTTATTATGTCACTTTTTCATAGAATGAAAAAATATGGAAAGAAGTACAACAGAACTTAAGTTAGAGTATAAACTATCAGAGTACCTTGTGCATAATAAAGGTAAGTATTGTTTTATGAATACTTCTGTCTGTATACTTCATTAGGGTATAAAATGTATTTCTCACTTTAGGTCACAGTCAAAATGTTTGAAAAGCAGTGCTCTGATTAATAATCTTTCTTTAACTAAATCTTTAATTTGTACTTTAAAATTTTCCTTTCTCTCTGGGTTTTCTTTTTAATCTTCACTGAGTGTTCCTAGTTATGTTCACTGGGACATTTCTTCACGGAACATCCAAGCTCTTGAGGCAACCTCAGCTTTGTGTTAGGGTAAGGGATGGCTTGCCCAGTTAGACAAAGGGCTTAGAAGTTACAGAGAGTTGAGGAGTGATGTCCAGAGAGAAAATGGGCGGGCTTGTTTCTTGGTCTTGCCCTGAGATATTCCCCTGGCAATGGAGGCTGTAAACTTGGTGAGGGTTAGGTCAGCTGGATCCGGGTCCCTGGTACACAGCACAGAGTCAAGTGTAAAAAGTGCTCCACGCATGAGTGTATGAATGCTCACGGGGGTGCTCAGGCAGCACTCGCACCTCTGTTGGCTGAGTTCCAACACAGCTGTATGAAGCCAGAAGGAAGCCTTTAAAGACCACAGGAGCTCATAGGAAGTGATCATGCGGAATTGAGCTCTTGCTGTAACTAAAAGTAGAGGAGACAGTGTAATAGGGGAAGGCGGCAGGCTGGGCTTGGGAAATGGAAATCTGACAATAGTTTGGGGAAGGAAGGCTCGATGCAGATGGCAGTACATGACAGGCACTTAGAACGGCTCAATCCCATCTCATTATTAATACCAGCAAGTTCCAGGGGTTGCTCTGCCTCACAAAAGAAACCGGATTGACGGAATGTTTGGATATCTTATTGGGGTGGGGAAGGAAGCAGGGTAAGAGACAACATCCTGAATAATAGACATATTCTGTAGTGGGTGAGAAGTGGGCCACTGATGGATTTCAGGGAGGCACGGGCCTGGATTTAAGCAACGCTTGAACTGTTATCTGTTAAGAATGCTACCCAGAGATGAAGAGATTGGCATCATCTTCTCAATTCCCTTGGATGTCCATTATCCCATTTGACCTTATGCATAATAGAAAAGAGATTACTTTCCAGCATATTGCATCATATCATTACAAAGGCTGAACAGAGCAATTAAAAAACTAAATGCAGTTTATGACCATCTGGGTATTGTTACCATCTTCATAATCATTAGATTTAGCGCAAGTATTAATTAGTGGTATGAGAAGCAGAAGGCAAAAAAATGTATTGTACATGGGAGTTTGTGGTCAGCACCATAGGCATTTTAGCTTAGCCTCAGAAATACCAGTAATTTGGAAAAAGACAAAAAAAGAAAACCCCACTTCTCTGCATTTTTTAAAAATAATTTTTTTTTTTTTTTTAAACCAGCCTCCTTTTACCTCTGGCCAATTGGTGAGCCCTTCCCAGCATGTACAATCCATCAGAGAAAGACAGTGCTGGGCATTGTTACACCCCTTTAATAAAAATGAGAAACCACTTTAGAACAAGACTTGAAAACTCACAGAGAAAATAGCACTTGAGAGATGGTGAAAGGGAAGTGTGTTCCAACTTCATGGGTAAATCATTTCCTTTCCCTTGAGTGCAAAAGGCAGAAAAACATGGAATATTTGGGCTGGAAGGAATCTTACTGATCTAAAAGGTGTCCAGACAGGTTGTGTGCTCTAGGTCCCCTTAAGAAAGTCTTGGGTCATATGTTTATCCCTCATACAGGGTGGTTGGCATTTTAGATTTCTTATAGAAGATTTCAGAATCATCAAAAGTCATGGGTCTTGTGATCCAAGAGCAATCCTCCCTCATAGAATCTCATTTTCCCTTACAGAAGCCTGTCCTTGTGACCGAGTGGACTTAGAACATTCTTCACCCCTACAAAAAGACCGTGGCACTCACCACAGCCATGTTTCCCCAGTGGCTGGCCACCCCTGCTTTGGCACCATTTTTGTCGGGTAGATACGTTTGTAGAAAGAAATGATTTGGTCACGCTCAATAACACTGTAGTGTCTCCCCACAGCTGGTTTAAACTTTCTTTTTGTGCGTCATCTTGTGGGAGTAACATAAGAGTTCTTCTCTTTTTGACCCCACCTTGAAGGCTCAGCATAAACTGCAGAGTAGATTCTTCCTAAATACCGGATTTAGAAAAACCAGTGTCTTTTAAACTTTTCTGTGACTTCAGTGATAAATGCATTTTACACTATGATTCAGTACACACATTTCTAGTTCTCTATGTACATCTATATTCCCAAAGCAAAAGTTTCATCAAACAATACATATCTTTAGGATGTGTGATGCATTCTGACACTGATTATTCCAATTCATTAAAAAAATTGCTGCTCATGATCCAGCTGGCAAGTTAAAAACACCGTGAAAGGGCTTCCCTGGTGGCGCAGTGGTTGAGAGTCCGCCTGCCGATGCAGGGGACGCGGGTTCATGTCCCGGTCCGGGAAGATCCCACATGCTGCGGAGCGGCTGGGCCCGTGAGCCATGGCCGCTGAGCCTGCACGTCCGGAGCCTGTGCTCCGCAACGGGAGAGGCCACAACAGTGAGAGGCCCACATACCGCAAAAAACAAAACAAAACAAAACAAAAAAACACCGTGAAAATGGGCATTTCGTTTCAGTTAACAGTTCAGGTTAGTGTCTGTGGACTAGGAAGACTGCATTCTTATTTTAGATATTGACCTTGACATTTTCTATAGTGTCAGAGGTTTAACCTTGAACTGCTAAGAAAGTCTACATCTTGGCCCAGGGTCCACCGAAATTGAACCCTCTGCCCTGGCCCAGATCATGTTACCCAAATTCAGTGAATATCCCCGCTTTGCACATCCCTGAAACTCCTGAGGGCCGATGGTACGCTTTGTGCAATCAACATATGCTCATTGTATTGAAAATAACTTATTTGGTTTCTTTTAGGTACCTTACAGAGCTCAGCACACTGGGATCTTGAAGATTGTGGTTCTGATGGTGGCCGTCTGGGTAGTGGCCTTCTTAGTGCATGGGCCAATAATTCTAGTTTCAGAGGCCTAGAAGAATGGGAAGGGGGATTGTGAACCTGGATTCCTAACAGAATGGTATATCCTTGCCCTCATGGTACTGTTGGAATTCATGATCCCAGTCTTGTTGATGGCTTATTTCAACATGTAGATTTACTGGAGCCTATGGAAGTGTGGTAATCTCAGTAGGTGGCACTCTAGATTCACTTCTGTCTCTTCCAGTAGCTATGGACGCTCATTCAGGAGTGGACTGTTTTCAAGGACATCTTTTTCTAACCCAGAGGAAGCAGCAGCATCCCTTCGTTCAGAGAAACCAAGAAGAAAGAGCAGGCTCTTGTTTTCCTTAATAGCCCAGCCAAATAGTGTAACTGCTTCCAAAACGGGCTCCCTCTCCCATTCAGATTCCCTTGTTCTTCAACAAAGCGAACATCTTGAGCTGTGCAGAGGCAGGAAATTAGCCAAGTCACTGGCCATTCTCTTAGGTGTTTTTGCCACTTGCTGGGCTCCCTACTCTCTGTTCACAATTATTCGTTCAATATCCCCCACAGACCTCAGTCTGTCAGCAACAGCTGTGTATGAGTTCACATTTTGGCTTCAGAGGTTCAATTCCTTTGACAATCCTTTTTTGTATTCGCTGTGTCACAAGCGTTTTCAGAAGGCTTTCTTGAAAATAATTTGTGTGAAAAAGCAGTCCATACCATCACACAATCGGTCAACGTCCTCTTAATCTTTGTGCCTATGTAAATTTCAGTCTTGCTCTCACCTAAATGAATCTGGCTTTCATCTTGCCTTTTCCACTCTACTGAAAAAATCCAGAAAATCATAACACTTGAAAACTTGAAAAAAAAATACCTGGAACCTAGAAGTCAGTGGAAAATTATTCCGGTGAATAACAACAGCATAATTAGAAATTGACAGTAATATTTTTGTAAACTCATAATCACAAAAGCACTATATTTTTCTTAGTCATCACCTCTTCTTTGTCTTTTAGATCTTAAATAACGTTGATTGTGAAATTCAAGAATTTTGGTTTTCTATGTTCAGTGTTTGCTACAGTCTTAAGTGAATTTCCCTTTTTTATTTTACAGTGATGAAAACTCGTCACGTTTTAAGATCATTCCCTAAAGTATACAGTAGAAAAAAAGAGCTCTTGTGCCCTCTTTGCTGGGGGTGGGTAACTGTTATGGTCACTGAGCAGGCGAATTAGGGTTTGAGTTGGCAGGACGGGGGTTGAGGGTGCCAGATAGAAGAGCAGAGGGCATGTGTACTTCCAGACTCCATATTCCTGATCCTAGAAAAGAAGGAAGTGTGAGACGAGGGAGGAAAAAGGAGGTCACTGCAGCTCTCAAAGGTCCTCAATGAAGTTATCTTGGAGGCTCCAGCAATCAGAAGATGTCAGGGTGAGGGACAGGCAATGGGTTGAAAGGATGGCTTTCCATATTCCTTCCTGCCCCCTTCTCCTAACTTCAACATCAGCTCAAACTTCTCTGTGAGAAAATATGGAAGAAAGAGAAAGGCTAAGAGATGCAAAAGGACTATATGATGTACCTGGTGTAACATTCACAGAACTAGTACATGTCAATAATTATGAAAAAAATATATTTCTGTGTTTGATGTTTTTAACTCATGTGCTCAATATTTTACACTGAAGTGCTCAGAGTGATTCCTTTATTATGCAGTTAATGTAGGTTATACCTTACTGATGAGTTGCATTTTATTAGACTGGTGACATTTTGTTCTCTTTGTCATTATTAATTTTTTCATAGTGTTCTTTGCCTGTCTTTGTCATAACATTTCATTTTGACTTCATAGTTAATTTAATCTATTCTGTAAGGTTTTATCAGTGTTTCTTCTATAACTTCTCAGAGTTCTTTTTTTGGGGGGGAGGAGCATTACCTTTATTATTTATTTTTTATACAGCAGGTTCTTATTAGTTATCCATTCTATACATATTAGTGTATACATGTCAATCCCAATCTCCCACTTCATCCCACCACCACCACCACCACCCCTGCCGCTTTCCCCATTTGGTGTCCATACGTTTGTTCTCTATATCTGTGTCTCAATTTCTGCCCTGCAAACCGGTTCATCTGTACCATTTTCGTAGGCTCCACATCTATGCGTTAATATACGATATTTGTTTTTCTCTTTCTGACTTACTTCACTCTGTATGACAGTCTCTAGATGCATCCACGTCTCTACAAATGACCCAGATTCGTTCCTTTTTATGGCTGAGTAATATTCCATTGTATGTATGTACCACATCTTCTTTATCCATTCATCTGGCAATGGGCATTTAGGTTGCTTCCATGACCTGGCTATTGTAAATAGTGCTGCAATGAACATTGTGGTACATGCCTCTTTTTGAATTATGGTTTTCTCTGGGTATATGCCCAGTAGTGGGATTACTGAGTCATATGGTAATTCTATTTTTAGTTTTTTAAGGAACCTCCATACTGTTCTCCATAGTGGTTGTATCAATTTACCTTCCCACCAACACCGCAAGAGTGTTCCCTTTTCTCCACACCCTCTCCAGCATTTGTTGTTTGTAGGTTTTCTGATGATGCCCATTCTAACTGGTGTGAGATGATAACTCATTGTAGTTTTGATTTGCATTTCTCTAATAATTAGTGATGCTGAGCAGTTTTTCATGTGTTTCTTGGCCATCTGTATGCCTTCTTTGGAGAAATGTCTATTTAAGTCTTATGCCCATTTTTGGATTGGGTTGTTTGTTTTTTTTAATATTGAGTTGCATGAACTGTTAATGTATTTTGGAGATTAATCCTTTGTCTGTTGATTTGTTTGCAAATATTTTCTCCCATTCTGATGGTTGTTTTTTCATCTTGTTTGTAGTTTCCTTTGCTTTGCAAAGCTTTTAAGTTTCATTAGGTCCCATTTGTTTGTTTTTATTTCCATTACTCTAGGAGGTAGATCAAAAAAGATCTTGCTGTGATTTATGTCAAACAGTGTTTTTCCCATTTTTTCCTCTAACAGTTTTATAGTGCCTAGTCTTACATTTAGGCCTCTAACCCATTTTCAGTTTATTTTTGTGTATGATGTTAGGGAGTGTTCTAATTTCATTTTTTTACATGTAGCTGTCCAGTTTTCCCAGCATCACTTATTGAAGAGACTGTCTTTTCTCCATGTATATCCTTGCCTCCTTTGTCATAGATTAGTTGACCATAGGTGCATGGGTTTATCTCTGGGCTTTCTATCCTGTTCCATTGATCTTTATTTCTGTTTTTCTGCCAGTACCATACTGTCTTGATTACTGTAGCTTTGTAGTATAGTCTGAAGTCAGGGAGCCTGATTCCTCCAGCTCCGTTTTTTTCCCTCAAGACTGCTTTGGCTATTCGGGGTATTTTGTGTCTCCATACAAATTTTAAGATTTTTTGTTCTAGCTCTGCAAAAAATGCCACTGGTAATTTGATAGGGATTGTATTGAGTCTGTAGATTGCTTTGGGTAGTAGAGTCATTTTCACAATATTTATTCTTCCAATCCAAGAATATGGTATATCTCTCCATCTGTTTGAATCATCTTTAATTTATTTCATCAGTGTCTTATAGTTTTCTGCATACAGGTCTTTAGTCTCCCTAGGCACGTTTATTCCTAGGTATTTTATTCTTTTTATTGCAATGCTAAATGGGAGTGTCCTTAATTTCTCTTTCAGATTTCTCATCATTAGTGTATAGGAATGCAAGAGATTTCTGTGCATTAATTTTGTATCCTGCTACTTTACCAAATTCATCAATTAGCTCTAGTAGTTTTCTGGTAGCATCTTTAGGATTCTCTGTGTATAGTATCATGTCATATGCAAACAGTGACAGTTTTACTTCTTCTTTTCCAATTTGTATGCCTTTTATTTCTTTTTCTTCTCTGATTACCATGGCTAAGACTTCCAGAACTATGTTGAAAAACAGTGGCAAGAGTTGACATCCTTGTCTTGTTCCTGATCTTAGAGGAAATGCTTTCAGTTTTTCACCATTGAGAATGATGTTTGCTGTGGGTTTCTCATATATGGCCTTTATTATGTTGAGGTAGGTTCCCTCTATGCCCACTTTCTGGAGAGTTTTTATCATAAATCGGTGTTGAATTTTGTCAAAAGCTTTTTCTGAATCTAATGAGATGATCATATGGTTTTTATTCTTCAATTTGTTAATATGGTGTACCACATTGATTGATTTGCGTATATTGAAGAACGCTTGCATTCCTGGGATAAATCCCACTTGATCATGGTGTATGCTTTTAATGTGCTGTTGGAATCTGTTTGCTAGTATGTTGTTGAGGATTTTTGCATCTATATTCATCAGTGATATTGGTCTGTAATTTTCTGTTTGTAGTATCATTGTCTGGTTTTGGTATCAGGGTGATGGTGGCCTCACAGAATGAGTTTCGGAGTGTTCCTTCCTCTGCAATTTTTTGGAGAGTTTGAGAAGGATGGGTGTTAGCTCTTCTCTAAATGTTTGATAGAATTCACCTGTGAAGCCATCTGGTCCTGGAATTTTGTTTGTTGGAAGATTTTTAATCACAGTTTTAATTTCATTACTTGTGATTGGTCTGTTCATATTTTCTATTTCTTCCTGGTTCAGTCTTGGAAGTTTATACCTTTCTAAGAGTTTGTCCATTTTATTGGCATAGAGTTGCTTATAGTAGTTTCTCAGTATGCTTTGTATTTTTGTGGTGTCTGCTGTAACTGCTCCTTTTTTATTTCTAATTTTATTGATTTGAGTCCTCTTCCTCTTTTTCTTGGGTCTGGCTAATGGTTTATCAATTTTGTTTATCTTCTCAAAGAACCAGGTTTTAGTTTTATTGATCTTTGCTATTGTTTTCTTTGTTTCTATTTCATTTATTTCTGCTCTGATCTTTATGATTTCTTTCCTTCTGCTAACTTTGGGTTTTGTTTGTTCTTCTTTCTCTAGTTCCTTTAGGTGTAAGGTTATATTGTTTGAGGGTTTTTTTTTGTTTCTTGAGGTAGGCTTGTATTGCGATAAACTTCCCTTTTAGAACTGCTTTTGCTGCATCCCATAGGTTTTGGATCATCGTATTTCGTTGTCATTTGTCTCTAGGTGTTTTTTGATTTCATCTTTGATTTCTTCAATGATCTCTTGGTTATTTAGTAACATATTGTTTAGCTTCCATGTGTTTGTGTTTTTCTATGTTTTTTCCTTGTAATTTATTTGTAATCTCATAGCACTGTAGTCAGAAAAGATGTTTGATATGATTTCAATTTTCTTAAATTTACCAAGGCTTGATTTGTGGCCCAAGATGTGATCCTGGAAATTGTTCTGTGCCCACTTGAGAAAAAACTGTAATCTGCTCTTTTTGGATGGAATGTCCTACGACTATCAATTAAATATATCTGGTCTACTGTGTCATTTAAAGCATGTGTTTCCTTATTAATTTTCTGTTTGGATGATCTGTCCATTGGTATAAGTGAGGTGTTAAAGTTCCCCACTATTATCGTGTTACTGTCGATTTTCTCTTTTATAGCTGTTAGCAGTTGCCTTATGTACTGAGGTGCTCCTATGTTGGGTGATATATATTTATAATTGTTATATCTTCTTCTTGGATTGATCCCTTGATTATTATGTATTGTCCTTCCTTGTCTCTTGTAACATTCTTTATTTTAAAGTCTATTTTATGTGATATGAATATTGCTACTCCAGCTTTCTTTTGATTTCCATTTGCATGGAATATCTTTTTCCATCCACTCACTTTCAGTCTGTATGTGTCCCTAGGTCTGAAGTGGGTCTCTTGTCGACAGCATATATATGGGTCTTGTTTTTGTATCCATTAAGCGAGCCTGTGTCTTTTGGTTGGAACATTTAATCCATTCACGTTTAAGGTAATTATCGACATGCATGTTCCTATGACCATTTTCTTAATTGTTATGGGTTTGTTTCTGTAGGTCCTTTTCTTCTCTTGTGTTTCCCACTTAGAGACGTTCCTGTAGCATTTGAAGTAGAGCTGGTTTGGTGGTGCTGAATTCTCTTAGCTTTTGCTCATCTGTAGAGCTTTTGATTTCTCCATTGAATGTGAATGAGATCCTTGCTGGGTAGAGTAATCTTGGTTGTAGGTTATTCCCTTTCATCACTTTAAATATGTCCTGCCACTCCCTTTTGGCTTGTAGAGTTTCTGCTGAGAAATCAGCTGTTAACCTTATGGGAGTTCCTGTGTATGTTATTTGTTTTTTTCCCTTGTTGTTTCATTAATTTTTCTTTGTCTTTAATTTTTATCAATTTGATTACTATGTGTCTCAGCGTGTTTCTCCTTGGGTTTATCCTGCCTGGGACTCTCTGTGCTTCCTGGACTTGGGTGGCTATTTCCTTTCCCATGTTAGGGAAGTTTTCAACTATAATCTCTTCAAATATTTTCTCGGGTCCTTTCTCTCTCTCTTCTCCTTCTGGGACCCCTATAGTGCAAATGTTGTTGTGTTTAATGTTGTCCCAGAGGTCTCTTAGGCTGTCTTCACTTCTTTTCATTCTTTTTTCTTTATTCTGTTCTGTGGCAGTGAATTCCACCATTCTGTCTTCCAGGTCACTTATCCATTCTTCTGCCTCAGTTATTCTGCTATTGATTCCTTCTAGTGTATTTTTCATTTCAGTTATTGTATTGTTCACTTCTGTTTGTTTGTTCTTTAATTCTTCTAGGTCTTTGTTAAACATTTCTTGCATCTTGATCTTTGCCTCCATTCTTTTTCCAAGATCCTGGATCATCTTCACTATCATAATTCTGAATTCTTTTTTCTGGAAGGTTGCCTATCTCCACTTCATTTAGTTGTTTTTCTGGGGTTTTATCTTGTTCCTTCATCTGGTACATAGCCCTCTGCCTTTTTATCTTGTCTGTCTTTCTGTGAATGTGGTTTTTGTTCCACAGGCTGCAGGATTGTAGTTCTTCTTGCTTCTACTGTCTGCTCTCTGGTCTTCTCAGAGTTCTTATACAGATTAGTCATTTTCATATTTCTTAGACCTTTTAAAGCTTTGATTAATTTCAAAGACTAAAATACGAAAATATTTTAAGTATATCAGAAATGCATGTTTTTTTTGTTTTTTTTTTTTTTGTGGTACATGGGCCTCTCACTGTTGTGGCCTCTCCCATTGCAGAGCACAGGCTCCGGATGTGCAGGCTCAGCAGCCATGGCTCACGGGCCCAGCCACTCTGCGGCATGTGGCATCCTCCCGGACCGGGGCACAAACCCGTGTCCTCTGCATCGGCAGGCGGACTCTCAACCACTGCGCCACCAGGGAAGCCCCAGAAATGCACATGATTTTTATATACACTTATGCCTTAACATTAAGTTGAAACAGGAAATACATGTTTAACGTTCAATCATAATTTGAAAAATTTGAGAAATAAACCCTCATGAACAGACAAGTTTTTATAAAGCTGTTACTTGTCAGCTGTTGGTTTTAACAGTTATAAATTAGTAGTTTTGGATTTCATCTCATCACTGGAGGCTTGAATGTTCACTGAATGGAGTGGCCACAGGAGAACTTTCCTAGTTGAACCTTGGGGGAAACATGCCTAAATTGTCATATGTATTTTCTAAAACATAGAAAATGTAATATGTATGGTATTTCATTCAATCCAAGATGCTGTCAATGTAAGACTTACCATCTTATACTATAAAAGAGAAAATGCTTTAGATTGTCTATGAAACAATATTTTAAAAATCACAATTATAATAAGTCCTATTCTGATTTCAGGATTGTTGAAAAGTGAGAAACGTGTGTTTTAGAAGTGATGAAATATGATCTAGGTATGAGAAATGACAGAACAGGGCTAATCCTCTATGAAATGAGAGTTTGAATAAAATACTTTTGATGGTACATTCATGTATTCATTATACAAATGGGTATTAGGAGTCTATCATGTATTAACTACTTATTGTAAAGATGTCTGTGAACCTTGCCAATAAGATTTATATTCCCTGGGGCAGGAATATTACTTTTCTTTTAGTACAATGCACCTCATAGCTATTTATTGAAAAGGCACACACTAGGAATTTTCCTTAAAAAGGGAATGTCGATGCCAGTCTTTTATTTTTTTTAAACACTTGATGAATTTTTAAAAAAGATTTAGTTATTATTTACTTATTTATTTTATTTATTTTTGGTTGCATCAGGTCTTAGTTGTGGCCCTCGGGATCTTCGTTGAGGCATGTGGGATCATTTGCTGCAGTGTGCGGGCTCTTTGTTGCGGCATGCAGGCTTCTCTCTAGTTGTGGTGTATGGGTTTTCTCTTCTCTACTTGTGGTGCGCAGGCTCTAGGGCTCGTGGGCTCTGTCCTTGTGGCGTGCAGGTTCCAGAACACGTGGACTCTGTAGTTTGTGGCATGCGGGCTCTAGTTGAGGCTCGCAAGTTCAGTAGTTGTCACGTGCAGGCTTAGTTGCCCCGCGGCACGTGGGATCTTAGTTCCCTGACCAGTGATCGAACCCGAAACCACCAGGGAAGTCCCAATCCCAGTCTTTTAAATGCAAATCTTTTAAATTTGCACTGAATGAACTTTAAAATGTTTTTCATTATAATAAAAATAATATGAACTTATTATAAAAAGACAACAGCTAAAGAATTCCTTTACCCAAGAAGCAGCCACAACTATTAGTTTGGTATAGGTGTGTCTAGAGAAAAGAATGATATAATCCCATTTTCTAGAAACACGTGTTTATATATCTAAACATCTCAAGATATCCTCAGGTGGGGCTTTTCATAAAACAAAGGCTCCTATTCTAGTAGGAGTAATTACCATCTTTCAGTCCCCAGTATAACTGGTTTATAAACACTAAATTTTAGGGACTTCCCTGGTGGTCCAGTGATAAAGAATCAGCCTTCCAATGCAGGGGATGTGTGTTCGATCGAGAGAGTGCCTCAACGAGAGAGTCTGTGTGCCGCAAACTACAGGGCCCACACGCCCTGGAGCCCGTGCATCACAACTAGAGAGAGAAAGCCCACATGACGCAATGAAAGATCCTGCATGCCTCAACGAAGATGCTGTGTGGTACAACTAAGACCCGACGCAGCCAAAAGAATAAAGAAAAGAAAAGAAAAAATTTAAAAAATACTAAATTTTAAAGATATTTAATTTTAAGTTAATTATTTTAAAATACATATTTAAAAATTTTTAAATACTTATTAGCTCATCTTAAATCTAGACCCAACTCCACTGGCATAATTGGCAGAACATTCCTAAGAATGTTGTTTCCTAGGTGTTGGCTTCAGTTGGCCTGTATAGATAGAGATTCAAGAAGAGCGAAGGCAGATTTAGGGCTATGTCAACTATGAATGGCACTTTAGGTATAGTCTTTTTATGGGTCATAAGGACTTTAAATATAAATAACTGATCATAATAACTATTTTACAGAACTGCTTTTTGTGGCTTTTTGGTAACTACTTTCTTGTAACAAGGATCTTGAGACTAGAAACTATTCTTCACACTGTGAGTTCAGAAAAAGGAATTCCTGTATACAAAATAAACTTTTTGTTCTAATAATTGTTGTCAGGGTTGAGTAAAGTTATTTCAAACAGAAGGAATTTAAATAGTGCAGCATATCAGAAGGCTGAAAGAGCAAGAAGTGGATGTTTATGTAACCCAGAGATTAAGAATTTAAGAAACTGACTACCATCTTTAAGGTTAGAGACAGTAAAAAAGAAGTGGTGTTATCAGAATCTAGGATCTTGGAGACATCCTTAGAGGGTTAATGCTTAGAGGCCTGATTAATTCCTAATGACCAATGGTAGAGCTTGGACAGCCGAAGAGGTGGGTGCTCAGACTGCCTTGAGGGTAGATGGGGCAGGGCAGCCAAGGCTGTGGCTAGTACCTCTGATGGGGCCCAGCAAGGCAGGAACATTGCTGTGCACTGCTGCTAGAGGGATGCCAAGTCAAGTGAGTTTTCTTCTCTGTACGTCCTACCTTCCAATCTCTTGCCAGTGCCTTCCATTCATGGAACCTAACTGAAAGCCAGTTGGCAAGGGAGTCTGGGAAACATGATTCCTAGCTCCAGCCTACAGTGCGGTGTATAAAAAGGTAGGCTTGGAGGTAACAGACACCAGATAACTGGCAAAAGCATCCTATATTAAAGAATAAAGTAGAACGTTGGTCTTCAGGGATTTAGCATTCAGAGTTTCAAGTGTATATAAGCAGCTGGCTGGTCCACAACATTGTAATTTTCTTAAGGCACAAATTCACATCATGTATCTTTAGGCTGGTATGCTGAGTGATTCGGCTGCTAATGTTACCGAAATAAGTGTATGGACCCTGCTAGGGCCTGCCTTGGTGGGTTTGAGTAGGTGAATAATGAAACCAAGCTTCTGACACAGCACAAGCTTTATTCAGTGGCCAAAGAATGGACAAGCTGGAACTAAGTTCACAGATCAACTTCTCACCCAGCTGGCGAGAGTGATTTAATTTTAAAGAATAAAGCTAAAGGGGGAAAAAAAAAAGCTAAAAGGAAGTGAGGCATAGGCATTAGTTTACTGGGGGGAAGGGGCAGGGCTTTTTCAAGGGAGTGGGGTGTCATCCCCTTTTTATCCTTTTTTGGTCCTTAATGTCTGGTCCTGGCTGTTGACAGGTGTGTGCTACTGTAGTAAAATCAATGTATAATGAGACCCGGGGTCTGTTGGAGGTCAGATTTGTTGCCATCTTTGTCCCAGCTGGTTCCATCTGTTTTTTTTCTTTTTTCGTGTGTGGCTTCCTTTCTTATCTCTGGACCCTTTAACTTAAAGATTTACGTTCACTCCTGCTAAAGGTGGGGGTAGTTGGCAGGTTCTGAGCAAGGACACTCCTGCTAACAGGGGGTTGATGGGTTTTGAGCAATGACCTGGAGCCGTTCTGGCAACATTAAGCCCAGCATCCTCATTCCCACAAAGTTTTCTTGACCTCTGTTCTTGTCACGTGGACTTTAGTACGTAAGAAGTGTTCAACATTTTTGTGTTGGTGATGCAAGTGAAAGAGGAATGAAGTCCAGGATAGCATGGGACTCAGCAGTGGGTATCATTGGTGGGTTCCCTACAGAGATTCCAAGCTGGCAGTCCATGGAGGTGTCTGGTCTATAAGATGAGTGGATTTTGTTATTTAAAAATTGGGGAATTCAACATTAAAATTGAGATTTTTCAGGTGCTTTTTTTTTTTTTTTTTTTAAGAAATTGAAAGATCCAGCAACATTGGGCCCACATTCCCTCAAGAAAACAATTTGCTGAATCTAAGTTCTGAGTAGTGGCTGCCTCTTGTAGGCAGGGAGATACCCTGCAGGGCTCCACAGTTCCATTTTCCTTCATTTAGTCACTTTCATTTGCCTGTCTGTTCCCTTTAGGTATCTGAATTGCAGGCCCTGCTCTATATGTAAAAAGAAAAAGTGATTCATGAAACTAGAGAGTACCCTAGAAACTACAAACATTGCCTTTTCTTCATTTTTTTTAATTTTTACTTTTTGGCTGCGTCGGGTCTTCATTGCTGCATGCAGGCTTTCTCTAGTTGCGGTGAGCGGGGGCTACTCTTCATTGTGGTTCGTGGGCTTCTCGTTGCGGTGGCTTCTCTTGATGTGGAGCACAGGCTCTAGGTGCACGGGCTTCAGTAGCTGTGGCTCGCAGGCTCTAGAGCACAGGCTCAGTAGTTGTGGCACATGGGCTTAGTTACTCTGCAGCATGTGGGATCTTCCCAGACCAGGGATTGAACCCGTGTCCTCTGCACTGGCAGGCGGATTTTTAACCACTGCGCCACCAGGGAAGTCCCAACATTGCCTTTTCTGTTGGAAATTTTATGTTCTGGAGCTCTTTCAGTTAGGATTCCTTTGGTTACAAGTGACAGAAACACAAATTGAACCACCTGGGCAAAAGTGAAGGTACTGGTTCCCATTATCAAACTGTGTAAAGACAATGGTGAGAGCCACCCCAGGGATGACGGAAACCAGACACTCTGTGACTTTATTTTATATTGTGGCTTCTCCACAAGGCTGGGATGATGGATGCTTATATCCTTTTTGATCAGATAGGAAAAGGGCCTCTCCTAGCAACAGTGAGAAAAAAAATCCTGGAAAAGCTAAATTGAGTGCCCAGTGGGTACCCTGTGTGGATAACTTCAGACCAATACGGGGGCGGGGGATGGATACTAGTACTGTCCACTTGGGTCAGTTCCCCCTTCAGACCAATCTCTGTGACAGAGAGGTAGGGTCAGCCCCATTCAAACCATGTGCCAGAAGGGGGAGGAACAGTTTCCTCAAATGAAGAGAGGTATGGTTACCAGAAGACGGAGGAAGAGAAAATAAATACCAAGGGGTATTCAAAAATTGGGGATGTAATGAACATCTGACTGTCTTGCTCATACATTGTATAAGACTGCCCAAATGGTCTCAATTCTCTACCCCTTCCTGTATCCCCACCCTTTGCCATGTAACTTTGCAGCTCTTCCCATCAAGAGGGACTTGCTTGGCCAAGAGTCAGTGAAAGTGACACCATGTCAGTGTCAAGCCTAGGCCTCAAGAGGCCTGAGTTTATCTGTTCTATCTCTGAGAACCTTGCTCAGCTACCAGGTGGACACACCCCGGCTAGCCTACTGCAGGAAGAGTGACCACGTGTGACAGAATCAATCTGTTGTCGTAGCTGAGCCGTCTTAGAGCAGTCAGCCGCCAGCTGACTCAGCAGTTGATTGGAGATGCCCGGGCAAACACTCGCTAAATGAGGCCAGGTGACTGCAGCCTAGCATGGCCCAGACCAGAAGAACCACTGAGCTGACCCAGAGACTCCTGAGTAGTGATAAGCTGCTGCATTTTGGGAATGGTCCGATATTCACTAACAGCTACCTGACACGGCAAGTGTCCGCCTTCCAGTGTATTAAACGTAGCCTCTGAAAGTTGAGCAGGATAGAGATATAGATATTTACATCACTTGTTCTTTTGTGGTAACTGAGACAAAAATTATTATGTAATAGGACAGACTTTTTTTTTTAAAGGCCACAGCTACTTCTCTGCAACAATACAGTCATTGCAAAATGATTTAGTAGCAAGATAATTGATTTTGAAATATCATAAACTACACAACATAACAATAGTAGGATAGATGCACACATGAGGGTAAAGCTGTACCATGGGGATGGAAGAGAAAGGGCATCACAGGTTAAAACAAGCTGTTCTTAGCTATGTGTCTCCCTCTCTTAATCACCTTGTTCAGTCTCTTCACGTTTCATCTTAAGTCAGATACTGCAACCTACGGACTGGTTATGCACTTTGTATTAAGTAGTCTCTCTTTTGGACCCTTTCCTCCTTGCTCGTGCCTGTAGTCATTTCGTTATGAGATTAAACATCTACTAAGGAATAAGAGAAGAAGGAGGACTTTCAGTAGAAGAAGCCAGTTTAGTTAATGACGAGTAGTTCTGTGAAGGATCAGTGGAGGAAGTCGAATTTATCTCTCCTTTCAGATTTTTATACTGCCTTTCTCTGCTCTCTTACTACAGATCATAAGGAGCTGACCATAAAAAAAAAACATCCCGCAGGAAAAGTTTAAGTTAGTTAACCAGAGTCTAACCTGCTGGGATAATATCAGAGCCTAACTGACCTGGGGGAAGGGAAATACCCAACTCCAGCTGGCTCTAGCCATCCCGACCCACCTAAGGGGGGGAGGAAGAAAACCCCAGAAATAAGTGTGAAGTTCACAGTGAAGAGGCACAGGCTCATTGAAAGATGGAGATCTAATCACAGAACAACAGAACGCTTCCCCTTCCCGACACCTCACCACCACATTGCTAAAAGTCTATTTACGGTAGTTCCTTTTACGAAGTGTATCATATTCAGCTACTAAGGAAAAATTACAAAGCATACCAAAAGGCAAAACCCACAATTTGAAGAGACAGAAGAAGCATCAGAAGTAGACATAGTAGGGATGTTGGAATTATCAGATTGGGAATTTAAACCCACTCTGATGAGTATGCTGAGGTCTCTAGTGGATGAGGTAGTCAGCCTGCAAGGACAGATGGGCAATGTAAGCAGAGAGACAGAAATTCTAAGAAATGTTTAGGTAACTTAAAACATTTTTCTGACACTCACCCTAACTTAAAATTTCCAGTAGTCAAGATAAAGATGTAAAAGATATGCTTTTTCCTCCATAGAAAGGCATTTACCAGTTCCTTCTTAGAAACCGGAAGACAACTTATTTTTAAATTATTACTCCATTCTTCCTGTGTCCTCACCCATTCTAGGGCATCTGGGTCATGGCTGAGGTGGCAGTGAGGCAATTGGTTGGATGTTCTGCCCTTCTTGGCTTCCCATTTCTGGAACCTCAATTTCTGAGTTTTGAGTTTAATCCTTATTTTTGGGTTTTGTCCCTCTGGCTTCACATGGCTCAAGCTTGGCTAAAGGTCCTCATTATTTATTTTATTTTATTTTTTACTTTTAAAGATTTAATTTTATTTATTTTCGGCTGTGTTGGGTCTTCGTTGCTGCATGCGGGCTTTCTCTAGTTGTGGCGAGCAGAGGCTACTCTTCGTTGCAATGCGTGGGCTTCTCATTGCAGTGGCTTCTCTTGTTGCAGAGCACAGGCTCTAAGAGCACGGGCTCCAGTAGTTGTGGCACGAGGGCTCTAGAGCATAGGCTCAGTAGTTGTGGTGCACGGGCTTATTTGCTCCATGGCACGTGGGATCTTCCCGGACCAGGGCTCGAACCTGTGTCCCCTGCATTGGCAGGTGGCTTCTTAACCACTGTGCCACCAGGGAAGTCTGAGGTCCTCATTATTACTGAGTTAGGAAGAGCTCTCAAGGGGCTGCAGTCCCCCTGGTATGGAGTTGGGCACCATGGTCTACTCCTCAGCATTCTTCACTCTTAGGCATTCATGAGGACCGAGAAAAGGAGGGTCTGGAGTCTGAAAGCTGTACTTTCTACACTAGTCTCGGGACTGAGGAAAAGTCTGTTGCTTTGAGAACATAGTCCCATCAGGGTTTGTACCATGTAGCAGCTAATGGGGGACAAGTTAGGCAGAGTCCTTTCCTTTAAGAAGTTATGTATCATCTGGCTTGAAATCAACAGGGACACGCACACAAATATGTTCTGCAGTGAAATGACAAAGCATGATGAATTGTTTCTCCTATAGTGATGCTTGTAGGGATGCAAGAGAGGGCACCGCCCTTACAGCGGGACTGCTGCAGAACTGCCCTGCTCGGCCCTACATCTTTCCAAGCAACCCAGTCCTTCCGTTGCTAGGCTGTGTAGCTGTGCTCCTAGACTAGTATAGACAAGGCTTCGCCTGGAGAAGGCTAGAACAGAATTTACATGGATAAATCAGAATAGGATTTGTATGGATAATGCAGACACTAAACATGGTGCTTTCTTTTTGCCAGATAGGATTCCTTAGAACACCTGTGGAAAACGGATACCCTTGTTATTCTTACTTCACAGAGAACGAAACTAAAGAGTAAATGACTGGCCCCAGGTGGTACAATCAGCAGATAATGAAGCCGGAACTTGACCTCAGGGAGTCTGAAACTTGAGCCCGAATGCTTAAGCTCCATCCTACACTGCCTCTCGGCCTTATGAGATCTCTGCTCACTCCTTCTTCCAACAGGGTAGTTAGTGAGTCAGAGCTTTTCGGAGGTGAATGTGAGTGAACTAAACAAAACCTGAACCAAATCCCAAATAAAACCGAATCAACAAAGTTCAAATCTAAAGGTCTTTTTTCCCCCGTCTACAACAACAGTCACCATTTTCTCCACCAGATGGCAGTAATTCCACATAGTTTCTCTCCCTTTTAATTCTGTTTGAGCAGCCACTGAATAAATGGGTAATATAGTTTTGTGTTACAGTTTAGAGGAATCTGATAACAGCCTCCTCACTTTCCAATATTCTATATTGAATTAAACTCAGAAAAGCAGTTAAGGCTACACAAGCTCTATAAAAAATCAAAATAGTGACTTCTCCTCCCCCCTGCCCCCCAAGGTAAGGCTGCCCCAAAGCGCTCACAAAAGGGTACACATGTGGACGCACACCCCTACGCACATATTTACTATTCCCCCTCACATCCACAAGTGGACACACACATACACACACACACACACACTCCAAGGAGGAATCCTTTCTCAAGGAATCCCTTAAAGTCCCTCAGGACTTAAGTATGAGTTTTTCTGTGCCTGTTTCATGAGATTACCTGCTAATCTTTCTTTTGTAAGAACATTACAAGTCATTGGTTTTAAAAAAAATCACTGCATTTCAGGACCTCTAAAGTGTATAAAAAATTTTCCTTCCCTGAAATTCACTGAAAAAGAATAATTCTGTTCTTAGCTTTCACATACACTAAGCTATGCCCATTTTCCCTAAACTATTACTTTATTGGTGTTTCTCTTACATCTACTCTTTACATTCCTCAGTAATCCCTTAAAGCAGTTAACTATTTCTCACTGTAAGAGCCATATCCCAAAGTATCCAAAAATTTAACGGTCACAGGTCGCTGTATCGTCACGATCCTCTACCTTCAAGTATCTCGGTAAAAACATAAATTTCAACGTCAAGCATTTTCCCTGCTTCAGAAAGCACCCCTTCCTGGCTAAATTTGGTATTGCAGCTCAGATCTAGTTAATGCTCAGCCTCAAAAAAGCAATAGAGCTTCTTTTGTAACTATATGATCAGGAAGTAAAAAGGGAAATTATTTTTATTACAGAGTAATTTCTAATTTCATATTACACGGGATGCTGTGAAGCTAGCCACATTTAAAATCTTTATCTTACCAAAATTATCCCTGTCATTTAATTGGGGCATCCCTCAGTCCTAAAATTTTGCTCTTATGAGACTATGTCTCTGATATTATAATGGATGTTAATGGGGAAGATAATGTACATTTTGGAAAAGACTGCCCTATGGTCAACTTCTCAGGAATAAATCTATTTCATAATGTGGGCATTATTTATGATTCATAAGATAAACCTGTTTTGAAAATCTGAGCTGTTACTTTAAAAAAGCTAAGTGTTGGCAGCAATGATAGGATACTCAGAATTATACAAAATTTTGAGAGAGTCAAAGATATTGTTGATGAAGATAATACGTTCATTCCATCTCTATCATCAATGTTTCATTTATTAAAATCCTATGAGGTTTTGTTCTGCAGCTTAAAAGAAGTTTATTTTGGGAAAGTAAAGCTGGGAAGAAAGAGAAAAAAGGAAGGAGTGGAAAATAATGTATATTTATCTTCCTGGCTTATATTTGAGCTCCTCTGGAGAGAGGATGAGGACCAGAAGTTGACAGAATTATTTTACTTGAGGACTACCTTCCAGGCAAGAGGTGATCCCAGAAGTTGATAAAACATCGAGAGAGACTTTGTGATTCTCTTTGCATAACAGAGCTGCCTTGGTGACCAGACATCAAAATATGAGGCAGAGCTAGGAAGGAAGCCACTCCCCTCCACCCTGCGGGGAGTCCAGCATCGTCTGACGGCCGGGTCTGGCAGGCTGGGTTCCCTGCAGGGAGCACTGGAGTCCAGGGCGACCACTGGAGCCGCCTGAGGGGCAGTGGGAGCACTGGGCCTTCCCCACCTAGTGGGGGTTCACGTATGGTGGACAAAGGAGAGCTGGAGATGGAAAAGACAGAGGTCACCCCATGCTGACCGCAGCCGACAGCCTGGTCTGCAGGCATGTACAATGGCATCTCTTTAGGGACTGACAGGAATGTCAGGACAGGTACGAGGCCAAAGTCTGGAAATCAGACAAAGGTGTGCTTCATCACAGTTTGTTTCTAAAAAAATTAAATAAATCTCTCTGTATATAATAATAAAAGTGTGATATGTACCTATGTTGATAATAGTCATGGGCTAATGAGGTCTGGGATATTTAGGCAACATCTAGTGTAACCAGCAGCTTCAACAGTAGCGCACTGTTCCACGGGAACAGGTGTAATTTGAACAGTTAGCACTTCTGCACGAAATGGATAGAGCATGGGATGCACCCTAGCTTCTCTATTCCAATTCCATCCAAGATCGTGTGGGATGGAGAAGGAATGTAAACATGGGGAGCGGGGCTGAGAAGATTTTCAAACTCATGCCTGTAGCTTAACTGTTTACTTCTAGAAGATACTCGGCCATCGATCAGGGTTAACCCAGGACTTGGTTCATTTCTTCTGAAAAGCACAGGTTAGTTTTCACAATAGCCCGTCAAACGTCTAAGGCCATGAAGAACAGAGACAGGAAATGAAAGGTGATAAAACTATGGATTCTGGCTACTGCTATTCTCCGCACATCTGCACTGCTTCTCCACACAGGCCGACTTCAATGGAAGCTCTGTGCTTGCAGAACTGCCCAGGGACCTGGCCTCCTCACCCCTCATCACATTTTGAGGTGGGCGACACCGGCTTTTGAATCGGGAAGCAATTTTAAAATCAGTCATGTTTTGATCCCGCAGGCCTGGTTTCATCTGATTAATAAGCTATGCTTTCAAGGCCCTACCCGTTTGCTTCCCTTGGTAGCTCCCCTCCCCAAACCCATCCTCCAAGTGTCTACAAACAGGACGCTCTTTTCCCCCGTGACCCAGCCCAGCAACAGGATTCGGCACAGCCCTACCCAGAAGGACTAGTCTGGTGCAAGGCCTGACCTTGCCAGGAGGAATTTCTCTCTCCAGCTGGAATTTCCTTCCCGTCTACCTCCAGGCCTTTCCTGCCGGCCAAACTCCCCTTTGACCACCCTGAATAAATCTTCCCTGCATCCCTGACAGCTGCTGATTTGGCTTCTTTCTTATTTTTTTTAATTGAAAGTAAACCTTCAAAGCGGCCCAGGCACCTAAGAAGCTCTGCTGAGCGCTTCAGCTGGGCCAGGGAACCTCAAACAGAAGTGCTGGGGGTGTGCGTGGGGGGTAGGAATCATGGGGCTTTGTGGGCGGCCAGGGCCACTAAGCTTTCAATTTAGCTTTTCCATTAGAAGGGAATGTGGGCAAGGATAGAGTGGTTGCGGAGAGATTTTGAAAGTGGTTGAGGGAGAGATGGAGAGAGGGGATGGCGGAGGAAGGCGGGGGGGGGGGGGGGGGGGGACCTGCAGAGGGAGGTGTGAGTTCACAGGCAGAATGCATATGCAATTTATAAGAGAAATCTGGGGGTGTCTTTGTGCTGCCTAGTTAGACCACTGGGAGTACTTCTCAGAAGTAAATTAATCTAAAAAGGCATATTCAGATCTAACAATCAGTTTGTAACACAGAAAGCAACAATGCAGGGGATGGCACAGAGAGTTAGGAGTCAAGATTCTAGGGCCTTCTCTTAGTTACTCTGCATTTTGACCTGGTCATTCAGGTCTCTATATTGTCCCCTGCCCGCCCAACAACTTACTATAGAAAATTTGAAATATTTAAAAAGGTTGAAAAAATAACACCTTTATATCCACAACCTAGATTCAACAATGGTTTACGTTTTTTCCGTAATTGTTTTATCTTTATCTCTATGTCTATCTGTATACATTCTCTCTCTCACACACACACACATTTTTGCTGTATCATTTGAAAATAAGTTACAGACATCATGACACTTCACTCTAAATACCTTTAAATACTCCAGCATGCATTTCCTAATAGGACATTGTCCAACATAACCACAATATAACCATTACACCTAAGAAAATTAAAAATAATTTCCTAATAACATTTAATATTCAGTGCATATTAAAACTCTAATTGACTCCAAACTATCTTCTATAATTGACTTTTGTTTTGAACCAGGAGTCAATCAAGACCCGCCCATAAATTTGGTCGTTAGGTCTTTTTAGTCTCCTGTTCTCTCTTCTCTCATTGAGATAGAACCTACATTCAAAGTGTACAAATCTTAAATATATACCTTGATGAATTAAAAAAAATAGGCTTTTATAGCAGTTTTAGACATTGGTAAATTTTTTATGTAGGTATACCCTTAGGTAAACAGTAAACAGATCGACAAATAGAATATTTCCATTACCCTGGAAGGTTTCCTCATGCCCTTTCCCCATCAATATCTCCTCTTCAACATCTCCCAGAAGGGGTGAGGTTATGAAACAATTGGGACTCTCAGATTCTTTTTTTTGTTTTATTTTGGCCACCCCATGCGGCATGCAGGATCTTAGTTCCCCAACCAAGGATTGAAACCGTGCCCCCTGCAGTGGAAGTGCGGAGCCCTAACCATTGGACTTCCAGGGAATTCCCAACTCTCAGATCTTTTGGGTGGAAGTCTAAATTGGTTCAACCACTTAGGAAGATTGTTTGCCACTATCTAATACATTTCGACACATATGGACTATGACCCAGCAACTCTATTCTTCAGTATATACTCAAGGTAAATGATTACATATATCACTATAAGACCTGTGCAAGAATGCTCATAGCAACTTGATTCATCTTTTCTCCAAACTGGAACTGTCCCAAATGTCCGTCAGCAAGAAAATGGATAAATACATCGTGGTGTATTTATACAAAGGAATACTACATAGCCATAAAAAGACAGATATTGAATCATGCAGAAGCTTGGGTAAGCTCAGATACTACCTTGAGCAAATAAATCTTGATACACAGAGTACATACATATGAATCCTTGTGGATGAAGGTGAAAAATGGGCAAAAATCTATTGCGAGAGAAGTCATTAGTTTCCTTTAATTAACAATCAGCACTTTTTCTTCATAACAGTTTTTCAAGTTTCCTTCCTTCTTCCTTCCTTCCTTCCTCCCCTTCCTTCCTTCCTTCCTTCCTTTCTTTTGGCTCTGCTGGGTCTTAGTTGTGGCACATGGGATCTTTTAGTTGTGGCATGGGGACTCTTAGCTGTGGCATGTGATCTCTTAGTTGCAGCATGCATACGGGATCTAGTTCCCTGACCAGAGACTGAACTCGGACCCCCTGCATTGGGAGCACAGAGTCTTATCCACTGGACCAGGGAAGTCTCTCTTCATAACTTTTTTTTTGAAGAGACTAGGTGAGTTGTTTTGTAGAATGCCGCCCGTCCAGGATTTGTCTGACTTTTCCTCATTTAACTTGACCCTTCACAACTGAATATCCATGAGAGGATTGAGCTCTACTGTCCTAAGGCACCCATGTTATATAGCAAATTAAGTTCAATCCCATACATCTAGAATAGTACTAATTATGTTCGATTCTTGGGAGAATTGAGTAAATCGTCACTCAACTCATTTTCTGTGATCTATGGTTCAGTTGAGGAACCCCAGTTGAAAAAGGCTTCCTGAAGGTTAGGTCTTAAGGTAAATTAGAGTCAAGTTAAACATTTTTGGCAAGAATACTTTACAGGTGGAAGTGTGTACTTCCTACTATATCATGCTGAGAGGCATTTAATGTCAGATTGTTCCTCTATTAGTGATGTGGATGCAGAGGGCAACCACTCAGTTAAGGTGGTGACAGCCAGGTTTCTCTATTGTAAAGGATGTTTTCCCAAGTCTCCATGGCTTAACAACCTCATTTGTCAACATGAAGCACTCACAGGTCAGTATCTCCCAACTTGGTGGAAAAGTTTCTTTCCTGCAAACATGGCTGCAAGGTAAAATTGTTCAAAGCAAAATGGTTATTTCACCTATAGAGCTTCACCCTAAAATGGGAGCTTCATACTATGGAAAATACGTCTTAACTGTAATAGAACGTTTCTAATCTTCGAGATTTTTAGCTAACAAATGAATTCCCTTCCTACTTGAGATAATATGATAAACATACCATATTGGCTGTTAAAATTGCTTAGATTTAGGACATGTTATAAGGCATTTATATGCATTTTGATGGTGATAAATATTTTGGGAGGTAGTGTTTAGGTCATTGACAGAAACTAAATTAAAGATTTCATGTATATACCTAAATCTCAGACTCAGAATTGATGTTTTTCAAAGCATTTTGTAGTTTTAAAAATTACTCTTAAGAACTCATTTCTGTACTCTAACTTGATGAAAGAGTGGTTGAAGCATGAGTATCCACTGGCTTCAAGGGAAAGAAGTAATTTCAAGTGACTTAGATGGATTTTGGTGCACTAATCATCATACCAACCCAGAACAGTTTGGTGGAGAAAGCCAGGGGTCTCACTTACTAGCTGAGTAACCATAGCCACCCCACTCTAAGCCTTGACATCCTGTGGCAGATTAAAGATGGTCACAGATTGGTTGATATCCTTCCCTTTAAGAGTCTGGCTCCATGTTTGCTTCCCTTGAATACTGGTGGGCTCTGTGATGGCTTTGACCAATAGATACAGCTCAAGTGATGATGTGTCAGTTTGTGGACCCAAGCCTGGAGAGACGGGAGAGTCCTGTTTTTTGGAACACCCACTTTTGAAACCTAGCCACCATGCTGCAGGAAGCCCAAGTAGCCATGTGGAGGGGCCCACGTAACAAGAACTCTTGGCTGACATGCCAGCCTCAACTTGCCAGCCATGTGAGACAAACATTCTTGGGAGTGGATCCTTGGGAGTCCTTACTGAGTCACCCCAACTAATGCTGCATGGAGCAGAGATGGCCATCCCTGCCAAGCACTGCCCATAATTGCAGACTGGTGAGTAAAATAAGCGAGTGTTCTTTTTAAGCCACTAGGTTTTGGAGTAATTTGGTATTCAGCAAAGATAACTGCAACAGTGCTCATTTGCAATATGCTGATAAACCCACTTGTTTTGTACACACAAAAAGGTCCACTAGGATAGGGTATATAAAAGTGCTTTGCCAACTAAAAAGAAATTCCGTGCCAGTGTAAGGTGATAGTCTCTGAAGTAACTAATAGAATGGAAGGATTCTGTAAATATGACTGCTTCGAAGTTGGCATATTACTCTAATTTCTACTGACCCCACCTCCTGAGGTTAAAACAGAACCTGTTACTTTTTCTTCATTATGGTAAAATATACATAAAAATAGTTAAAATGTACATTTTATGTTCAGTCTATAGTTTCATGACATTAAGTACATTCACATTGTTGCACAAACATCACCACCATCCATCTTCAGAATTCCAGTTACTCTTTTTTTTGTTTTGTTTGTTTGTTTGTTTTTGCGGTACGCGGGCCTCTCACTGTTGTGGCCTCTCCCGTTGCGCAGCACAGGCTCCGGACGCGCAGGCTCAGTGGCCATGGCTCACGGGCCCAGCCGCTCCGCGGCATGTGGGATCCTCCCGGACCGGGGCACGAACCTGTGTCCCCTGCATTGGCAGGCAGACTCTCAACCACTGCGCCACCAGGGAAGCCCTCCAGTTACTTTTGATACCAGAATCTATCTTCTTAACAAGTGTAATTTTCTATTCTAAATGTGAAGTGAAGCTACATCATCTCAGCACTGTCTATGACGATGACAATTTAACAAGTGAGCCCATATGCTGTAAAGATAGGTTTCCGGACAAACTATAAGAAATGGTGCAACCCACGATCTGCCATGGAACCTGAGAACACTCTCTTCCCAGAGCCCGTCCCATTCCTGCAGAACTTCAATTAGTCATTAGTCAGCACTGGGATGGGGGAATATTTAGACAGAAGTGAGCACTTGTTAAAAAGAGCCAAGACAGCAAGTTTTCAAAGCTCCAACACTCCAATGAAACCGTTTTAGATATAAGCAGGCCCTCTGGAGTTAGCACGCAATCTTACACCTGGACCCCACCTGGACATAATTAGTTTCCCTGAACTCAGAGTGGAGAAAACACCGAAGAAAATGACGTCAAAAAACTGAGCAATCTGTCATGATCTGTTTCACAACTAAAGCAGCGTGCTTTCTGGAAGAATTATGTAACACAGATGACATGGTATTTAGATAGCCAGGACTGGAAAACCATCTGGTGGTGTTTGACTTTATGACTATCATGGCTGTTTCTTGCATTGTATTGTATACTTGGGGATGCAAGACATGGGAAGGAAAGAGGAAATGCTCTTAGTTGATCTGTAAGAAGACCTTTTACCTACTTGCACATTGAAACAGGACTTTGAATTCTAAGCGAGCAGAATCCTCCGTGCTTGAGGACCAAAATATAAAGCAGACAAAGACTGGGTGGACCCATCAGTTAACAGCTGCACACACAGGGCCAGAGAACAGTTAATATATTATACCACGAAACAAGTGGGAAAACACGTTCCGGAGCCTTCTGTGAGCCATTCCCTGTCTCTTTCCTCCGGGCCCTCAGGATCGCACCCACCTCCTTTGCACTGTGCCCCTTTTATCAGGCTGTTCCCCACCCTCCTCTTGCACGAGGATGCACGTGGAAACTCGGCCACCGTTTCCCTCACCAGATGATTTCAGTCATCATTGAATCAGCGCTTATTGCCCAACCATGGGGTGCCAAGCAGTCCTAGTCTCTTTGGGGGGGCAGGTGTTACATAGGAATAACTAGAAATAATTTACAAGCGCATCAAGAGAGACACGTTCACAGGCAACAATAAGGGTAGAATAATGATGTGTTACCCAATGAGGTTCCTCTCGCCCGAAAGGCAGCCCACACGACTGACTGAGGTGCCGAGGTTTGCAGCAAAGACAGGGTTTATCCGCAAGGCAGCCAAGCAAGAAAGCAGAAAAAGCTTAAATCTGCCTCCCTCAAGGCAAGGGTCAGGAGTGCTTATATGAAGTCACCAGTAAAGCAACAGGGCGTTTTGAGGCGCGAGGGGCGTAGGAGGAGCGACTGGAAAAAAAAGCGCGGTGACCTTCCTTCTGCGCAGGCTCAGGAGGCCACGGGTTTCTGCAGGGTCCAAAGGTCACCCAGCGGACACTCGCGCATGCCCAGTTGGAGGGGCGGGCGTCTCCAGTCAACCCGCTCAGCTTGAATTAAGCGCAGCTGACTCCAAGTTTCTAGAAAACAACTCGGGCAAACAACCTATTGTTTAGGCTCCCTGCCACTTGGAGGACGTGCAAGCCTTAAACGACCTTGATTAGTGAAGGCAGGTGAAGTGGATTTAACCCGTGGTTTCAAGTGGAGTCGCTGAGGCCAGGCAGAGTAGACCGGGGTGTCTGAGTCGCGCCGCATCCTTACCTCCACCGGAGCAGTCGCCACAGTCATAGTTTGCTCTCTGCCCCGAGACTGCCTTCTTTAGGGGGCTGAGGTTCAGGTTCCAGCCACGTTCAGTGGGTGCCTGTCGGTTCCCGCCGCCGCGGCCCTCCTTCACAACCCTGGGAGACGCCGCCATTAACGCTTCAGGGATGACGGGAATAGGTTCCAGCGCCAGCAAACCTGATGCAAGGCCAGGGGATGAGCGGGGCTTCAGGTACGTGTGGTTTATAGCGGGCTCTTTAGGAAAACCGAGGGGAGAGAGGGCGGCAGGGGAGGGAGGGAAGGAGTTGAGCAAAGTGTGGTCTCAGGTCAACCCAGTCCTGGCCTGCGGAGGGGGGAGGGCTGGGGACAGGTCCTCTGGAGAAGTTGGCCCACTGGGGCCAAGGAGTCGGGCTTTTCACCCCAGAATTGGTCACTGGCCGAGGGGGAGGGGCCGTGGGTGTGGGTGACATCATCCTCCAGGCTCTGGGCCAACACGGTGGCCACAGTGGAGCAGGTCGGGCACCTGGCAGTCAGTATGTGGGGGGCCCCACGTGAGCCCAGGTGTCCTGACTTCACTGCTCGCTTTCGCTTTCGGAGGCAGCACCAACCCCCTACGCTTCCTTTGAAGGTATTTGGAAGGATACCCTGTGAGATGGGCCTGCAGATATTATTTGGGTCTGATCATTGAAACTTTAAATAGCATCCTTTTAATTCTTTAAAAAATATGATTTAATTTTATTCTTATGCGCTTCTGTATATTCAAATTGTCTGCAAGTCACAGGAAAAAAAAAAAGAAAGTATGTCTGTATTGTAATTGGGCAAAGGCCGACTCTCATACTGTCCCTTGACATTGGTTCAGAACAGGAGAGAATGCTCCTTTGGGAATAGAAGTGAGGCCCAAATAAAGTTTATTCTTAGGCAGTAGAAACCATACAGACCTTTGAGGAGTGGATTGATATTATTGGAAAGTATTTCTGGATATTGTGTGGCAGTGGTTTGAAGAAAGAGCTAGAAGATGAGGGATGGGCATCTGGGAGAAAAGTTACAATTGTTCAACAAGAGATGACAAAAGGTAGGGCCCTGGTGACCAAGATGACATCTTTGGAGATGGAATGGAAAGGATTCGGTGACTGGATGTAAGCAACAAAACAGGAAGGATCGAATTGAGGTTGGACATTTCTTGAATGGGTGATCAGGAGGTTGTTGGTACCATTAATTAAATGGAGAAACTGGGGACAGGTTTTGGAGGTCGATTTTTGAGTTCAGTTTTACGTGTTGGGTTTGAGATAAGGGATGGAAATGCTAAGTGAGGATGTTTAAAGAAAGATGGAAGTAAATCAGAGAATTCTGAGGAGTGAGGGCTGGGCACATACACTGGGGACTCATCAGCCATAAATTCAGTATGAGGAAGAAATAGAAGGGGAGTAGATTAACTAGTGGGGAGACGCAGAGCGAGGCAGGAACTGGCTGGCAGCTCAAACCCTGGGGAATCTCTGAATTCAAGGATCAGGTTGAGGAAGAGAAGCCACTGCCAGAAACTGGGAGGGAACTGTGTTCTGAAACTCAAGTGAAGAGTGAGATTTAGGAAGAGGTTGGTCAAGACCCTCCACGGAGGTGAAGTATGACCAGGATTGCCAGGTAAAATACAGGGTGCGCAGTTAAATTTGAATTTCAGATAAACAGTGAAAAAATTTTTAGTATGAGTATGTCCCATGCAGTGTTTAGGACATACTTATGTTGGGGACATCCAAGTATTGCATTGGGCATACTTACGAATAAAATACTTACAAAATAGAATAACAAATAAAAATTGTTAATCTGGAATTACATTGAACTGGGCATCTTGTAATTTTGTTTGCTAACTCTGACAACCCTAAAATGACTTGAACAGAAGGAAGTCATTAGTGAACTCGCTGCTCTGTCCCAATGAGCTCAGTTCTCTTAGCCCCTCTTTTACATATGGGTGAGATGACAGGAGCCCCAGAAAAGGGGCCTGGTTCTATTGTTAATAAGGCTCCGGGTTCTGTTTCCTACACACCTGCCCAAATTTCCTTCTCCATTCTGTTGTATCTTTGCCTCCAACTCCACCATCACCTCTCTGCCTGTGCCCTCTGACTTTACTGCTTCATTGGTCTTCCTTGGTGTCTGGAGGTCGTGCAACACTGGGCAGTCCTTTTTCACCCGTGTTCACCACTTCAGGAGGGCAGCTAGGACTGTGAGAGTTTAAGAGTCTGTATTAGATGAGCAACTAGAATGGATGAATTTAAACTACTTTGTCAAGAGCTTGTGTGGTGAAGATACAGGATGCTAGGTTGAGGACAGAAGCAGGTTAAGAAAACTTAAATGTTTCTGACTTCAGAGGGACAAGAGCAGAGAGAAAGGATAGCAAAGCTGATGGGGCATTTTAAGAAAATACTCAAGCAAAACAGAGTTGGGGTAGAGGGAGGCAGTGTGGGGAGATAGTCTTGAAGAAGAGACAACAGGAAAGGAGACAGTAGATGAAGATAAAGACACATTTTGATGGGGAGGAGAGACTTGAGGAGCTCACATGAATTGCTTTTATTTTCTCAGTGAAAGGGGAATTGACCTTATTGGTTATGATATCGAGTTGGTAGGCAATTTGGGAGTCTGGAAAAAAGTGCATATATTTGATTTTTACTAGCTTGAGTTACAAAGGTTGGATTTTTTTCCCCTGATATTTGACTTCAACTTCTGGAGACTTCCTTACACACAGGATACGAAATATATTACTGTTGTGTGCCTATGCTTTATTGTCACCCATGGGTGACTCACCAGTTCACTTGATATTGCCCCTTAATAGGAACCAATTAGCATGTTTGCAAGTGGGACAGATCTGTGTGACCTTAGGGTCTGCAGTGCCTTCTCTCAGTGTCACAGGACATAAAGTGAGACCACCAGAAAACATCTGCAATTAATGCTGATCTAATTAAGTTCTTTATGGGGTGGTGGTATATTTTCATACCCACACCGGAGAACCTCCTTCTGTCTTTCTACTACTACTTGTGAAAACTGCTACCCCAGACTCTAAGGGTTAAAATGGTGCTGGGCACACCTACAAGGATGGCTATAAAATCAAAAAATGAAAAATAACAAGTGTTGGTGAGGAAGTGGAAAAATTGGAACCCTCATGCATTGCTAATGAGAATGAAAAATGGTGCAGATGCTACGGAAAACAGTTTGGCAGTTCAGTTCCTCAAAAAGCTAAACATAGAATTACCATATGACCTGGCAGTTCCAATCCTAGGTATATACACAAAGGAATTAAAAGCAGGGACTTGAACAGGTACTTGTGCACTCATGTTTATTGCAGTATTATTCACAATAGCCAAAAAGTGGAAACAACCCAAATGTCTACCAACAGATTCATAGGTAAATAAAATGTGGTATATACATACAAAGGAATATTACTCGGCTTTAGAAATTCTGACACATGCTACAACATGGATGAACCTTGAAAACATTGCTAAGTGAAATAAGCCATTTATGTAAGGACAAATATTGTATGATTCCACTTATATGAGGTACCTAGAAGAGGCAAATTCATAGAGACAAAGTGGAATAGTAGTTACCAGGAGCTGCGGGGAGTGGTATGGGGTGTTATTGCTTAAAGGTTAGAGAGTTCCTGTTGGGGTGATGAAAAAGTTTTGGAAATAGTGATGATGGTTGCATAACATTGCAAATGTACTTAATGCCACTGAACGGTATGTTTGAAAATGGTTAAAACGGCAAATTGTACATTATATATATATATTTCACCACAACTTAAAAACATAATATTTTAACGTACCCCAAACCATTAAATTGTACACTTAAAATGGGTGAATTGCATGGTATGTGAATTATATCTCAATAAAGTAGTTGCTTATACCTTAGGGACACAGTTCCTTCACTCTGCATTCAGGCCACAGGGACCATGAAAAACCTGAACTGGAAAAATAATAAAGTGTGAGTCATGGGGGAGGGAGATCTCTTCACAGCTTGAAGAGATTCAGATAATTAACTCAGAAACTTGCCATGCTTAAGAGACTGAAGGCCGTGGGATATGACAGAGGAAGAGTGGGTGGCTCAGAATCCTATTTTGTATTGTATTTCATACTGTTATGAGTGGGGTTATTCTACTGAAAGGCTTTAGAGAGAAAGCTACCAGCATGAACTTCTTTAGAGAGAAGTCATCACAGTCAGGATTTAGTAGGTTTGGGGTTGTCGTTTAAGGGTAGCCACCTGTTGGGTGTCAACCTGAGCTGTCACTGGCCTGAAAAGCAGCAACGTGAGTTTGAGTTGAGTCTCATGAGCCATGTTGCCCTGCTGTTCTGTGTGATAATATGTCTGGGATGGAGGCTGATGGATTTTTTTTTTAAATGTGCATTTGGAGTTACAGGTGAGGCCATCCAGAATGTCCACAGTGTCACTAGAGGAGATGAAACCATCCGTCCATTCAGCAGCGGCACAAAGCTGCCTACACCAAGAAAATAGCAATACATCCCCAAACAGATCAAACAGCTGCTCATCAATCTGGTGCAAGCTGCAGGTTGCCTGACTAAATTACTGTCGAATAGGCAGATGAGCACGATTTGTCAGTCAGCATTGAGTTTAAATGAGCAGAGATGCCCATAAACCCAGCAATGCAATTGTAATTAAGAATTGCAGGCATCAAGTTTCAACTAGTGCTTTCTTAAGGCAGCAGTGATTGAGCTCTAAGAAGCATATGAGGGATCCAGAGCAGGATTAAAGCCAGGGCCTGGCCCACCTAGAGCCCTCTGCAATTTAAGCAGCTCATCATGTAGGACATGTAGGAAAGTGATGTGTAGATGGTGGAGAATCCATGAGAATGCAGGCTTTATTTTTCCCGTTTGCTTTAAAAAAATAGTATATATCCCACATATTAAAGAGTGAATAATAATAATAATAAAAGTAATAATGATAATGCTCTTGAACCTACCACCCAGGTAAAGAGATAGAACATTTTGAATTATTATTTTTTAAAATACATGTTATTTTATTTTTTAATTAAATTAAATTAATTTATTTATATTTTTGGCTGCGTGGGGTCTTAGTTGCGGTATGTGGGATCTTAGTTCCCTTACCAGGGATAGAACCCAAGTCCCTGCATTGGAAGGTGGATTCTTTTTTTTTTTGAGCTTTTAAAAAATAATGATTAGCATTTATTTAGTACTCAGCATTTACCACTATGCCAAAGTAATTTACATACTCATTTAACCTTTACAACAAGCCTATGAAAGTGGGTACCATTATTATCCCCGTTTTCCAAACAAGGAGATTGAAACTTAGTTTAACTTGCCTAATCAGTGGTGGAGCCAGTATCAAATCCTGCCCCTTATACTTTATATAATCTGAGAATTTATTTGGAGATTCTGGCAGGAGAATTTTATGGTGTGTTTTGAGTGTTGGAAGGTGGATTCTTAACCACTGGACCACCAGGGCAGTCCCCATTTTGAATTATTTTAATGGTGGTTGGAATCATTATGAGAATTGACATAACGTCTGCAAGCTGAGTGGAATGGAATTCAGTAAATGTTGAGTGCTGACGAGTTGGTACTGGGGCATATAAAGATGAATTAAAACAGGTTTTGTAATCTGGAAGGGAGAATAAGACGATAACACGATTAGCTTTGCATCACATGAATTCGTGAGAAGAATAGAGGTATCTTAAGAGAGGTATGCCATGTTATAGGGGTTCAGAAGAGGTTGGATCAGGTTGGGTGGGGAGGAGCTCAGAGGAACCTATGTGAAGAAAGTGGCACCTGAGCTGGACATCAGAGATAAGCGGGAGTTTTACAAGATGAGAGAGGGTGGGAGGGAGGGCATTTCAAGTGGAGGGACCTAACACAAGTGAAGACATAAAGTCTCAGGCCTATAAAATAATAATTTCTCTAGAATAAGAGAATAGTGGAATATAAGATTGGACTACTGTCCTGAGCCAATTTCTCGTAAGATTTCCATGTCTTTAGAAAACATTCCATCCTCGAAGGGCTAACTTTCCTTGTTACCTGAAAACTTAAGGAATAGCACACCCAGAGTCAATCCTATTTAGGAAGATGTGGGCAGTAAGATTGGTGGTTTTGGCTATTCATCATCTATTCTGACTTCTTAACAGAAGTTTTGGGCAAACACCTCTTCCCCAATATTAGCCTATGTCATGTGGCATGGGGTTGGCTCTATGTTTTTAGCTCCAAGGTTAAACCTCCTAGCTATAGTTGATTGGTTCAGATAAAGGCAAGTAACCTAGTTAGGTCCAGTGAGAGCAAGGCCCAGGGCTTTGCAGATGCTGTAAGGAAGTTGAACATTTTCTTCCCTGCTAACCATAAAGCTGAGACAATGTGAGGGCTAGGGCTTCTGCAGCCATCTTGTCATCATGTGGGGAGAGCTTGGCTCAGAGTGAAGTCAATGCATTGAGGCAGGGTCAATATTGAATATTTGATAAGGGTATGCCATGGACACCATTTGGTATGCTGTACTGGAGTTCTGTCTGGGAGAACTCACAGTTTTTAAGAAAGCTTTATTAATGATGTATTATCTCAGACAAAAATACCATTATGTAATGGTCTATCTGTGATTGACATTTTTACATAACCTTGTCATATTGTTCCTAAAAGTATTTACAATAATTTCTTAATATCATCTAAAATCCAGATCATATTCAGTTTTCCCCAGTTGTTTAAAATTTTTTTCTTCATAGTTTGTTTTCTTGAATCAAGATAATACAATTATGGTAGTTTGTTGCCATTAAAAAGAAACCTTTATGCTGGAAACTGTTAGAAACAACTGATGCATGAAGTCATGGGTTCAAGTCCTGGCTCCTCCACTAGCTGGGACCTCAGATAATCCACTTAACCTCTTGACTTGCCTCAGTATGTTTAACTCAGAAGGTATTGAGAAGATCCTGTGAAGTGGCAAGTCATCACTGTGTGAATAAATGAGGTTACTTTATATCAACTTGATTAGGCCACAGGGTACCTAGATACTTGGTCAAACATTATTCTGGGTGTTTCTGCGAGGGTATTTCTGGATGAGATTAGCATTTAAATCTGTAGACTGCAGCCACATAGCACAGGGAGATCAGCTTGGTGCTTTGTGACCACCTAGGGGGTGGGATAGGGAGTGTGGGAGGGCGACTCAAGAGGGAGGGGATATGGGGATATATGTATATGTATAGCTGATTCACTTTTTTATAAAGCAGAAACTAACACACTATTGTAAAGTAATTTACTCCAATAAAGCTGTTAAAAAAAAATCTGTAGTCTGGGTAGAGTAGATTGCCTTCCTTTATGTGGGTGGGCCATGTCTAATCAGTTGAAGGCCTAAATAGAACAAAAAGGCTGACCTTCCCTTGATAGAGAACTCTTCCCGCCTGATGGCCTTCAAACTGGGGCATTGGTTTTTAGCTGCCTTTGGACTTGAACTGAAAGTTGGCTCTTCCTGCATCTCAAGCCTGCCTGTCTTCAGACTGGAACTACACCATGACCTTCCTGGGTCTCCAGCTTGCTGACTCCTCTTAACATATCTTGGAACTTGCCTCCATAACTGCATGAGGCAATTCCTTATAATAAAGTCTCTTTACACAAACATACACACATACTCACACACACCCCACTGGTTCTGTTTCTCTGGAGAACCCTAACTAACACACTTTGTAAGAAATGCCCACGTTCTATGGCCAGTTGCCCCCATCTGCACAGTTCTAGGACATCAGCCCTCCCCTCTTCTCTCAGTCTTCCTCTGTTTTTTTCTTTTCTGAGCTTCCTGAGGGGGTCATCTCACCTGGGTTCTCACAGCCCTCTACTTGTTGCTGTCTGGCTCACAGACCCCTTACTGCAGGTGCTCCTGCCTGTTCCCACTACCCAGAAGGCACAAAATCCTGATAGCGCTGAAGACTCACCACTTAAGTCTTATACCTCACAAAAACCCTCAAGGAAACAGCCCCTCCAGCTTCTGCCTATAGCCTCTTAGTGTAGGGCTCAGACCTAGTCCCGCAGGCTGGACTCAGAGCTGACCCTATATTGCCATATCTATTTCAGTTTCTCTCCACCTCTACAAGCTCCATTCCTCTAGACAAAAAGATCCTTAGGGCTGCTTGGGGGTTAGCCAGACACTTAATCAGCATTTCAGCTCAACTATGGCCTTGGCTCTAGGCCCTTCACATAGTTGGAGCTCAAAATATATCAGTTCTCTCTTCCTTAGGTTTAGAAGTGAGGTGTCAAGACAAGAATATAGTCATTCTTGCTCCTTCTATGAGTATGTTCGAGGACTAGTTCTGGGTATACAGTCTAGGGAATATTTTATTTTCTGAGCACATTTTTGTTGTAGTTTTTAACATCTTTATTGGGGTATAATTGCTTTACAATGGTGTGTTCGTTTCTGCTCTATAACAAAGTGAATCAGCTATACATATACATATATCCCCATATCTCCTCCCTCTTGCGTCTCCCTCCCACCCTCCCTATCCCACCCCTCTAGGTGGCCACAAAGCACTGAGCTGATCTCCCTGTGCTATGTGGCTGCTTCCCACTAGCTATCTGTTTTACATTTGGTAGTGTACATATGTCAAGGCTACTCTCTGCCTTCATCCCAGCTTACCCTTCCCACTCCCCGTGTCCTCAAGTCCATTCTCTACGTCTGCATCTTTATTCCTGTTCTGCCCCTGGGTTCTTCAGACCCTTTTTTTTTTTAGATTCCATATATATGCTGAGCACATTTTTGGATAGAAACCTCCCACTCTATGAACATAATGTAACTGTTGTATGCTATTCTATTTTCAAAGTGCATATTAGTGACATTTAAAATATATTAGGTTTGATCATACGAAGGTGTTTTTATAGGTAAAAAAATGATCAAGTATTGGTGATCTCTTATGGCTCAACCTAAGCAAGAATCATTTGTAAATGGGCCAGTTTAATTCTGTCATATCTGTAAGGGAAGAGAACAGGATGGATTGGAAGCAACACTGTAGGGTGCTACTTTACATCCCCTAGTCTTCTCTTCCCCTATCCAGAGCTCCTCCAAGTTTGCATTTACCCTGTGTCATAACGCTGCTTTCTGACAACTCTGACTCAGTCATCTGATCCAAGCCTGCTCCATCAATAGAGGCCTGAGTTCTAACATCACATTTCACTTCTGAGGAGGTTAGCAGTCTGATTGAGCTTTTCTTGCCCTTAAGTTGTGAATGACTGATAACTTTGTTTAGCATTCTGTACTATCAGTAGTGCCATTCACAAATAATTGGATTCTTGCCTCCTCTTGGGCATGTGGTTGGGTCACCTCTCCATCTTTTCCTTTTTTGGCCTCCTTTGGAAGTTAGAAGTAGTCATATGCCTTGACTTGGTTAATAAAATGTGAATGTGAATGACACACACCACTTATAGGAGGAAGCTTTAAGAAGGGGGCCATTTCAAGTACTCCCTTTCAGCAGTAGGGTGGTTGTGAAAGTGCCGGATAAGATGATGCCTCTGTTGACCTGGATCCCTGAGTGGCTACCACGAGCAGAATCCCATGCCAAGCCATTATTCATGTCCTAGCCAATGAGGTCAACACATGGGATGCGATGGCCCAATCCACACAGTTATTCAGGAACACAAGGTCTTCCCACTTAGTGGTTCTCCTGGGGCAGGGTTTGGAAAACTATGGCCTGTGGGCCAAATCCAACCTGTTTGTATAAATAAAGTATTATTGGAACACAGGCATTCATTCATTCACATATTGTCAATGGCTGCTGTCCTGCTACAGTGGCAGAGTTGAGTAGTCCTGACAGAGACTACACCCCCAAAAGCCTAAACTATTTACTCTCTGGCCTTTTATAGAAAAGTTTGCTGGCTTCTGCCCCAGGGCCTTGGAGTTTCCCCATGAATTCTCTAAGTTTGGCTGGCAGATGAAGGACAGGAGAGAATAGGAAGGATTGCATGGGTGGTTTTGCAGCCTTTTCCTGAAGGTGGAGTATACCGCTTTGATCCACATACCGATGTCCAGAGCTCAGTCACCTGGCCATATCTCATCACAGCGAGGCTGGGATATGTAGTCTAGCTGTGTGTCTAGGAGGAAAAGACAAACGATTTCGTGAACGATCTCTGCCACATCTGCCTACATGTGTGGTTAGCTTGGCTGCTGTGCTGTCTCCAGTCAGCCCCAGTTGGGGCAGTAGCCGTTGAAAATTAGAAGTGATTCCTCTGCTGTTGCACTAAACTTCCTTGTTCTGATCTGCTGCTGTAGTGGAGACTCCTTCTGCAGCCCTGGTCCTCTCTCAGTGATTACCCCACACATACTGGTCCACACTGACGAGTGTTGTGTAGGGTCTAGCTGAACCGTAGACCTCACTCTGTTCCATTGTTAGAGCTAGTTCTACATCACAGTGCAGGAAACTGTAGTCTGGCCCTGGAAATGTTTTGATCTCATACTTGGAATGCAGAACATAATGGTATCAATCTCTGAAAATCAAGTGAAATCTTGTGGGAGTAGGTTTGGTCCAATGAATAAAATTATATAAAACAATTTCATACTTGACATTTACTGAGAGGGGCTTAACTTTTCCTACATATTTTAGTCTGTTCAGCTGGTATTATTTATTCATGTCTCTTTCCCCATTTGGTGCACGATTTATCTTTTGGGAGCCTAGAATTAAACTGTAAAAATGTATATATGCTAGACACTGTTTTATGTTCCATCTATGGAGAAGTCATCAAACTCTCCAACAGAATAAGATTCAGCCTATTACAGGGGTGATTTAGCTGAAGTAAAATGTAATGTTGAACTCAGAAGCTGGAAAAAATGAGATTTAGGAATATGGAATTGAATAATCAGTTGGTGAAATGATTATTTCATCTTTCAGTCTCCCAGTTGAAAGAATATTAGGACATCAAGGTTATGAATGGCCGGAGCCAAATGAGGGTTCACGATACCCCAAAGGGACAAGATTGGTGTCGGTTCCAGTGATAACAGATTTCTCCCTAACACTGACAGAGTTAACTAAAAGAAATTCAGTGTTCCGTGTCATATCCTTTTGTTGCATGGTCATATTTTGTGGTAGGGAAAGAATTAGTGTATAACAAATTAAAACAGGGCAGTTTCTGATACCACTGTGACTAAACGTTTCCTCAGGTATGGCATAGATGAGGGGAAGCTCATGCACAAAAAACATGAATGGGAATTCTACAAGAGACATGGTTTGGGGAGGGAAATTAGAGAAGGAAGACCCAGAGAGTGAATGTGAAAAGTCCAGATCCATGTATGAGTTTACTAGGGCTGATGTGACAAATTACCATAAACTGAGCGGCTTGAAACATCAGAAATTTGTTCTTTCATAGTTCTGGAGGCTAGACGTCTGAAATCAAGGAGTCTACAGGGCCATACTCTCTCTGAAGGCTCTCGGGGAGGATCCCTCCTTGCTTCTTCCTAGCTTCTGGCTGCTGGCAGTCCTTCGCATTCTTTGCTTTGTGGATGCTTCACTCCAATCTCTGCCTCCGTCGTCTGAGTGTGTGTGCGTGCGTGTGTGTGTGTGTGTTTCTCATAAGGATATCAGTTACATTGGATTAGGGTCTGTCCTCATCCAGTGTTACCTCATCTTAACTTGATTACATCTGCGAAGACCCTATTTCCAAATAAGTCCACATCCACAGGTTCTAGGGGTTAGATATCTTAATATCTTTTGGGGGGGCACAATTCAATCCACAACAATCAGTAACCAAAGTTGTCTATGATAGTATCATGAGATGGGTGGAACAGTCGACAGGAAGGAAATGACCATCACATAAAATGCAAAACAAGGGAGAAAACGCATCTTCAGTAGGGTTGATAATACAGTAACAGCTTATCACTTTCCCTATACCAGCCTTCTGAGAGCTTTACATGTGTTATTTAATTCTCACAAAGATCCTATGATATAGGTATTTTAGCCCATTTTACAGGTAAGGGAATTGAGGCGGAATTGAGAACCAAAAGACCCATGAAAATAACTGGAAGGGGTGCTTTGCGTGGTGGTAGATCTCAGGTGAGGTCAGCATAGTGCATCCAGAGCAGAGGTAGCTGCCTGGCCAGAGCAATTTGGGGAACCAGCAAAGCTGCCTTGACTGGAGGCTTCCCCACCTTTAGATTTTACTGCATACTTGAGTCTGCCTGAAATTCCACAATAGAAACTTTGTTCATTGAACCAAAGGTTTAGATCCCAGCTAGTCTGGAAGAGATGTTGCCCATTCTGACATCAACTGTTTGAATCTCTGTTCTGGAATTTAAAAGGATAGGTACATAGCGCTCAAACCGTAAAGGGTGGCAGGTGACCTGCCAATTTTTTTTACCATTTCACCTACTAAAATTGTCTTGAAAGAGAGGGTTTTTCGTGATTATAGATAAAGATATTTAAAAATATACATGTAATTGTAAATCCAGAGAGTAGATTGTCATGATTAAGATCACTGTTCTGGAACTGGACAGCTCACATTCAAATGCTAGCTCTGCTTGTGAGCCTTGTGACGTGGGGTAGGTTACTAAACCTTCTCTGTGCCTTAGTTTTCTCTTCTATGAAATAGGGATGACAATAACAGTATCTGCCTCATAGAGTTGTTTGGGAGGGTTAAATATGTTAATTTGTGCATTAAAACAGCACATAGTAAGTGCATATAAGCACTTGTTTTTATTATTATCTATGCGTTATAGAGGAGGTAACTCATGTATGAAATAATGCTTTGGCTTTTATTTTTGGACACAGGGAGAAGGCGCTAGAAAATGCACATTAGGTGGGGAGGTTGAGGGCTCATCATTTTATCTGTAAATACTGCTAGATATGCGTCTAGTTTGTCTGAAGCTTGATGTCATTATGATGCTCAGAGTTATCTGCCAGCCCTTCAGAAGGACTGTGCTTTGCTTCTTTTTATTTTTCATCAACACATCACAGAATTTTATGCTGCCTAAAAAACAGAGTTCAAACTATTTTTCTGTTCTATGTGACCAGGCTATCAGGCTGCATTTAGGGTTTCCCTTCCCTAGCATAGACCAGAGTAGGATAAGGATGAGTGTCCCTGAGCTTAGCAGGTGGTTATTGGTTGATGACAGGCTCTCACGAGGATGTGAATCATTGATTAAAAAAATTTTAGCCTGTGTTTCCCAGATGCGTTTGTATTTAAAAGCTGATAATTTGTGGGGTCATTCCTCACCCTTTTCCCGCCATTTCGTGGAGATCCTGCCCTTGCTGAGGAGTTCCATATCATTGCCTGTAGTTGAAGAGTAAGTAACAGGGCAAGAACGTCAGCAATTAAGTCAAATAAGTGCCCATTATTTGACTCTGAATTGTGATACAAATTAAGAGTATATGGGATATGACATGAAAAGCATAGGCAATAAAGAAAAAATAAATTAGACTACATCAAAATTAAAAACTTTTGTGCATCAAAAGACTCAACAGATTGAAAAGAGAACCCACAGACTGAGAGAAAATATTTGCAAATCATATACCTGATAAGGGGTTCATATCCAGAATGTATAAAGAACCCCTACAACTCAACAGCAAGAAAACAAACAACCCTGGGAATTCTCTGGAGGTCCAGTGGTTAGGACTCTGTGCTTCTCCTCCTGGGGGCCTGGGTTCGATCCCTGGTCAGGGAACTAAGATCCTGCAAGCCGTGTGGAGCAGCCAAAAAAAAAAAAGAAATCAAAGAACAAAAGACTTGAATATTCCCCAAAGAAGATATACAAATGGCCAGAAAGCACACAAGAAGATAACTCAATTTCACTGATCATTAGGGGAATGCACATCAAAACCATGATGAGATACCACCCCACACCCATTAGGCTGGCTATTATCAGAAGAAAAAAGACACAGAAAGCCAGTGTCAGTAAGGATGTGGAGAAAATGGAACCTTTATAGCTGCTGTTAGGAATGTAAAATGGTGCAGACATGATGGAAAACAGTATGAAGGTTCCTTAAAAAATTAAAAATAGAACTACCACGTAATTTAGCAATTCTACTTCTGAGTATATATAACCAGAGGAACTGAAAGCAAGGCCTTGAATGGACATTTGTACACTCACGGAGATAGCAGCATTATGCACAATAGCCAGAAGGTGGGAACGACACAAATGTCCATTAACATTTGAATGAATAAAATATGGTACCGTTGAATATTATTCCGCCTTAAAAAGGAATGAAATTCTGATATATGCTACAACATGGATTAACCCTGAAAACGTTATGCTAAGTGAAATAAGCCAGTCCCCCAAAGACAAGTGCTGTATGATTCCACTTATATCTGTTACCTAGAGTAGACGAATTCATAAAGATAGAAAGTAGACTCTTGATTGCCAGGGGCTAGGGGAGGGAATTGTGAGTTAGCATTTAATGGGTAAAAAGTTTAAGTTTTGAAAGATGAAAAATGTTCTGGAGATGGTGGTGATGGTTGCACACCAGTATGACTGTAATTAATGTCACTGAATTGTATACCTAAAAAAATGGCGAAAATGGTGAATTTTATATGTGTTTTTTACCAATATTAAAACAGAAAAAGAGTGTGCAGGAAGGTTCTGGTTTCCTTAGTACCAGAAACCAATCCTCCTGATACAGAATTATCTTCCAATGAGCAAAATAATCTCATATCCAATGTGGGTTACAACACATCAGCTCAGGATGATGACTGTGTGGTCTCCTGTTTTTGTTGCTGGCTGCCCCTCATCTCCGGGCTGTACTCACAGGGGCTGGGAGATGGGCTGCTGTTGCTACACTCTGCTATCCCCACCACAGCCGAAGTCCCCTCCTGAAATTCTCTGGGCAGGATTTTCACCTAACCCCTTGCTAACACCCCCATGCCCTGCCCCCTCCCTAGTCTACTGTGTCGGGCCCTCTCTAACTGGGCACTGCACTTCTTGCCGCTATGGCTACCTTTTTTGGGGGAGGACTTTAAAATTCTCAACGAAGTTTCTTTTCTTTTTCTGCCTTCGTTAAGACAAGGGATGAGATGTGAGCGCTTAACTTGTGTTTAAGCCCCCAGGTGATCAGTTTTTTTCTCAAAGCACTCTGTAACTAAGAGGAGAGAGGAGCACCTCAAGGTGAAAGTGTTCTTCCATTGATAAGGTTTTATTTCTTCCCTGTCCTGGAGTGACTGAGAAGTAAATGGACAGCACAATTTTCCATGCAGAGACTGTGGACAAGGAATTTAGCTACCGTGTGTGTGTGTGTGTGTGTGTGTGTGTGTGTGTGTGTACACGCTGCATGGAGTTGGGAAAGGCAGAGAGCATTCAATAAACCTCATTTGTCTTTAATGTGCCATGACTCTCCCAGGTTTGCTTTACTTTAACCTTTTTTATTTTGATAAAACTTTGACTTGCAGAAAATTTTCTGAACTTTGAGAGTAAATTGGAGACATCATGCCCCTTTACTCTGAAATACCTCAGTGGGTACTTCTTGTGGCCAAGGACATTTTCTTATACTAGCAGAATTATCAAAATGAGGAACGTTAACACTGATATACTATTGTTGTCTAATTCACTATTCATATTCAAATTTCATAAATTATTCAAATAAAGTATCTCAAAATTGGAGTTATTATTCCAGGTCCAGGATCTAATCCAGTATCACACATTACATTTAATCGTTATGTCTCTTTAGTTGTCTCTAATTTGGATCACTTCCTTATCCTTTCTTCATCTTTCTTCACCTTGATATTTTTGGAGACTACAGGTCAGTTACTTTGTAGAGTGTTCTTCAATTTGGGTTTGTTTGATGTTTATGTTTCCTCATGATCATATTCAGGTTATGCATATTTGGCAGAAGTACCATCATATCATATCAGGATGTCTCATTATTAATAATGAGTTTGATAACTTGGTATATACTGACTCATTAGTAGTGATGGCCTTGATAACTTGGTTAAGGTTTTTTCACTCTAAGCTTATTTACTCTTTTCTCTTTATTATTAATAAGAAATTTGTTGGGAGATATTTTGAGATCATATAAATGACCTCAAACTATGACCTACTGTTTTTTGCATCATTGATACTTTTCTAACTCTATTATTCCTTCTGTATTTATTAGTTGGCCTTCTTCTATGAGGAAGAGCCTTTTCTTTTTCCTCCTTTCCTTCCTTCCTTCCATCAGTATGTATTTTTGGAATTTTATTTTATTTAATAGATTATCATTCATTACTATCATTATTTATTTTGATGCTCGAATTGTCCCAGATCTGGCCAGTGGGAGCCCCTTGAAGTTGGCTTCTGTGTTCCTTTGACATGTCCACATTGTTCTTTGAGTACTTCCTTGGTTTCTGGCACAACAAAATATTCTAGGAGCATCTTCTACTTTTCCTGCCCCAGTCCTGGAAGCAGACTTTCCTTCAATGAGCACTTGTTTCCTTTTCAGTGGAGAGTAGTGCTTGGAAATCAAGATCTTGTTTCCAAACTTTCTTTCGAGTTTAGCCATGAAATCGATCTACTCTGGACAATGAGAAATCTTGAATTCTTTCTCTGCATGAAGAATTCTGACCATATAACTCTGGGGTTTCAGGGGTGTATACAGATCTTCTGGAGGCCTGTTGGTCATGAACTCCCTCTGACCTTCACCTCCTCCAACTCATTTCTTCTTTCCTAGGACAGACAGTTGCCCTAGGGCAACAGCACTAAAGTCTTGGTAGTCTCTGAGGCTTCCTGCTGATGTGGGATTCAAAGGCAGCAGAGTCAATGTGGAATTAATGCAGAGAGGGTAGGGAAGAAAACCTCAAGCCACATGACAGAACCTCAAACTGTTGGGAAACAAAGCAGGTAAGCTAATAGAGAATTGGGTGTTACTAGGAGAGCTTATTTTCATGCTTTGAAGTCACAATCTTGAAAAACAAATTTCTCTTGTGCAAACTATCTAATATTTCTTAAGGATTGACAGTGTGCCAGGCACTGTGAGGTAGGCATCCTATGTGAATTATCTCATTTAATCCCCACGGCAACATTCCATGGTGGGTCTCTTGCATCCCAGTGGAGACACAGAGCAATTAAGTAGAAAATGATGGAATTGGGATGTGTATCCAAGCAAACCAACTTCAGAAACTGTCATGCTGCTGGATTCCAGTCTCACGCAGAGGGCTTGATGATGAAAAGGTGGGCACTGATCTCTTCGGCAGTGAGTGCAGGCATAAAATGAAATCAGTTCTGGTGAATCCCAGTAGCAAGCAGAAAACAATGTCCCACGCCGTGTAAGATGAAGTCCCAGAGGGCATGTTTCTGAGTCCATCATTACTGAGTAAGCTGGCCAGAGATTGTGAACAAGAACACACACATTTTAATTTTTATTAAACATTTTTCTGATTACTATAACAGAAATACATTCTTTTTTTTTTTTTTTGGTGGTACGCGGGCCTCTCACTGTTGTGGCCTCTCCTGTTGTGGAGCACAGGCTCCGGACGTGCAGGCTCAGCCGGCCATGGCTCACGGGCCCAGCCGCTGGGCGGCATGTGGGATCTTCCCGGACCGGGCATGAACCCGTGTGCCCTGCATCAGCAGGCGGACTCGCAACCACTGTGCCACCAGGGAAGCCCAGAAATACATTCTTATTTTGGAAAAACTAGAAACTATGAAAAAGTAAAAAGGAAAAAAAGATTTCCTGTAAGCTCATTGCTAAGAAATAAGTATTAACATTTTAATATATTTTCCATGTGTTTTTACTTGTTGAGATCACACTATCTAAAAAATTATACAGTGTATAGAAAAACGGCTCCCTTTTTTCACTAAATCCTATCATATAAGCACATTTTCTGTTAAAAGCTCTTCATAAACATCTTTTTTAATGGCTGCATGATATTTTATTTTATGAATGTAATATTTTCTTAACTGTTCCCTTAACATTCGGTAGTTAGATTGTTGCCATTTCCTAATTATTAAAACAGAACACAAAAACCCTTGTGATTAATACCTTTGTGCGTGTACTTTGGTCTGTGTTTCAGATTATTTTCTTAAAGTAGAGTCTTAGAAATAATCTCACTGTATTAAAGTATGGTTAGGCTATTTTTAAAGGTTTTTTAAAAAAATTTATTTTTGTCTGCGTTGGGTCTTCGTTGCTGCACGTGGGCTTTCTCTAGTTGTGGCGAGCGGGGGCTACTCTTCATTGCAGTGCAGTGGCTTCTCGTTGCGGAGCACTGGGCTCTAGGTGCGCGGGCTTCAGTAGTTGTGGTGCATGGTCTCAGTAGTTGTGGCTCACAGGCTCTAAAGCGCAGGCTCAGTAGTTGTGGCACATGGGCTTAGTTGCTCTGCGGCATGTGGGATCTTCCTGGACCAGGGCTCGAACCCGTGTCCCCCTGCATTGGCAGGTGGATTCTTAATCACTGCTCCTCCAGGGAAGCCCATGGTTATGCTATTTTTATCATTTAAAAATAGTTTAATAATTCTAAATTGTTTTAGTTATTTTTAATAAGTAATACAGATATGTATAAGATAGAAATTCAAAAGGTTATACAAATCACGTCAGGTTAAGTCTCCACCCCACTCTGTCTTCCAGCCACCCAGAGTCCAGTCTCAGTTTCCTGCTTTTCCTTTTGGAAAAGGCACAAACCTATAGCAAATAAAAGTTCAAAACCCACCCACATTGAATCATGGCTTATGAAACACTGTTTCGGGTACCTATGGGAAGAATCAGGTATATTTTTCAGGAATGGCAGAGAAGCAAACTCCAACTAATATGAGCACAGAAAAGAAAGGTATTAGCTCATGTAACTTGGAAATCTAAGAGAGTACAGCTGACTTTAGGCACAGCTGGACCCAAGGGTTCAAATGCTATTATCGAGACTCTTCTTCATTTCTTGGCTGTTGGCTACCTTTGTTGACTTCATGCTTAGAAAGACGCACTCCACATTAAAGCAAAAATGGCCACCAGCTGTTCCAGGTGTACATCATCCTTTACTGTTCTTGAACTAAGAAGAGAGACACCCTTTCCCGCTTCGTATCAAAGTAATTTGTTTAAAATAACTACGACCCTGCTATGTTATAGGTCCAACTGTTTTCTGATCACTTTGCCCAGGAAATGGGGGCATTTTGATTTTGGTTTGACTTGCAATTGCCTCTGCAGTGGGGAGGCCGAGCAGTGAACACGCAATAGATGACACTGAGGTGGTGGAAGCAGGAAATTCAAGGAGCTTCCTGGTATTAGATCAAATCTTCACCCCGTGTCTCGATGGAAGTAAATATTTTCTCTTCAAGTTACGCAAAAAGACACTATGCTCCTTTGAATTATCTGAATAGCCTCTGAAATTTTAATATTTTTTATCTTCTCTCAGCCAGGTCATGGGAGGCCAGCATCCTTATAGATATGCTTGAATATTATTTAAAAGCCCGTTAAATTAAATATACAAACCCTGGGCAGCATGGGATTGCCATGAATTTGACTGTAATCTGTAATGTGTCAAGAAATACTTCGTGATGTTTTCCTCAACAATGAAAAAGAAAATAAATTGAAATTAATTCTTTTTAGTTGATTAACTTCATGGCAACATGCATATACTTTGGAGGTTGAGGATGTTGGGAAAACAAGCATCCGTGGAGGAAGAAATTGAATAGAAAGACTTGGAAGAGAAGAACTCACAAATACGAGAGAGAGTTGTTTTGACAGTAACGGGAGTATCGGGCTGAATTGGCCCTTAAATTGTGTTCAAGTGTTGTGTGTTTCTTTGAGGTTTATTAAGACCCTTGAGAGGAGACTAACAAATTTCAACACAGAGAAATAAAGATGCTCATTTAGGACTATAACATGTCTCCCCTGAGTTTCTTTTAAATGTTATTTTTGACACACTTCTTTGGCATTTTGACACGCTGCTGTTACAAATCCAGTCACAGCACAGTTACTTCCATTAGACAAAAACAGCAGCATTTTTTTCTTTTTTCTCTAGGCGAAAAAGAGTTTGAAGTGAAATTTGAATTGACTTTCAAGAACTCTTCAGTGAAGGGAAAGAGTTGAGAAAGTAAGATTAAGATGATATTTGTGTGACAGGAGGGGGCTAGACCCTCACCTCCTTCTCCAGGAACCCAGTCTCTCCCAGCTGAGTAGCTGTGGGGGACGAGATCCCCATAGCAGCACATCCTTGACCTTGTCCTCAGGCATTTTGGAAAGCAGGAGACCTCACACAGGTACTATGCAGTTGCCAGAAGCTAGAGGGAGTTTGGCTTTTTGCCAGAGAAGAAACTTTGAGTGTAACATCTCAAGGTTGCTGCCCAGACAACTGTAATCTAAAGTTTTGGACAAGAGTTTAGACAGACATTGAGGAAATTTGGGATGTGGAGAAGCTATTTCTCCAGTGTTTCAGGGACATCTAAACCAATTCTCACTTTACTCCTCAGTTTCTTCTATTCCTGCCTTTCTCTTTCCTCTTCGGTTAGCCCTCATCTGTGTGACTAACAGGGTAGAAGGTGCTGAGTTACCAAGATGTACACAGCAGGTATCCAGCCCTGGTGAATTGGAATTACACAGGCCTTTGAGCCCATTTCTACCTCCCACATTGTTAGACACACAGAAGTGTCCTTAACTTTCTTGAGCTTCCATTTCCCAGTTTATAACATGGGGGTAATTATATTTAACTCATGGAGTCATTGTGAAGCAGAATGCACCTGACACAATGTTTAGGAGGAAGTAGGTGTTCAATCAAGGTTGGTTCCTGTTTCCTCTTCTTCCTTTATTGGGGGAAATGAAGTGTAAATATATGAAAAAGTGATTAGCGTTAATGGAATATTTACAGACACAGAAACTTCTAACCCTGTTCATCAAGCAAGCTGTGACTATGGAAGACTGAAAAAATATTTTCTATGGTGATACACACCCTGTTTTAGTGTAAAAGTAGTCCTTTAGAAATGCATACAAGTGTATAGCTGATTCACTTTCTTATAAAGCAGAAACTAACACACTGTTGTGTTAGACTCCAATAAAGATGTTAAAAAAAAATGCATACAAGGGGCTTCCCTGGTGGCGCAGTGGTTAAGAATCCGCCTGCCAGTGCAGGGGACACGGGTTTGAGCCCTGGTCCGGGAAGATCCCACACGCCGTGCATGACTACTACTGAGCCTGTGCTCTAGAGCCTGCAGGGCACAGCTGCCGAAGCCCGTGTGCTAAAACTGCTGAAGACCTCGCGCCTAGAGCCCGTGCTCCGCAACAGGAGAAGCCACAACAATGAGAAGCCCACGCACCGCAACAAAGAGTAGCCCCTGCTCACCGCAAATAGAGAAAGCCTGCGCACAGCAACGAAGACCCAATGCAGCCAAAAATAAATAAATAAATTTATATATAAAAAAAAGAAATGCATACAAGCTGATGAAAGAGAAAATACAAGTTAGAATAAGTTGGCTGAATTAAATGAAGAAGAATGGTCTGAGTAGTATAGCAGGTTATGCAGTTAGACTTCTGGGCTCAAGTCCTGGCTTTGCTTCCTGCTTCTTGATGAGCTGTTTAACCTTCTGTGCCTCATTCTTCTGGTCTGTATATGGGGATGATCATAGGGTATGACGAGGATTAACTGATGTAATGATGATAAAGCATGTAGACAGGGCTGGTATGGTACACGGACACTTAATGTTAGCTATTATTAACAGTACAAAGTGCAGATGTGGGCAGAGTTGGCTGCTTGCATGTTTGTGAGGGAACAAGGACAAGGAAACTGTTTTAAACACAATTCAGGGTGTCTTTCCATACAAGCATAGATTGTTCCAAAAGGTGTTAGAGCATTTGGGAGGTTGCTGTTTGGAAGGGATTTAACCAACGGCTAACATCCCTGCCTCCCCCTTGCGCCGTAGATCAGTGCCAGATCTGTGCATGAAAGCATTACTCAAACTGTCTCTTTACACAGCAGTTAACCTTCCTTTGTCACTGCTTCCGGTGGGGGATCAAGAATATCGAAATTGTGGAGGTGGCAACATAAATCATGGTCACTTCTTGACATGGCCAGCAAAGCAGCTGGAAGGAGTCTCAGCACAATGTCAGCTCAAAGTTGAAATGCAAAGCTTTAACATATTCATTTTCTCTCTGTTTTTATTGTCGTCCTGATTTTTCCTTCTTTCCCCTTGACTCAGATGAGTGAATAGGAGATTGATCTTGGCAGCGTGGTGGGTTCATTCACCAGGCATGGTTTTGCTTGCTTTCTTTTTCCTCCACATGTGGACATTGTAACTTAAGAAGGGAATAATTGAGCAAAACCTAACTTGAGGTAGTGAGAGAACGGTTTTCACCCAAGAAATCTTGTTTCAGCCTCTCATTTTCTGAGCACAGATTCTCGTCAGCTGTGTCCTGAGGAGCTCGCGTCATACCTGGAACATATGTGAAAGGAACGGATGGCGCTTACGGCCTTCCAGCTCTCTCCTGCTTGCTTTTGTTTCTCCTGTGCTTTACCAGGATCTGCTCAACTGACCCCTCAAAGTGTCTCCCGGGTATTGACTGGTTAAGCACTGTGGAAGAGTTGCTTTCTTGGTTTTACCTCTTTTCCTACCCAACTTGGACCCCAAGGCTTATAACTAACTACCTACTTGCCCTTATGAGGACTTACAATCTTGACCCGTCTCCATTCAGTCATCTGTTTTGTTGGCTCCTAATACTGGGCAGTTGGATTTTATGAGCGCTATAAATCTCTCCCTAGAAAAATGCAATGACACACAAAGCACACAGTTTGGCACATGAGTTTTTGGGACCTTTTGGGAGCACATTTATGGATCTAAGATAAAGACTCTGCCTTTTGTAATTGCCTGTTTAATTATCAATAGCCCCTGCTGGGCTCTCCTCTCCTGAGCTGCTCTCAGAGAGTGTGTGGTCCCCAATGCTCTTGCCTTGTCCTGCAGGAGAAAGCTTAGTGGCAAAGGCCTGGCACCTATCAGAGGAGAGCTGAAGAGCACCCAGTCTTCCTAGGGTGCAGAGTGTGGTCTAATTCAGCGGCTCCACATTAGAAGGTCCACTAACCTATGGTGTGCACTATGTTCTATAATACCAATCTTATCTGAGACAAAGGGACATTTAAATCTCCTATTTGCTTTACTCTTCTGTTGTATTTCATAATTGGTTCAGAACTCCAGGCTTGGAAAAAGTGTATGTTGAGGTTGGGGGATGGGCGGGGGGGATGTAGGGCTTTCAAGTGCTAATATTACCCCACGCTGAATTCATCATGTTCTCATTCTTTTTCTCCAGAATTTGTCTCTCCTCTGCTTTCTTTTACCTTTCTCAATGCCAGACCTCTTTTTTTCTCCCAGTGGTCTTTCTAGAACTTAGCTACTTGCATTTTCTGAATTTTCTGAAAACACTCTTAATCTGTGTTAATGCAAAAATAGAGATTTTATCCAGTTTTCCCACTCTGTCTCAAGAGTACAAAGGATTTTTTTTTTAATATCTTCATTGGAGTATAATTGCTTCACAATGGTGTGTTAGTTTCTGCTTTATAACAAAGTGAATCAACTGTACATATACATACATCCCCATATCCCCTCCGTCTCACGTCTCCCTCCCACCCATCTAGGTGGTCACAAAACACCGAGCTGACCTCCCCGTGCTATGCGGCTGCTTCCCACTAGCTATTGGATTGTTTTTAATGCTTTTTTTTTGGCTGCAGCACACAGCTTGTGGGATCTTAGTTCCCCAACCAGGGATCGAGCCCTGTGTCCTCTGCAGTGGAAGCATGGAGTCCTAACCACTGGAACGCCAGGGAATTGCCCTTTTTAATGCTATGGAGGAAGGAAAAGAAAGCGTTTTCAGTCATGGCTGTGACCTGTAATTAACTGAGCAAAATTTCTCTAGGTACTGGGGGTGGTCCAAAGGAAGTAGAAAACAGAGGTCTTGCTGTCATGAAGTTTACATTTAAGAAGGAGGACTGTGTAAACCAAAGATATATAAAATCACACATAATACTAAAATATCAGGAAGGATTTAAATTTAAATGTGAGTGCTGGCATGATTGGTTGGGATGGGAAGGCTGAACATGTGTTAGCTCCTAGCACCTATTAACCATTATTACTTAATGGAGAAGATCAGTGTATTAATGCAGTAGGTCAGGAGACCTGACTTTCTCTTGCCTCTTATGTCCAACTAAATTCCATTTTACCCCAGGACCTCTTAGTCTGAGCTCTGTTCTGCTTCTGTGCAGTTTTAGATACGTTGGTTGGCTTACTGTATACATATGGACCTTGCATCTGTTTTGTTTTATTCTTGACCAAACTCTATATACAGCCTGACTGAATTCTAGCAAGTTGTCCATAAACAACAAGAAATATCACGTTCTGTTTTTCCTTTAAATTAATATAAATCGGTTGCCGAGCCCCTGTTCCACAGGACTGTCTGGAAATTCAGTATCAGCCGTTACTAACACTCTCTAAGGGCTCCCAGCCTTGGGTTATGCAAGGGATTTGGGACGTAGAGCCTGAGCATCAGGTAAGACCATCTGGTCATTGGCCACCAGTCTGCTCCTCTGATCCCAGAAGCTCTTAGACTGGGAGTCTCTGTTACTTGAATGTGGTGCTTAGAGCAGAGGAATCCTGGAGGAGGCTTAGGGACCCCTGGGCTTAGGTCTGTTCTCCCTCTGTGTCTGACAGAGAGACCACTTCTGGGTCTCATCACCTTCCTGGGTCTGGGCTACCTGCAGGGCCCACTCACCTCTCTCTCCATCCCCCCAAATAAATTTCTCTGTATTCTAGGCTGAATTGTGGTCCCCCCACCCCAATTCATGTGTTGAAGTCCAACATGTGAGAATGTGCCTATATTTAGAAATAGGGCCTTTAAAGAGGTGGTTAAGTTAAAACAATAATCCACCATGACTGATGTCCTTATATGAAGAGATTAGGACCCAGACACACACAGAGGGAGGACAGTGTGAAGACACAGGGAAGAGAAGGCTTCCACCTGATCTCGGGTGGCCTTGGCCTACAGCGGCTTGAAGCAGGATTTCAGTTCCTGGCCAGAGATTGAAGTCAGGCCATGGCAGTGAGAGCACTGAATCCTAGCCGCTAGACCAGTGGCCAGTGTCAAGGCCCTGGCCTGTCAGCTGTGTAGAAATGAATTGCCACATAGAGACAGAAAGTAGTGAAACAAGTAAAGTGTTTATTAGGAGGAAAAGGGTACGTGTGGATAGATTCTCAGAGAGAGAGTTGCGCCCTCATGGTAGCTTGAATCACTTTTATGGGGCATTTCTTCTGGGTTTCCTTTGGCCAATCACCTTGCTTTGCCTGGTTCTGAGTCTGTATTTGGTATATCTGAGGGTCCTCCCCTGTGTGCACATGCATCTCTTAGCCAAGATGGATTCTAGTGAAGAGGCCTATGGGTAGGTTGGCATCACTTACTATGAGGTGACACCCTCTCCCTGTTGACCTCCGAGGAGCCTTTCTGTGCATGTGTAGTCGGGAAGGTCTCCTTGATTGAGAATGAGTAATACTGATCTTATATCTCTTATCTGGGCAGGGCTTGGCTTCTCCTCTCTCCTGCTAGTTTGGAGTATCTGTCCCAAGGGGACAAACTCTGGCTGTTCAGCTGCCTCACACCTACAGGCCACTGAGAGAGCCCTCAGAAAAACCAATCCTGCACCCTGCCTGCCCACACCTTGAATTCAGATTTCAAGCCTCCAGAATTGTGAGAAAATACATTTGTTTTTTAAGCCTCTCCCTGTATGTGGTCTTTTGTTAAGGCAGCTCTAGCTGACTAATATACTTTGTATCCTTTTTTTTTTTTTAAATCTGCTCAGGGTTTTGCACGGGAGGAAGAGCCCTTGGCTTGTGATTTGTCTTTCAAATTTCTGTGGCAAGAAAATAGTAAGGCCATTGCTATTCGGAAGGGATGGTAGACTGGAGGAGGAGAGGAAAGGCAGTGGGAACCCAGGCGAATTGGTGATTATCATTCTAAATTATCATTCTACTGTCTGCTTTTTCCCCCCCACCATTGTTTGTTCACTCCTGCCTGTTTTTTTTTCGTTTTATTAATTTATTTATTTTTGGCTGTGTTGGGTCTTCGTTTCTGTGCGAGGGCTTTCTCTAGTTGTGGCAAGCGGGGGCCACTCTTCATCGTGGTGTCGCGGGCCTCTCTTGTTGCGGAGCACAGGCTCCAGATGCGCAGGCTCAGTAGTTGTGGCTCACGGGCCTAGTTGCTCCGTGGCATGTGGGATCTTCCCAGACCAGGGCTTGAACCCGTGTCCCCTGCATTAGCAGGCAGATTCTCAACCACTGCGCCACCAGGGAAGCCCCACTCCTGCCTGTTTTTTCTGCTTATGATCACACAGGTTTCTTGCCTTACCTACTCCTCCACCCGATCTTCATTAAGCAACTGTTTGTGTGGTGCAAAGCTTTAGATTCCTTGAACTGAATCATATAGCAAGGACTGGAAGAGCTGGGGGCAGTGACATACTAGACCCCAAAATGACTTCTGACCATACTTGTGTCCCAGAAGGCGAGTGGGGTTTTCGAGGGTTTGTCCCGAGCATGGTTAGTCCAAGGTTATTTCATAGAAACAGCCTCAATATTTACTGAGGCTCTGGCCAAGCTGTTAGCCAAGTGAGCCAAGTGATTGTCGAGCCCACTTTCCATGTTCCTATTAAAAGTAAGTTGGAAAAGACAGGATTTCCAAGCAGTTTACAGTCCACTTTATTTTCCTTCCTTTCTACCACCCCATGGTTTTGGTAACTCTGTTACTCTGATTGGGAAAAGTTGTTGTCTAATGATATTAAAATGTACAGGCACTGATAAACTGTGACCAGTTCTTGGCTTTTTGCAAGACTGGGAATATTAAGATGTCATTAAATATTTTATCTCCTTTCCTTCATGCTACAACTTTAATGCTGTGTTCAAAGATCATTACTCTAGTAATGCTGGCAAGCCTCCTCTCCTTTCTGTATAAGAGCGTGTAATATCATTATTACTCTCTGCTGCCTCCTTTTTTCCATGATATTTCTGTCCCTTACTCCCTCCCCCCAAAAAAGGTCTTATTGAGGGCAAATTATTTTAGGTAGGATATATGTATTATAGGAAGTTATAATTAAAAACAATCTAGACTTTCCACTATTTTTCATGGAAATTGGTAGGGTTTGTCTTAGAGCAAAATGTGTTTTTACAGCCCTGTGTGTTCTGGTTAATGTAAAAGGCTTATTGATTGCGGGGGCTGGTATGCCGAGGTTGTGTACATATACAGCTTTCAAAGAGTGGGTCTGCAGGGTGGTCGTGTGTTTACGTATAAGAAGGGAGAGTTGGGGAGCAGGCTGCAGAAAAGAGACAAAAAGGCAGGTAATAAAACTGTAGGAGACAAGGGATAAGAAGGAAAACTGTCTGCAGAGCTGTGAGTCACTGGATGGTGTCTCCACGTTTTCCTACCTAGTGATTATTCTTAAGAATGAGAAACATCCATGTGCTACTTTAGGGAGGCTTAGGCATTGCCTTGGTAAAGGTTAAGAAGATGAAAAAAACGAATTCAGGTGCCGTTGAGGTCCTGATACAGTCTCCTTAGGAGGCATCTCGAGAGGGAATGCTCTTAGGACTTGACATCCAACAGGGCTGCTCTTGAACAGTTGGCTGTCACTCTCACAACTGCTGGTCCTTCTGTCATTGCTTTGGTCACGGGGAAGCTTGTAGTCACACTCTGGACTCGTCTCTTTCGACCAGGCGGCGTCCCAATGTTGTGCACGTCTGCCCTCTGAGCTTACCTCTGACTTTTACTAGCTTCCTGTCCTCAGTTACCTTTGTCCTGACTCCCTCATCTGTTTCTTTCTTTTGTAATGTATATTCTTCTGTAAGTTGCCTGAAATCCTTTGTGGATTGAGGTGAGGGTAAATACAAGCAAAGGAAGAAGATGAATTATAGAGTTTCCACAGCCCCTGACAGTTCTGTATAATAGGACATTGGGAGTTTGGCCACGATGAGGAACTTCTCTTTCTGAAGTATTTTGTGTTTTGCATTTATTAGACACTTGTAGGTATTTCTGGACACTAAACTTGAGCCACATATTCTGAGGTAGGGTCTGACACGATGACAACAGGACAGAATTTTTGCAATAGGTCTGCTAAACAGAGGATGAATGGGCATAATATTTATAGATTAAATAATACATAAAGAGCAAAGGAGAGAGCAGGGAAGAGAAACAACATAAATTTCTACAGTTGGAAAAGAGTTTAAGTTTTGTTTGATCAGTTACAGATAAAGTAATTTTTAAATTCCTAACATCAAACTGCTACTTAAATTTTTTTTTTTACCAAGACTGAAACGTGTCTTTTGTATTGGAATAATTTAGTAATTTCTAAAAAAAAATAAAGACGATCATATTTTCTTCCTTTTAGTGTGCATTTTGAGATGTATTTTATATCTATTCCAAAACTATCAGATCTGAAACCTGAAATCCCATGTTTCTACTCATTCTCTTTCTAAGAACAGATTTCTCCATGACCAATGCGGTATCCCCCGGATGATATCAATTTGATTTTAACTCATACCAGGACAAAGAGGTAGGTTTTGGCTCACTGTTGGTGACTTGGCATTTCAGCTCTAATTCTGAATTTTATGGAGCACCAGTTTTTTTCCCTTAACATAGAGCAGAGGTAGGGAAGCGCCTTTCACCACTCTCCCATACACCCAGGAGACTCACTGCTGTCAGGCTGCATTCCAACGTACTGTCTCACGGCCTCTCCTGAGATTTTTGGAGTTAATGAAGTAAATCAAAATCTCCGAGCAAAATGATTTCAGTCTCTGGAGATAGAGTATGCCATGTGGGATGATGCCCAGATAAGAAACCATGATTACATGTCCCAGCGGTAGAAATATTTGCTCAGGGTCTGAGCTGGGGTGGGTGTGAAAACCTTAATCCTGAAATGTAAGAGGCTTTGTGTGCACTTTGTTGAAATGCACTTCTCCAGCCTAAATAATGTTTTAGGCAGCATATTGGCAATACAAGACATCTGAATAGAAGCAATGATGGTATTACTCACAATATACCCCATCCCTTAATCTTTAGGGATGTGTGTGCATGAAGCGCATGCTAAAACACAATCTAATCACGTCCGGAGATTGAGAGGCGTGTACTCATATAAATGTCAAGTCGGGACATAATTTAGCTGATCTCTGGGGTTTATCGTTATTGCCAGACTCCCTCTTTATTTGATCTGGGGAAGCAAATGAAATGTGTCTCTTTGGTTCTAAACCAGGTAAGAGCAGGAGATTAGGATCTGTGAGTTTCTCATTTGGATATCATAATCGTGCAGCCAGCCTTGATTTAAGAAGGGTGCAAGGTCCACTTTTTTTTTTTTTAACCTGTGCACTTGGGAACAATAGAAAGGAACAAAGGTCAAATGATCTTGGCCTAGCTGTTATCTACTAGTTGGTGGTTTGTCTCCTTGACGACATTCCTGGATGTATTAAAGTTAGTGAGGCAGAGTTTAATTAAAAAAACAAAAAGTTGTACTCAAATATTAGAGGGGAAAACTCTTTTTGTGTACACCTGGCCCTGGTCATTATTCTCTGCCACATGAGAGCTGAACATCTGACTTACTGCATTTGAGATGCTTAGATAAGGAGATCTTATGCAGAAACACAGTGGCCTCTGGTGAAGAAGATAGTTATTGACCACATGTCAGGAAAATCAGGGCTCCATTATGCCTGCTTATTGGGCTGGGAGAGTGCATCTTGAAGGAGAGTCTAAGACATCATGGTCAACTGGCATCATTTGCCCTGCAGGTGACATTTGGCGACGTCTAGAGACACTTTTGGGGGGATGGGTGTTACTGGCATTTAGTGAGCAGAGGCTAGGGAGGCTGCTAACCATCCTACAATGCCAGGGACAGTCCCCCACATCAGTAAGTTGTCTGGAGTAAACTACCCATAGTGCTGAGGTTGAGGAACTTTGGTCTCGTGGAACATTTATATTCCCTTTCCTTACGTATAGCTTTTACTGAAGGAAATGAATGAATTAAAAAAAGAAGAGAGAGAGAGAGGTTTGTCCCATCTTTCTAAATGAATGCAAGTTCTGTGATAACTGGGTTGTTAGTATTCTAGATGCATAAAATTTCAGCTGTGCACTCTTTCCATTGTATCACTAAGCAGCAAAGCAAAAATATTATCCTGAAATTGCAGAGCATACATATATTTCTAATGGTGTGAAAGAAGGAAGAAAAAAAAGCTTACAGAGGTCCTGTTCATAGTATGAAATAGACATCCAAAATCTCAATTTGCCGCATCCTTAATCCTATGCCCCTTAAAATACATTTTTAGGTGGGTATCGTTACAATAAGCTGTCCCAATCATGTCAATATTCATCGGGATATATTTTAACTTCCTCTGTGTGTAGACCCAGAAGGGAACATTTTTAGCATGATGGGATATTGCATAAAGCAGTTGATGCCTTGAAAATGGATCGTTTCATAAACTGGTGCTGTAAATATTTGTGTTCAGTACACCAAGTTTCGGTTGGCGGGTCCCTCCACTCCTCTGCCTGTGTTGAGGCCACACCTTTCTTCTTCAGGCTCGGCCTCTGCAGAGACGGCTTGCTGCATAATCTTCTGTTGCTTGGCAAAGATTTAAAATAACCACCAACTCCTTCTAGCCCTAGTTATAGGGAAATTAGTTCCCTTCATAGGTACCTGTCTTGAATAACTGACTTCTAAAATGGAATAGCTTTTTTCCTTTTTCATTTATTTTGATACTGCCTTTTGCTTTTAAAAGAAATTATTTGTACCTAGCAGTTACAGCTCCATAGTGTAAGCCAGTAGGCATTTATGTGATTGCTTTATTTATTTAATTTTTTAAATTATCTTAACTATTTCTGTTTATTTATTTATACTGAAGTATAGTTGATTTACAAGTTATATTAGTTTCAGGTGTACAACATAGTGATTCAAAAATTGTTTTATAGATTATACTCCATTTAAAGTTATAAAATATTGGCTACATTCCTGTGCTATACAATATACCCTTATAGCTTATTTATTTTGTACACAATAGTTTGTACCTCCTAATACCCTTCCCCTATCATGCCCCTACATGATTGTTTTAGACAGTGTTGATACTTTTTAGCCTTTTTTTTTTTTTTTCCCAAGGACTCTAGCATCTGTTGGCTTATTTTAATCCTAAAGGCTGAAATGGTGTGAAATCAACCTGGAAACCTCTGAGGTGACCAGTGTTCCTTAGTATCTTCTGTGGAAAACAGCATAAGTTCATTTACCTTTATCCCAATGATAAAGAAACTTGGGCCAATTAAATGACTCAAGGAGGGAGGCAGCATGGCTTAGTGTTTACAGAGACTGGTTTTGGAATTGTGGCTCTAACATGCAGTGAATTATGGGGATATTGAGCAAGTTACTTAATTTAAATGGACCTCAAGTATCTTCATTTAGAGAATGGAGATCATAATATCACATAGGTGGTCGTGAGGTTTAAAGGGCCCAATAGATGGCAGCTTTGAGAAAATGAGAGATGCAGATGCCATTCATTGCAGATCTCTCCTCCATTACCTTCCTTCCTTACATTGGTCAGCATTGAGAGCTGGGTACCAAGTCTTGCACAGCCTGGTCTTCTCTTCCCTAGAGCCACTGAGAAATTGGCAACTTACTCTTCTTCCACTCTTGATCGCAAATTCTTATGACTGATATCTGCTAAAGGGTAGAAATCCTAAGCCCTTCCAGGTACTGAAGAGCTGGCCTGTCTTTACACCCCAGTTTCCCTATAATCTGCCTGTGATATCTTGGTGAGCTGGAGTCAACCAATCTCTTCTCCCCAGCCTTCCAGGTCCCCAGGTTTTATCTCTGCTTGTTCTGCTTATCCCAGAGCACTCCCAGAACCTGATCATCTTTTTCACCATGCTCAGGTGGTGGGCCTTGTTTCTTTCTGACATGATCAGAAATCTGGTGATCCTGAAAGATCTGCCTGGCATCTGAGGATGCTCTCTTATCTTCCACCCTGTACTTCCAAGGCCAGTTCTTTCTCCTGTTCCTTATCTTTTTTTGGTGGGGGAGGCAAGTAACTGGTCTATGTTGTCCCATGTTTGGATGTAATTGATAATTTGAAGCTGCTTCCCTAATTGGAAGCTTTGGCTACCAGTTTTACCCTATCTTGTCATTAAGGCCTCAGCCTCTTTCTTCTTGGTGACTGGAAAGATGGTGTGTGTGCGGTTTTCTTAATAAGAGATAGAGGTAACTCTGTAACATTGTCAGCAAGCTACCAGACTGTAAGCATTTTGGATAGGAATGATGGTTTGGCCATCGTTTTATCCTTAGAGCCAATGATGAAGAAGGTATGGAATAGATATTTGCTAAATGAATGTAGGGAAATGCAGATACATTAGTCTCTTATTTGATGTTGTACTCATTTGGGATGTTGAGTGTTCTTTGGGGGAGGCATGGAGTAGGTAGGGTGTATGAGAGGGATGGCAGGAGGGAGGTATATAAGTCAGAACACTAAGGCCCATGTGCTATTTAAGGCAGGTAAAATCTATATGACAGATAATGGGAAGCCACTACAGAGATTTTAGCTGAGGAATGATATCTAGTTATTAAAATGTATCGATAATGCCTAATTATTGCCTTGAAATCCTTAAAAACATTCAGAGAAAATTATTTTGAATTGACGTTCAGTTAAAATAGTTATATTTCTGTGTAGTGCTTTTACAAGTTATGAAATGAATGAAATGAAATCAAATGACAGAAACTGTGGCCGGCATGCAGAGCTATGGATGCAGAAGCCCCTTTCTTTGGTCTCAGATTGTACCTTTCTCTTTTTCCTGATACCTGAGCTTTTGGACCTTTGAAAGGAATTTACTTGTGGAAACTGAGGGCTGAATTGCTTCTAGGATGCTGAATTTGCTCATGGGGAGTTGTGGGGATTATGCATTACATTAGAGTGCAAATGACGCTTTGCTAACAGGAGAACCCATATGCAGGAAGATTGTGTTGTACTCCTAATCATTCACTTCAGCGATTCTTGAACTCGCAAATCTTTATTTTAATCTAGACTGCAGCCCATCTGCACAGAAGAGGTAGTAAAATCGTTAAATGAATTCATATGCACACTCTTTAATTTATTATTGGTTGTAATGTTGACATTATCGTATTTCATGTAGGGAGAAGAGTATAATAATTGCACTAACAATTTATATACATGTGCCTTTTCAAGAATTAGCAATTTTCTAGTAATGGCCAAGAATTATTTTCTTAAACGTGTTATTGCTATTATAAGACTTTATGCCCTTCGTACTAATTACAGTTTTAGTAAGAAATTGATTTGGAGTTCCCCGTATTTTCTTAGAATCTCAAACGTATTAGTTTTACCAAGAATATCATGTTTTACTACATTTTTTTGCAAGATTATAGGATGATGAATTTTTATATGAATTGGAAATAATCGTTTTTGGTCATTTTTTTACAAGCTATGCAAAAATGCCATTTGATTTGTTTTCAAGACTCTTTTAACACCCCCCCCCCCCCAGGGCGGATTCAGAGAATACAATAAGATTATCTGGACTATATCTTTAAATATTTTGCTTTGTTTGAAAGCATATTTAGTAGTAAAAACTTCTAAACAATGAAGACATTTCCCCATGTAACTGGCTCCTAAAATGTTACTAAAGAAAATTATTTATATTGAATACAATTTTCTTATTACAAATATTTTATTTAAAATGAGATAATCTAAGCTACAGTTTATGCAAAACCACTTAGAGCCCTTTAGATTGACCTCTGATCAGTCTGGCTGTCATGACCCCAGGGAACAAGAGCGAGCTCTAACCCGTGTGCCCTGGGGGCTGTGCTTGTCACAGGCTCCTGTCCCATCCTTCGCGGCCACTGCCTAGTAGTGCATGAGCCACTGAACGCCTGACATGAACCCAGCAAATGAGGCAGCTAAACATGGAGATTTTCAATGTAAACTACACAGAGAGGGAATTTATGTTGATTTAGGCTTTAAAACTGCTTACTATTCTAGCCTGTTTTATTCTCAGACCAGTAAGATCATTCTGGGTCTTTATTCTTCCTGCTGGTCTTCAGATGCCATCTGAGGGGCAACCTCTGGATACAAGCTGGGCTGAACAGACCCACCTAATCTTAACTGGCAGATCCTTTGGGATAGAATGACTAGAAAATCCTCCATTCATTCATTCATTTATTCACAGAGTAAAAAAGTATCTGAGTACTTGCTATATGATGGATATATTGTGCTGGGGATACAACAGCGAATCAGCCACAGCCCTTACCCTCAATATGGCTCACTGCCTGAGAGCATTAATCTGGCCTCATTCTTTCAGTTTTCCTTTCTTTGTTCTATGTTTGACATACGGAATACCTTCTCTCCTTTTTTCCTCCGGTGCACGTTTATGGCCGTCCTTGTACGCTGTGCTTCCCGTGGCAACTCATTGCTGGCTCCAATTTGGCAGGTAGTTTATTACCTGCTCCATTTTATAGATGAGGCAGTAGAGAGCTCTTTTTTTCTACATTAGAGCGAAGACTATCTGCAGACGTTAAAGCTACAAGCTGGGAGACAGAGGAAAGTGTTTTCCTGCGTTTGAGGACACAAAATTCAGGCCTTTCTTGAAGTTCAGAAGAGCCCAAAATTGAGTTGCTCAAAAAAATATTTTTCTGGTTATAATTAGTACTAGGTTGAGGGAAAATTACAAACCTCATCTGGGAATAACTTAATTGACCAGTGGATGTCACTGTTGCTCCATATAAGTACTATGGACACAGTTACTTGGCTCGAGGACTGGGGAGGTTTTGTAAGTCTGTCTCTGTATTTTTAACACTTTTGCTTCGTCCAATTTGCATTATAGTCATTCCGGAGTTTCTTTGAAACAAGGTTGTATTACAAATAAGCAACTTAACAAAGAAATAAAATTTCATCTTACCAAGGAGTAACCGTGGTTGATGATCTGATTTAGGGGATGAAGAAATGCTTGGTCGCTTGCAAATTGTCCACAGAATAACCTGATGGAAAGCCGTTATTTCTCCTTTGTCTGAACACCTGGATTGTTGAGATTCTGTGCCACACAGGGACTGAGCACAGTACTCATGAAACTGAAGAGTCACCTTTTAGAGGTCACCTCTTCCAACATTCTGCCTAATGCAGGAATCCCTTTTAGGACCTAAATGAGTGACCACTTGCCTCTGTTTGAACCTCACCCCCAGAAACCATGCTCACAGATTCCCCAGGCACCCCATGCTGGAGTGCTGGAATTGAGGGGGAAGGATAGAAGGATCTTTCTTCAGCTCACCTTTTTGTGTTCTCTCATGAATCCTATGTGATGTTAGATGCTTGTTTCTGAAAGATGCTGTGTGAGTTTAGAGGAAGGGGCTTGGCCCAGGCTAGGGGCTGTGAGAAGGATCAGCTGTGGGAGGGTTAGTTCCTGGAGCAGGCTCAGTGGGGCCAGGGAGGGAGGCTGTGGGCCTTCTGGCCTCCCTCGGATCACATAATGTGGTAGATGCTCCTCTGGCTGCTCTCAGACACTGTGCTTTTTATGAAGATGCTCCTGGTAAGCATAGGAGGAGTTTGACAAATTCAACAGTGGTTACATTTAATTAATATAGTTCTCTCTCCCTAGAGCTTTGTAGAGGTGAAATCCCATAATTGAATCCTGGTTTTGCACTGGCTTCTGGTATAGAACTGCAGGACCACTGCTATGGAAAAGCTTTGCATTTTAAAGCTGGGAGAAAGCATTCACTGTTTTTACTCCCTCACCCACAGCCATTCTTTCAATGGAGACTGCTGTTTACCTACTGGTGGGCGCATCTATCTGACACTCCTTCCTGTTCCCTCATTTGGAAACCCAGGCTCAGGGCCGCCATCTAGAGACACGAATGATGGACAAGATGAAGAACTTCCTGAATTTTTACAAGCCCCAGGGCCCTTAGAGACAATATACTTTTATCCATTACTAATGGGCACTTGGCTTTTTTTTTTTCCCTGTGGCTAATTTCCAGTTCAGAATTTTAGTGAAGTGCCTAAAATCACACGTAAGCTCTGGAATCCAACAGATACAGACTTAACTCTTGTCTGGGCCCCTTTCTAGCTGTGTAACCTCAGGCAAATTACTTAACTTCTTTAATCTTCAGTTATCCCTTTTGAGAATGAAGGCAATGATAATCATAATATCAACCCTCCAGGGCTGTGCTAAGGATTAAGTGCTAAGGATTTAGGGGTGTGTCGCACAATGCCCGCATATGACACATGCTCCAGAAGTGCTATCTGCTAGTCCTGAGTTGGATAAGATGACTCAAGAAAGGACAGAAGGAATTTGAGGTTAACCTTGTAACTATAAATTTCAGAGAGGCCCCAAAGAGCAAATGATTGGATTACAGCATTCACTCATGTAATAAGCATTTTTGAAAGCCTTTTATTTGTTAGGCATGATACATAGAGGAGGATCAGGCTCTGTTCAGAGAGTTGACAGTGGAGTGGCTGAGACATACCAACAGATAATTATAATACATCTGGTGGATGCAACAGCAGAAAATGGCCAGGAGTTAGATAGTACCAAGTCTAGAGACTCCAAATTCCATGGATACAAATTTAATGTATTAAATGCATCTCATTGATTAAAAATTTTTTTTCTGGATTCTGTTATTGCATAATCCAGGCATTTGGACTGTTAGTAAAGAGGTGATTATATAAACCTGGCATCATCTGAAGCCTACTGTGCCATTCCAGGATATGGAGTTATTGTGTAAACAATACACGTGAAAAGTGCTATGAAAAAGTGAGATTTTATGTTCCTTTGCCATATAAATGTTTATGTTCCGAGCAAAAAAATTAAGACCGCCAAAAAGATAATACAAGTGCATTTATATTTCCAGTTGGCAGTACCTTTCCCATCTGAATATACTGCCTGTCATACTCGCTGGGCTTTTACATAAATCACCTCAATGTTTAAACCAGTTTAAGCTTTATATGAGTACATACTGCATAGATTAAAAATATATGCAGAATCAATTTCCTTTCACTCAACTAATTTTTTTATGTTGCCGGTAATGAAAATTTTTAAAAAATTTTATTGGTGTATAGTTGATTTACAATGTTGTGTTAGTTTCAGGTATACAGCAGAATGAATCTGTTATACATATACATGTATCCACTCTTTTTTTTTTTTAGATTCTTTTCCCATATAGGCCACTACAGAGTATTGAGTAGTGTTCCCTGTGCTGTACAGTAGGCCCTTATTATCTATTTTATGTATAGTAGTGTGTATATATCAATCCCCAAACCCCAATTTACGCCCCCCATCCCCAGGTAACCATAAGTTTGTTTTCTACGTCTGTGACTCTAGTTCTATTTTGTAAATAAGTTCATTTGTACCCCTTTTTTAGATTCCACATATAAGCGATATCATATATTTGTCTTTCTGTGTCTGACTTACTTCACTTAGTATGACAATCTCTAGGTCCATCCATGTTGCCGCAAATGGCATTATTTTGTTCTTTTTTATGGCTGAGTAATATTCCATTGTATGTATGTACCACATCTTCTTTATCCATTCCTCTGCTGATGAACATTTAGGTTGCTTCCATGTCCTGGCTATTGTAAATAGTGCTGCAGTGAACGTTGGGGTGCATTTATCTTTTTAAATTAATGTTTTTCTCTGGGTATATGCCCAGGAGTGGGATTGCTCGGTCATATGGTAGTTCTGTTTTTAGTTTTTTAAGGAACCTCCATACCATTCTCCATAGTAGCTGTACCAATTTACATTCCCACCAACAATGTAGGAGCATTCCCTTTTCTCCACACCCTCTCCAGCATTTACTGTTTGTAGATTTTTTGATGATGGCCTCACTCAACTAATTACTATAGTGGTGCTATATGTAGTGTACTGGTAACGTTGCCCCTCAGGCTACATCCTTCTTGACAAGTGTTGAATATTGAGCTATCATTTTTATCTTCTCCATTTATTTTGTTTTTGGCTGCTCCATGCAGCTTGCAGGATCTTAGTTCCCCGACCCAGAATTGAACCCAGGACCTCCAATGAAATCATGGAGTCCTAACCACTGGACTGCCAGGGAATTCTTGATCTTTCCTGTCTAAAACGTTAATTGCATCCAAGACTTCAGAAGTTATTTACCAACAACATATTTTTTACAACTGTTCATTTAACCCCCATTGTTGAGTACCTACAATGTACAAAGTACCTTAAACATGAAATTGCAAACAGCGTCCCTTTTTTCACTTAGTGAAGGTCAACATCGAATTGTGTCAGTCAACCTGTCTGCTTAACATGATGTAGGCACCATCTGCACTGGCAAGAACCTAAAGTGTGTGTTTCTTAGAACAATTGTGGAAGCTTATACTCATTGGCAGCAAAAAACCATTGAAGTAATCCACGTTCTAATTATATGTATCGGGGGATCTCATAAAAAAAATAATAGCGGGAAAAAAATGTTAGAACTTCCAACAAGTATATGCAGTGAAGAAGAAATATTGTAAGGTATAGCCCACAGGACTTTTATTTTTATGTATTTATTTTTGACAAACAAAAATTGTTTATATTTAAGGTATATTTGTCTCTCTGTGTCTGGCTTATTTCACTTAGCATAATGTTCTTCAGATTTATCCATGTTGTTGCAAATGGCAGGATTTACTTCTTTTTAAAGGCTGAGTAACATTTGATTTTACATATATATGATATTTTCTTCATTCATCTGTTGACAAGTGAATTTGGGTTGTTTCCATATTTTGGCTACTGTGATTAATGCTGCAGTGAACATGGGAGTGCAGACATTCCTTCAAGATAATAATTTTATTTCTTTTGGATGTATACCCAGAAATGGGATTGCTATTTCATGTGTTTGTGATATTTTTAATTTTTTGAGGAACCTCTATATGATCTACCCTGAAGAATATTCCATGTGCACTTGAGAAGAGTGTCTCTTCTGCTGCTGTTGAATGGAATGTTCTTAATATGTATGTCAGGACTATTTGATCTAAAGTGTTGTTCAGGTCCATTGTTTCCTTATTGATTTTCTGTCTGGATGAGAAGTTCCCTACTTCAGAGCTGTTAATATTTGCTTTATATATTTGGGTGCTCTGATGTTGGGTGCATATATATTTACTATTGTTATTTCCTCTTAATCAACTCTTTTATCATTATATAATAATTTTTTTGTCTCTTATTACAGTTTTTGACTTAAAATCTATTTTGTCTGATATAAGTGTAGCTACTCCCACTCTCTTTTGGTTTCTGCTAGCATGGAATATATTTTTCTATCCCTTTACTTTCAGCCTGTGTGTTTCCTTAAAGCTAAATTGATTCTCTTTTAGGCAGCATATAGAGGGGTCTTTTTTTTTTCCCTTATCCATCCATCCACTCTAAGTCTTCTGATGGGAGAATTTAGTCCATGTACATTTAATGTAAGTATTGATCAGCTCACAGGGAGATGGCACTGCGGCTTGTAATCTTGTGCCCTGAAAGGATAAGAGGAAATCCCTCATGGTGGGAGGTCAAAGACTAAAGAAAACAAGCATGTCCAAGGCTTGATATTGTGTAAAGACTTCTCCCTTCAGTTCTCAACCTTAATACCAATGTCTTGTGTAGGTAGGTTTTTTTTTTTTTTTTTTAAATGAAGGCAGTGTTTTAGCACTAGAACAGCATTACCACAAGACCAGGGTGACATAAGCAAGACCTGGGGGAGAACCATAAACTTAGCTATTTAAAGAGAAGCTCTGGATAACATATAAATAGGTTTATTAGTTTTACTAAACACTTGAGTTTGGCTTTGGACTTCTGTAATCCATAGAATGTAGGTTTGAATCACTGTAGCCTAGAGCTTACGGGCAATATAGACTTACCCTCCTAATATTTGGACCACACACAAAAATGACAGAGTTACTTTTCCATGATGGCTGACCCATTTAGACACACTGGTTGATAGCAAATATTTATCACAACAGTGCAGAGAAATCACATGTTGGTGCAGGAATTGACTGATAAAAACACTTCTGTTTACTAATTAACAGTGCCTGTGGCTTCTACTTCCATGGCAGCTTGGAAATATAGAAGTCATTAAGTAAAAATTCACAAAATGGGGGAGAATCAATTTTATGCTGAATTATCCATTATAAAATATTTCTTCAAATCTCTCTCTTCATTGTGAATCTTATAAAAGTCAAAACTTTAAACTACTTATATGATTATAAAATTCTTTAAATTTAAATTCTTTAAAATTCTTATTAAATTTTCATCTATAAAATATCTCATTAACTGCCACACTTACGTCAAGGTTAAAGGTGGGAAATGAAGCAAGGTATTATTACTGAAAGACAGTTGAAGCACCTAAACTGTTTTTCTTAATTGAAATTGGTGTATGGTATGGTTCGACAACACAGACAACCAATAAGGCTGACCTGATATTCTACAAGTATTAGCTAAGATTCCCACGCTGGGAATTTTAAAATTTATTTTTGAATGGATAGGGAATTTAAAATAGAAAAAAAGTTACTTCAGCATTAGTCATAATATCTAATAAGTGAAGGGCAGCAGAATATGCCATCTCAAAATATGCTATTTTATTTTATTATTTATTTATTTATTCTTTTGGCCACTCCATGTGGTGTGTGGGGTCTTAGTTCCCTGATCAGGGATCAAACCCGTGCCCCCTGCAGTGGAAGCACAGAGTCTTAACTACTGGACTGCCAGGGAAGTCCCAAAATATGCTATTTTAAAACAAGGGTTATTTTGAGCTGAAGGCAATTAAGAAGAGGCAGATACAGGAAAAAGTTCTCTGCAGTCCCCCTATTTGCCTAAAAGCAGAACATAAATGTGTAAAAGTGTCCCCCCTCCCCTCTTTACCAGGAAAGACAGAAGTTAATCACTGGAGACTACTCTAGATCTTTATCAGCTAAGAGGTAGCACCAGAGGAATCTTTATAACAAACTTTACTAACTGGCCCTTATCTACTATTAATTTCCTTATATTTACCTTCCCATAATTTGTCCTTCCGAGAAGCTCAAAGACCTTTTCCTTTGTTTTATTACTTCTCTACAAAATTATTATTCTTTGCTAAGATTCCACATAAGTTCAAGTTCTAATCACCTCTTTGAGTTATTCATCTCTGAGTACTCCTGTGTGTATGTGTGATGTGCATGCTAATAAATTTGTTTGTTTCTTGCTTTTCTCTTATTACTCTGTCTTTTCTCAGTCGAATTTGCAGAGTCACAGCTAAAGAACTTAAGATGGGTAGAGAAAAAATAATTTTTTCCTCCCTTACACAAGCAAGTTGTTTAGGTTCTGCATTATATAAAAGGAAGTTCATGAGATAAAAGTAACACATTTTTCTGGAAAAGTCTTGAAAAAGAAGGTAAAATATCCAAGTAATATATCTTTAAGAAATCTACATCCAGCAGTTCTTATTTCCCAAGAGGAGAAATGTTTTCTAGTTTGACCTATATTGTTTAGATTGTTGTTTTATTTTCTTATAAAATTAGTTAAGATGCATACATTAAAATCAAAACATCTGGAACGACTAATTTTTCAAAGCACCCATGCTTATTTTCCCACCCCCTCTGATAACAAATAGAAGGCAGGTATCAGTCTTATGGAAATAGTTGGCCTATGCAGTCCACCATGGCAGACAGGAGGTGGTGGACCAGGGTGCAGGGTGGGAATGCCATCTTCCCAGTGCTTTTCCTTTGAGGGCTACAAACTGTCCTCCCAACTGTTAGAGGCCCCAAATCTTGGGAAGATTGTACTTTGGACCCTCTTCCTTTTCTCTTTCTCTCTCTGTATTTGGGAAAGGGGTTGCAGAGGAAAAAAAGTGATAGAGTTTAAGAATAGGTGGAATTTTTGTTCAGTTATTCATGTTTTTTTTTTCTTTTTTCAGTTTTAGTATTTTTTTTAAATTGAGTATAGTTGATTTACAATGTTGTGTTAATTTCTGCTGTACAGCAAAGTCAGTTATATATACATTCATTTTTTTAAAAAAAATTATTTATTGTTTATTTTTGGCTGCGCAGGGTCTTAGTTGCGGGATCTTCATTGCAGCATGCGGGATCTTTAGTTGCGGCATGTGGACTCTTAGTTGTAGCATGCATGCAGGATCTAGTTCCCCGACCAGGGATCGAACCTGGGCCTCCTGCATTGGGAGCACAGGATCTGATCCACTGAACCAGCAGGGAAGTCCCCCATACATTCTTTTTTAAAATATTCTTTTCCATTATGGTTTATCATAGGATACTGAATGTAGTTCTCTGTGCTATACAGTAGGACCTTGTTGTTTATCCATCCTATATATAAAAGCTTACATCTACTAACCCCAACCTCCCAATCCATCCTTCCCCCAAGCCCCTCCCCCTTGGCAACCACCAGTCTGTTCTCTATGTCAGTGATTCTGTTTCTGTTTTATAGATAGGTTCATTTGTGTCATATTTTATTTTATTTTATTTTTTTATAGTGAAAACTGTTTATTTTCATTGCCTTTTATTTTCAACAATGATTACTTGAACTTAAAAAAAAAAAGCCTTTAATAACTAATGGTTATTGAAAAGCCAAACCTTTCCAGCCCACTTCATATTCTCTTTCAACCATTTCAGGGCAGAACAATGTTCCATACTATAAACCTGTTCCTTATTAACATTGATGGTCATGTGCTTAATGAAAAGCTTTGGATCTGATATACGAGCAGCCATAATTAATCTTTCCACTGCAGTTTGATAGTCATCCTTGCTCTGAGATTTGTTTTCTTCACATCTTTTTAAAACTATCTGCAGCATCTGTGTAGAAGTTCCAGGACTCTGAATACTATTAGCATTAGATACCAGGAAGATTTCAATAGCTAAAAGCATTTCAATCTCAGACAAATAGGAAGGAATCAGTAGAAGTTTTCGGTATAAATTTCCCTCCAATGGTGGGTAGCAACCCAATGAAAGAGCACTTTTGTGTGGGCTCTGGCTTTGAGCCGTAAACAACTTCTTCCTAAAGAAGTAATTAATCTTCTAAGAAAGGAAAAATCAATAGGGATGCTCTTTGAAATCATGAATTCTGCTCCGGAGGATGACATACAAAGATTGTTGCTTTCTACACAGGCATCTTGAGAATTTTGAAAACCTGGTAGATTTTTGCAAAACTTCAAATGTCTGTCTGTAAAGACTCTTCGCTAAGATTTCACGTGCAGTTGTACAGAGCAGATTATGCCGATTGAGCACATCCAGTCTATCACAAGGCCACAGTGGTGTATTGGTGACTCCCTCTGACTCCCTTAATACCCAAATGGCACCATCTAGGCTTCCGCTTTTTAGAAAAATTTCTGCTGCAATATTCACAACTTGACATCTCGGTGCTAACTTCTCAGGCCCTATAAGTCCTTTTAAACTTGTAAAATGTATTTTTAATTCATATAGTTTATCTAAGACCTTCGTTCCCTTGGACCACTGCAACAGCTTGTGGTAGGAGTACATAGCACTGATTCCGATTCTTCCCAGCAAAGTTTTCTCTACTTCACTATTTTGTGGATCTTTGCTAACTGTTTCAGCGAATTCACGAAGTGGAACACCTGGTCTCTCTTCTTTACAGTCTTTTGTTAGTGTTTCAGCAATACAAGCACAAAATCTCTGGGAAATCTGCACATTTTTCACAGCCCAGTTTTATGTTAATGTATAAATTTCCCAATTTGGTCCAGTCACCTTTTTCTTTACCATGCTCTATTTCATTCAAGGCTGACTCTGAATCACACTTACAGTTCTTTTTAAACTGCCTTGTCCGTAACCTGGATTTCATTCCCAGAACTGCAGTTATTTCTTGCTTGGAAGCCTGTACTTGGTATAAAAGCTTAATAATATAGTTAAAGTGTTCTGGGTCAAGTACCATCCCAGCTTCAACAAGCTTGCAAAAGATATCAAAGCAGGTACAGCATTCCTTAATTTCATAGTTGCCACATACTCAAATATTTTTAGTAGTATTTTCAGAGCAGGCAGCATTTTAACCATTATGCTGAGGTTCATGACCTGAAATACTTCTTTCAGTAAACAATGTTTGAGTAAGGAATTTAGAAGGTCATTTAGCACTTGTAAATCGAAGTGTACACATGGCGGGAACTTTCCGTAGTACTCCATAAATGTGTTTACAGGTCAGTCCCTGGCTGTGGAGCATCACTTGAGGCTTCAGTAACTTCTTTTTTTCCTTGGTGTGTCTTCCCGACTGCCAAGTGTAGCTCTGCTTCCTTCGCTGCTTCTAAGCCAGGCTGGTCTGATGGGTCTGAAGAGCCCACCAGGCTCCCAGGCCCCTCCACTAGCTGCCTTGCTGAGGCCTTCCTAGGCCTGGACGTCTCACCCGACTTGTCACTTTCCACCTCTTCTCTCCCAGATGGCCTGGGCCACCATCCTCCTCTCTTGCCTGCTCTCCTCGCGCCCCCGCCGCCACCTCAGGGCTGCAGCCTCCCGCCTCACCTGGCCCTGCGCTGGCCTTGCTGTCATCTTCACGCCCTGGGGCCGTTGTGGGGCCTGAGGGTGGTGGCCTCAGCATCCACCCCCGGGCCGCCTGTCTTCCCACCTAGGCCCTCTGCGTCCGCTCACAGGAGCCCACCGGGGGCATGAAAGCTGCTCCTGCCACCAGGCACCCGCCCTGTTTCATATTTTAGATTACGCATGTACGTGATAGCATGTGGTTTTTGTCATATTTTAGATTACACATGTACGTGATGTCATGTGGTATTTGTCATATTTTAGATTACACATGTACGTGATGTCATGTGGTATTTGTCATATTTTAGATTACACATGTACGTGATGTCATGTGGTATTTGTCATATTTTAGATTACACATGTACGTGATGTCATGTGGTATTTGTCATATTTTAGATTACACATGTACGTGATAGCACGTGGTATTTGTCTTTCTCTTCCTGACTTGCTTCACTGAGTATAATAATCTCTAGTTGTATTCATGTTGCTGAAAATGGCATTATTTCATTCTTTTTTATGGCTGAGTAGTATTCCATTGTATATATGTACCACATCTTCTTTATCCATTCATCTGTCATGGACATTTATGTTGTTTCCATGTCTTGGCTACTGAGAATAGTGCTGCTAGGAACACAGAGGTGCATGTATCTTTTTGAATTACAGATTTGTCTGGATATATGCCCAGGAGTGGGATTGCTGGATCATTCTTTTTCTTTCTTCTTTTAAAAAAAAATTCCTTGGGGCTTCCTTGGTGGTGCAGTGGTTGAGAGTCCGCCTGCCAATTGCAGGGGACACGGGTCCATGCCCCGGTCTGGGAAGATCCCACATGCCGCAGAGCGGCTGGGCCCGTGAGCCATGGCCACTGAGCCTGTGCGTCTGGAGCCTGTGCTCCGCAACGGAAGAGGCCACAACAGTGAGAGGCCCGTGTACCACACACACACACAAAAAAGACGTCTTCAATAGGGAGTTGTATTATTTTTCATTAGCTAAGAATAAAGTGATTTGGGCTACAGTATTTGAGGCCACAATTTTAATTAGCCATGCCATTAGTTTATATTTTCTTTTGAGAACTTAATAACTAATGGTGCAACTGAATCTCTCAAATTGCATCAGCAGAATATTTTCGTATTCTGCTATAAATTAAGCTGTATGGAGGGGCACATATATTTTCTTTCATTTCCTTCTTAACACAAGCAGTGGTGAGATGTTAGGATTTACATGACTCATTACCTCATTTCCTGCCTAGTCCTTTCCTGCCCATTTTCTTGTTCCGTTTTCATAACTTTTTTCGGTGCCTGGGAGCCACTGGATATTTTCAGGCTGCTTTTACCTCAGGATTTGAGTTGGTACCTCGAGTCCAATTGTTTTGGGTGTTGCTCTGATTAACACCTCCCTCTCAGGGCTTTTAATCCTGAAAAAGCTGTGGCAGTTTGGAAAATCAGGGTCCGATGTTAACTAGCCATAGGAGAGACAAGATGATGTTTCCAGGCAGCATTATCTCTGGAAAATACCAAAGCTGCAAGAAACAGACATGTAAATTCAGTTGAAGGGGTTTAATGAGTTAATGAGGGGTTAAATGGACAAAGATTTAAACAGGAAAGGGGGGGGGCGGGTGACACCATTTTTCAGGTTGGCAATTGAGGAGTTAAGCTTTTAGGAGCACAAAGAACAACAGTTAAAACCATTGAAAGCCCCACTAGCAGTTCTGACCTTTATCTGCAGGGTCCAAATCCAGACAGGGCTCTTAATTAGCTCCAGAGAAATCTAGCGCTTTGGCAACATACCAACACACATTAAAAAACCAAGAAAACCCCAAACCAACCAGTAAATAAAAGAGCCATTAAAAAAAAAAAAAAGTTAAATAGGAGCAACATTTATATAACCTTTTGGTGTTTCTGTTTTCCAGTTTCTCATTTTTTTTTCTCCCTATACCATCTTATACTTGATTCTTTTCCATGACCTTCAGCTTATTCCCTCTTGTTTTTCTTTTCTGTTTATTGTCCTTCTAGAATTTAGATGCACTTAAAAATTTTTTTTCTATATTTTAATTTTTTAATTATAAAGGGAATGCATGCTTATTGTATAAATAATTTTCAACAATGCAAAATGCATAGTTATGAAGTCTCCCATGCGTCCAAGATTTTTTCTGTGCGTCTTACATAGATGTGTGTGTTTATGTGTGAGTCTAATCATATACATACACACTCAAAAATTTTTTTTAACAAAAAAAGCGTCGTATGTGCAATTCTGCAACTTGCCTTTTTTATTTACTCATGTATCTCAGTATATTTCTACACTGGATTGATATAGGTGGTACGCCTTTTTATATAGATTTTTATTTAAAAAATTCTAGCATATTTTTTAATCCCTGATCAAAATATTTTAAGCTGTGTGTCCAATCAATGCATGTAGGTGCTGTGATTTATAAAATGATTTTATTTGTAACTAGAGCTTGCATGTTATATTGGCTTATGTCTTTGTGCACTATTTTGAATGCATAATCAGTGTTTCTTTCTGCTCTTATCATTATTACTATTTTAATCTTTTGTTCATTCAAATAATTTTTGGTTTTTTTCCTGTTTCTTTCTTGTGTTAGCTTTGTTCTTTTCCTTTCTCGTTCCATTTTCCCCTTCTCTACTGGCTTGGAAGTTATATACACTATTTCCATTCTTTTAATGTTTACCCTAGAAATTTTAACATGCATATGTAGCTTAAGATAGTGTACATTTATTATCTTTGCTGTCCTGTCAGACACTCAAAACCTAAGACGACCAATTCCTGTTATTCTCTCTGACTTAACATATTTAGTATTTTTGGCTCCATATTGATTACTTTTTAACTCCACAAATTAGATATTTTATTGTTTTATGCAGTTGAAGATTTTTCCCCCTCACTGTTCTTTCTTCATTTCTTGCTTCCCAGGCCCCACTCTGGTATAATTTTCATTCTTCCTAAAATTATAAGCTCTAGAATTTCATTTTTTTGAGAGTCAGTTGGTAAGAAATATCTCTGTTTTCTTTTTTTTTTGTGGAAAATGTATTTATTTGCCCTTATTCTTTTTAAAAAAATATTTATTTATTATTTATTTATTTTGTCTGTGCCGGGTCTTCGTTGTGGCATGCGGGACCTTCGTTGAAGCATGTGGACTTCTTAGTTGAGGCATGTGGGCTTCTTAGTTGCAGCATGCATGTGGGAGCTAGTTCCCCGACCAGAGATTGAACCCGTGCCCCCTGCAGTGGAAGCGTGGAGTCGTAACCACTGGACCACCAGGGACGTCTATTTGCCTTTATTCTTGATAGTCTTTAAAATTCTGGATTATTTGTTCTCAGTTCACTGAAGATATTACACTGTCTTTCGGCTTTCAATATTGCTTGCCATGAATTTAATTGTAGGTAAACTATCTTTTTTCTTTGGTTACTTTTAAGACCTTTACTTTGTTTTTGGTATCTTTCTCTCTGGTGTGATTAGTGAATTTTACTTTTATTTATCCTTCTTGAGATTCGTTGCACTTTCCGAATCTGAAGGGTGGTAGATATTTTCCAGTTCTGGATACTTGCTTCTCCCTCATTTTCTCTAATTTCTTTTTCTGAAACTCTGATTGAATTTATTTTAGACCCCATTCTGTCCTCCATGTCTTTGGTCTTTATCCCATTTTTCATATTTTCCTTGTTGTTGCTTCTCTCTGTACTGCATTCTTGGAAATTTATTAATCTTACTTTTCAAGTTTTCATATTTTTTCTTCAGTTGTTTTTAAACTGCAGTTTTATTTATTGATTTTTTTTCAATTTTAATTTTGCATGTTAGAAGCTCTATTTAGTTCTTTCCTAAGCCTATTGGTAGTCTTTGATAATATCTTGATCCTCATCATAATTTTGAAAACATTTCTCTAAACGTGAACATATTTAGTTTTTGGTCAATATATTACTGTTTCAGTAGCTGCAGGTTTGCAGTTCCAATATCTACGGTTTGCTTTTTCTTCTGATTCCTATTTGTGGTAGTTTGTTTTCTGATATGTCTAGTGATTGTGAACTCATATTCTTTGCAATTTTATTTGTTCTTGGAGGTCTAAACTGTGTTTTGCCAGAGAGAATTTGTGGATCCATTGATGAAGACCACTTCAAAGTAAATTTTTAGCTTAAGTTTTTTTGGCCTTTTGCAGTAATGAATTCTGGCCCCAAACGTGCATGAAAATGGGCTTATGGCTAGGAATTATTGGGGGAGAATATTCTTTGTTTATGCTCTAACCAGAGACAGGACTGAGACATGCAAATATCCCCACTGTCTCCCTCTCAGAACCCTTTATAAAAAACATACCCACTGAGGGTGTCACTTTTGGGAAGTCTCAACTTTTAAGATATGTTCCCTGCTTTACTTGGCCCCAGGTTTGTTTCCTTTCTTGACACCTCTGGTGGGTAAGACCCAAGATCTAAGCATCCGGGAATGTGCATATACCTCCCAGGCAAACGGTGGTATCAGAACTTGGTCACCCTCTGAGTCTGAGATTTCTCAATATATTCAGCTTTAAGAACTCCCCTTTCTTTCTCACCAGCTTAGCTATGCATTTTATTATTTTTAATTTTTATTATTTTTTATTGGAGTATAGTTTCTTTACAATAGCCATGCATTTAAAAAATGGTTTTTCCTACATCAAAATTACATGTCTGTGGGACTTCCCTGGTGCTCCAGTGGTAAAGACTCCACCTTCCAATGCAGGGGATGTGGGTTCAATCCCTGGTTGGGGAACTAAAGTCCCACATGCCGCGTGGCAACTAAGCCCACGTGCCTCAACAAGAGAGCCCGCACGCTCTGGAGCCCGCATGCCACAACTAGAGAAGAGAAAACCCACACGCTACAACTAGAGGGAAGCCTGCGCGCTGCAACAAAGAGCCCACGTGCTGCAACTAGAGAGAAACCTGTGTGCCACAGCGAAGAGCCCTCATCGCAATGAAAGATCCCGCGCCGCAAAGAAAGATCCCGCAAGCCTCAATGAAGACCTCACGTGTGGCAACTAAGACCCGATGCAGCCAAAAAAATAAATAAAATAAATAAATATTTTAAAAAAAGTCTGTGCATCAAAGGACACTATCAACAGGGTGAAAAGGCAACCCATGGAATGGGAGGTATGTTTTCAAATAATATATCTGATAATTTATAAAGAATATATAATATGTATTATAAATATATATGTACATATTAATGTACACTTCTACAATATCTAAAAAGAATATGTAAAGAACTCCTACAGTTCAGCAACAAGAAAACAATAACCTGATTAAAAGTGAGCAAAGGACTTGAATATTCTCTGAAGAAGATATTCAAATGGCCAGAAAGCATATGAAACATCAGTAATCACCAGGGAAGTGCAAATCAAAACCACAATGAGATACCACCTCCTATCCATTAGGGTGGCTATTATTTAAAAACAACAACAACAACAACAGCAAATAACAAGTGCTGATGAGGTTGTGGAGAAATCAAAACCCCTGTGCATTGCTGGTGGGAATGCAGAGTGGTGCAGCTGCTGTGGAAAACTGTGTGGCGATTCCTCAAAAAACTAAAAGTAGAATTACCATATGATCCAAGTACCATATAATTCTACTTTTGGGTGTATACGTAAAGGAATTAAAAGGAGAGACTTCAACAGATATTTGTACACCCATGTTCATAACAGCATCATTCACAATAGCCAAAAGTCCCACTTGGAAACAACGCAAATGTCCACCAGTAGATGAATGGATAAACAAAATGTGGTGTATCCACATGATGGAATATTATTGAGCCTTAAAAAGGAAGGAAATCCTGACACGTGCTACAACATGGATGAACCTTGAAGATATTATACTAAGTGAAATAAGCCAGTTACAGAAGGACAAATATTGTATAATTTCACTTACATGAGGTACCTAGAGTAGCCAAATTCATAAAGACAGAAAGTAGAATGATGATTGCCAAAGGGTGAGGGAAGAGGAGAATCGGGAGTCCTCCCGATTGTTCAAAATGCACACAGAGTTGTGCAAGATGGAAAATGTTCTGGGGGTGGATCATGGTGACGGTTGCACAACAGTGTGAATGTACTTAATGTCACTGAACTGTGCACTTAAAAATGGCTAAGATGGTATATTTTATGTTATGTACATTTTACTATAATTTAAGAAAAAAAGGCTTTTATAATTTATTCAGCACTTTTCGGGGTTCTATCCTAAGATACCTAGTTCTCCGTAATGCTGGAATTAGAAATCCCCATTGGACTGACTTTTCCTTTGTGTTCATGGTGTCTACTAGGCACTCAGTTTTAGCTACATGTGGATACCCAGCCAGATTCCAAACTGTGGAAACCAAGATGATAACCTAGGAATTTGACGTCCTGCCTCACTGAGTGGTCCATATTGTTTCTTTTTGTTTTTTTTTTTTGGTACGTGGGCCTCTCACTGTGTGGCCTCTCCCATTGCGGAGCACAGGCTCCGGACGCGCAGGCTCAGCAGCCATGGCTCACGGGCCCAGCCGCTCCGCGGCATGTGGGATCTTCCCGGACCGGGGCACGAAACCGCGTCCCCTGCATCGGCAGGCGGACTCTCAACCACTGTGCCACCAGGGAAGCCCCATATTGTTTTTTTTGTTCTTTGACTATTCTAGATATTATTTTACATCACATTATTTACACATTTCATGATGATCTTTGATAGTAGCAACTCTCCAGTTCTTCCTCTGAGGAATAGATCCATATTGCACATCAGAAAAGCATGGATAAATCTGTGTCAGTATAATTTGACTTGACTTCTTATCACCTTGTGTGTGTATGTGTGTTTGTGTAGGTGCTTCATTCATTCATTCATTTATTCACTTACTGTTGTGTACTAGGTACTGTCTAGGCACTGGGGATACAGAAGTGAAAAAGACAAATTTCCTGCCCAAATTCTAACGGGGGAAGAGACAGTATCCATATCAGCAAATAAATAGCAAGGTAGTTCTAAGTAATAATTTCACAAAGAATATGAATCCAGGGTAATGGGATAGACTGTGACAGTGAGAAGGGGACTGCGGGAGCTAGGGTGGTCAGGAAAGGCGTCTCTGGGGATATTTGAGCTGAGACCCGGTGTTAATGGTGAGGAAACTGTGTGTATATCTGGGGGAAGAGCTTTCATGAAGGGGGAATAGCAAGAGCAATGAATCTGAGATAGGATTAGTGTGATTAATTATCTAAATCCCATCAGAGAAACCTAAAGTCTTGGTAGTGAGGAAGTTTAGTTTGGTGAATATTATCCTTAATGTATGTGACATCTTAAAGAATGTATTTATGAAATAAAAATTGACCATCCATTTAAATCAGCAGCAACTAGTTTTCGTTACTGAAATCAGTTAGCATTTTCCTCCACCATTTCAGTCACTCTAAGCAATCTTTCATTACTTGCTCTAGCGTGCATGCATTTAATAATAAGTAAACTATGAGGGCTATAATGATTTTGCTTAAGACTTTATATTAGTGACTAAAAATAAACTTAGCTTTGTGTACGGTTAGAGTATTAGACTCTCTTTGTATAATTTAGGTGTCTTGAATAGTTGGAGGACCTGAGCTTTCCAGTTTGGTTAATTATGCAAATCTACCGTGTAACTGCAAAGTATTACCTCCTTTTTATGCTTTATAGACAAAAGTCACAGGTATAATCATAGAGATAGCATATAGAAATATCAATCAATTTGCCAGTTCAGCTTTTCTTTCATTGAGAACAAATAATAAACCCTAAGTGTGTTCACATTCTGTGATTCTGCTTTATATACTCCCCAATTAGTGCCCCATTTAATCTGCTCACCTGTTGTTGCTTTGTTCTGAATTTCATGGCTCTGTTGTTTTAAACTCTCTTGCATACGTTTTCTGAGTGAGGCTGATTACTGCAACCCCTTGGTTTTGGGGAACTTGGAACACTGCCACGGTGTCTGAATTGCCTGGATAAAGAAAAATAGGTTCTGTAATTATTTTATTTTCTGCACAGCGTGTGATTTGTTACTGATGACATATGCATAGGGTGCTTTCTCCATTAGGCTGGCTGATCCCTCTACTATGGTATTAATGTCACTGTCACTCTGCTCGAAGCTATAGTTTGTTAGGCAACTCTAGCACGGGGGAATGAGCATGTACTTTTTAATGTGTCTGAAATAGCTACACACTGACAGATGTTCCCACATGCTTGCTGATGTCATGACTGGGGCTCATATAAAGCCTGGGAAATTAAAAGAAAGAAGAAAATGTTAGTTGAGGCTCCAGAAGGAGAGATTATAGAGTCAGACGACAGGAAATTTTGAAAAAAAGCCCATCAATATATTAACTTTCCTTTTAGGTCTGGCGCTTCCTCCTCCCCGCCCCGCCCCAGTAGGGATGCAGTCACGCCTCAGTCTGTTAAATGTGAGAAAATTCAATATTGAGAGCTCTTCTTTTATGTGCTCACTTACAAATAAAACAAGCATACAAACAAAAAACCCCAAATAAATTAAGGTGGTCTTTTTACCCCTCTACCAAAAAATGCATATCACAGTGTTTACTTGGTAGGCCAATTATTTTAAAAACTGGGTTTCAAGGAAAAAGCCACTCTCTGGTGGAGACCTTACATGACAAGTTCTGTTCCACAGTGGATTAAAATGGTGGAGAGGAGATGCTAACACAACTTCAACTACAGCAGTGTGAACACACCACTGTAATAATTCATTTAGAATGATGACACCTGAGACCTAATTTAAAAGTCCTTGATGAATACCAGTCTCACATTCAACCCTGAGGGCTGCTGCAAACATACCTAAGGAAGTCTAAGAACCATAGTGAGTCTAATTGAATTGGACTTAAACGGACCATTGAGATGGCCTCACCGAGCTCTGGGGAATTCATATTGTCTATACTGTATCAGAATCACAGCTTGAACTGAATAACTGGTTACATTCAATCATGTTACTGTAACTCATGCTTGAGGTAAAGGGGAAACCTTTTGCTATCAGCAAGACTGGATGGAAAACAATTTCAAATCACTTTAAACCCAGTTGGCAACTACTTTGCCAATTATGGAATCCAGTGGGAAAGGTGTGAGCGAGGGCTCAGGACTAAATGATTTATGTCAGGCATCTGGGCCTCCTGAGGAACGTGGGAGGGTATGCGGAGGAGGGGCGTGTGGCTAATTATTTCTCCTAAGAATACTTTGGCGAGGTAATTTGTGCTTGCAGATGAGTCACACTGCAGGCTGGATAAAAGGCGAGGTAAGAACACAAAGTCCTAAGATCCTATTTAGAGATGGATAAAGAGGGAACCGAAGGATTCAATACGCTTTCTCATCTCTTCACTCTGAAACATTTGGAGATATAAAATAAAAAGAGCAAACCTAGTCCTCTGTTCTAACAGGCACGTTGGGATCAAAGTCTGTAATTTGTACTGCAGATATTGCATTGACTGCTTTCTAACACAGAGTTACTGGCACAGATGACATACTGTAATTTATCGGATGAACAAGTGTGAATCTGAGGCCCTTTACAATAACCCTCTTTTTTTTTAAGTCCTAATTTATTTTTGATGACTTTGGTTGCAGAGATGAGAATTCCTATACTACCCAATGCTTTCTAAAGAAGAATGTCGCCATTCTCTGGGATTCATGTATGAAACTGTCTGGCTGAGAAATGATCCTGAAACTTACCCCCAGGAGTTTTGAGTGCCGCCAGCCCACCCCAAACAAAAATAAAAGTGATGATAGAATTCCGCTATGGTAGTCCACAGTGGAGATATACAGTTTTATTGAATAATCTCTTCAGATCCTTTCATTATCTAAAGATTTTAAAGGTGTTTTTAGTAATCTGGAAGAGGTTATTGATGCTATAATTATATTAAATCCAGCACTGGGGCTCTTGTTAAAACCTCATGTGAGTATGTTGGTACTAGGCTGTCACTCTTTTGCTTCCTCATCTTTCCTCTCTTTTAGCAGCTGCTTACCATCATTACAGTTAATATAGTGGATTAAACTTTTGGGCTAGCTGGCGGCTCTGAGTATCTCTCTAATGGTTTCCATTGTGCACATCCCTAGAAAACACTTCTGACCAATGAACCCCTAACTGCAAATGACACAGGCAAGCTTCACTGAAAATGACACCACTGGAGGGGAGCTTGCACTCATTTGGGATGTTTCCTCATTGGGGAAAGAAGGCCATTTCAACAGTTACACCAAAGCGATATTGTGATGTGGCATTTACTTTTCTAAGGCACTGAACAAAGCAGTGGGGGTAGTGTGTGCTCCTACATGCTAGCTATGCACTTAGCTGTGTGATGTCCATAAGAGACTGAGAAATAGCAGCCTTCCTTGTTCATCCTCATACAGAAGGGAGAAGGTGGATGTCACACCATCTAAACTAAATTTTGATCTATGTCAAATCAATCTTAAGTGCAGACATTGTGAGAAATAGGAGTTAAATACTGTCAGAAAGAGGGAGGGAAGGTTGCGTGGGGAGAACCCCAGGACTGATCTTTGGGAAAGCTGGATTCTGATTCTTGGCTGCAACCAAAGATGCACGGTGGCCTTGGGTGAGTTTCTTCACCTCTCTGGGTCCCCCTCAGGTTCCTCTGTAACACAAGGGAGGTAGACCAGATGGTTAAACCTAATTTAACGATCATTCATTTAGTGTTCAGTTTGTGCCAAGATTTGTGCTAGGCAGTGGGGAGATTTGCGAATACATCAGATACAGTTCACGTCCTTTTGGATTTTATAGGATAGCAAGTTAGACTAACATTAAAAAAATACTTCTGAGGTGCTGCATTTTAAAAAGTGGGAAGTATACGGTGCTATGGAAAGATAGGACTAAGTTTGAAGAGTCAGGAAGGCTTCTTGAGGAAAGTTGTTTAAGTTGAGACTGAAGGATGAGGAGGAGTTGGTGAGGTAAAGTTGGGGGTGGGATGAGATAGAGAAGCACTTCAGACAGACAGACTGCATTTGTGCAAGCTCTGCAGCAACAAAGAGGTTGGACCGGGTTACGGAACACGCAGGAAAATGTAGGCCAGATGGAGGCTGCGTATGTTGTGGGCAGCATTTTGACCTCAGCCCAAGGGCAGTGGGAAGCCATTGAAGGGTATCCTGCTGCAGAGTGGAGTTGATGTCTGAAGTTTCCTCCAGACCCACTATCCTGGGGCTTTCCACGTGGTTGTAGGACCTCTTTAAGACTCATCAGAGAGATTCAGTGTTCAGGTGCAATTCAGACAAGAGACACAAAGCAGTGACCCCAGAAATTCACTTCCAATCTGCAGCTTGTTGAAGCCTGGTGTGTAAAGATAGATTTGCGTATGCAGGTTGGATTTGGTGCCTTTGGCCTTGTCCTCCGGGGGGGCTGAAATTAGTGTGGACCAGACGGTTCATTCCTCTGTTGGGCTAATCAGGAGGTTTTCAAAGAAAGTAAGAGGGTGTGTTGTATGCCTAAGACTCCTCACCAAGTAGGGAGATGGGAACTAGAACACTTCAGAACATCAGCCTCTTCTTGACCACCTCCCTCAGGGCAAGACTTTCTGAGTCTTGCATATGCAGTTGCTCTATCCACTCCAGGGGTGAGAATCATTTGACGGCAGTGGGAACATAATTCAGAGGGACCTAGCATTAGGTGGCTAGATAGCAATGATATTATTTATGGAGTGCTGCCAGGTGAAGGCATTTTACATCCCTCTCTCATCTGAATGTCTCAAAGCCCAGTGAGCTAAGTGGGACAGGGATGCTTACTTTACAGGTGACAAAATGCGTGCTTGGGAAGATAGGCACTCTGTCCACATCACACAGCTAGTAAGTGGAAGAGCTGGGAATCAAACCTGACATTGCAAACTCTGAGATTCAGACTTTTTTTTTTTTTTTTTTTTGCGTTACGCGGGCCTCTCACTGCAGTGGTCTCTCCTGTTGCGGAGCACAGGCTCAGCGGCCATGGCTCACGGGCCCAGCCGCTCCGCGGCATGTGAGGTCTTCCTGGACCGGGGCACGAACCCGCGTCCCCTGCATTGGCAGGCGGACTCTCAACCACTGCGCCACCAGGGAAGCCCAAGATTCAGACTTTTCAAACATCCCCATGCTGCCTTCCGTGGAAGCTTCTGCTATATATTTGGGGTGAGAGAGGGGCAAATTTTAATCTCTCAACATGCTTGCAACTCTTTCCTGCCTTTGAGTGAATATAAGTACAATAAACCCCATCACCATGGTGCAATCATCAGTTTGTTGACAGGACAAGTGGAATGTAGGTCTGCAGGTGGTCCTTGATGCCTATTTGTGCTCACCTGTCTCCACACGGTTTGTTTCTGCAGCATCTATGCAAAGTGTCAGTTGTTACCCTTCAGGAGAGAGGGGCGACATAGATGCTTTGAGAGTTGCCCCTGTCTTTCAGGAAGAATATATGTTGAGTTTTCATTTAGATAAGGTACCACCTGCATTTAGAATCTATTTATTCTCTGATCTCCAAAGGTAACAGCAGAGGTGGTGATCACAAAAACCCTCACTTGGGATGGAAAAGTGCAGAGGGAGGAATTTCCTTCGAAATAATCAGGACACAAGGGTCATATTCTAGTTTTGGGTGTACTCTCCTAAGGCCTATAGGCCCTGCTTATGTGTTCTAGAAATCAAACAAAAATGGGAAAAGCGAACTGCTTAATATTCCCTGTTTTGCAAAGAGTTATTGTTACCATTTTCCTTTCAAGTAAATATACAAGGTGATTTGAAATGAAAACAGGTATGGTCCACAGTGCTAAGGCTACTTCAAAGTTTTCAATTCTTTGTGGTTTTTGTACTAAATTGTTTTGATAGAACAGCACCAGACATCAAACATAGAAGAGCTATGCGTTCAGAGCCTACATGATGCATCACTGTGATGTTGTAAGAGAGGTAGTTTCTCCAAAACACGTGTGATATAGATTAAGTGTTTAATTTTTTGGCAGAATCAATATAATTACCTCTTTGAGTGATAGATTATTGTAAAATGATTTTCCATTTTAGAAAAAGACACCCAGATCCAGGATCCAAGAAACGATTTTGTGATATGCCAATGCTGGGTCCATAGTCGAATCTGATAGTGTTTTCCCCTGATGTTTCAGCTGTACTGATGTTATCTGGGAGGGATGAATAGTTTGCACTATGTAATAGAAAGGATGTTAAGCTCTGATGAGCGGTTAAGCTAAGAGGTTAAGCTAATGTTAAGCTATGATGAGAGGTTCATTCTATTAGATCAGAGAAGCATTGGACAAGGTTCCACTTTGGATTCTACATATAATTATGTTCTCTGGATTAATGAGTGGGCCTTCCTCTGTTTCTGGAGCGTAAAGGCCTGTTTGAAGGGTCTTGGTATTTCTCCCACAAGGGTTTGCTGCAGGCATCACTGTAGGCATCTTTTGGTTTAGGCATATATATGTGTATGTATATATACACACACACATATATATATATATATATTTGTTTAAAGTTTGCTGAGGAATTAAATTTGTTATCGCAGTTCACTAATTCATGACCAGAAGTTGATTTGTCAGATAATTTGGGTAGTACATTATAAAGCAGAGAGTGGAGCTTGAGGGAACAGGATGGGGGCAGACAGAGGGAAAGATTGGAAGCCAGGGACAGTGTTCCTGGGGGCTCTCCCTCCCTTTCTTCCTTCCTTCCCTTCCTCCCTCCCTCCCTCCTTTCCGTCCCTCTCTCTCTTCCTTCCTCCCTCCTTCTTCTGCCCTCTCCTCCCTCCCACACATTCACAGGTGTCACACATTCATCCCACACCTATGAGATATGTACCAGGCATGATGCCGAGCACTGGGAATTCACAGGTAACTGCGTCAGAGTCCGCCCTTTGAGCAGCCTCAGTCAAGCACCGCAGGGATTAGCGAGGAGAAAATGACCACACTGAGAGCCCAGAGTGCTGCAGAGACCAGAGGAGCCTGCCCTCTCTCCTGGTCTTCCTGGGAGAAGGTTGCCTGATTACACCTGTCTGGGCCGTCTCCTGGGAACGGGAGCACATGGGTTGGGCTGGGGAGAGGAAGGAGCTCCAAGGTCAAACACACCCCACTCAGAAAAGCCCACCCACCTGCAAATGGGCCACTCGCCAGCTGTGTGACCTTGTTCACCTGGCACCTCTTGGGCCCCATTGTGCCCATCAGTACATTGAAGGCCTTGGGTCAGGTGCTCTGCCTGGACCTTTTCCATCTTCCAGGATTCAGAGTGGATGCAGTGGGCTGTGTTTGCTTCCGTATTCACACTGCCTCAGAATCTAGTACTCTGGGAACTTTTCTGGCAGTAGTTTGAAAATCTCGCTTGTTGAAACCCAGTTTCACAGTTTCCTTGCCTCACTTTGCAAAGAGCTAGGGCATTTTATTTGCTACCCACTGCTTAATTGTGGTAACACTCAGCACAATTAAGGTCTTATTGAGGAAGAAAAGGCTTTGAACACCTTTAACAACTCTTGGAAATCCCTCTAAGTGCCTCTGCTAATTCTCACCTCTTTTAATAGTGTGGGTGTGTTCAGTCACCCCTGTCCCACCCTCTTACAGCCCCTGCCTATGGTTCCCCAGGCAGAGAAGTTTGCTGGCTTAATTATCTTGGAAGCTATTGTTAAAATAATATCTGCAATATCAATAGCATTGGGTGTCCAAGTGCAGCTTGTGGGGAGTGAGCAGTGCTCTGAGCACATAATTTGGAGCGTCATTCCTAGCCTAGAGCAGAAGGGCTTCCTTCCACCTTGTGTGCAGAGACAGTGGAGTGAGAGCCCAGCTCTGCTTCTCAGTCCAGGGGATACAAGTGAAAATGATGGGGCTGGGGGCTGGGGTGGGGAAGGGAGGGGGCTCGCCTTGTCCAGGCTCTTGTGATGCTTTCAGGGTCACAAAAGACACTTGCCCACTTGATGTCAAGCCGGGGGAGATCCTTCTAAGGGTGCAACAAGCTCTCTGCTCTCAAGCTCAGCCACCCTTACTCCTCTGTGCCTGCCTGCCAAGAAGTGAGATTCTGACCCGAGTTGGGTGTTTTAAAATACAGTGCATTAATAGAAAATTTGAGGTATAGTTAGGCCAACAGATCAGAGATGGCTGCCATTGAAGCGATGGTTTGTTACTCACAGTTCCCAAGGAGAGGGGCCGTCACGCCATGGTGGGCCACATGGGGAAACACCAAGGTCAGTCAGTGGGGCAGGGGGAGAGAGAGGAAGTGTGGGCAGGAGTTGCTGTGGTTTCCACGGGAAGGAACGGGTGAGGCAGAGTGAGAAGGCTTAGGACTGGCTCATGTGAATAGTTTCAGTGAGCTCTGGGTCTGTCCCTAGCTGCTTGGTATCTTGCCCTGGAGTGATTAGGGCAGGTGGATAGTGGCCAGGAGTGTGAGAGCTGATAAAGGAGGTGCTTGGGGTGTGGGCTGTGGATTGGTTGGCTTGTATTTGAAAAGCACCCTCATGGATAAGTCGTTTACTATCTCTAGGAATTGGCTGATCCTGGGAGGGTGGTCCCTCCAGGGTCAGCAAGGTCCCAGATGTCAAAGCATCAGAATACAGAAAATAAAAGACATGGTTCGTGCATGGGGACAACATGGCTTGATACAAAGCACCCAGCCAGGGTCTTAGGAGTCATCCATTCTTCCTTTCCTTTTCTCCCCATGCCCAATCCCTCATCCAGGACCATTCTACTCCCAAATATACGTTTTGAGTCGGTCTCTACTCTCCATCTCCATTGCTCCCACCTGATCCAAGTCGCCAGCATCCCTCATCTGGGCTGCAGCAATACATTCCCAACTGCTTCTCCTTTCACCCCTCTGTTATCAGTCTCTACCCAGCAGCCAGAGGGATTTTGTAAACCGGATCTTATCACTCGTATATCACCTTGCTTAAACCCATCCAGTGGCTTCTCCCTGCATTTGGAATGAAATGCAGACTCATTTCCATGGCCTACCAAACCACCTTGCTCTGCCCCCTACCCCTTTGTCTCTCCCAGCTTCCTCTGTGCTCCAGCCTCACAACCTGCAACACATCAGTCACTCCCAGCCTTCTCTTCCTGCTCCCCTGGCGGCTCCTCATTCTTCAGGTTTCAGCCTAAATGGTACCTCCTCACAGAGACTGATCACTTCATCTCAATGATACCTAAACACCCCTCCCACATGTCTCTCAGACCAGCATGTCTGCTGCTCACTAGTTGTAATGGCTAATTGACTGTTGTTGTTTACTTATTTTCTGGATCACTTATAGACCAGCATAAGGGTTAGAAGCACAGTTCTGGGGTCAGAGTATCATGATTGAGGTCTGATTACACTGCTTATCAGCTTTTTTACTTCAGTCTAGCTATTTAATCTCTGTGAGCCTCAGTGTGTCCATCAGTAAAATGGGCATAATAAGAGTACCTGGAGGGTACCCATAATAAAAGAACCTATAAGGAAGTACCTATTTGTGAGTATGACGTGAGATGGCCCATGTAAAGTGCATAACACTTAGTGTTTTATAGAGATGAGCTATTATCATCATTGAGATCCAAGCTTTTCTTTTGCTCACTGTTGCCTTCCCAGTCCTTCAACTGCCTGGCTCATGCAAGGCTCCAATAAACATTTGCTGAGTCGTTGATGAGCGGCCCTCTTTGGCTATGTTTGACTCAGCTACAATCACTGCCCCGTTATCCCTGCAGGATGAGCTTTCCTTTCCAAGGGAGAGAGCACTGAAAGGACCCTATTGTCAGCAAGTATGTTCTCTGTCCGGGACAGGCCCCCATTCCAGAACTCAGGAGACTTGGCTTCTAGTTTCTGATCTGCCCCTGAACATCTGTGCTCCCTTAGGAAGGTCACCTGATAAGCTCTCTGGACTTTAGCTTTCAGATGTGCAAAAGGATGGATTAGACCAGATGACGTCTAAGACCACTTCCAACCTTGACACCTTTTTCCCTTTTTTTTCCTGATATGTCACATACTATAAAATTTACCCAAAGTGTAGAATTCAGTGTTTTTTAGTATATTCATGGAATTGTGCAATGATCACCAGAATCTAATTTTAGAGTATTTCCATCACCCCCAAAAGAAACCGCACCCCCATTAGCAGTCACACTCCTTTCCCCCCACCTCAGTACCCCCCGGCTCCTGGCAACTACTCATCTATTTTCTGTTTCTATAGATTTGGCTATTCTGGACATTTCATAAATGGAATCATGCAATATATGAACTTTTGTGACTGGCTTCTTTCATGTAGCACGTGTTCATCCATGCTGTAGCATGTATCATTAATTCATTCCTTTTTATTCCTAAATAATACTCCGTTGCGTTGTATCATAATTTACTTACCCATTCATCAATTGATGGATATTTGTGTTGTTTCCACTTACCAGCTGTTATCTATAATGCTAAAATTGCCCCTGATAGTTCAATTTTAAGCCACTTAACATATAAGCTTGTTTTAGGGGGAAGAAGAAAGAAAGTAAAAGGTAACTTGATTTTATGGAGTACCTGCCAGGCATTGTGTTATTCAGCTTAAAATATGTCATCCCCTTTAATTTTTCCAACAACCTTATGTGAAAGGTGTTAACCGTCTCCATTTTCCAGAGCATGAAATTTGAGCTCAGAGATGTGCATTAACTTGCTTGGTTTGAACCAAGTAGCCAGTGCGGAACTAGGTCTGCCCAACTTTAAAGTCTAGGGCCCTTTCTACCAATCATGGTGATTTGTTTTCAAACTTTGCTTTCAAACATTTGTTTTCTACTTTGCTTAGCTCAGGCACTAAAATATGAGATTTTCCTTTCCATACATAGGAAAGTAGTTACTCAACAATTACACTTTGATGTGTTTACTCTGATGTGTGAGTATGGTCTGAGGAGGGGAATCCAGGGTCTCAGTGCTGACAGTGACTTGAAGGATGCTACAAGGAAGGGCTCCTTGGTGGGAAGAGAGAGCCTTGTCCCACCACCTTCTAAGGAGAAGCAAACAGAGTTATTTGACGTGATTCTGTTTCGCCTCAGTGCAAGGGTCAAATGTAGCTATAGAGATGAAAGCAAAACCTGCCGTTGTGTGTTGTTTAAAAAAAACAATTCCAGATGGGAAGCTAAAACGATGAATATCATTTTCCGAAAATTAGTTTAAACACTCATTTTTTTTTTTTTTTGCTTCCAAGTTGGCCCCAGGCAAAATGGCATTTTTATGTTTCAAGACACACTGAAGTTAGGGGGAGGCCATGTGGGGCGACACCGGTGGACACACTATAGATCAAGGGAAGGTGGGTTTCAGGCACGCATGTTTCCAGTCTGCATCGCAAGCCGGTCCCCTGCACCGCTGCAGGTGAGAGGCGACCCAGAGAGGAGGAGCCGTGGGGGGAAAGTCCAGCATGAAAAACACGCAAAAGAATTGCCTTTATTGGCAAACACAGACATTGCTGCCTTTCTCACTCTCTTCCTTGAATGCTCTGCCTTTTTTCCCTTGGTTTGCACAGGGAAGGGGAATCAGGGCAAGAGGAGGAGCTGACGCTGGCCAGACTCTTGTACAACTACCGTCTCTCCAAACGGTGCCCATTGCTGTCAAGCCCCACCTGGGTGGTTGCTGGGGCATGGTGGGGAGGAAGGTCTGTGTCCCTGCCCATGTGGGATCCTTCTAGGAGATAGAGATGAATCTGAGGTGGCCCCCATAGTCCCTGGTCCTCCCCTCTTCCCCTGGTGGTATGGCGGAATGCAGGCTTGCCCAAGGCCGGGTGGTGAAGAAGGCAAAGGTTACTTCTGGGCACCCAGCCTTTATTCTCTCCTATTCCTTCTCTCAGTGCCCACATGCCCTTACCACTTATTCTTATCACTTGTTTTTGCTTCCCTTCTATTAGTCTTTCCTCAGGTTAGGTGTTCATGCTTCTGTTGTATTGGCATGATTTTTTAGCTGGTATTTGAACAGTTGTTGATTTGAATAGTTACATAATTTAATGTTTTTACCAAAAAGATTAAATAAAATCCTGATTTTTCATGGCTGTTATTGCACAAGATGTTGTTTTATGTAGGGTCACTGCTAAGCTGCTTTAACAAAGTCCACTGTGTGTTTTTTCAATACCATTGAGCAGTTAACTCAATTCTCACACACTCTACCTGGAGATGGTGCCAGATCTTACAGGTTAGGGGTTCATTCCTACAAGACTGCACCTCCCAGTCAACTTCAGATACCAGTGGCAAGTCCAGGATGTCACTGGTGCCTCTGGCCAACTAGCTGTAGATCAGAGGTTCCTGTGACCCCCTCTTCAGTTTGATTAATTTGCTAGAATGTCTCACAGAACCCAGGAAAACATTTACTTACTAGATTACCAGTTTATTATAAAAGGATATAACTCAGGGTCAGCCAGATGGAAGAGACGCATAGAGCAATGCATGGGAAAAAGGACTTGGAGCTCCCATGCTCTCTGGATGCGCCTCCTCCCCAAATCTGCATGTGTTTACCAACTTGGAAGCTCTCTGAACCATGTCCTTTTGGATTTTTAAGGAGGCTTCGTTACAAAGGCGTGATTGACTAAATCGTTGGCCATTGGTGATTGAACTCAATCTCCAGCCAGCCCCTCTTCCTTCCCTGGTTGTCAGTAAGTGGGGCTGAAAGTTCCAACCTCTAATCACGTGGTTGGTTCTCCTGGCAACCAGCCCCTCCTTCTTTGCTTCCCACCCCCTTAGGTGACCCAGGGGCTTTCCAAAAGTCACCTCATTAACATAACAGAAGACACTCACATGCTCACAGCTCAGGAAATTGCAAAGGGATCCCTAAAATACAGTATCTTAGATCAGAGAGAAGTTTATTTATCCCCAATATAGCTGTCTCAAACTTGGGTCCATGAACTCATTTAGGGGCCTGGATTCTTCCCATTGTGTTGCTTTGTCATCCTCTCTGGCAGTGTGCTCCTCTGAGGGACTGAAGCTGCTACATGACCTTGCTGTTTCTCACTTGTCAGAAGGGGAAAAAGAGGAGCTTCATGGCAAGGAGTTTCCTTTAAATAAGGGGAAGTTGCATCTCTTACTTCTGCTCACATTCGGTTGTCACATGGCTGTACTCTTCTGCAAGACAGGCTGCCTGCCTGGTACCCAGCCAGAACTCAGTGGTGCAGGGCACTCTATCACCTTAAGGAGAAGGGCAGAATGGAAAGCAGGGGACATTGGCAATCTCTGCTGCAGATGAAATGTTAGACATGAATTTAGAGAAAACTAATAGGTAACAAATAGTACAAATTGTACACAGATGGAGCAAAAATTGGGAAGGGGGTAAGGGAATGACTGAGGCTTAGAAATATCGCACATGAATGATGGATAAGGCTAAGGTCTTCCTTCTGTCGAGGGTATTTGCTTTTAAACAAAAGATGAAGTGAAATGTATAGAAAGAGGGCTGGATTTGAATCAAACCGCATGGGTCCTAACTTTCCTGTCTTCCCTGGGCTGTGTGTTCTGGTCCTACGGCTAATATAATTTTGACTTTGGTTAGGTCATAATTTGCTCTTGTAGCATAATTTGCAAAACTGAAGTTATTGGATGAATGTTGAAGCCCCTTTCATTGTTTAATGTCTGTGACTGTCTCACTGTAGAGCTTCATCCTCACCAACTTATAGGGAGAGGACATTTTTGGATGGAGTAGAGGCGTGAGTGGCTCAGCACCCCAGAAATCTGTCATCTAGATGGGTTGTGCTCTCTCTCTTTTCTTTCCTCCCCTCCCTTCCCCTCCCCTCTTCTTCTCCTTCACCCAATCTCTCTCTCTCTCTCTCTCTCTCTCTCTCTCACTCTCACTCTCTCTCTCTCTCTCTCTCTCTCTCTCTCTCTCTCACACACACACACACACACACACACACACACACACACACACACACACACACACACACACACACACACACACACACACACACACACACACACACACACACACACACACACACACACACACCGGGAGGTGACCTGAGCTTTGCTTTTGTGAATTGATGCCTGCTAGAACTCATACCTAGCTCACTCCTCTCTGCCCACTCTTCACCTCCAATGTGCTACCTAAGAGATATCCCTCTAGGACAGTTCCTGTAATTGCTGATAAGACATGGTCTCTATCCTCCCAGAGAAATGCTGGGCTCCATTTTTGTTCTGCTCTTGGGAGGTGTGTGACCATTTTCCCTTCACTGGTCAGCAAGGAGAAGCTCACAGCAGCTGGTCAGCTGAGGTGTGCTTGCTGCGTGGCACCCTACAGAGAAAGAGAATCCCCTGCATTTGGCAGTGAAGCTTCCCTTGCTGTAAGCTTTCATTGCCTTTGGGTTCTGCTTTCTTTTCTGTTCTTGTAGATTCTTTTTCAAACAGACACTGAATAGTACTAAATCAGGATTTTTGTAGCACTTTAGAAAAATCACAAATAAGATAAGTTACTAAATTTAACTCAAGAAACATGCAATGAACTTGTACTAAGCTGGGCACTGCACTGTATACACTGAGATACAGAGATATACAAGCCATGGTCCATTCCCTAAGTTGCTCACGAATCTTTCCATGATGGTTTAGAGCCCTCTGCTCTGAGATAGCAGAAATGAGCAGTAGCTGTGTTCAGAGTGTTTTATGGAGCTCTTGATTTCCAGAGAAATTTGACAAGGATTCATGGTTACTTTATAAGTGGAGTTAAAACTTTAAATATGTTTATGAGCTTGTGAATGTTCTTCTAAATCATAAGGATGGTAAAGAAATAATTTCTTAATCTAATTCTTTTCTACTTTTCTTGCTCAAAAAACTTCAATCAACAGTGATCAAAGATCACAGTAGCAAACAGTATAAATGTTGTCATTTATAGTCATCAATTTTTAATTCAACTCTTTTTTTATTAGCTTGAGGAAAAAGGAAAGAACGTTCACAATTCTATCCTCAAGGCTTTTTTTTAACCATAGTGTCATTTTATTATTTTTCTAATAATAACAATAACAGTAATAACAGTAAATGAGGTAGCTTTTGTTGGTTTTGAGTGTGGACTTGGGAGCCAGATAGACTGAGTTTGAATCCTAATCCTACAACTCACTAGTCATGTGACCTGGAAGAAGTCCTCAGTTTTCTCATCTATAAAATGGGTGCAATAATACTTACCTCTTAGATTGTTGTGAGGAAAATAATTTAATATTTCTAATGCACTTAGAACAATGCCTGGTATGCATTAAATACCATAGAAGTGTTTATTAAGTGAATGTGGATAATGGATATAAAAATTCAAATCCCTTAATACTAATTATTCACTTTAAGCTGATATCAGTTTCTTTCTATTTGTTATATGTGTATTGTGTGCATATGTTTGTATTTAAAGCTTTATCTTTTGATCAAGTTTGTGCAATCAATTTTCATACATAAATATCTTGCAACTTTAAAGGTTTTTCAAAACCTCTGGACTAGGTGGTTTCTAAAAATATCATTTAAGTCACTAATTTGATAATTCTCTGAGTGCAGCAAAATTCTATGGGATCTTATAGAGACATCAGGTTTTAAAAGCAAGTCTAAGTCATTTTGTTTGTAAATCTTAAACCATGACTATGAAGTAGGCCGTTCTCCTTGTCCACTCTTTCTCTCCCTCCCTCAGACTGACTGATTCATTGATTAATGCAACTAACATTTCCATATGGAAAACACTGCATAAACTTTGTCAGAGAATTCACGAATCTATAAAAGATCTTACAGTCCAACATGGAAGCAACGTAAGTGTCCACCAACAGATGAATGGATAAAGAAGATGTGGCACATATATACAATGGAATATTACTCAGCCATAAAAAGAAACGAAATTGTTATTTGTAGTGAGCTGGATGGACCTAGAGTCTGTCATACAGAGTGAAGTAAGTCAGAAAGAGAAAAACAAATACTGTTTGCTAACACATATATATATGAAATCTAATTAAAAAAAAGGTTCTGAAGAATGTAGGGGCAGGACAGGAATAAAGACAGAGATGTAGAGAATGGACTTGAGGACATGGGGAGGGGGAAGGGTAAGCTGGGACGAAGTGAGAGAGTGGCATGGACATATATACACTACCAAATGTAAAATAGATAGCTAGTGGGAAGCAGCCACATAGCACAGGGAGACCAACTCAGTGCTTTGTGACCACCTAGAGGGGTGGGATAGAGATGGTGGGAGGGAAATGCAAAAGGGAGGGGATATGGGCATATATGTATACATATAGCTGATTCACTTTGTTATTCACAGCAGAAACTAATACAACAATGTAAAGCATGTATGCTCCAATAAAGATGTTAAAAAAAAAAAAAGGATCTTACAGTCCAAAAGGGGAGGAAAAAACCATCAGTATAGTATAAGGTAGAGAGTGACAAGTACTGAAAAGACACAAATGTAAAGCTATGGTGTTTCAAAGGAGAGAAATTATTTCCAAATGATAAGTGTCATTGAAAAGATGGCTTTTAAGGTGGGGTTTTAAGGAAGAGCTCTGATCTATGTGGAGGCGGGATAGGATGCAGCAGGAAGAGACACGGCCAGATCAGTTCTGGACTTGAGTTGGAAGTGCCCGTGGGACATCCAAGTGGAGGGGCCATGAGGGGCCAGGTACTTCTGAGAGAAGTTAGGGTAAATGTAAACCGTGGGTGTCACCTGCTTAGATGTAGCAATGTAGGCATGAGGGTTGATGAGAATGGAGAAATGTAATTACAGAAACAATTCAGAGTTCTTCTTAGGGGAACTTATGTTCTTTCCTTGTATAAATCCTTAGAGATATAAATATTTTACCTGGTCACCTCTGGAAACTCTTATCTAGATCATCCCTAATTCCTCAGACTAAAGGAACAAAAAGGGGGAAGAGGTTTTTTAAAAAATACAAACTTTTCCAGTTTCCATAAGATTGCTTGTCAAGGACAGATACAAATCTTAAGTATCTTTTCTACAAATATTAATATAAAAAGCTTTAGCCATCTGATCAGACAAATTTAACTTACTCCAACTGTGGAATAAGTTATTTATAATAATAATGTTATTTATAACTAGTGAATTTTACATTATTGTACCTGTTTCATGGTTAAAATTTATTTTTTTAATTTTTATTTTTTAAAATTTATTTTTGGCTGTGTGGGGTCTTCGTTGTGGCACGCGGGCTCTCTCTAGTTGTGGCGAGCAGGGGCTACTCTTCGTTGTGGTGCACAGGCTTCTCATTGCGGTGGCTCCTCTTGTTGTGGAGCACGGGCTCTAGGCACACGGGCTTCAGTAGTTGCAGCATGCGGGCTTCAGTAGTTGTGGCACGTGGGCTCAATAGTTGCGGCGGGCAGGCTCTAGGGCACTCAGGCTTCGGTAGTTATGGCATGCGGGCTCAGTAATTGTGGCTCACAGGCTCTAGAGTGCAGGCTCAGTGGTTGTGGCACATGGGCTTAGTTGCTTGGCGGTATGTGGCATCTTCCTGGAGGGACTGAACCTATGTCCCCTGCATTGGCAGGTGGATTCTTAACCACTGTGCCACCAGGGAAGTCCCTCATGGTTAAAATTTAAAAATGAAACCATAAGGTCTCCGTGTCTGTTTTATGTTTACATGTATCTACATATGTATGTTGTAGATGTGTAGTATTTTCTACCTTCCGATAGTATTACTAAAATTCTATTTAATTGACTTAAACAAATGCTTATATAAATTTAGTATTTATAAAAATGCTCAAAATTACAGTAGTACCGCCCTTCTCTACAGGGGATATATTCCAAGACCCCCAGTGGATGCCTGAAACCATGGATAGTACAGAACCTTAGATAATAGTATGTTTTTTCCTATACTGATGGGTAGTAGCATATACAGTGAGGATGTGCTGGGCAAAAGGATAATTCACATCCTGGGTGGGAGGGCGTGAGATTTCACCATGTTACTCAGAACGGTGCACAGTTTAAAACTTATGACAGATAGTTCTTGTTTTATTCTCATGCTTTTTCAAAACCATTCCCGCAAAGGTGCTTCATCTTCAAGAAAATTTTGACAAGTGCAGTTTCCAATAACTTTAAAATCATAAAACTGAACTCGGTAAGAATTTCCAGCACTAGTGAAAAAACTGGATTTAATCAGAACATGTATTAATTACATGGGACTGAATGAATTCCTTAATGTTTTGTTTGTCCAGATTTATGGAAACATTTTCTCTTTTATCTTAAAGCTAAGAGTAATTTGGTAAAATATACCATTGTAAACAAAGATGACACATTTACTTTTCCCCCCTACTTGATCCCTCCAAAATTCAGAAGCTCTTGAGTATTGTTTTCATGGTAATATAGTTAGCTATTTACCTAAATTCAACAGAAATCTGTTCTCCTTATAAGAGGATACAATTAGGAACATTGGCTATATTACTAAGGCTTTGACTGGAATATTATATTTGAGTGAGATATGCATAGACTCAGATATGACCAAACAGCTTTAAGGAACTGCTTGAACTTTGCCTTGGCTTCCTGGCCTGGAGAGGCTTTTAAGAGTTCAATCTGGGATTCCTGATAAAAAGTCTCAGCACAGCGTCTTCAGAAGACCTTGTATGGTCAATCACTATTCTTCTTGCACTTATGTAAATAACTAAGCCACATTTAACACAGATAAATTAGTTTTACTGTGATGATCCTTGGAAATAAGGAAATGGGGATAATTGTAGAGAGAAAAAATATGTTTATACCCTTGTCTCTATTGAATTATATTCCTGTTAATTGTCTTGAGGTTTTGTTATATACCTGTAAATTGGACTGAATCCTGAAATTTTCTAGGTTCCTCAAATATTTGGCTATAACTCTCCAAACTAAGGTTTCCAGTTTTCTCCCACACTTTTTTTTTTTTTTTAATTTATTTTGCGGTACGCAGGCCTCTCACCGCTGTGGCCTCTCCTGCTGCGGAGCACAGGCTCTGGACGTGCAGGCCCAGCGGCCATGGCCCACGGGCCCAGCCTCTCCATGGCACGAACCCACGCCCCCTGCATCGGCAGGCAGACTCCCAACCACTGCGCCACCAGGGAAGCCCTCTCCCACACTTCTGATTTGCAATCAGTAAGAACAAAGACTGCCTTGAAATCTCTTGGAAGGGCCTATACCAGGTCCTCCTCACTACTCAGATGGCAGCCAAACATCAGGGACTCGAGCCTTGGATGTCTCACAGCTGAAGGTGGCTTCACCTGACATCTGGTCCTGTACAGATGCTAGAGACCTCCAAATAAAATTGACTGGGGGGCTTCCCTGGTGGTGCAGTGGTTGAGAGTCCGCCTGCCGATGCAGCGGACGCAGGTTCGTGCCCCGGTCCGGGAGGATCCCACATGCCGCGGAGCGGCTGGGCCTGTGAGCCATGGCCGCTGAGCCTGCGCGTCCGGAGCCTGTGCTCCGCAACGGGAGAGGCCACAGCAGTGAGAGGCCCGCGTACCACAAAAAAAAAAAAAAAAATTGGGAAGAGAAGTAGCTGATATCGAGGTAGACTGCTTCTTTTTATGACACTGGATCAAGACTTCTTACTTTAAATAACCATGAAACCTTTTTTCCATTCCCTTTCTTTACTCTGGCATTGGCCTGCAAAGATAATACCATCATCCATACCTCCTAGGCCATTGCTGAGGGGTGTGGGGTAACCTTTCCGACTGCTGGATTTGTCATCAGAAAACTCTGATCTGCCCATGATGCTAGAGACTCTCTGGTCCATCTCCCTGTCTCTGGTTAAAAACCCCAAACATGGGGAACTCTGCTTTCAGGCACTATACAAAGAAAGGGACACAAAACAAGGGTAACCAGAATAAAACTGCCTGTGTGGTCTTCTGACCCTTAAATTTTTCTATGGCTGTCACTTCTCTAATCCTGAGCCACAGATTCAAATGGGAATTACCAGGAGGCATTCATAGTTCAAAATAAGCCCCCTGTGACAGATCCCTACTTCACTGGTTAAGAATACATGAGAATATGATCATAAACCTCTCTTTAATTCAAAAATATTGCAGAATCCGCAGGTAAAGCAAGAGGCGCCTAACAAAAATTCTTGGACTCTCTGGCCAAAGTTGTTCTTGATAATAGGATAGCCCTTTATTACCTTTCAGCTGATCCAAAAAGTGTTTGCGCTGTGGCCAGCACCACCTGCTACACCTGGATTAACACTTCTGTAGAAGTTGAAACTCAGTTACATTAAGATGACTGAGCAAGCCTCTTGGCTTAAAAAGATGACTCCTTCAACGGGGTCTTTCTTTGTCTTATTTGATTTTGATTGGTTTGGGTCTTGGGGACCATGGCTCCAAAGTGCACTCCAGACATTGGGAATTATCCTGCTTATTATAATCATAATCTCCCTGGTGCTTTGTATTCTCTCAAAAGCTTTAAATGCATGTTTGGAGCTGCTCACTACCAAGCAAATGAGCTCCCTAAGACTGGAATGCCAGAAAAGGAACAAAGGGAACGACAGACTTAAAGATTATAAACTGAGGCCTTGGCCTGTGACTATCACAGGGAGATTAAGCAGAAGCACCATGATGTATGGATACCACACCAAGGATCGGCAGACGCCGCGAGAATACAGAGCAGTAGCCCAGAGTGGTGCTAATGTGTTAAATTTTGATCACATCTCTCAGTTAAGCTGAGAGTCTGATCAGTAGTGGGGAATTGTTATAAAAGAAACAATAGGCCCCAAATGGAGTCCTTGTGCTAAGCCCATGTCAGCAAACCAAGAATTGATACTCAACCTAATTGAAGTTTTAATCTCCCCCAGGAATACAGTCTTAGCTGGTCAGTCTGGAGTTGTCTGGTCAGCATCAGTAAGGTTATCTGCCCACAGCCCCCTTCCATCTCCTATAGGTAGGTTCCTACGCCACTGTCTTCCCCCTTCTGCCATAAAAGCCTTCCGTTTTGGACAACTCCTCGGAGCTCCTTTCTGCTTGACAGATGGGATGCTGCCTAATGCATTAATCGCTCAGTAAAGTCAATTAGATCTTTAAAAGTTTTTTGGTTGCAATTTTGTTATTTAACAGATGACATATTCACTCATCTACTAAATACTATGCACCTTCTAGGTACTGGGGGGGACCATGGCAGAGAGGATAGGGACCTATGCTCTGAGGGTGGAGATCATCAGGATGCAGGGAAAATGGGGATTAATCGGCAGACTAGCTCACAGGAGAGAAGTTAGCATCCTCTTCTCTGGAGGACAGACTCTCGTCTATGTTGGGGCGTTTAATGATGAGGTTGTCTTATTTTAGAAAATAGGAAAGGAGTAGGGACTGGGAAGGTAATATTTTTAAAGGGGAAGGGTAAAGGGAAAGGCTCTAAAATACCAAGAATGTAATGAATGCATGGCCTATTGTCATCAAGGAGGGAGGCTAAACTGGCAGGGGATTATTATTTTTTTTTAACGCTTCTCTGGGAAGAAATAGTGTGGAGTAACTGAAAATCATACAATTAGACAGAGCAGGAGTTTTGGCATCTTGCTTGAAGCCTGCTGAGCTATAAGGCATGTGACTGAAGGTCGGGGAGGGTATGTGAGTAGATATGGATTAATAAACACACTGGAGTGTCTTACTGAGATAGTAATATTTGGATTATAAAGCACTTTTAAAAACTATCTGAGCCCATGATTAATTGAGGCTCACAAATTTCAAGCAGTGAAATGTGTTTTACTGCAGTTGCTATTAAGAACTATCAGCTGTCCGAGTCCTTGATTTCCCTAGTGAATTTTATAATCTAAATTAAACAGAGAATGGTATAAATTTTCCCTTTTTTGGGTAGCCGATTAACACGAATATCATCTCCATATACTATTACATACTAGTTATATCTCTATGGAACAATTTATTATGGATCTGATCACTGCCAGTATTTTTATGAATTGATCATAAGCCAATTTGAAAACTTACTGGTCTAAAATAAGTTCAGCAATAACAGAATATACTGCCTGTAAGAATTATTAATGAAATAAATCAGGATGCATGGAAATTAGCATCTCTCCTTGTATAAATTATGTTGCAATGAGACTGTAAATCACTGCCTGTGACATATTTCTAGCTCCAGATGTAATCTGTGGTACTGACTGCATTACCAATTCATAACTATGCCTGAGTAAGGGAAACTATTTTCTGAACAGATTCTTCCTTGAAAATGTTTTAAAAAGAAAAAAAAAGAAGAAACACAAGTATGAAGAAATTGTGTAACTGTGAAAATATCTAAAAAGGCCACTATTTTTAATAAAATAGCTTTACTGTCTGAAGAAGCATATATGCCATTTTAGGTGTGATAGAAGTTTGCAAATGGAGATTTGCACAATTTTTTCAAGTAAAAAAATCCTGGCATAAAAATTTCAGAGGCAATTCATCATAAAAAACTTGAGATGGAGAAAAAAATGACAATATTTTCATTCCCTATAGCCACAACTGTCTTCTTACATTACAGACAAAAACTAAACAGAGGGAAAACCAAACAAAGAGTGCTTCAGGATGTTTTTTCATGAAATCACAAATCGGGAAACAAAATAAAACCTTCTCAGAGGAAGCGGGGGCTGTTTGCTTTGACCCTTCTCTTCTGTCTCTCGCAGCAGTGCTGGATTCTTCTCAATGGCCAAGAGATGTGCCTCTTTTCATCCTGCAGGACAGAGTGACATCTATTTCTCCTGTTTCCTAGCGATGTTTTGAGGGTCCAGGGAAAAACTTTTATTCTATGTGCAAGAGTCAGTTGGATTAACTTTATGAAGTGTCTGTGACAAACCGCAGACCAGTGGGAAGTGGATGATTAGGGGCTATGGGTTTTGGGCAGAATGTGTTGCTTAATTCTCCCTTTGCCCCTTAGTTCAACCTCAGTAAAGTCCAGGACCCCTTGTTCTCTTGCTAGTACCCCCGAAGGGCTGCTGCTTCCCATCTCCCAATCGTCTATGTGAATATACAACAGACTGAACAATGGCTACCTGACTTTCAAATTCACTGTGCTTCACACATTCTAGTGGGTTTCTTCCTGGGTGTCAGTGGTCGAACCTTGCAGGTCATGTGGGCACTTTCGGAAGTCCAGGCTTCTAGTGCTTGGCAGGGATCTCTGCTACTGCCCTCCGCACCAGATCTTTAGGATTCTTCCTTCTCAAGATATGATCCATGTCTGTGTGACAGTTACCATTTTCTCTATGTGCATATGTCTCTCCCATCTTCATACCATGTCCATGCATTGCTGTGTTTACTTTATCAAGGGATCTGAATTCATGCTGGTAGGTGGGCCCAGACAGTGCATCTAAATAATGATATGTTACCCAGAGGAGGGAGTAGGATGGGGTCAGTGATGAGAATACTGAAAACAAGGCAAGAAATGTGTTCTCAGGTGGGCAGGAGGACGGGAAGATGCCTGGAAGCCAGGAATCTGACCTTAGGAAAATGGAAGTCTGTCAGGAGGTTAGGAAGGCTGGCCAAGGAGGAGCAATCTGTATGCGTAATCAATCAAAACAGCGCAAGCCTGATTGGAAAAAGGCCAACAGAGGGCTTCTGTGTTTAAGGGACAGATGTAAAAAAGAATCATGAAAGGACTGTTTACAGAGATGGAGGAAAACAGACATTGCCATGGAAACTGAGAGAGCAAAACACTTGGATGAAATAGAGGACTAGGAAATGGGTTTTTCATAGTGTAGAAATGACTGCTGTGTACCTGCATATGGACCCAAATAAGAAGAGACCCCCACCCTTCCAAAAATTGACTCCTAGCTCTTATCTTGTATTACAGGGTGCTCTCTCAATGTCTACTTAAATTTTTATTTTTTTCATAAAAATATTATCTAGAGAAAAACATATTAACCTAAAAAGACCTTCATTAATGATAGTTTTACATTCCTGTAGGTGTTACTTAAGGAAATATATAAAATTTTATACATTCATATTTATATTATTTCATATATATTGTAATATATAAAGTTTATACATAAATAATAAAATTTGATATATATCCAATAACTTAATGTAATTTAATATAATTTAGTGATCACTCCTGGAAATACTCTTTTATTTAAAAGTAAGTATCAGTCCCTTACATATTTGGTACTTAGAACAGTACCAAATACTATTCTAAGCAGTGGGGATAGATGGTAACAAAAGAGACAAGATTTCTGGCCCATGGGGAACACGAGGTCTTGGAAGATGAGTTCTATGGAGAAAAATAAAGCAGGTAAAGGGGGTAGCTGGTGGCAGAGGGTGTAATTTAGAAATGTTGGTTAAGGAAAGTCTTGCTGAGAAAGGACGTTGAGCAGAGACCTGAATGAAGTGACTTCACAAGTGCAAGTTTTGGATGATGTTGTAAAAAGCCTTTAAATGACCACTTAAAAGGCCATGCAGTCAATGGTTATGTCCTGGAGATCACAAATATACAACTACAATACGAACAAGAAGTTATGACAAATGTAATAACTGTTTTTATACCAAGGTTACTTGTGACTTAAAATGAAATTTCAGAGACAGCATACGCTATGGATTCAAAAATATCCATCCAAGTTAGGTGACCCCAAAGGGCGTTCTCATGGTAGAGGTTACATTGATGTAGAAGACAGATGTGAAGAGCCTGATAAAATCGTTCCATGGCATGTATTATGGATTGAATGTTTGTGTCCTCCACATATTTATATATTGAAATCCTAACCCCCAATGTGATGGTGTTAAGAGGTGGAGCAACCTTTGGGAGGTGATTAGGTCATGAGAGTGGAGCCCTCATGATGGGATTAGTGCCCTTAAAACAAGAGACACAAGAGCTTGGCCCCATCTCTGTCCCTTCCATGTAAGGACTCAGCGAGAAGATGACCATCTGCAAATTGGGAAGAGGGCCCCTGATCTGCCGGTACCTTGATCTTGGACCTCCCAGCCTCTAGAACTGTGAGAAATCAATGTTGTTTAAGCCACCCCATTTATGGTAATTTGGGATAGCCTGAGCTAAGAAAGTATGTGAGAGTGGAAACAAGTCATGCCCCCAAATTAATATATTTTATATAATGAGATCTTTTAGCTATATGAAAAGGTCAATTTATAAATTATACATTAGAAGTACACATTTTCTGTAACAACTACATCCTTAAAATTTTGTACACTTGAGTGGGCTCCAACCTTTTCTTTTGGATCTTTTCCTTGGGAAACCAGGAGATCACCTTATTTTGGGGGCTGGCTTATTTATGGACACAGCAGATAGGCCTGGGCCATGGACACATTACAGATGCCAATTGCTGTTTTCTCAAACCTGCTGCACAGAATTTAGCAAGAAGCAGGTGCTCCATGACTGTTTGTAGAATGCTGGCTGAAGCTTCTATCCCCAAAAGCAGATTCCTTAGGCTGACTTGCACATTAAACCATCTGCTAGTGGAACACCTACCCCAGCTTTTCAGCAGTGAAACTGCAAGCCTGAGGAGGGGCCAGAACATCCTGCTCTGTGTGGATGTGGATGGAGCAGGGGGTAGGACAATATTGCCTATGGGAAGCCTTTGTCCACTCTGTCGTCCAGGCTGGGTAGATGGTGGATGATGGGAATGAAACTTGAGTCTTCATGTACTTTACTTCCTGGTGATAGTCTGACATAGGCAGGGTGGGCCTTACCCAGAATGGGGAGGGGACTCTGTAATGTATCTTCTGTGCCAGTTTGCCAAAGTGCATGAAGTTTCCACCAGTAGGTATCTTAGAGCCAGCTTGGGGTCTAGCCTCTCTCCTGCCCCTCATTCTTTCAACTCTCTTATTAAAGAGTCAGATGTGATGGTCAAAGGGCGCTAGTTTTTTTTTTTTTTTTAACCAGGTCAGCTGACTAGTAGCCTAGGGGAGGAATGGGACAAGGATTGAGTTAAGTTTGAGTCACCTGAATGTAACCATAGTCTCAAGAGCTCTAGAAGGCCAAGGGCAGATGGAGGACCCTGGAACTTTGGGGAAAACAGAATAATCTATTTGGTAGGCAGAATTCTAAGATGAACCCCAGTGACCTTCACCCTTTTATTATCTTCTCCCCTTGAGTGTGGGCAGAATCTGAACAAGATGAGCTAACACTCCCATGATTATGTTACATTGTATGGTACAAGGGATTTTGCAGATGTGATTAAGATTTTAGATCCATTGACTTTTAGAGGGAGATCATTCATGTGAATGTGGCCACAGGAGCCCTTTCCATCTGTATCCAGAGGTCAGAGGTAGAGGAGTCAGAGATTCGAGGCATGAGAAGGTTTGATGTGCTATAACTGGCTTGGTGTTGGAGAAGAACACATGGCAGGGAATGTGGACAGCCTCTGTGAGCTGAGGGCTATGCCCCACTGACAGCTGGCGAGAAAACAGGAACCTCAGTCCTGCAACCACAGGACCTGAATTCTGCCAACACCAAGAATGAGCTTGAACATGGATTTTCCCCTAGAGCCTCCAGACAGAGACAGCCTGCCTGACACCTTGGTTGCAGCCCTAGGAAACCTTGAGCAGAGAACTCAGCCATGCCATGCTGGACTTATGACCTTACAGAGCTGCAAGTTAACAAATGGGTGTTGTTTTAATCCACTGAGTTTGCGGTAATTTGTTATGCAGCAGTAGAAAATGAATATATTTCGCTAATGTCATTTTTTTTTTGGATATACACATTGCTATTGTATTATTTTCCTCTTCTTCAGACAGGGCAGTCTATGAGTAACATTTAGATAAAATCCTTATATTTTGTGGCTGGGGAAACTGAGGGTTGTAGGGTGCCTTTTTTTCTCGTCCCCTTTCTTCATAGCAGCTATATACAGACCATGGTATAAAATGTGAGTGAGGTTTTTTCTTTGTCCATTTGGTTCCGCGTGCCATAGGGATTCCAGGACTCCTGCTTATTACAACAAAAGCCACATGTAGGTGCTAAAGAGCACATTTTGAAGCCCCTCTTACTGCCCCCTTTTCAATGTTTTGCTCTGTTTCCAGACATCACATGGCTCCTCATTCCTGCTCCCTTGCCCTAGATTTGAAGCCACCCGTCGCTACCCTGAGAAAGCACCCCAACCCATAAGTACTGCACCGTCACTGTGTCCGAGCACAGTCCCCACCCCACACAGGTGTGAGTTGTGCTTTCTATGCCATTTATAGCCACATAGGATTCTGGCATTTTCCAGCCAATCTGTCCCCTGAGGGCCTCTCACCAGCCTCTTGAACCTGCATGTTGTCCAGAGCAGCGATAGAGCAGCTGAGGTTTCATTTTCTCCTTACTCACATTTGAGGGAGAGAGACCATGGGCCTGGCAGCATAGGGACATTATTGAATCAGTGCTTTTGCTCAGGTTGTGGACCCCAACGCCTGAGGCCCAGGGGTTAAGCAACTGCTGAAGGTCATCCCAGGGACTCATCCCCCGAATTCTGTAGCAGGCCCCAAGTGGACATTCAATCCATGTTAATTAATGATGATGACAGAGCTGGGATTTAACTTCCCCAAAATGAGGATTCCAGTGCGGATAAACTGTAAAAATGGATTAAGATTGATACACATGATGTCCAATCAAAAAAGCCATTAAGGTCAGTGAAGAAAATGGAATTTTAGAAATTGGTTGATTCAGTAGCTACTTTAGGTCATGGCTCAGTCTTGGGCTCTCACACTCATACCTTACTCTTTCAGGAGAAATAAGAGTGGGTCAGATTAACTGCTCTACTGTGTTGGCAAGCACCATCATCCACAACCCAGGGAGCTGGCTGTTTTCTCTGCTGTGGCTCTCATTCCAGGCTATTGCCCATTACCTGATAGTTTCTTCATTATATTTATAAAAAGATGTGTATATAGTGACACGATGAGAATGTAATTTAGCCTCATCCCTGGTTCCCAGCACAGAACTCCTAAAACCCTTGTAATTTCCTGAGCGATCGGGGTGAGAAGAGCATCTTCTGTTATTCATAATTAGCCCCTTTTAACCATACCTGAGTATACTAGTGAGGTGACTCTGGGTGGGCTCGCAGAAGCTTCAGGCTGGGGGCTGGTTGCCAGAGGAACTAACTGTGTGATTAGAGGAACATTCAGCTCCACCCCTTGACCTCCAAGGAGTGAAGAAGGGCTGGAGATTGAGTTAGTCACCAGTGGCCAATGATATAATCAATCGTGCCTAATTAATGGATTCCATAAAATCCTAAATGATGGGCTTCAGAGAACTTCCAGGTTGATGAATGCGTCCACGTGCTGGGAAGGTGATGCGGCCCAAACTCCACAGGGGCAGAAGTTTCTGTGCTTGGGACCCTTCTGGACCTTGCCCTATGTAGCTCTTCACGTGAAGTCGTTCATTTGTATCTTTTATAATAAACCAGTAATAATAAGTAAAGTGTGCCCCTGTGTTCTGTGAGCTGTAAGTTATCAAACCAGTGCCGTGATTTGTAGACAAGTTGAACAGAAGTGTGGATACCCTGGGGGAGCCGCTTCTCGTGATTGGCATCTGAAGTGGAGGGCAGTCTTGTGGGACTGGACCCTTAATTTGTGGGGTCTGTGCTAACCCTGGGTGGTTAGTGTCAGAATTGAATTAAATTGTAGGACACCCAGTGGGTGTCTGCAGAGAACTGGAGAGCTGCTTGGTGTGGAGAACCCACACATTTGATATCAGAAGCGGTGCGAGTAGAATAGATCATGTTGTACACAAACACACACATATTTACAAACACACACTTCCATGCCTACAGATTATGCTGTTCAGGAGAAATGACACCCACATACTCATCACTTGTGTAGTTAAATCCACATCATACGGTACAAGTAATAATTAGAAGACTGTGAGATTTGCTCAAGCACGGAGGAGGTTTAATTCTTTTTGCTCAAGGGGCAAGTGTTGGTGGATGGGGCTGCACTTTGTTGGTTGGCTGCACTTCAAGTTATGGTCCGACTGGACTTGGCTCTGGGCCGCAAATTGGGCTCACGTTTGCTTCACGAGTACTGTTCTGCGGCCCAGGCAGAGGGGCAGCAGTGATGTGACGGGAGATGTTCTTCTCAGGGCAGTGGCAGAGGGGCAAAGCATCAGTGGAAACATAGGCTGGCTCTAAGGCCAGGCTCGGAACTGGTGCCCTGTTGTGTCTGCACACATTTCACTGGATGAATCAAGTCACGTGACTGAACCCCCAGGCAGATGGGTGCAGAAGTATACTCCTGCCTTGGAGGAGGAAGGCGGGGAGTAGATATTTTTGAACAGCAGAGTCTAAGTTACCCCAGGAGGAAAGCTGAATATATGTGTGTATATATCCCTGCCTCCTAAACACATCAGCACCCATGCAGTCAGGGAAGTCTCTGAAGTGCTGAAAGACAGCTCTTGGACATCCCACATATGTGGACAGGCCAACAAACAGAATCCTGAACAGTGTTCAGCTGTTTCAGCACTAAAGCTTGCCTTGTAGTAACTTCTTCTGCTCTTTATGCTGGCCTCTCCATGTTAATTCAGGTCACTATCTGTTAAAAAGTGAGACAAGACAGTGTTTCAAATAAAAATGTTCTCTATGAAATATTTAAACATGGTTAAAACTGCCAGCAAGATGGAGTTGAATGTTTTATGTGATAACTGGTACTCAAATCTTGGTTCCCTTTGGGTAGGAAAGGAGGAACAGTGGTGGTAAAACCTATGCCCTGTGGTTATTACTCAGTCACCCAGAGGAATTTTAGGTGGATTTTGTCCCTAAACCCAAAGCCAAACACCCATGCTGAGATGTTGTATTATCTCAGTTTGTTCAACGAGAGAAACGGAAGTTAGAGTTTCTAGTACCTGTGACTCTAAGGAAAGGATTGAGGAAGCGGGAAGGAGTGTTAATATTTGAGGATCTACCACAGTTTAGAGACATTGGCTCAGAGAGGTAATGTAATTTACCTGAGGTCTCACGGTTAGAAAGAGGTAAGCCAGGATTCAAATTCCAAAAGCCTATGTAATGGTGCTTCTTTCCACACTTCAGTGACTGGAAGCTCTCTGTTTACAGAGCAGGTTGTATAGACAGCTCACGTTTGTAACGATGACCTTGTACTGACCTTTGGGCTCATCAGAACTTCTAACAGGACTAATCAGCAATCTCTTGCCTCTGGCAGCGCTTAGGGCCTCCTTAATCTTTTCCAGGCTGGTTCCTTCAACTCCTTCTCAGATGACACAGTATTCACTTTTAGTTACCCTGGTTATCTTTTTTGTAGGCGAACTCTAGCCTTTCTCAGGTAGAAAGGAACCAAAAGCCAGAAGAATCCTCAAAAAGAGAGGCAAGCCCACTTGCTTCATCTTGGTTCTACAAGGACCAGGAGGTGTGGGGAGCCCCTAGTCCATCACGCTGCACGGAAGTCCCCCGGGGGCAGGAGCTGCATGTGTCCATGAGCTGTTGGACTCCAGCCCTGGTTTGGATGCTCAACAGAATTGAAATAATCGAGTCTGACATCACTTGCTTCTCTATGGCTGTATTAGCCAGATATTTATCACACCACTTAAGGAAGAGACTTTGAAAAGGGAGGGTAAGCTGAGAGGGGACCTGAAGTGGTCAAATTCCCCACCTCATTCCCTCGCCCCCTGATGAGTATGTGATGGGAGATGGTAACCAGTTAGTCCTGGAACATCTCAAGAATATGTTTGCACTGCTACATAGTCATGGTGTGGATTAAATGTAGGTCCTATGAGTTGTGGATTTATGAATAAACATGCAAGATAGAGAACACAAAGACAATTGAAAAGAAGAAAAATTGCATGCTTCAAGGAAATTCAGTGAGGAAATGAATTTGCTCTCTCTCACAAACACAAAATCTCTGTGGCTTGATTTACACTATATAACAATATATTGTTTTGGGAAGAGCCTTTCCCGTTTCTCTCAGTGTTTCAACTAGATCCACACCTTTCCATCCTCTTGAGCACGTGACTGCTTGGAGCATCCAGTTTTGAAGAAGTTGTGTTTGTCCTAAATGCAGCAGTCAACACTTCGAAAGGGGATTTTGGCAAAGCTCTATGTCACAGGTCAAATTTGTGCCCCTGTCTCCAATTCAGATGTTGAAGTCCTAACCTCCAGGACATCAGAATGTGACCTTATTGGAGGTAGGGTCTGTAAGGGCTGTGAGGCTGTAATGAGGTCATTAGGTTGGGCCTTAATCCAATACCACTGGTGTCCTTATAAGAAGAGGAGAGTAGGACACTGACACACACAGAGAGGGAAGATGATGTGAAGAGACACAGGGGGAAGACGGCCACCCACGAGTCAAGGAAAGAGTTCTGGAACAGGTGGTCCTCTCACAGCCCACTGGGCGACCAGCCCTGTCAACACCTCCATCAGACTTATAGGCTCCAGACTGTGAGACAATACATTTGTGTTGTTTAAACCTCCCAGTTCATGGTCCTTGGTTACAGCAACCTGGGCAAATGAGTACACCCCATTCAGAAATACATACGTGCACCAGATAAGAGAGGGAAAGGGAGAAAAGTAGAAAGGGATTAGTTTGGGAGAGTTTGATTATCTCACAATCTGTGTGGATATGATTGTGGCTGACCTTGCATGTGGAGCAAGGATACTTGATGATGTGTCCTGCATGGGTCATCGCACTGAGGGTTCGGTTTATTTCAAATATATAAGAATATCAACGATCAGCTCAAACTTAAAAATAATTCTACAATGAGGTAATTTTCATTGTTTAAAAAAATTTTGTTTTCATTTGGAATATTGCAGTCCACAAAAGCATGGTGGAGATTCCAAAGGGAAAAGTGTTTCTTCTTGGTGAGAATTTCCATGTATTTGGCCCTCCTGCCACCTGGTGGAAGCCCCCAGCCCGATACCTTCACAGGGACAGGGCTGGCTGACTGAAGGGAACCCTAGGCCCGCTCAAAGCAGCCGCCGTGAATTCTTTTGGGTGGGGATTTGGTCGGGCTATTTTTTTCCTGCTTCCTGTTAAGATGAACTGCCAGTAGGTGTTAGGTCCAGACAACTACCTTGTGGAAGCCCAGAAAAAGCTGCAAAATAGAACGGAGGCTAATCTCCTTGAAGTGGCTTGTCGGGGCTTCTAAGGTCAGTGTGGAGGCGCTGGAGTCCACGGCGCCCCCAGAGCTGAGTGGGGTTGCGGGAGTGCCAGGGCGCCTGCCCTGCCTGCCCCCGCGCACACTGGGAAAGCACAAAAAGCCCTCTGTCCACGGCAGCCTGTGAACTGGCTTTTTTCATCATTGGCGCCGAAGACCCGGCACTCTTAGGAAATAAAGGACACGGACATCGGTCCGGAGGGAGAAGACTCCAGTTCCAGAATGTCCCTTTGTCCAGAAACAGCTGTGTGGAATTCAAGACTCTCCAAGGATGTCAAGATCACAGGATCTCTTTCTTTCATTGTCTACTTGTTCGTCCCGGCACCACACTGTGCTTCTGCCGTCAGTGGAGCTGCCCGCCACGGTGAAGGCGTGAGACCTTAGGTTAAAGATTCATTCTTTTCTGCGGAGCCTCGAGTCAGTTGTTAACCCTCTCCTTACCTTTCTTTCATTTAAAAATTTTTATTAATTTTTTTGGGAAATCTACATACAAAAAGGTATATAAATCATAATGGTTGATTTAAAGGGCAATAAAGCAAACAACACCCATGCACCCATCTTTTTTTTTTTTTTAACATCTTTATTGGAGTATAATTGCTTTACAGTGGTGTGTTAGTTTCTGCTTTATAACAAGTGAATCAGCCATGCACCCATCTTTAACTTCAAGAATAGATGCTTTCTTCTTTCAGGGATATTATAGTAACATTAGTGGAATCTTATTTCTCTTTGGGATACAATCTTTTGACATGGCTGTGTTATCTAGTCAAGCTATGAGGCTCGGAGGATAATAGGGTATGAGAATAATTAACTTGGGTGTTGGGATATGTCCTCCCACCGGTGTACCAAATAACAACAAACAAAGGAATCACTGCAGCCAATCTCTTTGTTAGTTGCACGAATGCATGTAGCCCACTTAAAAAAACAAAGAAACAAACAAAACTCTGTTTCAGCGTCAGTAAGGATGTAACTGTAGATTGATTCATCCATCCATCCAATATTTAATTTATTTGTAATTCATTAATCAAATGCCTATTGCATGCCTACTGTGTACTAGCCACTCAATAAACAGACCCAACAGGGGTGGGAAGAGGATGGGAAAAAGGGGCAGGAGCAGAGCTCACTAGAAGAGAAGCCTTCATCCTTCCCCTGAGTCAAAGATTTTTGACCCTTTTCTCACGGACATGAGAAATTTTGACTTGGTCCCAGTAGGCAAATTATAAGTCTCATATTACAAAGTCAGCTGTGTCACTTCTTGGCTCTAACTAATTAGAAAGGTTTGTCTTGTTAGATTCTCAGCTCTTCCACCTCCCCTGCCCCATATTCTTCAATGGAGTACAACCTCGAAAAGGACCCTAACCCACACTGTGCCCGTGTGTATTCTGTTGCTGTCTCAGCCCTAGCAGAGGAGGAGCTCCACTTTCAGCTGGGCCTGGACAGGGAAGTGTATGAACACAGTGACTCTATGCAGTGACGATTCTGGGGAATGAGGTAACCAGCAGATCTTCTGCCCCATGGAAGCTGGGGATGGGATCAGATACAGCTTATGGGGCAAGGAGAGTGGAAGTGGGTTGAATATTATGAGCTCAGGTTTCCCTAGTTTAATGGTTCTCTTTGAGGGAAAAAAGGATGGGACCACATTCTTTGATGTATGTGTTGTGTATTGGGCCCAGTGCTAGGCTTGATATAATTTCATCTTGACCAAGTCCCCCTAGCTAGCTATTCTTCCTATTTTACAGAAGAGGAAACGGAGGCTCTGAGAAGTTAAATGTTATGTCCAAGGCTTCACAGCCCAGAAGTGCTGCACCTGTTATTTGAACCCACTCTTCATTCACAGTACTGTGCAGCCCCTTGTTTAGGGGTTGACAGCCCTTGATAGCACTGTCCTGGAAAGTGCTATGACAGGTCACCCTGTTTAGCACTATGCATGGCTGCCTCAGAGGTGCCTGCCCACAACTCTCTGCTGCTCAGGCATGGGGCGGGAGGCAGGGCTGATTCAGGACAGAATGGCAGATTGGTCAAGCTCTCCATTTTCTTAGCCCCCCTCTCACCCTCTTCCTTCTCAGTATTTCCTCCTCTTTGAGGGGTCCAGTGCCCTGGCACAGTGGGGAGTCTGTGAACTTGAGATGGAACCCCAGCTCCACAGCTAACTGTGAGATTTTAGGCAAGCCTCAGTTTCCTCATCTGTAAAGATAACATCAGCGGGGTCTCCCGTGCATGAGAAGTAGACATTCTAGCTACAGATCCTGGCATACAGAGCAGAAACTCACCTCGTGGGACTCACTTTTTCTTACATTTATCCCCTCCTGCATTGCTTGTGGATCCTGTCCTCCCTTCCCACATTAGCACTTCTGTCCAAGGCTGCATCTCCGTGTCTCTCCCCTGATCTTGCTTATTCTTCCCGAAGCATTTGGGACAGTTTGAAGTGGAATGGGCAGCTCCCTCTAGGAACATCATTTCATTTTAAAAGGAATACTCTAGAAATAATAACAGACCAAAGAATGAACCTCTAATGGTGACACTATGGTAAAATGATGGTTTAATGAAGAAGATATTTGTGGGCAGATGGACCTTTGCTGATTCCTGAAATCTTGATGACAAGCCCTTTGATGCTGGTCCAACACAGGATCCATCCTGTCCTCTGTACCTGGTGCCACATGTGACAGTGTTGATGGAAGTTGGAGAAAATATAACCAAGGAACCATTTTAAATCTGGAGCCCATTTACCCTGCTTTTATACTTTCTCTGTTGCTGTGTTTATTGTATGGTGTGTATGTATTGTATTGTAGGTATCTGTCATTATATTACTAGAGAACTTCAGGCATTAATACAGCTAAAACCATCAAACTAGAGGATTGCCGAAATAGGAATTCATTTCTAGGTAAAATGTTATGTACTTAACAGGTGCTGATATCTTGTAGCTAACTGCTCACTTTACCCCCACCTGAATGGTTATTAGGGCCAAATTACAGTGCATGATCCTTTAGCAATTACTGTGTTTGGGCACATAATGACGAATCTCCGGAAGTGTACATCTTACTGTGAGACCAACCAATCTTTAAACCCATAGACTCCAGATCAATTTCTTTTAACTAGTAAGCAAATAGTGGGGGTTTTTGTGTGCAATCACTCTTGAGAGAAACACAAATGCCTGGAATTGCTTTGGGAAATTAATCACACACAGGCGAGCACGCGCACACACGCAAAATGCCATTAAAGGTTACAATCTCTGACTTTTCATGATAGAGAGTCTTAAAATTGACTGGAACTTAAGGGACTATCTAATCTAAGTTCTTCACTTTAGAGTAGAGAAACTGAGGTTCAGAGAGGGGAGGGAAAGCCTGAGTTTTCTCAGCTGCTTATGAAAGAGAGTAAGAACGTAGGTCTTCTCATTCCTTGTCCAGTGATGCACACGTTCATCCTTCCTCCCTTCCTGTCCTCCTCCCTGGATCCCTCCTTCCCTCTCTCCCAAGTTCAAGTTCAGTTTTCTAGCAGTCTTCTCCTCCTAACCACACACCTGGCTCCCTCACTTTCTTCAGGTCTCTGCTCAGCTGTTGCCATATGAGTCAGGCGGTCCCTGAGCACCCAGCACAGAGTAGCACCTCCACTTCTCCATGACACTTACTCCCCTCTTTACTTTATTGCCTGACTGCTCCAGCAAGAATGGAAGCTCCAACTAGAATGTAAGCTTCATGACAGAAAGAACTTTGTTTTGTTCACTGTAAACTCTGAAGCACCTACAACAGCGCCTGGTACACGGTAGTTGCTCAGTAAATATCTGTTGAATGAATGGATGCGCATCTACTAGTGACAGGCAGAGGCTGCAGAAACAAGAGTGAGCATATAGAATGTATTCAGCCCTAGTAACGTTTCAGTGTTTTTTTTTTTGTCAAACCAACTTGATTTGGTTGCTGTGGGACTAGGTTAGTCTCTGAATAGGCTGTGCCTGGCTAAGAGTTTAGGGACGGGATGATCCCCTAGATAAGACTATGTAGAGATGCAGACCATTGTGCCTGTCCTAAGCATGGGAATCTACATGCCATTCGCTGAATGATTTTTGAATGAGTTTATTCGGAAGGGAAGGCAGAACCGAATTGATGTCTCCCTGGGGAAATTCATAGCTGGGAGCGAAGACTGGTTAGTTCCCAGAGTGGCCACATGATGTCGCTGTTGCTTAAAAATGTAGAGGAGCGAAAACCTTTCTTTTGTGAGGACCAGTTTATGAAGGAAGTTTCAGGAAGGTGGAAACTAGTTGTTCCAATAAGAGGAACACATCTGCGCACTTAAAAGACATTTATAAGCGTAACAACACCTGGCCTATTTCCCAAGGCCACTGTTTTGTGCCTTTATTTTTAATAAACTGGTTTATTTTTGTTTACTATTATTTTTCACTTTACTCAGCAATATACCGAGGGATTTCTTCTGAAGTCAGAGCACCCGTATGTCTAATATCTTATATACCCTCAAAGGGTTTTAAAATGTAAACATTTCATTGAAACATTATAAAACCCAGACGAATAAAGATGACGTGCTCTACATGGAGGCGTATGATGACCTCAGTTTTCTGTACCAGAGGTCATCTCTGAAAACGGCCACCTGTCAACGTAGATTCCATCTCTCTACATTTCCCCAATCAACGTAGTTTATTTAAAATTTGTCCATTGTCTGTTTTTTTTTTTGCTTTCTCATTATTCTTCCTTTTTGTTTCTTAAAGAATTTTTATCATTTCAGTGATTTATTTTGTTCTTTTAAAAAAGTTCATTCATTCCTCACATTTCCTGGGTGTACCTGTTGTGTATGTGTGTGTGTGTGTGTGTGAGACCCTGTTCCAGGTACTGCAGAAGACAGAAAGTCGATGAGCGTATCATCTCTATATTTAAGGCTCTTGCAGTCTTGTAAGGTTGTAGGACCAGCTCATAGGAATAATAAGCTGAATGGTTCATGCGTGTCTTCCTACACCTCAAACCTTGTGCCAAGCTCTTTACCTGTATCTCATTTACCTCTCATGACACCTCTTGTTAACCCCATTTTACAGGTGGGAAAACTGAGGTTTAGGGAGGTTCAATAATTTACCTAAGTCTAAACAGCTATGTATGCTGGAGCTGAGATTTACATTCTGGTACGTTTGGCCACAGAGCCTGAACTTTGCAGATTTTCAGTAATATTAGGCAAAATGAGGTAAATATTTAAAATAATAGGCATTCAGAGTGCTGTGGGAATTCCTGTCTGGAGAGGTTCCATGGAAGAAGTGGCATTTGAGATTGGCTTTGAAAGAGGAATAAAGTTTCCCCTGAGAGATGAGAAGGGAGGGTCAACCAAACAAAGGTTTAGTTCTTGCTCGTGATATCTCTACAGGATAAACCGGCAGGGGGTCCTGGTTCCACGTGTTGACATAGGGACCCCGGCTGGAGGGCCTCTGTCTGTAGCTGCATGAGCAGGAGAAGAGAGAAGGTTATGACGTTTGCCTGGATGTGATTCACATCACTCTGCTCGCATTTCATTGGTCAGGACTAGTCACATGGTCTTGCTTAACCACGAGAGGACTGGGAAATATAGGGAAGAGATGGAATGTTGGAGATGGAATAGTCTCTACTATTGTGCTGCCTCCCTGGAAGTAGGGAAGACATGTATTGTTATCCAGATTTAACCAGTGGATAGACTTGGACACAGAACAGTGAACTGACTCACTCAAGATTCCATGGTCACCTTGGTCACAGCTACCAAGAGAGGGTGGGATGGGCAGCTATTGATGTGACTTTATTTTAAGAGTCTCCTCTCTCCTTTCCCATGTCTGGCTTTCCTCCCATGACTGACTGAAAGAGATAGGAATTCTGTAATTTCAAATGGGTTTCTTTGGCTTAAGCCCTGGATCCTTTGAAAATTAAAATAGTCTTTAGAGAAATATCCTCTTAATCCTGAACCACAGGTTCAAGTCTCTTTTGGAATGATGGGATGGGGGTGGGGGGGCAGGTTTCTAGTACAAATAAAGAAACAAGCAAGCAAATAAGATTTTAAAATGACACTCATTCGCCTCTCAAGCTTGGTATTTCTCAACCTTTTCCAGGGGAAGATCAATTTGTAGGAGGGCAAATTTCTGTCCTCTACCAGGGGTACCTCTGTACAAACCTATCAACAGTGCTGTGAAAAATAGTCTAACGACTGACCCATTGTTGTCTGCGGTGAATGGAGCATTTGCTTGTTTCAAGTGACATACTAGGTAACTCTCTTCCAAACAGCAGGGTGCTTACCCATGTGGAAAAAAAAAAAAAAGAAGAAAGGAACAGCCAGATTTGGTTACTGTCGGAGCCACATGATTCAGAGATATCCTTGATAATGACAGTTGCACAGCTGGATAATTAATCAAAGTATGAGGAGAATATAGAGCATGGTAATGCACACAGCTCTCTCTGGTCTCCACGGGATCAGGCCATCATCTGTTTATTCTCCTTTGGAATGGCTTGAGATTATTCAATTATTCAATAGCTTCCCTCCTTGCTGTGATGGGATGTATGGTTTTTAATTGGCACCAGGGTCTTTCAGTTCCTATGAACTTTGCTAGTCACTCTTGTGATTCCAGTCCCCGGAAGCCTGAATGTTTATCTTTATCTAGAGCTGGGCCCAAACAATGCACCTGGAAGCACTGATCAGCTTCTAAAAAAGCAGTTCTGCCAGGCAGTTGGTAGCAAGATCATGACAAAAATTTGATTTTGGTCTTGTACTTTTTTCTTCCTACCTGCGTTTTTCTTGGCATAGAAGATAGGATTAAAAAGTAATCTATATTTAACATGAAATTTCTCTGCCATTATGGTTAGTTTTGTAAATGCTGTCTTTTCCTAAGGATAAAGTTTTAGGTTTTAAGTCAGCTGGTGTATAAATATTTGCCCATCATGGTGTTTCTTGGAAGTGCTTTCTGAAAAAGCGATTCAGTATTTCTAATATATAAAAACAATGTTTTTTCAAACTTTGGAGAGAGATTATTCTGTTTGTTCAGGGACATTGATTAAGAAATAGGTTACCACCTATTTTAGGGCCTTTGAACATAAAGTTACAATGAAATCTCATTAAGTGGTGAGTTTTTTGCCCTCTTTAGTGGAATTTTTCTCCTTGAGTGCAGTTTTCAACCTTCTATATTAATTAACTCAAAATGTTTTTTTCCAGCTCAGTCCCTGAATAGCTCTGTCAGACCATATTCCTAACAAACACTTTCGTGCTAATACTTCACATTACTCCTCTGCCTGATCATTTTAAGAGTAATAACTTATCACAAGTCCAACAACATGCTCTGCATTTCAAGGCCCTCCTTAACTTGACCTCAGCAAATGACCCTGCCTTTTTTTCTTGCTACCTTTTCAGTTTATCTCCTTCATCTTCTTGTCATCAACATGAGGTTCCCAGAATGCAGCATCTGTGACCCTGGGAGCTCGTTAACATGTAGAATCTTAGGAGCCACCCAGCCCAGCTGGGGAGAATCTGCACTTTAATGAGTTCCTGAGAATGTTCCAGAGAACATTCCTTTGAGAAGCCAGGCTCCTGTAGCTTCTGGCCACCTTCTTGCCTCCATGCCTTTGCATACACTGTTCCCTCTGTCTGAAATACCATCCCCTCCTCCCTCCACTTAGGTCAATCTCTATTCATTTTTGGGGGGCTAGTCAGTTGAGCTTTCACTTTCTTCCTTATACCAGGTTATGATACATTTTTAAATTAAGTCTTATTTTGGAGTTAGTTTTTGAAAACAGATCATAAGACAAAAATCACATAGAGTCAAAAGTATCCTTGAAAACATTTTAAGTTGCTCGTCAAATGTAGCACAGATGTCTTAGGGTATCTTATTCTGTCTGTTAACACATCTACACATAGTCACAGTTTCCTCCCAAGTCAGACACTTTGCTGTTTCATTGGTTAAATACTAGGTATATTGAACGGCTTGTGTTTAGACATCACATTGTATAGAGAGTATGTCTCCCCCACCTCCAAGTGTATATAGTTGAACTTCCATAAGCTAAATGTGTGTAAGAAGTAACTCCCCTGAAGTCAGGTCTGAGAGATGTTACCACTTGTTTTTATTGCCATGTTGAGTTGGATCTGGTCAGAGCAAACATGAACTCTTAGGACTATTTAGAAAAACATGTTTTGGATTCTTCCGAGTTAATTGTGAACCATTCCCTTTGCATTAAAAAAAAGGAACCCAAATACTCAGTGCACTAAAAACTAAGAGAAAAACATTTTCTAAATTAACCATGAAGTTTATTTGTAATGGGAGAGAATCTGTATATAGTAAGGAAACAAAACAAGAAGAAAGAGAAGGAGGAGGAAAAGGAAAAAAATCCCTGCATAAAGTTGTAACAGAGAAAAAGACATTTTAGGTAGATTAATGTTGCCTGATAGGAACTGATTAATGTCCCCTCAAAAGTCCCATGTTGAAGCCCTAACCCCCAATGTGACTGTATTTAGAGATAGAACCCTTAAGGATGTAATTAAGTTTAAATCAAGTCATAAGAGTGAGGCCCTAATCTGATAGGACTGGTGTCCTTATAAGAAGAGGGAGAGACCACAGCTCAGTTAATATCTCTCTCCCCCTCTCCTTTTCTCTCTCTCTCCATCTGCACAGAGGAAAGGCCATGTGATGAAACACTGAGAAGTTCTCAGCAGCCATCTGCAAGCCAGGAAGAGAGGTCTCACCAGAAACCAACCTTGCTGGCACCTTGATCTTGGACTTCCAGCCTCCAGAACCGTAAGTAAATACATTTCTGTTGTTTAAGCCATCGACTCTCTGGTATTTTGTTATGGCGGTCGCGTGGTATTTTGTTATGGCGGTCGCGTGGTATTTTGTTATGGCGGTCGCGAGCTAAGACATTCGTTAACTGAAATTAACATTCGTTAATTCTGTCCTGAAGACAGAATGCGTCGATGTTTTCACGTGAGGTCTCATTATTTTGGCTGTGCTAACGGTATAACTGCAGTGTTATAATTCATTGTGCGGCTATTGTTCTATCCGTCTCAGAAATTGCTTCCTGCTTGATAACGTTTGTGAGCTGAATGGAGTAAAATGACTTACTTATTCTTATAACTGTTTAGATTCTAATTAGCTGCTGTCTCCAAATATTTCCCAGTGCACTCAGGGTTTTCAAGTGGATTGAACTACCTAGGTCCTGAAAAAAAGTGATATTGAAATTGAAATCCATAGTTTGCTATGGTAATGATGTTATTGTAGCAGAAGTATGATGGGAATCTTAAATAGTTGTTGCTTGACTTCTTTAGCTAATAAAACATTCTTCCAGTAAATTAGAGCCATACAGGTGGGAAGTCTCCTCCTACAATATAGCCTTCTCAGTGAGGTGCTGCGTTCAGAGCTCACATTCTCTTTTTCCTTTAATGAAGAAAAAAAGACTGTAGGAGGTAAAATTCAAAGTTGCTAAAGTTGAAATTTAAGAGAGGTGGAAAATGTGGACCCGAGCGTGCTCTTCCTCTAATGAGGAATCCCATCCAGCATTCAGGATTAATGATGAGAAGCGGCTGTCTGAGGAACTTTTGTCAGCTTACGTTTGGTGCATGTACACCTGTTAATGTTGTGTGTTTCACAATATTCGGCATCTAATATCCATGGCTGTCAGAGGGCTGAACAAATATTTCACTAGTGTTGTTTTATGGTGGGGTTAAGATGCAGTGGGGGATTTATACAGCTGGGGGGCCCTTAGATTCATTCTCTCTAAATAATGTTTTGTTTCTTTCTTGGTTTGAAATGTGTCCAGGTAGCCATACTGCCAGGGAAAATCACTTCAAGCACATACATGAACATTTTTGTTAAGCATAACATTTCGCTACCCTCCGCTTCTTGAATTAAAAAAATGTAAGACCCAGACTTTGGTTGTTTCAAGAGTATCAGTCTGATTGGGGCCACATGATGGAGTGGAGAGAGCTTTCTGAAAATCAGGAGGTTGGGGTTTTAATTCCATTCCTATTTCTGACTACCTATGTGTGACGCTTAATTTTATGCATCAACTTGGATGGGCCACAGTGCCCAGCTCTGTGGTCAAACATTATTCTGGATATCTCTATATTGGGTGTTTTTGGATGAGATTAATGTTTACATCAGTGGACTTTGAGTAAAGCAGATTTCCCACCATAATGTGGGTGGGCCTCATCCAATCAGGTGAAGGCCTGAATAGCACAAAAGACCAACTTCCCCAAGCAAGAGGGAATTCTGTCAGTAGGTGGCCTTCGGACTTGAACTGCAGTATTGAGTCTTCTCTGGGTTTCCAGTCTGCCAGCCCACCTAGCAGATTTTGGACTTGCCAGTCTCTGTAATCACATGAGCCAGTTCTTTAAAATCAATCTCTTTCTCTCTCTATGCACATCCTATTGGTTCTGCTTTTTGGAGAGTCTTGACTAATACACTGTGTAATTCTGGTCTCATCCTTTCTCCTCTCTGAGGGTCAGGTGTGCAATCTGTAAAGAGAGGAAATAGCACTGTATAACCTCTGAGGTCTTCTAGAGAGAAAACTTTTAAAAGCCTGCTAATTTTGAAATGTAAACTTTTTATAAAGAGTAATGAAAGTAAATTCCAGAGGGACATGAGATAAAAATATGAAGACACCTCCTCATTCACTGACATTTTGTTTACGATTTAGAGGCCGTTTGGTAAGTCTCTGTGATGCTAAAATACACAGATCTCAGTATAGTTGCCCAAACATGAGACATTCTGGCTGAGTTCTGCTGCCAAGGCTGTCTCTTTGGTCACAGGCCTACCCTCCCACCCATCACCACCCTGTGGGAATTCTGCTGCTCTCTATGAGCATTGGTACCCTCCAGGTGCAGGCTCAGACCTCCCAGTTCCTGAGCCAGGCAAGAGGACCAAGGCAAGAGGAGCATCAGTTGATCAGACCCCAGCTGGTGTCCAGGCTGGTCACAGCCAGCCATTCCATCACCACTGCTGTTTGCCTATTGTGTGATGATTTCTTTGATTCTTAATCATTTTCCCTGGCAGCAAAATGAACCCATATTCATTGCACGATAGCATGAAACAGAAGAAAAAAAGTCACCCATTGTAGGCCCTAAAGATAATCCCTATTCACATTTGATGTATTTTATTCCTTCTCTAATCCAGGTAATAATACAATTTAGCTTTCCTAGCCCTCCCTCTGGAGGATCATCTTGTTCTAGTGTAATTGCTGCGAGGAGTATTTCTTCATTTCCAGTCCTGGATCAGTTAGGGTCACCAGGTATGGGTGTGCAGGTTGCACACTGCAGAGTCTGGAAGGCAACTCATCTTTTCACTGTTGATCCTTTAATTTTCTAATAATCCCACCACAGGCTTTGTGTTTAATGGATTTTCCTGAAGACTTTCAATTAATGCAGGGGACTTAGATTATATCCCTGCCCAGAACAGAGAATCAGTTAAAACTGAAGATTAGATGCCACTGTGTTTAAACATTCTGAACAAGGGACTGTTTCTCTCAGGCTGCTTGTTACTTATGCCTAAACTTCTCATCATATTCCTGGGACCAGTTCCTGTCCACTTCTCTTCAGCTAGGACCTCAAAGCTCTAGCTCCTTAGGAGAAAGTTCTAAAATTACAGTTACTTTGTTACAGGGAACATTTTAATTCTTCTTCTAATCCTATCTTTTCAGACCATGTCCAGGGTACCTTACTTTTCACAACCAAAGAAAGGCCCAGAAAAGTGTTATCTTAAAAGATTGGGGGGACTTCCTTGGTGGCGCAGGGGTTAGGAATCCACCTGCCAATGCAGGGGACATGGGTTTGAGCTCTGGTCCGGGAAGATCCCACATGCCACAGAGCAGCTAAGCCCATGCGCCACAACTACTGAGCCTGCGCTCTAGAGCCCACGGGCCACAACTACTGAGCTGTGTGCCTAGAGCCTGTGCTCCACAACAAGAGAAGCCACCACAATGAGAAGCCCGCGCACCACAACAAAGAGTAGCCCCCGCTCGCCACAGCTAGGGGAAGCCCGCACGCACCAACAAAGACCCAATGCAACCAAAAATAAAACAAACAAAAAGAGATTGATTCCCTCTCTAAGATAAATTCTCTACCCTCCTCTGTGTGCATGTATAGATACTCAAAGTGAAAAAAAGGCAGTGTTCTTCAGTTTTTAAATTGGTTTTCATTTTCCTCTCATGTTTGCCTATTTGCTCATGGCAGAAAGTTGGTAAACTTGGCCTGAATCATTGTTTTTGGGATATGTGCACATCAAGCTTTAAATTGACTACCAGGGTTGTTTCATAGTGGTTGGGGAGGATCCATGGGCTGGTCCTCGTGCTGTCTTTGGGAATTCTTCTGGCTTTTTCAAAGATGTGTGTTGTCTCTGCTGTTGTGTCATTAGAGTGAACCATGAGGTACCAGCTGGTGTGACTCAGCGGTACTCCTTTCGGTGTTGGCAGGGTTGGGGGTCCTCCTTTCGCTGGCTCAGCCCCACCTCAGCTCTGCCGTGCTGCAGATCCTCTGAGGCTTGGCCACCAGCCATTCAGGAGCCGGCCTAGCCTTTTCAGTCCTCAGCTCCACTCCGGGGTCACTTTGCAACTCCTCCTGGCCGGGATGCTGGCCATGATCTGCATCCTCCCCTGGGAGCATGCAGGAGCATCTGGAGCATGGCTCCTGTGTCAACCTGAAGCCCAGGGAGACCCAAGGCCCTACTTCCTGATCTTGCTCTATATGCCACACTGCAATTTGGGTCCTTCTGTGGCTCCTGGGTGGGCACGGGGATGCCCAGGGACTACGGTGGCCAGATTTAGCAAATACAAATACTGGATGCCCAGCTAAATTAGAATTTCAGATAAACATGAATAGTTTTTAGTACTATTAAGTATGTAATGTTTGGGACATACTTACACTCAAAATTATTTGTTGTTAATATGAAAATAAAATGTAACTGGGAATCCTGTATTTTATCTGGCAACCCTACTAGGGACCCAGGGGGACAGAGGGGTTCAACCTCTCCTCCGGTTTCCTTTCTCATTTCCTTTACATGGAATGAAGGTCTGCAGGCAGGCTCTGTAGTCTGATGAGTTCCTGCTGACTTTGCCCTTCCCATTTGAGAATTTTTGTTTTAAATCTAAGCTTATTGATAAATTAGGGTTATATTGGAAAGAGTTTTATATCGACATCCTTTTCATTTAGCACAGTAATTTTTTCCAAAGTGTGATTTTTTTTTTTTTTTTGGACAATGTTTGATCTTTTTAATAATAATACTGCAAGCAAGGATACATTGAGGGGCGTTCATACATTGCTAGTTGTCAAAGTGTGATTTTTAATGGCTCATGAATTTCACATATGGCTTGATTTTTGACTGGGCTTATGATGTTTTAATTCAGAAGTGTTTATTGAGCAGCTCTTATGTGCTGAAGTATTGTTTTGGTGGTGAACAAGTCAGAATAGACCTTCTGTGGCAGTCAGGAAGACAGACAATAGAGATAAGTAAGTTTCAGCTCGTGATGGGTGCTATGTGGACCACAAACCAGTAAGAGTGACAGTATGGGGTGAGAATGGGAACAGTAGATGTGCCCACCACCTTTGGCCTCAATTGATTGGTTCAGGGAAAGACAGATGATCGAAACTGGGCCAATAAGAATCTTTCCTTGGGCCAAGAGAGAGGTCCAGGTAGTCTGTCTGAGAGCAGCATTTGCAAGATGCAAAATTCAAGCACTGGTGGTGGCTGTGTTAACCGTTACATGAAGAAATAAGTGGTGAGAGAGAATGAAGACATCATGCAGATAAAAGCGGTGATGAGGGACAAGAGTCTTGGAGGTGTTTTAGTTTCTGCGTTCAGATGTTCCTGATACCCCTGGCGCCCACCCTCCCCCACCATCTCCCTGCCTTTCCAGTTTGGGTATTCAGCCCTTCCTGAAATCCTAAGAGTCATAAATTATATTTTTGCTTAAGCTGTTTGATTTGAATTTCTATCATGATAACCTGTAGTCCTGACTAATATTAAATGGAAACACAATAGAGAAAATAATTTATAACAGCTATCCATACCCAGACCCATCCAGGGTTCTCTCTGTCTCTCCATGTGCTAAAGATAACTTGTCTCTCTCTCCCTAAATGTTTCTACTTCTCCATACATCATTATTAATCCAAATGGATCCTCAGATTCAGAGAAATGAGTGGGTTTTTTTGGTTTTAACAAATCTTTTCAAAGACTTCAACTTAGTTTTCACAGAAACAACAATTCTACTTCTCTTCCTGTTTACAAGTCATATGGTGTACATGTGCACGATATAAACATATTAATAACAAACACACAGACTCTTCCTGGCATTCTGCTACAGGAGTGTGTAGCCTCTTGGCCTCTGGGCTTCAGCATGCCATGGTGAAGAATTTTTATTTTAAATCTATGCTTATTTATAAATAAATAAGGGCATCAGTGAGAATGCTTTACAGAGAAAAGTCAGCGGGGGGAGGATGGTTAAAAGAGCTTCAGCTGTATCTGACCCTAGCCTGGACTTCCCATCGGTGTGCAGTTCTCGTGATTTCTAGATTTATGATGGTGATAACTCTGGGGACCCCACCATCAGACTTCCTGCCTTCCTGGCCTCTCCTGAGAGGCCTCTGGCCATTTCCCAGTCTTTCTCGTCTTCATTTCCAGCTTCCTATTCTCCTCTGGGTGGTGCTGGTGATCTGAAGGCAGAACCCACTCTCTCTGGACTGGCCATCTACTGGGGCAGCTGTAGAGGGGGCCCAGTGTAGGGATGCCATCCTCTGTCTCCCTACATCTTCATTAAAATCCACTATTCCTTGCATGAGTTGTTTTTGATTTTCTGCAAAGAGAGAAGAGGGCAGAGCCCATATCTGGTATTTATGAGATGTGAAGGGGATGGGTGTGGGCAGAAGAGGTAGGTGGTAGATTGATCCATACGTTGAACTAACCAATGGAAGCAGGGGCTTAGGGCAAAGGTGACTAGTAATCCATAGGAGCCCTGGGGTAGACAATGAATTTCTTACAAGTATGAAATGGGAGTTGAAGACGTCTCCTCTAGAGCTTAAGAGGTATGGAAACCCCAATAGTATCTGATTACCTAGGATAAACTAAATTTCTTTCCAAAATACATTCTTTTTCCCTGATATCGTCATTTTAATTCAGGCCTAGAGACTTTAATCAGACAGTAATCTGAATTACGGTCCATCTTATCATTTACCCTCAAAATTCTGATGTCTCTTCTCTCTGGTTAACTAAAGAATAAAAACCCATCCAGAATTAAACTGTCATCAGCGACAGTGTGGTTCGAATCAAACTGCATTAATGGGTTTCTTTTTCTTTATTAGTTCTTTAGTGTCCACAAAATTGCCCCCACAAGTATACGCTGCCTTAAAGCATTCATGTTTGGAAAAACATGGTAGGCATGTTTGCAGTTCATGACCAGCCTGTGCTCAGTTCTTTAAAAGTGCCCTTTGGTCCTGGCTGGAAGAATGAGCCTTGTGGCCATGTGTAGACCAGATGGCCTAGTTTCCCCAGCCTGATTGGATGAGGGGTAGATACCTGACCCATGCTGAGAGAATCAGATTCTTTCTCTCAAAATACTAACTATAAAACTCTGAAACAGCTCAGGCAGTGGTGATTGCTGGGATGGAAGGTCTTAATGGTTCGGGGTCCTGGACAGCCATGATACTGCACTCATGAGAGAAGAGAATCTGTGTGGGTGAATCGGAGCAGTGTGGAATTTTATGGGAAAAGGTATTTTCTTCTCAGAATGAGGGAGGCAGTAAAATTAGGAATCAATTATGTGAGCAAACATGGTACAAATTAAAAACATGCCCTTCTTAGGAGGCAAGCATGTGGATAAAGATATTATTATAAAATATCTAATAATAAAGGATAAAAATGACATTTGGCTATTTTTGAGATTAGGTACTGCATTAAAAAAAACTTTAAACAATGTCTTGTATGCAGTCAGTAGATTCATAAAGTTAATTCTAGAACGGAGTATTTAGTACAGAGATCATCCAGTACTACAAGGCCAAACCTCACCCATGCCCACCACTTATGGTTAAACTCCTTAATATGGCCTCATGGGCTTCTGTCACTGGGACCAAAATTTTCCCTTCCAGCCTCACCACTCATTCCCCCTTTGTGGGCATTCTGTATTCTGCTCACACTGGGATACTTGCCATTTCTTGAACATGCTGTATATTTTGTCCTGGGTCTTGGAAGATGAGTCTTGGCAGAAATGGTAACGTGGGTAATGAGAAAATAAACTCAGAGTTGGTCCAAGTCAAAAGCTAAAAGCTGACCCCTATTGTGGGCTCAGTTGGGAGACGGAAGTGATTAGCCTAATAAGCAGATCCGGGTTCCAAGGAATGATTTTAGGCTAAAACCACAAGGGTGTCCTCTTGAACCTTAAGATACTTCTGTTTAGATAACAGCACATACACCTCATTTTCCACATATAATCTGCATAACGCAGGAGTGATATATTTTGAAAAATCCATAAGAACAATCAGTTCCTTGCTGCTAACTTAATTTTTGCTTTGATGGGCCAGGATTGAGGTGTCTGTCCGTTCTCCCAGGTCATTTTTGTCAGCTGTCTGATCCTCTACACCAGCTTGACCTTCACTTCTTCTTGGGATGCTGGTGCTACTCACTCTGAGCTTACTAGATGGTTCTAAATAGCCTCTTTCCAGTAGATCCTCCCATTCCTGACCTGCTGTGAAATTGCCAAGCTCTGTAGCTCTTCAATTTCCTCTTTTATTTGAGTAGATCTCCACAGACATTTAAAAAGGACACGCAGTCCTTTCAAAGCTGTGTATCCAGTTTCTAATTTACTACTTAAGACCTACACTCTGGGTGAATGTGACAAGCTGAGTTCTCAGCCCTCAACAAATTTTAGACAGCATTTTAAACAGCCCTCCCTACATTGGGGATTAATAACTGTGCTTCCTTTTCTAAGTAATCATTTATTTGTAAACATTAATGTGTGTAGTATTTTGGCCACTAAAAAATTTTTTGTTCCGGAAGTATATTAGAAATACCTGAGTAGTATAATATTGAGATAGATTTGAAAATGAACATATTTTTCTGAAGGGAGATGAGGCTGAAAGAAAATGATTTACTCCAGAATTCACTGAATCCATAGTTAATTATGTAGTGCCTTGTGACAATTCTCCTATTGTTTATTTCTTTGTTCATTCACCTGTTCATTCATTCATTCATTGAATATCTCTACCCATCGCCTTCTGGGCATTAGAGGTATCCCTGGACCCACCAGGGGTGTAATACCAACAACAACAATAACAACAATAGCAATATAATAAGAGATGGTGTTTGTTGAGTTCTTATTATGTGCCACACATACACTAATTATTTTAGATGCATTATAGCAATTTATCCAAACAACCCCATATCACAGATGGGAAAGCACCATTACCTGATAGAGATTAAGTAACGTGACTCAAAGTCACACGGTTAGGACATGGGAGAGCTGGTGCCTGACTCCAGAACTCTTACCTTCCACCAGCATATACTCATCTGAATAGGACCAGCTCAGGGCCTGAAATAAGCCCGAGTCCCTTTAACACTGACCTGACTGGGTCTCGGCCATTAGCCTCAGCAGCAGGTCACTTTCTCCAGCACCTGTGAAGGTCTAGGGCAAAGGTGTACACTCAGGTCTTAGTTTCTTCTGACTTGCTGCCTGCTCTGGGTTATGGGGCCATTAGACCCTTCTATTCCAGTGCTGATGCTGTACTCAAAAGCATTTGCTGATTTGACTGTCTTTGTGAAAATGTCCAGACAAGGTTCATTCATTTTCTGAGCTCCGCCTTTTTTCTTATCCCATGAAATGATATCAGCTCTTGCACACTTAACATCTGAACTTGGAAACTATCAGGACCCTGAAAAAGCATAGGGCAGCTCACTGTGGAGATAATTTCCAGTTTCTATTAAAATTCTCACTTTCTTTAGTTCATTGAGTCTGGAGACAAAGATGAAGTCAGTGTATCAAGGTGAAGGGTTATCATCAAATACTGAACCTGTGGCGGATTCTCCATATTCTGAGCCAGATTTCACTATTCTCTTCTCTCCTCCTCAAAGTTAATAAAGCATTTCTGCCCTTTCATTTCTTCCTTAAAAATCTTTTATACTTAGAAAAAAAATAATGAGTCATGAGAGAGTGTTATCCACAAAGAATGTGTAAGACTAGACCTAGTTGGGGAAGGTACGTTAATTTGGTGAGGGAGTGTCTTTGAGAGGACTGAATCTATATCTAGTAAATCATGAATGAGATACCGAGTGACTGTTGATGGATTGTGTAAATTTATTGAGAAAGGCAGAGAAAAGCCTAAATTTAAATTTGGAATAGAAAGAATTAAACATTTAGGATGGCTTGGTCTGTTCAGACTGCTATGATAAAATATGAATGAATAGGTGGCTTAGAAAGCCAACAGAAATTTATCTCTCACAGTTCTAGAGGCTGGAAAGTCCAAGATCAAGGTGCGGCAAAGAGAACTGAGCAGATCGGCAAGGCGGATCTGAAGAGAGAGACTTGGAAATCCCAGCTTATTTAGTTTCCGTGGGGCCCAGCTACACCTTTACCACTACCTCTATTACTCTTGTTGCTGTTAGTACCAGTTAGCCTTTTTAAGTAATTACTATGTTCCAAGCACTAGGCTAATCTCTTGACGTGCGTTTGATAGTCTCCATAGCCGTATGACCGGGGCACTCCTATTATCTCCATTTTATATGTGAAGAAACTGAAGCTCTGAGGCGGCAGGTGAGTTACTTCAGGACACCAGTTAGTAAATGACATAAGAACTTGAGGTAGGCTGAACTCTTTGCAAATGGGCCCCATAATATTACTCCACATCCTTAAAATATCCTTGTGGTAAACTGCCTTTGTCGGGTACCTGTTCCTTACAGCCAGCAGATACCTTAGGTGGCTGGCTAATGGAGCTCAGACTGGAGGCAGCAGGGTGAGGTAGTTCTTTATCTTTCTATTATTATATAAAACTGCAGGCATTTTAAATAGAATCATAGCAAAATAAGCCATCTCTTGAAAATGTTCAGAGTTAAACGTCTACGTAAGTGTTTTGGTTTGAATATTCATTTCTTGAGTTGTATGAATAAAATGAGACATCTGCCCTTTGTGAGCATCTGAGCTCTGGCCAGAGAAGCAGGAGTTGGATGGGGCTGGTACAGAGTTAATACAAAGAGTGCACACATACACATGCACACCGAATACTGTCTGCAAATTCAATAAATCCTACCCTCTGTGCACACGTGGACCATGTGTTCTAAATATATGTAGAGGTAGTTAATATCAACAAAAGAAAGATCATGTAAAGTAGTCGCTGAATTCATACTAGCTTTTTGTCGTATGTTGTCTATATCTACAGACACTCTGGGATTATATGTCTTGCCTTTTTACGAAATTTAAGTAAGTAGATCCTCATAATCAAAGGTTGAGAATCACTATTGTAAATTATGCCAGAAGAGTAACTGAGTGTTTATAACGGGAAGGCAGACGAGCAGCTGTCACTCACATGTCCTATACACAAGGCAGCAGCTCTTACTGCTAAGAACACTCTTTGCGGATAATCCCGATAGAGCCTCACACCCTCAATAGGGTGACCAAGAAGCCACTACCAACCTTTTGGGGTTAGCCTGTGAGATACTGCCTTTTTTTGTTTAGAAAAGGAAGAACTCACGTTCAGTGACCATCCCTTTGTATTTCCTAGGGTCCAGAAGGAGCATTGAGGGTCAAGACCTGACGTGTCTTGCTTATCTGGCTATGTGTCAATGTTCTTGGTTTAGCAAATCTGGGGCCTTTTTCGTTTCAGCTTGTCAAGTCGGTAAAACAAAACTCAACTCTGTATATGTAAACTCACATTGTTGAGCTTCTGTAGAGAGCAGGTAAGTGGAGGAGTAAATGTTACGGCATGATTGAAATTTTAAGTCTTTGAACTCCCAAAGCAACAGCAATCCAGTCCCCCCTCCCTTCAATTTTTGGGTTATTAGTCTCATCCCGTTTAAAAATAACATAGACTGTGGCAAGGTGGTGTGGAAGTTCTCTGGAGCTTTAGTCACGAATGACCTCATCTTCAAATGGTCAGTGATAATAAACAAGAAGAAAGGATTTCCAAGGGGGCAGAGCATGAATAAGGGAAGATTTTAAAATTAATTTTTCAAGTTAATTAAAATGTCCGAAAGCACAATAAAACTGCAGAAAACCTGGCAAGGGAATGGCAGCAGGCCTGATTAATGCAAGTCCACCGTCTTCTGAGGGTAATAGTAATAATGATGAGATTATGGTTATGGAAGAACCTGCTAAAGAGAAATATGATGTATGTGGAATACAAACTGCGTCCCAGTTACTATTTTATGGTGCACAATGGATCTTATTAAGGAGGAATAGATGCAAGAATTACCACCGAATTGCTCAATAAAAGTATTGTGTAATTAACATGCTGTAGCAGCTGGAGCAATGCCTCCCATTGATATTCCATATTCTCCATTCATTTCCAGTTTGCTAAGGGGGTGTGAGTTCTCACTAAGACTGTCTGTTTATCCAGTCACTCAGCAAACATATATTGAGCAGGGCACTGTGCTAGGAGATATGAGGGCATGATGATGCATAAGGCACTGCTTTTGCTCTCAGGGGGCTTCTGATCAAATATGGGAGTTAAGATATGAATGCAACGAACTCCACTACAAAGCAGATTGTCTCGAAACCTCCCATTGAGAGGTCAAAAGAGAGAGAAATTACTTTTGGCAAAAGGGATTTAATAAAGGCCCTGGAGAATATATAGCACTTGAGAAGGGCTTTGATTTTGATGTTGGTAACGATCATAATAATTTTCTACTTGTAAGTTCTTAAATTTTGAAAAAAACTAAATGGTATGTAATGTCACTTAGGCAAGTAGGAAACTATGGAAGAATATCTGGGGTGAAAAGTGTTGTTAAAGTAAATAAAGGGGGAGGGGCTAAACTTATGGGATGTGTTTTGTGAAAACAGAAAGGAGAGAACTGTTGTCAGTAACACTGTGGAGACAGAACTAATAAAACGTGAATGAAGGAAAGGAATAGGTCAAAGATGACCACAGACTTTTGAGTCTGGTTTACTAGGGGGATGCCCTGATGAATGCCAACCACCTGGTGCATGACAGAACATTGGGAAAATAATGATGGTGTGTTGGTACAAAGACGATGTACCTGGAGAGGGGCTTCTCCATCATCCAGCTGAGGTTCACGCCTAGTATGAGGTTGAACTTGAGTTAACGCCTCTTACATCCTGTGATAATACAGGGTTTATGCGCTATACTAGAATATGCTTGTGACATGAGACACATTGACATGGAATAAGATGTTCCTCGGGCAGGTGTAGAAGATGATTCAGACATCACCCGTTTAGGCATCAATGTATTTCAGGATCACTTAGAATGACAGCTGAGCTTTTCTGTCTCCAAGGTGGAGACAGTTGGCTTAAGCTCAGTCCTGAGGCCCTGGAAGGATTCTGGGCTCACAATCATGGGATACAACTGTTTTGTAGCTCAGATTTTATAAGGTTATCTTCAGTTCTCCTTTTTATTTTCTTTTAGCACCAAAGAAGGCATTCCAGCCTTCCTTTTTCATTGCGTTTCCATTCTTTCCGGCTATATTTTCCCTCTCCAGCTGCCTTTACTTCTGGCATCAGAGCTGATGGGCCAGAAAGTGTTGAAGTGTGGAAGCCAGTTAATTTTCCCAGAGTGTGGTGAAGCAGAACCACTAACATGGAAATGAAGAATTACCAAGAAATTTGAGCTGGGGTGGGTTATAGTCTGAAGGCTCAAATTCAATACTAGGCTCATAAACTTAGTTCATTTTCAGCTCCTCTGCCTCCTCAGCCCCTTGTAACAATTTTACCAGTAAAACATAAAGTTTCTGACTCTGTTACTTCTCAGGTCTGTTCTGACCCCTGTAGTTCTGAGTCACAGTCCTAGTTTGGGTCCCTGCTTTCTTTAACAAGGACTAGTACAACCTTCCCCCTGACCTTCTGAACTCTATCTTCTCTTCCAAGCTATCCTGTGCACTGCACTGTACAGTTAGCCCTCAGTATTTGTGGGGCTGCATCACAAATTCAACCAACCGTAGATGGAAAATATTCAGAAAAAAAATTCCAAAAAAAATTCCAGAAAGTTCCAAAAAGCGGAATGTGAATTTGCTGTGAACTGGCAACTATTTTCGTAGCATTTACATCATTTTAAGTATTAAAAGTAATCCAGTGATGATTGAAAATACACGGGAGGTTGTGCTTAGGTTACATGCAAGTACGACACCATTTTATGTAAGGGACTTGAGCATCGTGGATTCTGGTATCTGCGGGGGTCCTGGAACCAATCCTCTGTGGATGCCTAGGGACGACGGTACGTTATTTTCATTTTGAAAAATTTCTAAAGTCTGTGTGACTCCCAGTTGCTCCTGAAATCGGAGTTAACATCCTAATCCTGGACTTCAAGGCCTCCCCTGGTCATTGTCCTCTGGCGTCCTTGTCACCTGCCGCAACCCCACTCAGTTTCACTCTTGTTGGTGAACAGCTTTACGGCACTTCACACCTGACTTACTTAAGGCCGCATCAGAAAGGTCGCAAGGACCACTCGTTCCTCCTAAAATGCCATTTCTCTTCCTCTCTCTCTCATATGCCTCAGATATCTTTTCCTTCAGAGGTCTTTCTTTTTAGGACCAGGCAAGCTGTTTCTTTTTGGTTTTTTTTAATTTCTTTATTGGAGTATAATTGCTTTACAATGTTGTGTTAGTTTCTGCTTTATAACAAAGTAAATCAGCTGTATGTATACATATATCCCCATATCCCCTCCCTCTTGAACCTCCCTCCCACCCTCCCTATCCCACCCCTCTAGGTGGTCATAAAGCACCGAGCTGATCTCCCTGTGCTATGCGGCTGCTTCCCATTAGCCATCCATTTTACATTTGGTAGTGTATGTATGTCAGTGCTAATCTCTCACTTCGTCCTAGCTTCCCCTCCCCGCTCCCCGTGTCCTCAAGTCCATTCTCTATGTCTGTGTCTTTATTCCTGTCCTGCCACTAGGTTCTTCAGTACCGTTTTTTTAGATTCCATATATGTGTGTTAGCATACAGTATTTGGTTTTCTTTTTCTGACTTACTTCACTCTGTATGACAGACTCTAGGTCCATCCACTTCACTACAAATAACTCAATTTAATTCCTTTTTATGGCTGAGTAATATTCCATTGTATATAAGTGCCACATCTTCTTTATCCATTCATCTGTAGATGGACACTTAGGTTGCTTCCATGTCCTGGCTACTGTAAATAGTGCTGCAGTGAACATTGTGGTACATGTATCTTTTTTTTTTTAATTTTTAAAAAATTTATTTATTTAATTTATTTATTTTTGGCCACGTTGGGTCTTTGTGGCTGTGCGTGGGCTTTCTATAGTTGTGGTGAGCCGGAGCTACTCTTTGTTGTGGTGTGCGGGCTTCTCATTGTGGTGGCTTCTCTTGTCGCGGAACATGGGCTCTAGGCATGCGGGCTTCAGTAATTGTGGCATGTGGGCTCAGTAGTTGTGGCTCTCTGGCTCTAGAGTGCAGGCTCAGTAGTTGTGGTGCACGGGCTTTGTTGCTTTGTGACAGGTACTTGTATGTTTTTGTTTTTTTTTTTTGGTACATGTGTCTTTTTGAATTATGGTTTTCTCAGGGTATAAGGCAAGCTGTTTCTTAGCCTGGGTGGCATGTATCTTCATCCCCTTTAATGCAAGTGCATAGAATGGAGGTTACCATATACTTCCTCTTTGGCAGGCTTGAACCATCCTTACCCCTTTTATTACCATTGGTTGAGAGGGGTACTCTCTCACACACCTCCCTGCTTGCTCTTCCCTCTTGCATTTTCAGCTCTGCTCTTTTGCTATATGAAAGAATTACTACACAGTTAAGCTTAGCCTCCTGCTAAACATAGGTTGTAGAAACATGGCTTATAGAAGACCATAGTACTTTCCAAAGGGTACTTGGATTATTTTTTTAAAAAGGTTCTGTTTTCACATAAATATGGTAAATCCTGGATTAAGCAGAGTTTAATAGATTTCTTTCTGGAGGACTACTTAGATATTTTAATAATATACATTATGGATCTCCAAGAGGGGATGTTTAATGATCCATCAGAATTAGGAATAACTCCCCTCTTTGGGTTAGGTCCTCCTTTGATTCTTTCTTATTGCAATGAAATGTAAATTTCAGGACATCAAGAGGTAGAAACTGATCAAAAGAGGTGTGATTGTCTTTTTATTTCCTACACCAGCAGTGCTAAATACCACCTGGGTATTTCTTACCCTCTGCCCACCAGTGAAAGGCTCAGGTCTCAGAAGTGCTCAGGGCCCAGGACACACAGGTCACTGTGTCTTTGGGGGATGGTGACAGAGGAAGCACCTCCTCCCTGAAGCCATGTTCCTGCCAGCAAATAAGGGCAACCCTTCTAGAAAGGGAAATGGGGTCTTAATCCTTCTACTGTTTTCCCCAGGACAGAAATTGCAGGCCAATGGTGACAGCAAAACTCAACATTCTTGCCTCGTTTAGGACACTTAGAGGCAGGTCTCTTGTCTCTTATTCTTAGTAGAACATTTGAAAAAGCAGACCTAACTTCTAAACGATGAGGGATTTGCACAGGGCAGTCTCAAGCTTCTTATGTTTTCTTCCCTTGCTGTTGATCTGTAAGTTCCATGTCACAGCTCCCTCACCCCAACATCCTCCATCTAGCTCTGAGCCCAGGAGCCTCACCCTACAGATACCTATACTTGCACTCCCTTCCCATGTGGAGGAGAGAGAGGGGGACACTTTTCTCCTATTTCCTCCTCTTTGGTGGTATGCTTCTGGAAGAGGCTCGTCCCTCCACGACCCCACATCCCCTGGGCAGCCCCTCCCAGGGCTCGAGCCCCACTGGCCTGCAGGGGTACACTTTCCCCTTCCCACTGCTGCTAGTCTCTGGGTGCCTCTACCTCTCCTATGCTTTCTCTTCCCTCTTCCCACAGCTCCACACATAGTCCCTGCCAGTTGTTAAAGCCTCTTGAACCATCTAAGTTTGGTCCTATTTCTTGCTGGACCCTGAATGGTACAGTAAATTTTGGGGGAAGGTACAGAGGTCCTTGCTGTCCCTCATGTAAAAGCCTCAGAGACCAGTCAGTTTCCCATTGCTACCTGCTTCCCAGGCAGACAGGAAATGTGGCGGGGTCTCAGGCCCACAGGAGGTCTTCCAGGGCCCTCCAGACCCGTGGGCTCCGTCGTGCTGTGCTTGCCGACCTCTGTGACCACAGAACCTGTGTGGTGGAGGCACGTCAGGGGACTACTGTTTTACAGAACCCATTTTGCAAAGCCCTAGACCAGAGTGCATTTCATGGGGGTGAGGGTGGGGCACAGTCAGTGTTTTGCTGACGGCTGGTATATAGGAGCCTGATGGGGCCATGCTGGAGCCACCTGTGTATGTTAGAGAAACCCCTATGTGTGCCTCAGTACACACTGCTCTTGACCTCTGTTTTCTTCAACAATGTCTAAGCCAATCTTGGCTTGATGGAGGGAGGGTATACCATAGCTTTTGAAACATGTGCCAGCCAAGGAAGAGGACAGTGAGAGTGAAAGGGTTGGCAAGGTTCTTCCCTTCTCCCTGGAGGTGGAGATGCCCACTCAGAGGAACCAGTGAGGAGCGATCAGGCCGGTGACTCTGACCTGCTGCTTTCCTGTCTTCTCAGGGGATGACGCTTCCCACTCAGAGGCAAGGGGACGTTGCTGGGTCGCAGAGATAGGTGTGGAAATGTCAGGGCCCCCTTTCCCAAAATAGCAAGCTCAGCATAATTTTGGTACGTGTTGGGTTTGGGAGGCATGCTGGGAAGAGAAATGACTTGGCAAAGGGATTGTGTCATCACTGAATTAGTTTGCCGTTCGGAAATAGAAAAGACAGGAACTCAGTTGACTCCTTCTGGAACCCCAAGGTCTGGGTGTAATGGTCAGAGGCCAGGTGGTCCCTTCAAGATGTCAGGGATGGAGCCGGTACATAGGGTGGGCCCGTAGCCGCTCAGGGTGAGTGGGAGGACGCGGTGGAGCCCTGTGTACTCAGCTGGGACCCCTGCGATCCGTGGCCGGCTGGGTCTCTCCTCACTTTCTACCGAGCTGGCTACCTTCTTATTCTCTCGGCTTCCCCGTGAAGCCCCGTTTCTGTGACTCAGCGTCCAGTCAGACTACGTACTGACCCAGTGAGCCCTTGCAATGCTCGCACCCTCCCTGGTTTTCGCTCAGCCTTGCACTGCTCCTGGTGCCATGTCATTCTGTTTCTTTCTCCTCTGGAGTCATAGAGCAGAAGAACTTGCTTTGTCTTGATTCCTCCTGCAGATAGAGGACTCCGCTTTGGGCAAGGATGAATGGGTTACTGGGAATGGTGTTGTAGTGTCATATGGGGCTCTTCTGGAAAACTCTCCCAGGCCGACCAGGCAAACAGCCCTCAATGTCCTCCAGGACCTGATGGGCGTCCTGCCTCACTGCTAACAGGGACGCTGTGGTCTGTGTGAGTGGTGCTCCCTGGTGTGGTGCAGCATGGCAGCCCTGCAGCTGGCATCTCCATGGGGCCAACAGCCCCATCAGTCAGGGATGAGGCTTTGCTCATATTCTCTCTGTGGGAAGGGCACTGCACGATCAGTGGCCTTTGTCATGCTGTAATCTCTTTTCTCCTCAGCTCTGGGAGGGATTTGGTAATCCAAAGAGCAGAAAATCGCCTGCTGCACAACCAGTTCTGCTCTCCAGCCCAATCCTGGGCAGGGAGGAAATCAGGGGAAAGGTTTGACCCTCCTAAGATATGCCTAATTATTTTTCAGAGCCCTTCTTAGGCCAGACCTTTGCTTTGAAGCTGTTCCTGACCTCTCTTTAGGGTGACCAACTTGTATGGCCAGGATTTACCCCTTTTTGAGCACTGACAGTCTTACCCCCCAGAAAGCCCCTCCGTCCCAGGCAAACCGGGATGGTTGGTCCCCCTCTCTCACTCCAGTCTCCCTCCTGAGCCTGCCTGTCTGTTGCTGCACACATGACACTATGTATTCACTGTGCCTTCTCTGTTAGACTGTGGGCTCCATGGAGAGAGGGGCTCTGTCTAGTTCCACTTTATCTGTCCTCACGCCTGGTACTGGTAGGTGCCCCGTAAGTATTTACTGAGCGTGAATCACTGCTCAAGGCTTAGATGCTGGATGAATAGCTCTGCTCCCAGTTTCAGTCTTGGGAACTGACGAGGCGTACATTTCTACCTAAGAATTTGTGCTGTGTACCCCTCAATATTCCACATCTCTGATGGGTCACTGCTTTATTCCTTACAAGGAAAACTGGGAAACCCAAACTTCAGAATGATTGTGGAGGCCTCGTAGTCTCGAGTCACCACCTGTAGCAGGTAAACTCTTACTATTTAAATAAAATAAAAATGAGGGTTGTTTTCTAAATATTTATTGTAGACTACTGGAAAACACAAAGAAGAACATGCAATGACCCACAAGTCCATTACTGGAGAAAATTGCTGTTATTTAATGTATCTCCTTTACAAAACAAAAATTAAATCATAATTTTTTAGCCTATTTTCTTATTATTTTCTAATATAAGGTGAACATTTTGTCTTATGTCATAGTCCCTTCCGGCTGCTATAACAAAAATACCATAGACTGGGTGGCTTAAACAACAAAAACGTATTTCCCATAGTGCTGGACGCTGGGAAGGCCAAGATCAAGGTGTGCACAGATTTGGCGTCCAGTGAGGACCTGCTTCCTGGTCCATAGATGTATGTCTTCTCTCTGTGTCCTCATATGGCAGAAGGGGCAAGGGAGCTCTCTGGAGTCGCATTTATAAGGACACTGATCCCATCATGGGGCTCCACCTTCATGACCTAATCACCTCCCAAAGGCCTTGCCTCCCAATACCATCATAACGGGGATTAGGACCATTCAGTCTGTAGCTCCTTGTCAATAGCACTCTTCTACCACATAATTAAAAAAATTTAAAATTCTTTATAAGAAACAGAAGAGGTGGGCTTCCCTGGTGGCGCAGTGGTTGAGAGTCCGCCTGCCGGTGCAGGGGACGCGGGTTCGTGACCCGGTCCGGGAAGATCCCACGTGCTGCGGAGCGGCTGGGCCAGTGAGCCATGGCCGCTGAGCCTGTGCGTCTGGAGCCTGTGCTCTGCAACGGGAGAGGCCACAGCAGTGAGAGGCCCACGTACTGCAAAACAAACAAACAAACAAACAAACAAAAAAGAAGAGGTGTTGTCAGTTTTTATTTGTATGTTTTTAGTATACTGAATACTTTAATCATAAAACGTATAAAATTAATATATGCTAATTTATTTATTTATTTATTTATTTATTTTTGCGGTACGTGGGCCTCTCACTGTTGTGGCCTCTCCCGTTGTGGAGCACAGGCTCCGGACGCGCAGGCTCAGCGGCCATGGCTCACGGGCCCAGCCGCTCCGCGGCATGTGGGATGTTCCCAGACCGGGGCACGAACCCGTGTCCCCTGCATCGGCAGGCGGACTCTCAACCACTGCGCCACCAGGGAAGCCCAATATATGCTAATTAAAAAAAAACCAAAACTATTCCAAAAGGGAGAGAAGAAATCCCACTCCCCAGAGATAATCATTGTTAACATTTTGGTGTCCATCTTTTCAGACATTTTCCTGTGCACAGATATACATACTTATGTGCACGCAAACACACTACTAGCAAGGCCGAACATCTCTTTATGTGCTTACTGGCCATTTGAATTGTTCACTTCTAAAGTGTTTCTTCATGCAATTTGCATTTTTTTCTGGTTGGGTTTCAATTCTTCATATGGATTTATATGATTATTTTAGCATATTAGGGCTGTTAAACATTTTGTTTTACAATTTTAGCAATATCTCCCTCAGATTTTAATTTCTTTTAGCCATTTTTTGTGGTTTTTTTTTGCTCTTTGGAACTTTAAATTGTAATGGAGTCTAATATACCAATATTATCTTTTTAGTTTCTGTCTTTGGCTTAATGTAAGAAAGGCCTTGGCCACCTCCAAACTATTAAAAAAAAAAAATCTGTGGTTCAGTATAAATTCCCTTTTTGTATTTTAATTTTTAATCCATCTGGAATTCATCTGGCATAAGGAATTATGCAGTAAGGATCCAAATTTACTTTTTGCCCCCAGAAGGCTAGCTAATTGTTCCAACATCTTTTTCCCTTTAATAAGAAATGCCAGCTCAAGCAGTTACATGTACTGTTCTCATTGTTGTTATTCTCCAAAATATTCTGCAGTTGCAGTTTTCATTTTTTTCCTTTCACCAGTGAAATTTGGAATGATCTCACCCCTCTGGAGTGGGTTCCATTTGTTGTTTCTATGCTATTAGTCTATTTATATATGGTCTTCTGCTGTGGCCAGTGAATGGTCTGAACTATTTGGAATTTATTAAGGGTTTTTCTCTGACGTTTAACTTTTGTAAATATCCCACTTTGTAAATGTTGACAAGAGGACACAGTCTCTATATAGTATGCACCTCTGTCTCTCCTCTCTCTCTCTCATGTGTGTAATTTCTATCACCGTTAAGTGTGTGTTTGCGCTTTTTCAAAAGAGGTTTGAAACTTGGTTTGTTGTGAAGGAGGCCCCTTTGACCTTTAGATTAATTAATTGCCTAATTTACTAGAGAGTTCTTTCCCCCCAGTTTTATTGAGATGTAACTGACATACAACACTGCATAAGTGTAAGGTGTCCAGCATAATGACTTGACATACATAAATATTACAAAATGATTACCAAAACAACCATCACCTCATAGAGTTACAAAAATTTTTTTTTCCTTGTGATGAGTACCTTTAGGGTCTACTCTCTTAGCAACTTGCATATATACCACACAGCAGTGTTAGCTGTAGCTATCATGATTATTTTGCTAGAGAGTTCTACACAAGTTTTTGGGCTCAAATTTTCAGATAATAATAACATGCTATGTTGCATTTTAAAAATATTCTTTTCCTTTCAACCATGCTGAGTCATTTTATTTTAGATCTATCTCTTAGGTACAGTTGAGTTTAGTGTTTTGATTCAGGGTAAGAATTTTTTTCCCATTGACGGCTTTATCCTTTATGTATGGTTGTTATCTTGGTTGTGTTTGTTCTTACTTACTTGGCATTGGTGGCGGATGGTTCTGTTACCTGTTCTGTGATTCATCCAGCCCCCGACTTGGCTGTACTTCCTAGTGGGCAGAGTATATTCTCCTTCCTGTTTCCTTAACTTTGGGCTCTGTGGGCTTACTTTGACCCATGCAGTATAGATGGAAGGGATAGTGGCCAGTATTGAGCAGAGACTTTAAGAAGCACCTTGAGTGTGGCTTGTCCCTTGAGCTTCTATCCCCTTGTATGAGAAGCCCCAGGCAGTGGCTGTCTCTTTATCTTGGGATGTAGAACGAGAAGACACCAGGAGACCAACAGAGCCCAGCTGAGCCCAGCAGAGCTGCAGCTGACCTGGAGACCAGTGAGCAAGAAATACACGTTTGCTGTTGTAAGCCAGGTTTTGGGTTGTGCGTTAGCTGCATTTCCCTTCCCTTTTCCCATCCATTCTTTAAATTTATTTTCTTCCTTCCTTCCCTTCCATCCACTGGTCACTAAAAAGCCATTAATAGGCCAGAATGAAGTAGGCATCCCAAGTGGGGATCAGGGCTTGTGTTCAAGGTGGGGACAGGGGCTTCATGGGGTTAAGAGAAATATGTTGACGATAATGGGAGTCAGATATCTTACTACTGGAAAAAGAGAGAACATATATGGAAGCAGAGATAGCTAGAATTAGGGCTGCAAGATATAGCAAATAAAAATTCAGGGTACCACTTGGGACGTATTTATACTAAAACCTTTTTTTTGTTGTTCATCTGAAATTCAAATTTAACTGGGCATTCTGTGTTTTGTCTGTCAGCTCTAACTAGAATAAAACCTGGAGTGTTGGATTGGAATTGGAGGGACCAGCATGAACTCATATGGCTTTTAATATATAGAGATAAATATAGAAGTAAATATAGATGTAAATGTGATGTGTGTGTGTGTGTGTGTGTATGATGTGTACGCACATATATTTTCTAAGCTCTGTTCACTCACAGGGCTTTGGGACAATGACACCCTTAGTATCCCGAGCACACTTAGTATCCAGATCTTGGTTTCCAAATACTCCTTTACCAGGGCTCCTGGGAGAAACGGCTTACTCCAGGGCTGGGGCAAGGGCAGGACAAGATGATCCTGGAACACCTCGTTGTGCCAGAATCTAAGGAAGTGCTCAGTGAATGATGGACAGCACAGATGCTGGCTGGAAGTAACTCCCACTGGCCAACTCTGGGACAGTTTGAGCATCAAAATAAATAGTAATGGATTATAATCTATTGAAGAAAAGAGAAATTTTTAAGTCCACAATGACGTAAATAAACAAATTGGGAGAAGAGAAAGTTCTTCCTTAGAGCAGAAAGATGGATGGTAAGAGAAAAATCATTACTTGGCAGTTTTCATTGTAACGCATGCAAATATCAAAGGCTGCTAAACTGAGTGTGTGATAGTGCACTGAGGAAGAAGATTTTACATAATTTCAAAGTATCTCCCTGAAAAAAATTTATTAATCACAAAAGGGAAAACGTATCTGTGCAGGAGCCACCTGGCAGATATCGCCTTAACGAAGTTGTCATAGCTAACACCACTGGTAAGAACAGGAATGGATGTTACGTGCTGTCCAGTTGGGTGCAATAAAAAGAACACGTTGTCTGTGATATTCCAGGCAAAGTGAAAAACATGGCTCTAATCATGAGGAAATACTGGACAAAAATTGAGAGACATTCTACTGGCCAATAATCTTAAAAAAATGTCGAGATCATGAAAGTTAACAAAACATGGGAATTGTTCCAGATCAAAAGAAGCTAGAGATTCAGCCCAATTGGGTGGAACATGTGGTCCTGGATTTGACTCTTTGCTCTAAAGAACATTATTGGAAGAATTCTGAATATGGGAATTCCTGATATTATTCTTTCAACTTTTTTTGTAAATTAGTAACTCATTTTTTATAGAAGAAAATCTATAAAAACATCTTTATAATTTTGAATATAGCAAAAATTCCTTAAACAGGATTCATGAAGTGCTAACCATGAAGGAAAAATAATGAATTGGAATGTATTAAGTTTAGAAATCTCTGTTCATCAAACAAAATCCTTAAGTAAAAAGGCAGTCCACAGAGTCAGAGATGAAATTCACAAGACATATACCTGACAAAAGACTGACACTCAGAACATATAAAAACTTCTACGAATAAATAAGGACAGATAAGCCAACAGAAAAAAGATAAAAGACTTAAACAAGCACATCACAAAAGAGGATATCTAAACAGCCAACGGTGCCCTACCTGTTGGTCATTTAGGAAATGCAAATTTAGATCACAATGAGAAACTCAGGAAAAGTAAGCTTTTGGAAAAAGCTGACTAATTAAATATCTATTTTATTTCAGGTTTTTAAATGTTTTTTAAGCTTCCTTGATTATTGTTCTCCCTGATAATTTCAAAGGTATATGTATTCTAAGTTGTTGCTTCTTCTCTCAAATAAATTATTTAAACTCATATTTCTCAATTTAGCACTTCAGAATCAAAGTGGTATTGATGGACTTTGGAAGATAAAATGAGGAAATTAGCACACTTCCCCTTCCTTCCCCTTCTCCCCTTCCACTCCTTTTAAGATGCTCTGAGATTTTTGTCCTGCGTTGTGTAGGTGTGTCAGGAATGATAACATTGCTGTATTGATTTGCAACCACAATAACTACAGTTTCTTAGATTTAGTGATGTATTTAACTGGTTTCAGTATTATTTCAATTTCTCTCAATTGGCAGACTTACTTTTCAGTGGTTTTCAGTGTGGGTGGCTAGGTGAGAAGACTTCTTGATCTTTGCATATATTACAGTGCCTTCATGTATGTGTATGTGTTCATATTTGGGTCACGTCTTTTCCTTGCATACTGTAGACATTACTTCGCTACTTTTTGCCACCTCATGGTTCTCAAGGAAAGTCTGAGCGTTATCTACCTTCTTTGTTATGTCAGTAACTTATTACTTCTACCTGAATGCTTATTGGGCACTTTCTTCATACTTGAAATTCAACAACTTGCCAGATTTGATTTGCTGAGTTTTGTATTATTATTTTGTCTGGTATAGAGAGAGCCTTCTGAGTTCTTTCGTTTACACAAAGATTTTCTTCTATTGTGATTTTTAATATTGTTTGTTGCTTTCTTTGGTTATTTCCTTCAGGCATAGCAGTTATTTATGTATTAGATTTCCATTATTGGTTGGCCACATCAACCATATTCCATCCATTTGCTTTTATCTTTTAAACTCTTTCCCTATTCATTCTGCATGATTTTCACAAACCTATGCTTTGTGCCATCATCATAATTCTATAGATTTAATTCTGTTTCTAGTACCATCTTAAAATTCTACTCTATCATTTGTTTCCAACATATTTACTCAACTCTTCTGATTGCCTTTTCATCCTAGTATATCTTCTTTTATCATCTTTCACTCCATTTTTTGATTATCTTGGGAATGCAAAATAGTTGTCTAAAAACTTCTTTGTTTTCTTAGATTAAATAATCATCTAAACTTCTTTATTCATTACATGCTTGCTTCCATATCCTCTTTTTTGTCGTTGTTCTAGAATTATTGTTCAGGTACCATGTTGGTCATTTTGGAATGGGGACATTTCTTTCTGAATGGTTCTTTGTTCTAAATAGTTTCTGTGGAGTTTCACTCTCTTCTTTATCGAGAAGTTGTTTGGATCTTCCCTTTTCATCCTGATCTGGAGCCTAGATGGTCAGTGTTCACATTTTCTGTTTAGCCATTGAGCTGTTTGAGGAGAGTGCAAATGAAGTAGGGGTGTGAGAAGCTGTAGCCAGGAAATTGGCCTTTTCAGTAATTAAATCTTTATTTTATTCCTCAGTAAACTTTTTAGTTTTCAGAACGGTCGGTGTCTAAGCAGGACACAGAAACCATCTGAGTACTTTCAACAGAGTGTATTGAATGCTGGGGATTGGTTACATGGGTGGTAAGAAACCTGAGAAGGCAAACGGGACAGTGAGGTAACCCAGAGATCATCAGCAGCAGCAAGTCCCCACACCTAGGCTGGAGGGTCCAAGGGAGGAGACGGTGTTCCTGGAGCTGCCAGTCAGCCGGCAGAAGCTAGAGTAGGAGCTGGAGCTGTGGAGAAAATGCCATCGCTATTGGGCTGGCTCCTGAGCCACAGAGGGAGGGGGCACCATACCCCACTTTCTTTCTTCTCCTGCCCGTTAGTCTCCCAGCAGTGCCCCCCACTCACCAAATCCTGCCAGAACAAGCTGACACAGGGGCTGGAAAGTGCAGCCTAGCGTTGTCAGCCACTTTGTGGCAAAGACAAGAGCAGGGGTAACAGCTCAGGACAGGCTCAGGGTTTTTGTTCCTCCCATAGACATTCTCTCTCTCCCTCCATATCTATATCTATATCTATATCTGTATCTATGTCTGTGTGTATATGTATATATTTAAATTATTTTTCATTAAGAAATTTTTTTTGCTAAGTTACTTCTCAAACTAAATAGCTACACACACACAGAGCACATGCTCATATACACACATACAGTGTGAGTGAGATCTTCTTTTCTGTGTTATATTTTATACTTTACTTGGGAATACTACTGACTTTGATACACTTATTTAGTTTGTAATAGTCACCTTTTTGGATTCTCAAGTAGTCCTAAAATCTTTCAGTTTTATAGTTAATTCCTTTGGGTCACAAGTAGGACTGATTTTTCTCTCTTCATGATTCTTGTGGCCAATCTTGTGAGTCTTTCTGGTCCTGGGAAGTCTTAGGTCACCACAGTCTCAGAAGGAATTCTGCACTTGGTGTCCCACTGTGTCTGGATTCTAAGGCGACCTGTTCAGTGCCCTTCAGCCCAAGTGCCTCCAATCTGATGGCTGCATGGGTTTAATACTTGCAGCACCATCTCCTTTATGGGAAGAAATGTTCTGCCTTGCTTCTAACCCAGGAGTTCTGTTCTAGTAAAGCAGCCCACACTTCTGGAACATGCAATTCTGTAGTAGTTCTGGGTTTTACCCTGGTGTTTCCCTCTGCTCATGTTCATTCCCAGTTCCTTAGCCTTGTACGATTTCTAGAATAGCTCTGCAAATATGTGTCACATATGCTGCCACTACTCCTTCCCTCCCACTCAGGGTTGACATCTTTAGCTAACTTTTTTAATAAAGCAAGTTGATTAATTAAGTTGATCAGTCAATTAAAATTAATTTATTATGTTCATTTTTGGATGAATATGACCTCAGAACACTTCTTGAAACTCTACTGGAAGGCTCTGCCCAGTGGCATGTGAAAAGACAACGTATTTTCCATCTGGACTTTGTGGCAAAGTCCAAACTCCACATCAAGCTTCAATAGGCAATGGTCTGTTACAAGGCAATAAGCCCAAGGTGTCCCTTCAAGAGTGAGACATTGACTGATTCTACATTTGCCATTTCTTTCCTTCAGTGGAAATCTTACCAGGGAGCACTGGACAGTAACAATAACGCTGATAAGAAATAAAGAGGAAAAAGCAGAGCTTGTCTAGATAAAGAAAGAGTGGGATTTAGAGCTCCATTGGAGGCTGTCATAGATGGTGTTCACTGGAAACAGACGCTGAGGTGGATAGTTGCATGGAGAAGGCTTCTTGGGGAGTATTCCTGAGAGATGCATCTGCAAAGAATTGAGGATGGCAGGAACAGGCAGTGGGGAGGCTGAACCTCCAAGGAATTTGCAACTGAGCCCTCAGCTGATTCTCCAGGAAGATCTGGAGAGAAACTCAGATGAGGTGGAGCGCTTCAGAATTGTCCCAAATGGAAGGAAGGGCTAAGGCTGTCTGTTCCTGCATCAGCTAGTCATTGACTATGGGCTATTTGCAGCAGGGGGAGTGGAACCTTGGACAAGGTGGTTCCCAGTGGGATATTGTGCCACAAACTTGGTATGGTGTTCTTTTCCCTGCCTCAGACACTCTACTGGATCATCTGGCCCATGTGGCACTGCTGAGTGCACCTGCATAATAATAACCTTAAAAGGCATAAGGTACAATAATTTGTCTTTTACTTTGGGAGGAATGTTCCAATAAGCCCAAGTCTGCTTGACCTCTAAAAACTCTTCACTGATATAGTGGGTTCCCGAATCTCCTTAGGGCTTAACGTCCACCTTTGAAGCTCATATCTCTTACCAAGATATTCCAAAGTACTTGCCACTTTCTGCAAATCCTTGACTAACATGATGTTAGTGATATTGTGGACCAATGTGATGTCCTGGGAAATCTCCAGGATGTCCAAGTCCCTTTGGACTATACTACAACAGAGGACCTGGGGAATTAACAGTTAACAAGGCCCTGGGGGAAGACAGCTGTATACTGCCATCCAGCCCATGCAAATATGAATTGCTTCTGATCCTTCTTTCTAATTGGGATGGAGAAGAAAAGTTATCCAGCTTACTAGCTATGGTTGTGAAGGTTGCTGAAGATTGTGTCAAAGATACCACATTAGCCAGAGCGGCTACAATTGAGACTTCCGCTTAGTCAAGTCTGTGGTAATCTGTGTGCTGAAGCAGCCCCATGCTGGCCTGTGAGAGCCGACTGCTACGTTTTCAGAAGCCTTGTGAGCTGGTCGTTAAGCCTACGGTGGGAGCATTATACCGTGGAAATTGGCAAAGCCTACAAAGCAAGCCTCCCCTGACCCCTGGAGAGCCGGCTGTGAAACATGTACCAGCACACCACTGATGGTAGTCCACTGTCATCCACCATGATCAGTACGGTTTTTGTAGGGGTCGGAGTGGTAGGTAGGTAAATCAAATGGGAACATCATGGCAATCACCTTTCCTGCATTCTTTAAAATTTTGATGATGGTGCTAATTTTTGCCATTCCCCTTGAGATATGATTTTGTTTTATATTTTCTATCCTGGGGTGTGGGGAGCAGAGGGGACATTTCAGAGGCTACCGCTTGGCTTTCCCCACTACAATAGCTCTTATCCCAAAGATCAAGAAGCTGATGTAAGGGTTCTGTCATTTATCATGTGTGCCCATTCCAATTATATATTTGGGTAAGGCAGATGAGCACTGGATGGGTCTGTGGACCCAATGGACCCATATTGGGCTGGACTTGGGTCATGACGGGATTCCATATTCCTCAATTATAATGGAGGGCAGAATGGTGCTTTGGGTCCCTGGGAATCAAAGTCAACTCAGACTCTGGGAGCAGCAATCTTTGTAAGTTCCCATTCTCTCACTGGATGTTTACGTGAGTTAATGGCTGTAGGTCACCTTGGGGAAGCACTAGGAGAATTATTATCGAATACACTTGCTGTGGTATCCCAATGTCATTTTTGTGGGGACCTGACTTCTCTTTCAGCTCTTCTGGAAATGAGAACTGGCTCAGGTCCAGAAGCCTGGCAAGCGATCATGACTTTTTATTTGGGCAGCTGCCTGCAGACTCTTGATCATCCATTCTTGATTTCTTTTCGTTGGATAATTTGTGCAGTACCTTGCTGGCTGCTCATCAGTCTTGCCCCTAGGAACATCGTGTTCTGTTTACCATCTCCATAGCTCTCTGAGTGTCCCTGGCTTCTATTCTGACCTTGATTTTATTGTGATAATTGTGCTCACCTTGCTTCAGATGAGGAGGTGCTGCCACTAGTCCTCTATTATTTCAAGATTCCTGTTGCTTTCAATGGGCTCAGTTCTGTAGTGGTGTTTCCTCCTCTTAGCCTTGGCCACAGGAGAGTCACCAGTAAGCTCAACAATGCTGATGGACTTCCCTGGTGGCGCAGTGGTTAAGAATCCACCTGCCAGTGCAGGGAACACGGGTTCGAGCCCTGGTCTGGGAAGATCCCACATGCCGCAGAGCAACCAAGCCCGTGTGCCACAACTACTGAGTCTGCACTCTAGAGCCTGCGAACCACAACTACTGAGCCTGCGTGCCACAACTACTGAAGCCCACATGCCTAGACCCTGTGCTCCACAACAAGAGAAGCCACCACAATGAGAAGCCCACGCACCGCAACGAAAGTAGCACCTGCTCGCCGCAACTAGAGAAAAGCCCGTGCGCAGCAACGAAGACCCAACACAGCCAAAATAAATAAATAAATGAATGAATAAATAAATAAATTAAAACAAAAACAAACAAACAAAAAACAATGCTGGTGCCCTCTCATGAGCACATTTCTTCCCTCTTTGAAAAAAAAGGCGTCCTCTGGGCCCTCCTGGTGGTAGTAGGGTTTTCAGACTTACCCAGTAAATCCCCTCTGGCATACCCACTTCTCTGAGCCTTGATATCCCTTTCTAGACTATTTGCCATATCAGTTTTGATATTTCTAATTCATTGGGCCATTCACATGGGTCATATCACATTTTCCAAGCTTTTAAGAGCCATCCTAGCAGTTGGGTATTTGCCTACATTTGCATATAATGGGAAAGTATTCCAATGCTGATAAACTTCCCTTCATGCAAGCTTATGTTCCAAGCCCCCACTTGCTAGTATCCATTCCCACACACACCTTCCCCACTCCTGCCAGCACATATTGGCCAGATCCTGCAGCTCCTTTGGCGGAGAGCTCATATTCTCCACTTGTTGACCCGGCACATCCAAGTTAGGGGGTGCTAAGGTTTAACCGTGTTATCTGTCTGGTTCTCAGGAGGGCCAGTGGGAGCAAGCATTATCTTTTAACTCATGGCATCAGTCAGGGTCCAGGCAGGAGGCAGCAAACACACAAGAAATCTGAACAGAAAAAATTTAAAGAATTACTAACTAGTAAAAGGTATAAAAGAGGACTCCAAGAACATAGAAATAGCACATGTGGAAAGTAGCTACTACTGCTAGGGCTGAGGGAGCATGAATAAGGAAGGGAATAAGAACTTAAGGAGAAGAGACATCTCCTCCATCCCATAAGGCTGAGATCCAGACCTCCTTGGAGAGGGCATGGCTGCCACAGGAACACACAGCTTGCTGGTGGTGAAGAAACTTAGTAGAAGGCACAGCTGGTACTGGTCTGCAGGAAGCAGCCCACAGGGTGGGGGAGAAGATCACTGGAGGGTGCAGGGAGGAGGTTGGAGCTGGTCCACCAGGGCTGGTGAGTACCACCCGGTTTCCTGCATTCTGATCTGTTGGCAGTCAGGCCAGAGGAAAATGGCACGATGGAGCTAGTATGAGAAGCCCCTTCCTGTGGCTATGGCCTTGCAGTGGCACTTCAGGGCCCTCTGTTGACAAAGATACTGCATCTTTGAGAAGGAAGAAATGGTTACAAGGTCAAGCTCCAGGGTCACAAAGCATGACTGCTGTTCTTTGAAAGGCCAGCTTAAAGGTTGGCCCTTGGCTGGCATCTGGGAACTTGGATTTGGTTGGGGGCGGGGGGAAGGTTCCCATAATTCCCAGAACTAAGAAGAGTGGCTTACTGTGCCTACACTGTACAAACAATGTGGTTCATGCTGAACACTTGCCTTCCTTCTGGGAATCTGAAATTTTGTTATGTGTCAGGCAGAGGCTGCCTACATGATCAGCCCCCAGTAAAAACTCTGGGCCCTGAGGCTCTGATGAGCTTCCCAGGTTGGTAACATTTCACATGTGTCGTCACACTTCCTGCTGGGAGAATTAGGTGTAGTCTGTGTGACTCCTCTGGAGAGGACCCTTAGAAGCTTGTACCTGGTTTCCCCTGGACTTCATTTCATCTGCCTTTTCCCTTTGCTGATTTTGCTTTGTATCCTTGTGCTGTAGTAAACCGTAACTATGAGTATGACAATGTGCTGAGTCCTATGAGTCCTCCTAGTGAATCATCAAACTTGGGGGTGGCCTTGGGGAGCTCTTCAGGCAAGTTGGGGGGCATTATCTCTAACAAATGGGAGTGGGGCTCTTCTGTAGGCACAGAGGGTTCAGGGGACTCTGGGAGCTAAACATTCTCAACTGCATCATTCAGGTATGCCCATTCCAAGTCTCAGAGTCCAGCGCTTTATCTATTAGGGCCCTGATTTCAGCAGAGGAAACTTTCCAGAAGGAGAATTCAACTTTCTCTGAAGCTCTGCTACTCTTTTGATTAGGTTTTGAGCCTGGTCATTCTCTCTTCCTGTCCACTGGCTACAAGAGATCAGCGTTTCCTTAAATGTTGCCTAGAAGGCCATCGGGTTCCCACAGGTTTGCTTGAATTGTTGAATAGTCATCCTGAGCTTGTCATAATCTTTCCTCAATAAATCAAAGGCTAATCAATTCTTTGTATTTGACGTATCTCTCACACTTCTCAAGGGCCAGAGATATTGCACCAGTCAGTGCATTGTGAAAGGACAATCAAAATGGAGTCAGTATGGCTAAGAGAGCTCTTTACAGTGGAGCTGGAGGCCATTGAGGAAGTGTGACTTATGCACATCTCAGCCCAGATGGAATCTGAGCTTTGACCACATCTTGTCTTAACGTGGGCATCCAGAACATCTGCCCAATGTTCCAGAAACTCAAGATACTTAAAGAACCCTTACCCTAAAATAGCTTGTGACAGTCTATCCCTTAAGGATAGTTGGGTCCTTTCTGGTGTCAGTGTCAGTCATAATTCTTGAACAACCTGTGGCTCTTGCGTTTGTAAGCCCCCGACTCTTTTTTTTCCCCCAGAGCACTCTTCTTTGGGTTTTACCCGAATCTGTGTCTCCTGAATTGCAATTCTTAAGACCCCAAATAAAGCTCTTTGTTTTTTGCAGCCTTGATACTGATTATGGTCTGACAGCATCCACTACCACTAGTGAAATGTTAATTGCACCACTGCAGGATGCCAGGGCCTATCTATTCTCCCCCCACCACTGGGGTGGGGGCCCTCATTCTCATCCCCTTGGTTGATCCAGTCGTACTATCTCCAGCATCTTTCTTGCTTACTAGTATGATGACTATGGTTTAATTATACATGTATAACACTTTTTGGAGCTTATTATGTGACTGCACAGAGAGGAGCTCCTTTATTGATTGATTTATTTATATTTGGCTGCGTTGGGTCTTTGTTGCTGCGCTCACGGGCTTTCTCTAGTTGAGGCAAGCAGGGGCTACCCTGTTGCAGTGTGCGGGCTCTAGGGTGCATGGGCTTCAGTAGTTGTGGCTCGCGGGCTCTAGAGCGCAGGCTCAGTAGTTGTGGCGCACAGGCTTAGTTTCTCTGCGGCATGTGGGATCTTCCTGGACCAGGGATTAAACGCGGGGCCCCTGCATTGGCAGGCGGATTCTTAACCACTGCGCCACCAGGGAAGTCCCAAGGAGCTTCTTTATTTCTGAAACCACCCTGGAGGTTGGTGACAGAGTTGCTGTTATCTCTGTTCTCAGATGAGGAAATGAAGACTGAGGTGTGACTAGCCTAAGTCAGATTCTACAGAGTGGCAGGGTCAGAGAATAACCCAGATTTTTCTGACTCCAAATCCTCTCTTTCTTTTTTTTACCACATTGTGCTGCTTCTCCCAAGAACTGGACATTTTAGCTCGTGTAGTAGGTGAGGAATTTGCTTGGTTTGCATTTTCTTATTCAAATAATTATGATCACCTTACTATTGATAATGGCTTGTGGCAATCTCTACAGATACTTTCGACCTGAAAGAATCAATGGTATATGATAGTGGTGCTTGTCAACCTCTAATGTGCCAACAAGTCCCTTGGGGATCTTAAATGTTAAAATGCACATTCTGAGTCAGGGAGTCTGTATTTCTGACAAGCTGATGTTCCTGGTTCTCTACTGACAGAGCAAATAGGTTCTTATTAGTTCTTGAGGAATTAAAGTAAGAAAAATGTAGGAATACACATGTATCTTCATTTTCAACTTTTCAATCTGGTAAAGTGGAAAACATTTCTCATGTCAATTCGACCCATAAACACTCTTGCTTTAAAAAAGTAACAAAAATAAGCCTGCAAAAATTATTAGAATTTGACCAGCCGTAAGATAAAAATAATAATTTCTAACAGCATTATTTAGGAATTTGATTGGTGAAGCTCATAATAGTAAGTCAGATAGATGCCTGTCCTACACCAGATCTCCCTTCCAGTTTTGCAAGGACAGGTCAAAAGACACAGCTCGAGCTTGACCGATCCATGGAGACTGGAGTAAATGATCTTGGGGGGATCATAGCTGTATGGGGTGGCGTTTACAAGCCCCAAATTATTGAAAGTGCTCTACTTGGGTAGACCTCAGGGAACTTTCCGGCTGTCTGTGATAAACTTTAGAAATCTCTCAAAATGACACTCTGCTGAATGCCTGTCCCCCTAGACCCCCAGCCGTTTTCTAGTTGTGTAGCTAAGCTCTGCCATGGTGCAGCCAGGAGCTTGTCTACCCTCTAGTCCCGTCCTTCCTCCTTGCAGGTGCCGGGCCGTGTGGCCAGCGTTAGGCTCCTGCCCCCACTGTCCCTAGGCTTTCCTCAGGCTGCAGGGGCAGGACAGGGGGTGCGGATGGGAGCAAGACATGAGAGGTCAGTCTCAGGGTCAAAAACTGTCCACAGTAAAGGCCACAAAAATCTAAGGTGGTGGGTGGTGATCTTGGAAACAGGAATTGGCTTCTTAATCCTGCGACATTTGGTGGCCATAGTTCAAACTCCACAAAACCTTCCTCTGGCTTTTTTCAGAAAAGAAGACAAAAGAAAAAGCCAAAGGCAATTCAATTCAGTCCCCCCACCCCCCAACTCTGTGTACTAAACCGCACAGCCAGCTTCTTGTGGAGTCCTTTCCTTGACTGCCTTGGTACTCACATGACAAAATATTTCCGCTTGCAATTTTGGGAGTTTCACCTCCCACCCTTCTTTTTTCATTTGAATAGCACCACAAAGGTTTGGGCTGGAGGTATTTTTCCCTATTCAAAATGGACTTTTCCCTTCAAGAAGCAATGCTCCAAGGCTGACAAGTCAATGCATTTATTTATTTGTCTACCCATCCATCCACTTATTTATTTATTTGTTGGATAAGGTAATAGCTTATGGTACTTACCCGGAGCCAGCTGTTTGCAGGATGCCAAGAGCAGGTGGTCTAGGAGGCCTCTGATGAATTGCAAAAGACACTCACCAGCTGCCGACACTGTGTGTAATGAGCAAACCTGCAAAAATCTTTATTTTCAATTGGATTGTACCTTTAAGTAAGCAAGGGAGACAGCCAGTATAACTACAGACCATGACCAACAACCCACATAAACAGTGTGCAAACACAAGTGATTAATGTACCAGCATTTCAAAACATCTAAAGCTAATGAGTCAGATTTACTAGGGTGCACAAAAGAGGGGGAGAGGGGGTGGGGGAGGAGGGAACAGCTTAATGGGCCTTAATGGCTTTGAGCCGAAGCCCAAGAATTCTCCTGCCTTCTGTCCTCTGCACCATCGAGCTGCTAAACAAACGCCCTGCTGGCCCACGAAGGCCACTTTCTTTCTGGCTGTTGGGGAGTGGGGGCAGTTCCACTTTCAGGAGAGAATGAGAGGAGCGATCCGGTGACCACTGCACCCTCCAGTGATCTCTGATGGTATGTGGGGATAATGGGTTACAAAGACAGACATTAATAAGGTAACATAAGAGGGGGGAGGTTTATTAATTTTTCAAGTAAGTTAGCAGGCCCCAGGGCATGGTAAAAGTGTAAAGAATCTGGTGAGCGATGAGGGGCTGGGCTGATTAATGCAAGTCAGCTGTCCTCTGGGGGCCATAGCAATAATGATGAGATTATGGAATAACCTACTGAAGACAAATGAGATGCATGTGAAATAAAAACGAAGTGTCCTAATTCCTCTTTTGGAGTGCACGGTGGATTTTTATGAAGGGAGAACAGAGAGGTACAAACGACAGCGAGAGGAGGTGCCAGGGCTTCTTCTGTTGGAGGGCCTCCAGCCCAGGGATTTCAGGAATTCTGGGCCTGCCTGGGAGAAGCACTGAAAGGGGAGCCCATCCCAGGAACCCTTTCTGCACAGGCAGGGGGAGCAGGCGTCGGTGCCGCTACGCTGTCCCTGTGGTCTGTCGCCCGGTCTTCGCTTACTGCCCGCACGGCCTGCTCCTTTCATGCTACCGTTTCCTCCAGGCTGTGCCAGGAGCTGGGCTTCCTCCATCCGTCAGACTGCCCCCACCTACTCCTACTGCTGACCAATGAGTTTGGAGCTGGAGAAAAGGAAATCAGACTTGTTTTCTTTTCCTTTTCAAAATTGTTCTCTAGGTTTCATATTCGTCCTTTCTCTGCACTTGCTCTCTTCCCTCAGATGCCTCTCTGGGATGCCTCTCAGTCTGTATCTTTCAATGGAGGCAAAGGGAGGGCAGGCAGCCCTTGCCACTCAGCCCTTGCCTTCTACACCGGTGTGCAGAAGATGGATGGTGGTGACCCTCGAGCTCTGAAATGCAGAGTGATTTGAGGAGCTTGCTCTAAAGGCAGCTTCAGGTCCTAGCCTCCAGAGAGTTCGGATTAGGTCCCAGAAGTCTGCCTTTTTTTTTTTTTTTTTTTTTTTGTGGTACATGGGCCTCTCACTGCTGTGGCCTCTCCCGTTGCGGAGCACAGGCTCCGGACGCGCAGGCTCAGCGGCCATGGCTCACGGGCCCAGCCGCTCCACAGCATGTGGGATCTTCCCGGACCGGGGCACGAACCCGCGTCCCCTGCATCGGCAAGCGGACTCTCAACTACTGCGCCACCAGGGAAGCCCGAGTCTGCCTTTTTAACGAGCACTTCGCAAGTGGTTCTATGCTGGTGGCCCTCAGATGATAGTTTGATAAACACTATGAAAGGATACCAGATTTACCAAAGGTTGCCTCTGATAGGCTCTTCTGGATGTCAAAGTGCCTAAAATGTCACTGTGAATGATTCGATCCTTCATATTGGTTCCCTAAGACTTGAGGAGTTCAGGGTAAGATGCAAACCTCCCCCCACACCCTTAAATCATTTCTACATATGACCACCTTAGTGTGAGCCTGTTTTTCAAGTTAGAGCAGGATGGTCAGAGTGGTGGCATCGAGTTCGAAAGGAGGAGACAAGGCAGCAAAGAACAGCCTGGAAAAGCAAGGACTGTCAGGGGAGCCAAGAGCAGGGGAAGGGGAGGTGGTGGGGGAAGCCAGTGGTGCTCAACATTTGCTTTTTGTTTTTGTTTTTTTTTGGTGGCAAAGCATTTCTTTTCAAATGAAATCTAAATGGAAACCACATACAGAAAGCTGATTAAATGATAATACACATCTGCTTTGTTTAGGATTTATAATAATTATCTTTCTAAAATCAGTCAATTATAAAAATGAAGGTGTTTGAATGAATTCAAACATTAGCAGTTGGAGGTTACAGATAACAGTTCCAGCCTTAGATCAGCTGCTGGAATCAACAGATTTGCTCAGATAAATAGTTGCAAATTATAAGTTTGTTGACAGCTGGCTTTGCAATTTTGGGAGAATTAATCACATTGATCTGGATTCTTGCATGAGGAGTAGTAGAAAATTTATATTTTAAAGTTGGATCACTGATGCTATTTAGTAAGTGCCCAAATCCTCTCATAGAAAAGTCACTCAAAAAAGCAATGAGGACATTAAAACAAGCGCTAAAACCATCTAGGACATGATGGTTTACTATTTCACCAGTGCAATTGCCCTGCAGCCAAAGGACACCCCAAGCAGACACAGTGACCCTCACTTGGATTTAACTGGGCCCTTCATGCTTGTGCTTTGTGTACTTTTTGTACAAGTTAAATGAATAGTCATGCACAGGCTGAATTTATGAAAATACCAGTGCAGCCCTAAAATGCTCCTCCTCAATGACACAGTTCCTAGAAATTCTAGGAGAATCTTTATTTCCAAATCTGCACAGAACACTTTACTTGGTTGGCACAAGTTCACGGCATTAAATAACGTTAAAGCTCCTAAGATTTAAAATGTACAATTTACACTGAATTTACATAAAAATGTAATGTAGTGCACATTTACATGTATTATGTTTACGTACATACATATTATTTGTATATACATTTAACGTAATGTGCATTTGATTTACATTAAAAATATGTACACTTCTGGGGGGTGGAGGGAGAGAATATGAGATAGGCGTCACACATTTGAAATTCACATTTAAATAATGGGATTAACATAAAATATGTGTAGAATCTTTGGAGCCTCTCTGAGGAACACAGGATTTGAAAGTCATAGTCCTGGGCCTAGACTTTGCTTAAGACAGACCCTGTCATTGAAGGGGAGATGGGCAGCAGGGACTGGACATTAGAAAATGTCTCAAAGCATCTTTGACAGGCACTGGAATTTTCCTTCCGTCCAGCTATTTGTGTAAGAAGCTATAACTAGGGAAAAAAAATAGCAAGAAGTAAATGAAGGAAGGAGGTGCTGTAGAGAGGAAAACGAAGAGAAGAGGGTGAATTGTGGTGAGTTAGAGACGCCTGGATGAAGGAGCTTGTTTTAGCATGCATAAAGATGGATCAAAAGGGGGCCCTGGAAACTTCTGGAAGGATGTGAGAGAAGAAAAAAGGAAAGGATATGGGATGGAGAGGAGGAAGGGAAGCCAGAGAGGACCCTGGAAGGGTGTAAGTTATAAGGACATGTAGAAGGGCCTTTATGGAAAGAAGCCACGAGGTTTCTGCTAGCGCTGGGAGCCTCCTTTTATCTCCTGGCAAGAGAGACGGGTGCTCCGACGACTCTGTCCTGGAAATCGATCGTGGCTCCGGGCCACCTGGCACTTCACACGGCTCAGAGCCTTGTGCTCTCTTGTGCGCGCCCAGGCGCGCACGCTTTCCTCTGCTGCTCCCTGCGGTCTCGCGTCTCTTCCCAGCTCTCTCCCACTTAGCCCACCACGGCCTGGCTACGCAAGTAGAACAGACTTTCATTTTCTTCAGGTTCTCACTGTGCATACCGACTACCCCGCTTCCTGCCACTCGAGTGGCCCCTCTCCAGCTCCCAGCACCTCTTATCTCTATGGTAACGGCAGACACGGTGATCATCCAGATTTTGCCTCAGAGAGTTGGTCTGTACAAGCAGGCTTTCCTGGGGTAGCTTGTCCTTTTACAGTTAACCGACATGCCTAGGGAGAAGAGCTGCCCCCAACAGGATGGCAGGCGATGGCCTCCAGGTGTGGGCACTTAGCAAGTCTGAGCTGAATGTCTCCATAAAAATATGATGTAATTAACAGACCTCAGCAGCTGGAACAATTCAGCACCTCGCATTGATTTTCCGTGTCTCCTATTTACTTTCAGTGTTTGAACTGTCTGCTGTGACAGGAAATCAAAGAATTATAATGGTGTACGGGAGGGCCATGATGCTGGATCAGCATTTCCTTGAGAAATCCTGAGACTAATCAGTTTATCATTCAGTCATCCCTTTTCACTCCTAAATTAAAGCTGTCCTCCAAAAATGCTAAGAAATAGCAGTTTATTTGGGGAATATTAAAAAAAAAATCAATGTACTATTTTAAACTCTGAGAGGAGTGTTTAAAAAAAAGGGAGAGAAGAGAGTAGGCTCAAAGTAATATGAGATGAATCTGTTTTCTCCTTCAGGCTTGTGATGAGGTTGGCAAAGACATTTGGGTGGAGAGGCAGAAGTGCTACATTCATTCCCCAAGTTTCACGGGTTTGGAAAAGTTACCTGGTGGAACCAAAGAGAGCCTTATTCCAAGTTTTTTCAATCACTGAAATTAAGGAAAATAATTCTCCCCATATGTGCTTATTTAGGAACTTACATATGATACTGGGTTGGCCTCTTCAGTCTCTCACTGTATTTCCAACTCAGGCAGGTGAAGTCAGGATTTTGGATTAACTTCACTTTGGATTCCTTAAAACTGGAGAAAATAGACAGAAAGCTGAGCTTGCGACAAAGAAACGAGTCTCCATCCGAAGTCTGCTAGCTCCAGATTTCTTTTTATGAGATGCCTTGGGCTCCGCTGGTAGTGCTTTTCTTTAAACTCACTGGTCTTGGCAGAGTTCACATCTTTGTCATACTGTAAAGATGCATTTTCTTGGTCTTTTTATTGACTCAAGTAATATAACCCTTTCGTAAATAATTAGGAAAATAGAGAAAAGAAGAAAATTGCCTGCAATTCTCCCACTTAAGCACAATAGCTATTATTGTTTTGGAGCAAATACTTTGGGTCATTTTCAAATGTCAGTTTTTGATACGATTCTAAGCATAACGTGCAAACAACTTTGTGTTTTGCTTTTCCACTGAATATGTGTGGAAGCATTTTCCACGTTATTATTAGCTCCAGTAAATATCTTTTTAATTGCTGCTTGAGCAGCTGGAACATTTCAGCCCTTCACATTGATTTTCCACGTAGCCTATGGAAGTCGAGACCTGGTATTTATTTAACTGTTTCTGTGTTTCAGGACAATAGATCAAATCCATTTTTCACTGTAATAAATCCCATGATAAGCTTCTCTATACATGAGAGTTTTCCATGTATAAAATAATTTCTTTAGGATAAATTCCCAGAAATTACTGGATCAAAGTGCATGAATATTTTATGACGCGATATTTCCTGTTGCTCTTCGAAACTATTATGCGAATTTGTATTAATCACCCAAAATGTTTGAAGAATCATGCCTTATAAGGGTCTTTTGTCCACTAAATAGGGTGTACTGAGCGTGCTTTATGTGTGCAGTTTGATGAAGTAATATCTCGGAGGTAAACGTTTTGGACTTTAAAGGTGTTATTCCACGCATGGGGTTTAACATACAGAAGTGACTTCATTAGAGTTTGTTCGTTTATGTGTGCCGTAAAGTATGAATTCCTTGCCTGACTATAATGTTCTATCTCATCAAGCCTCATAAAGTGAATTAGTGTCACACCCCCTCAGTTTGCCTGTGAATTTTGAAGATGATGTGGACTTCTTTTCAATGTTACATAGTGTTTGGTGGGTATCCCCTTGCTGGGAATAATATCTTTGGAAAATAGGAAAATACCGAGTGGGAAGAAAGTACATTTTCTGGGAAAAGAAGAAGAACCCAGAGAGATGGAGTGAGAATTGTACCAGAGTCCCAGCAGCAGATGTTTTGGGTGTTGAAACTCCCACCAGAACAGCTGCAGAAGTGTAGAATCACATCTGGGCATGTGACGCGGCTGCATCATTACCTACCGACAGCAAAACAGCCAGATGCTTCCAATTCATTTTAAGGACCAAGCTTCAGGTCTGAACCTGTGAGTGTTTCTACTTCCCGACCGTCGACTTATCAGTTGCCCAGGCAGCTCATGAATACGTGGCCTCACAGGCACCTTCGCGACAGATCTTCTTGGTCATAGCAGGTGGGGGCAGAGCACAGCTGCTGTGTGCCCAGACCCACAGCTCTAGTCTGCCGTGTGGCTCAAGAATAAAGCCATCAAAACCTTTCACACAGCGGCTGCTGCGTGGCTTGTCACGGTATATGAAGCTTCTGAGAGCTTATTTTGTTTTATTTCCCCTGTAGTTCTTCAAATCCTTACCCGCTGCCCTCTCTCTCTCTCCCCTCCTTTCCCAATCTCCCAAATATTTCCAGGCAGTTGAACCTATAAATGGATGATCAATATGGTAGCAAATGATTCTTAAGACTGTTGATGAGTACTGTGATTTTTGAGGACCCAGCTATTTTCTTGTGTCATTTCTCTTGTCTTACACTGACAGTTACTATGAAAGTTGAGTGAAAGTGCTTCTGGTGACGGGGCCCCAGCCTGCAGACAGACTGATCACGGCCCTCAGCAGCCTCCCTCCTTCCCTGACTGGGTACAAAGCATGTAGGGCAGCTCCCAGGCGCCAGCGGGAGAAACGTTCAATATATAAACCTCAGCCCCCGGAGAGACAGGTTATTCAATGTATAAATCTCAACCTTATAATGGTCAAGGGACAGGGTTCTCTCAGGACTAGCTGAGAGAGGGGAAACTGACGAGACACATTTGGTGAAACGTGGAGACTCGTGTGTTAAATTTAATGTTAACGAGCACCCTAAGAAACAAGTAATGGTGTAAGACTTGGAATTTCTAAGAAAACAGTGCAAAGTATCTTCCATTCTTCGAAGTCACTCACATCCATGAAAATGCTTCATCTCAGTTAGCTGCCACACTCTTACAGTTATCTTCTTGTAGAAACCTTGCATTTATTACTAGAACTATTTTTATTATGCCAAAGAGGCAAAACCTTTCACATGGGGGAGGCCAAGGAGCTTGCCTTGTCAGCCCACCTGAGACTTGGGTCCATCTCTGGTTATCATTCATCATCCTCTGCAGTACGCTACCATCCAGGGAGAGCTGTAAAATGTAACAGCCATAAACGTGGATAAGAGCCACCAAAGCCTTTTTGCGGGGAGAGAAATAAGGGAGGGAATGGTCAAATAAATTCAGAGTTGGATCCTGGTGTAAAAAAGAAAAGTAATAATAGTATTAACAGGTATTTATTGAGTGGTTACTATGAACTGGCAATGTTCACAGTTTACAGTGTTTACATTTGTGAAGCCATTGAATCCTAATAAAAATCTTATGAGGTGGGTACTCTTATTATTATCCAGTCCACACAGGAGGAATGGAAGCTCACAGAGGTGAAATAACTTGCCCAGAGTTTCACAGTTGAGTCCCGCTCCAGGCCCCATGAAGTTAACACTGTGCTCTGCGAGTCTCTTGTTGTGCTGCCTTTCTGACTGTGCAGTACTGGGCCAGGGTCACGCAGGATGAGGCTAACCCCAGAACTCTAGGCTTCTGGTAGCGAAGGTCATCAAACGTGACTGACTGGTTATGTCGAGCAAAAATAATCTTGGAGTTGAAGAAAAGTTAAGGTGTTGTCCATATCCATTGTGACCTATGGTGGGTGTTATCTCCTACTGAAACACTTCTTATTCAGTAATAATAATAAGATACAGGAGTATTTACTGAGGTGTACCAGCTGCTATAGGAGGGACAGAGAAGAAGGGAATGTATATCTTGTCTTTAAGGCACTTATAATCTGGTGAGAATACGAGCAGAGATAGAGGGAAGATTAAATAATGTCCCGGATGATGTGAGCAGAGCTGTGAAGGTTCGTATACCGTGTAGGGATGCTAAAGGGATAAGTGTCTTGACACCTCATGAGCAGAGTCAACCTTTCAGCCAGTGGGGTTTGGGGAAAGTGTATGGAGCTGGGTAGGAGGGGGATCTGAACTGTGTTTGGAAAGGTGCAAAGGACTCCAAATATAGAGGAAGAGAGACCCGTTTCAGGGATTTGGAATTTTGAGAAAAAGGGTGAAAATGAGAAAGGATGTTTTGCTTGGGGAGCAGCCGTTTGGTGTAGAGTGTGAGGCAGATGAGGCTGGAAAAAAAAAACCCCTGGAATCGGACTGCAGGAAATCTTGGTTACCCTAGTCCAGGAAAGTGCAAATGGTGACCCTGCTGGTCATCTGGGGCACTGCTTTCATTTATTTATTTATTTAAATGTTTATTTCATTTATTTGTTTTTGGCTGTGTCGGGTCTTAGTTGCGGCACGTGGGATCTTAGTTCCCTGACCAGGGATCGAACGTGCGTCCCCTACATTGGAAGGTGGATTCTTAACCACTGGACCACTAGGGAAGTCCCTGGGGCACTGCTTTTAGTAAGTGGGCTTCCACACACTCAGCTAAGACTGTGTGGACCCAAAGGTTTGGAGCTGGAGTTTGAGGACAACGTAGAAACCCCACGTGTTTTGTTTTTCACAACCCAGAACTTTTAGTAACTATATGGAATATTGTCTTATATACTGATCACGGGTTGATAAAAATGTCTATAGCTACCTTCCTACTCAAAGGGAACAACAAAGAAGGTTGCTCCAAAGGATGCCACGTGATGACCTTTAACCACAGAAAAACCTGTTCCAAGACCCACAGATTTCGAAAACAAACTTATGGTTACGAAAGGGGAAACGTGGGCCACGGGGGAGGGAGAAATTAGGAGTTTGGGATTAACATATACACACTACTGTATGTAATATAAGTAACCAACAAGGACCTACTGTATAGTGCAGGGAACTCTGCTCAGTATTCTGTAATCACCTATATGGGAAAAGAATCTGAAAAAGAATGGATATATGAATATGTATAACTGAATCACTTTGCTGTATACCTGAAACTAACAATATTGCAAATCAACTATACTCCAAAAAAAAAAAAAAGAAACACCTGTTCCAGAAGTGACCAGTAGAAGTTTATGACCAGGTCTTCACTATGGATTTATTAAAATCAGAAGAAAAGATATGAAAAGAGGAAATTTGATTGGGCATGATTCAAGGTACATGCTGAAAATTCAATAGAGTGACCTCTGTGGCATGAAGAGGCAGTCTTGTGAGTAGAACCTGAAATGTTGAAAGATGGAATCTGATCTATGGGGAAACCCAGCACCTGATCTGTGGGGGAAGCCAGCTGAGTGATCATATTGGAAGACTGCTGTCCACACGGCAGCTGCAGCTCCTCCAGCGGAGTCTAATTTAAACACAGCTGAGTTCAGAGCTGGGGTGGGCCATGTCGTTTATTTAGCTTAACTCCTTTTTGCTAATCATCTCAAGAAATGTCTTCATGCCCAGTCACGTTATGTGATCTGCTGGAGATCATTCTCATTTGATCTCTTGAGAACTTCTTCTTGGGGGCTTGTAGTCTATGATATCACCTAGAGGCGAATGTTCTCAAGATTAAGGCACCGATATCATTCTTCAGGGCAACGTATCTTCACTGCTGATGGTGTGAAGCGTTGTCTGATCCAGCTGTGGGCTGGTAGGTAGTTACAAGCACCAAATATAATTGAAAAGGACTGAAGTCCAGGTGAAGAAGTGAGACTTAGATCCTGGATCTCTGTGTCTGCCCACAGGGCTGGTGTATATACCTGCACAAGTCCAGGGAGCACCAACACCTGGGGTCTGACGTGGATAGGGTTCCCTGCAGTTGGACCGTGTGGAGTTGGCTCACAGCCATCTCAGGTACTTTTTGTCAGACTCTCCAGAAGTCAGTACATTTCCCTTAGTTCCAGTGTTATTTTTATCTCAGTCCAAGCCAGAATGTTTCCTACATAAACCAAAAAGCAATTTCTTTCTGCCTGATTCCCCAAAGCTCATCTTCCATTTCTGACAAAAGAGCACCTGTATATGCTCAGCGTGGGTCTCCCCTCATGGTTTCAGCTTCAACAGAAGTCTCCCTGATTATTTATTCAAACCTTCTTACCTTCCTACCCATTCTTCTCTCTGTCTCTCCCTTTTTCCTCTCTCTGTCTCTCTCTCATCTACCTCTTCCTGTATATTCACCTATCTAGTATTATTTTTTATATTTGTTAAAGTAATCTATATGTCTGGTGTATATCCAGACACTCACGTTCTGGGAATAGAGACAGGAAGGGTTGCTTGGAAAGCAGACTTTCATTTAAGTGCCTTCTTTTCAGCCTAGCACCTGGCTCCCCATCTGCTATGCCTGTTGTGACCTGAGTCTGGAGATCCTCTGGTTCAAGTTCTCCAAAGAATACATTCTTGCCCTCCTGGCAGGGGTGGCGCAGGGATGGGGGGTGGGGGGCAGTGAGCAGGGCTCTGGCGTTTGGTGGGGGAAGAGACATATACCTCCTGCACATGCAGACTTTTTTCAGTCAGCACCTCTGCTCCAGGCCTCAGCCCCCATTGCCGAGGGACCTGCAGTGTCCACATGCCCAGCTTTCCAGGGTTCTCCGCACATTGTTGGGTTCTAGCTTTTTCCACTCCTCCGAGGGAATGACCATTTCTCCATTACTTTTTATTCCCCCCAAAATGTGTTGACAGTTCTCATGCACTGCATTTACCTTCCCGATTCTCGCTTTTACACCTTTGTACAATTTTCACTGTCGTTTTGTTCAGGTTTTGGATGGAAGAAGAGATAAATATGTGTACTCTACTTACCATATTTGACCAACATTTCCTTCTTTTTACTTAAACTTCAGAAAGCACACATAGGGGATTTTAGGCACAGGGAGCACAGTAGGTTATAGTTCATGTCTAGTTTATAGTAAACAAAAGTTTTCTTTATGTCTCAGAGGGCCCCCCGCAGGGTGCAGCCTGCCAGGTGGCAGCCCCCCTGGCAGGTGGGTCTGCTGACCTCCAGAATCCTCCACTGTGCCTGGCTTGCACAAGGCCAGGCAGAGACATCTCAGGAAATTGTCCCCTGTGAGCAGCTGCTGAAATATCGAGCATAGGCGCATGGGAGACGGACTTCTGGGATGGCTCTCGTGTAATTAATTGAGGTCTGGAGCAGTATTTTCCTATATATCCATAACACTCATACTCTAAACTGCCCCATCACGTTTATTAAAGGGAGAAGTAAACAAAGAAACAAACCTGGGGTTACACTTCATGGAAACCTTGTCAAACAGGAACGGCTTTACATACGCTCTTATCTGTTTGATTCAACTTGAGAGCAGACTGTTACCAGTGAAACAGATGATGTTACTTATTTCTGTATACCGGACTGCTCAGGTGTCCTACAGAGACCTGAACAGGATCAGTGCTTGTTATAAGAAAGCACTAACTATAAGTAACAACTCAAAACAATCAAGATTTAGCCATCAAGAAAGGGCCATACAGAAAATACTGTAAGAACAAAACAACCATTATAAAAATCTACCCTCTCCCCCAAAAAACTCACTAATAAAACCCACTTTTTTCTTAACCAGGGTGAGAAAACTTTGCTCTGAGTGGCTGAATTTCAAAGATCCTTAAGAGATTTATTAGGAATTGATTTGTGACTGCAGTTTCTTTTTTTTTATCTCTGCAATATTCATTAAATGTCATTGTTATGAAAAATACAATGGCATCAACAGAGAATTAAAAACAAGGTTTAGATGCACTTCTGTTTCTTTTTAGGCAAAGCTTGGTACACATCTGGATGCCACCTGAGATAGGAAGGTTCTTGATATAGGCTGAATAGTGTTTCCCTCCAACTTCATATGTTGAAGCCCTAAGCTCCAGTACCACAGAATGTGACTGTATTTAGAAATGGGGTCTAGAAAGAGGTGGCTGAGGTAAAATAAGGTCATATGGGTGGGCCCAAATCCAATCATGCTGGAGTCCTTACAAGGAGAGGAGACACCAGGGATGCAGGTGCACAGGGAAACAGCCATGTGAGGACACAGCGAGAAAGCAGCCATCTGCAAGCCAAGGAGAGATGCTTCAGGAGAAACCAAAACTGCTGACACCCTGACCTTGGACTGCTGGCCTCCAGGACTGTGAGAAAATAAATTTCTGTCGCTTAAGCCCCTCATGTTATTTTGTTATGGCAGCTCTGGCAAACTAATGCAGTTCCTAGACCTGTCTTCTGCCATATTTGGTTTCAGATCTGGATACAAGAAGAAGAGCATAGTAATACTAAGAATTAGACACTTCTAACAATCAACTGAAAAGTCAGGTATTAGATCACAGTGGAGAAATGTACCACACATGGAACCACTTGGGCCCCATTACCTGTGAGCTGAGGATCTAAGCTGTTGCGCTGGGCTGGGGTTTGGTTTCCAGAGTGGAAAGTTGGAGCCTCAGACATTCCCTGGGGTTCCCCTTAGGGCTGGTTCTCAAGTGGATCAAGCTGCGTCTCTGGACCTGGCAGAGGAGGACAGGAAGCCTGTGGCATGTGGGCTTGATTGAAATGGGATGAAAAGAGTAGATGGAGGGTGTTTCCTGGTGATGGGGGTCCCTGATGGGAAACGGACTTAGGGGTCCATTCTCCTTCCTCTCACACCAATCGTCAGGAACAGAAGCAAACCTGGGGTGTTGGGATGCTGCAACAGGCGGCTCGAGAGGTGGCCTCTCACCGAGATCTTTAATTGGCAGAGCCTCCTGGTGACACCTGGGTGATCTTCTATAATTTAGGCTGAGGGAGAAAAGAAAAAAGCATTGCAGTCATCTAACTAGATACTAGAAGTGCTTGTATTTGGGCAGCTGCTGGGCTGAGGAAGGAACCGAGCACTGGCTGTTTGCAGCCCCAAGTCTCATGGTTGTGTGTTGTCACAACCCATCAGAAGCCAGCAAAGGAAGCCAAGACTTCAGGTTTAGGCTGCACTCACCACCAGAGAGGCTGTTATGTCCCTGTTACCCCAGTACTCATGTTGACCAAGGTCCTTGATCCAGACAGTGAACAACAAAGAAAAATAAAATTTAGGGGATGGGGGAGACAGAGAGGCAGAGAGGGAAGGAGGGAGGGAGGGAAGGAGAGGTGGAGATGGAGAAGAGAGATGGAAACACAGAGAAACACATGAAAACAAAGAGGGAGACAGAGAACTAGACAGTCACAGGGAAAGCAAGTCACCTTGCTAGACCTTAGATCCCATGAGATTTTCATGGATCCCTGATTTGATCTGCTCTCTAGTCTGCCTCTGATCCCCACTGGAGTCTCATGTCTTGAAGAAGCCCAAGGATGTTTGCACTTGTGATGTGGTTTCTGATGGGTACCCTGTGAATTCACTGAAGCGGAACATGAAGAATGTAGGAACCAAGTTAATGGTTTTAGATTTTATTTAAATGGGCAGTTATGCCTGAGATTCATTCATGTGGAGTGGATGTCTTATTTAGTCGGGAGAATCGAATGAAGTGCAGCAATCTCAGGGTGGCCAGCAAGACCGGGGACAAGGAGTGTTCGTTCTTCCTAAATGAGTCTTTATTGCAAGAATGCTGCTTTTTCTCTGGTGCTTGTTAAATACTGTATTTATGCTGTGTATTTGTATACAGTGGGATTAAGGGACCAAACTGAATTACTGACGATGGTTGCTTGAAGGGGTGTTTGACTAGGAGATTTACACAGTGTTCTTAATAATCTTTTTTTTATTTATTTATAGAATGTTATCATTCCAAACGTACAGTGCTGCCATCCCTTAGGAAAGAGGCTTTCTATCTGAGGACCACTAGCTCTGCATGTTGATTTGAAAAGAGATAAAAGAGCATCTGGCCACCATAGTACAGGCTGCATACTCCCTCCCTCTTCATTATGCAGTGAGCCGATGCATTTTTTTCTTTTTTCCTATTTATACAAATAAAGAGAACGATTTGGGAAATATGTCATGCTGGCATTAAACACCACTAGTCTTGCTGGGTGGAAACGTACATGTTCCATTAACAACAATTATATTGTATAATTAAGGTTTTGGTCCCCAAAGTCTGACTCGGAAGCTTCCTCAAAAACCGATGGGTTTACCAAAGACATGTTAAAGTAAATATACCCCTCCCATCACCCCCCTTCAACTTCCCCCCCAACCGTCCCCCCACCCTCCCGCAAAATGTGCCACCAGTACCTGTGCCAATGGCTGGGTCTGCAATGAATGTGGTGTTCAAGTGTAGCTGTGGCTGAGATTAATATGAAAATAGAAAAGATGCTTTGAAGAGGCAGATGCCTGCAAGCAGAGACATCAGGGCATTCTGTGTTTTGGGGGCTCCCACGTATGGGGAGCACATGAAAGAAACTGGGTGCTAGGAGGTGATTTGGAACGATCCTTGCAGAATGAGGCTTTCCATGTCATCTTGTTACGCTGCCCTCCATTGTTCTTTTTGTAGGGCTTTCAGTTTAGGTTTAGGTGGAAATTTCCTGAGGTTTGTACAATCTTGGCACACACATATGTGTAAACAGCCATGGGGAAAGAGCTGATGAAGTTCAAGCCCTTGCACCTGGGGGTGCCTCTTGACCCTGTGGCCGCAGCGTGTTCCACTCTCCCAGCAGGTGGAGAGAGCTCTGACCTCTGTTTCATCAGTGAATGCTGCTGGTGGTGACAATAATGGATTTCCAAGGGCAACTGACACAGTGACAGGGTTTATAGATGACAGATGATGACAACACTCCCTGCTATCAGGTTTTTTCCTTTGATGACCACCTGGCTATCAATAATGGCCTCACCAGCCAAATCCTGCACTTCTACCTGTGGTTAAGGCTAAAGAAAAACAAATAGCTGAAAATCCTAGAACAGACTTACATCTTAACCAGGAGAAGAATTGATGGCCCAGGTGCCCCAGTGACGCAAATCAGGTGTAGGAGAGGAAGGAAGAAGTTTCGAATGAGACACACCTTAATCAGTGACACCCATCTGGTTAGACCCAAATTCTGGTAGATGGTCTGGTTCTCTTTGGTAGGAGTATGTGAGCACAGAAATAGTGTGAGGAGCAAGAAGGTTCATCTTCCTAACTTTGTAAGTGTGAACATTCTTTAAAGAAGTTGTGGCTGGAAAGGTTGAGCTGGGTGGCCGCTCCATCATTCCTGGATGGGTGGTATGTGGGTGCTGTTAGAACAAAGACAGAAGGCTCCACATGGAGTCACTTATGCCAAGCCCCACATCACCAAGCGGAGATTTAGCTATAGTTTTGGCTGTGTCAGCAATGCAGTCTTCAACCTGTCAGTCGGGAATCGCCTGATCAGCACAGTTAGGGAATCTGCCTGATAGACTCCTGCTGTTCCCTAAAGAAAGTGACTTTGCAGTAACCAGTCTGCTCTTTTGCCTAGTATCACTTCCTTTTCTGTGTTCCCGTCTGCCTGCAAGAAGTCTTTCACTTTGTACAGCTCCTCAGAGTTCACTTCTCTCTGCTAGATTGGATGCTGCCCCATTCATGGATCGTTGAATGAAGTCAATAAAGAGCTTTAAAATTTACTCAGGTGAATTTTGTTTTGTAACAGTGCCTATATGTGTTTCCTTGCTGAAGTGTCAAAATCAGGTACATTTTTTCCCAGAATTGTATGATTGCAGAGGTGCAATCCCTAGGCAGCCCTACAAATAATACATGATTTTGTATTTAGTTACTCTTCAGAATCCCTAGGAGAAAAATGGCTCAGGATAGAAAATGAAAGTATATTGAAAATTTTGGAAGACTTCCTGGAAATCTGGAAGCACGAGCAAGATGTCAAGGTGAAAATGTTAAGGTGGTTAAACAGATATAAATGGACAAACTCATACTAATGTTAAGGTGTATAGGGCAAAATGAACTATTTGGGGAGACCCCTGTGGCAGAAGCTATTGATTACTTATCCGAGAGTAACCAACCCCTTCTTCCTTCCTAGCAGAGCACTGCATTTGTTTAGCAACTGGGTTTATAGGAGCAACCACTATTTGGAACAGTGCACAGTAAGAATGTGGTTTGTGAAAAATCAGCACAATCAGAAAACGGTACCCATAAAGCAATTAAATAAAACGAGGAGGTTGGACGACATAGTGTTTTAGCTCCCAATTAGTTCTGACATGTCATGCTCTACTCCTTGGATCTTTCTGTCATGGAAGAAATCAGCAATAGCAAAAAAAAGTTTATGAAAACTTTTGGGCTACAGTACTGAGCAAACCTTGGGCACTGTGAGTGAAATGTTCTTTATTTGCAATTCACAAACTTGTGAAATTTAGACATTGGAATTCCTACTATAGAAAGAGATTGAAATATATTGAGATCTCTGCTTAAGCAGAACAAAAATTATAATTGAGAGAACTGTAAATTGTTTTCAATCGATATACTTTGTTATCACATTCTATTTAAGAATATTCATCCAAATGTCATCTTGAGCCAAGCTGTGAGCATATGTCATTTGCCATAAAAGTGGAGTAGATAATGTGCGTTTTCTGATTAGTAACTATCAATAAGTAGGTAGGGTTTACTGGAGAGACTTAGGCTATACTTTGTAATGTAGGGATGTACTTTATAATATACTTATCAGGCAGTGTCCTTTGAAATTTAACACTGGTAGCCTTGATAAGGGAGAACAAATGATGCAGTCTGGATGTATAGAGTTTACTATTAAAAAAATTAAAATTTAGGAAAGGTTAATTAGATACATATTAAGTTATAGGCATATTGGTTACCAGTGACAAGCAGTTCTCAGAAAATGACTATAATCATGGGGGGACCTTATTCCCAGGTTTTCCAAGTCTACTTCAATTTCAAATATACTGTCCTCTTGTGAGAACAATGTGAATTGATCTTTGGCTTAAGAAGTAAGGTCTGTCCGAGGATACCCCACGTGCATGAACTCTGCCCTGCAGCAAGCACTCAAGGTGCATGTGTGGGGCGGGGGGTGGGGGAGTGGGGAAGGAGGAGGCAGATGTAGGGGAATTGGGTGGAGCACCTGGATCCACAGCCCAGAGGGACCCTCCCCCTGGACCTCTCCATCCCTGGCAGTGGTCCCCCACTCTCTGGGGCACTAAGAGTGTTCTCCTCGGTCACACTACCCTTTACCTTCTCCTTCTGGGAAAAGGTTATAGGGCAAGTTTGGCCTCTTTGCTGATCTCTCCCTGCTTGAAACTTGGGCTCCGCCAGTCTTATGTATTGTTCTGTGATTAGTACACGGGAGACAACATGGGAGGAAAAGGTCTGCAGGGAGCTGTTGAAACAAGTATCTTGACGTATAGCCGGAAGAGTTGTGTTGGAAGAGGTTCTTCCTTCTTGACTCCTCAAAAGAGGAGGTAGGAGGGAAGGGACACATTTCATATTGAGAAGGTGACAATTACCTGTAGGGAGGGGACACCTGGAGAAAAAATGGATTTTAGAGGCAGTTAGACCTACGTTTGAATATTTTTCTCCCTTGTTGTGCAACCTTGAACTTGAACATTGCTGAATGTCAGTTTCATCCACTCTAAAAATGAGGATTAAGCCCTTGCACAGTTGTGGTCATCAAGGTGTAAGTGATGGTATGCCACGAAGATCCTAGCACCTGACTTGTAGTATTCAGTAACTACTGGAAAAGAAATCAAGGAGCCTGCTATCTGATGATCTAAAAGTGACATGAAAGTATGCCTTGAAAGGACACAAGTATGAGAAAAGGCTGCATTTTGATAAAATGTAACCTGAAACCTATTGGATAATAAAGTGAATTACAAGACATAGCAAACTCACGGATCTAATTGCTGTGCTGAGAGATGAGGCTTTTACTTTTATGATTGTGCTCTGAATTAGGAAGTTTCATTGATTAGGTTCCTGAGAAGATGGCTTTTTGATCTGATGGCCGTTTATGATTTAGCAGCAACGTCATTGAAGAGTTAGCGTCTTTTTCCCTTGTGTGTCTTGGGGTCGACCATGAATCTTACACTGAGAATCTCTCAAGTGAAAAACATTTTTAGGTATTAAATTAGAGGCCTTTCCAGGCATGGCTACTCAGTTTGTTACAAGCAGCAATGCAGAATCCAAGTTGATCTTCTGCCCTTTCTGCAATTTTCTCTTCAGCTTAAGGCAGCTCTGTGGAATTGTGTTTCTCTGTATGATGATTTCCTTGGCACTGATAAAGTTCATGCATTTTCTAGTTGTCCTATTTTTCTGCTCATTTGTTTTATTTCGTGACAATGGATCATTTTAGGAGAATAGTGTATTTTAAGTGAGTCACTAAAGTTGTCTGTGGGGTTGTTTTTCTCTTAAGAACCCTCAGGAATGGAGAGTTGAAAGTGACAGCGTTGGCACTTGAGTAGTATCGCTGAAGCAGGGATAACAAACATCATGGGCTGGTTGTTGACCACATCAATCCAGGTCATGAAACACAGAGCATCACTCTGGGCTGAAGGGTGAAAACACATCCAAGGCACCAGCAAGACTCTCAGCCTGGTGCCAAAGGGGACTGATGGAGAGTGGCCGTGTTGCCTTGGTGCTTGAACCCATCACGACCTTTGTTGAGATAGATGTGCGGAAGTGTGAGCTTTCCAGCCCTCCAGCTGCTCCTGAGATGCCTTTCCCAGAGGAGGGATGTTTCCTGGTTGGCAGTCTGGGGGCATATCTGGTGTCTAACTCATGAGAAAAGGATAGTTTTTAAAAAAAAAGAAAGTGAAGAACATCAGACTTTGGCCACTAGCCCAGACAAGGCTGCTTATTTGGAAGTCATGACTACTACTCCCTGATGTTATTTATTGCTTATGCGACATATGACTTGAATTTGGGCCACTTATTGTCAGGTTTCCAAGGGTGTAGATAATATTGGGGAAAACCACCTCAAATGAAAATTTTTTTGTAGATGAACAATGAGGATAAGGTCTTGGAATCAGCAATGAACACACTTATATTTTGCAACAGTTATAACAGCTGCTATGACTAATAATTGCAGGTTTTGCTGTTCTAACAATTGAACAAAACGATGGATGGTACTTGTTCTTCGGTGACTTTTAGCAACACCTCCAGCTGCTCTGTTGTCAGATATGGGCTGCAGCTGCTCCCGGTCAAAGATACACCATCCTGAGGTGCAAATTCACCTCTACTCACTCCTGTTTTTAAGGTTCTTAGCATACTTTTTTTCTGGGGCAGGAACCAACAAGTATCCTTTACTTGAGGTGGGGGTCGACACATACAGGTGGGCTCAGGAACAAGACAGTGGGAGAGATAAGGGCAAGTGTTTTTTCTAGACGGAGCTTCACCTGCTGCCCAAGTTGTCATCGTTTTTGGTTGTCCATGCAGATGACTATTCTACTGATGATAGATGCTTGAAATCACGTTATTCAGATGCCATCCTTGAAGAATTTTAATCCCATTTAAAATAAATAATTACCAATACTGTAACCTTTTATCTTTATGTTCATAATTATTTATCTATTCCAAGTAATATGTCAAGTGTTTCTTGGTATTGCTTAATGTGTCTGAAGAAAATATTAATGCCGTAAGGATTTACAGCAAACTAATAATCTAATTTTGTTCTCTTATAATGAAGTTAAGGTTAGATGACTGTCTGAGGTCACTATTCCCTCTTTCAGTGAACATTTATGTTGCCCCTTCTGTGTTCCAAGCATTGTGCTGGGGGCTATTGATGACAACAGAAGGGCAATGGGTAAGGCCTGATCTGTCTTCAAGGAGCTCATAGTCTAGAAGGGAAGCAGACCTGCATCAAAGAATCACAAACGAGTGTGGCATGTTGACTGCAAAGAGAGGCACAAGATGATGGGCAAGGCCTGGGACAAGGACCCTGAATCCCAGCCCAGCACTGTTGCTGCTACAGTGTTAGGGAGGACTTACAAGTTCTTGGGAAAAATAATACTTCAGTGATCCGAGAAACTCTTTACAGCTTAGAGAGCTTCATTAAAGCAGAGTTATTTATGCTTTTCTTATATACTGTTAGTTTCAAGCATTTATTAACAATCATTAATCTGCCTACCCAAATTAAGAACTAACTATGTCCATACATGCTTTTAAGTTCACAGTGGGCTGGATTTCACGTGCATTTTCTCATAGAACTCAAATAACCCTATGAGATAGAATGAGCTTAACTACTATTATCTCCGTTTTTCAGATGAGAGATCTGAGGCACAGAAAAGTTAAGGGACCTTCCTTAGGTCATTGGCGGATTGAAAGATGTGAATCTCGGTCTTTGGAACTGCTTGGACCATGAGTTTTCTTAGTCTATATTACGTAGAAGCTTCTTAGTCTTTTTCATAGGAGGGTTTACTAGGTATGCTGTGCTGGTCATAACCTCCTTTCGGAGACTCTGGTCCCTTGGATCCTGCAGTACATCACTCTGCATATTTCTTGTATATTTCTGATTTTTCTTTCCCTGTCTCCAAGGAGCTCTTCTACCTCTACCTGCCTGGTGAATGCTGGTGTCCCGTGGGGTCTGTCCCAGACCTGTTCTCTCACTCCACACCCTCTGGACAATTACACACATTGTTACGGCATCACTACCACGTGAAGTGACAATTCTTAAATCTACATCTCCTAACTCTAACCTCTCCCCCCAAGCATAAACGTAAATACACCAGTTGCCTGCTGGACAGCTCCCCTGATGTCAGCAAGTACTATCCATTCCCACTGAACTCTTTTTCCTTCCACTTGACACTGGAAACTTCACTCTTATTCCTAACTCACTGGTTTCAGCACCACTGATCCAGTCACCGAAGCTTAAAATCCATGAGCTTCTGTCCTCTTCCTCCCTCGTCACATCTAACTGGATCGCCACATCTTGATATGATCCCCTAAATATAATTTTTGAAATCTGTTCCCTCTTTCTCACTCATGCTGCCACTGCCTTGTATATTAGACGGATTCTCCAGTGTGTCTGTGGGTTTCTTGAGAGCATGTTGAGGAAAAGGGTGAGTGATACATCTACTCGTGCATTCCCTCACTAATTCACTCCACAAAAATTTATTGAGACAAATAAATCTCACTGCTACTGGGGAAAATTGGGTTGATCCTTTTGAGGAAATTAAAATTGACCTGGAAACCCTAGCCTTTTCTCATACTATCTAGGTTAATTAACTATGTATTACATAGCTTTCAAGTCTCAGCAGTTTCAGATTGGGCATTTAGCTGTTATGTAGGCAGAGAGCAAAGATTAAATGACAGTTCTTATCCATCTTTCCTAAAGTAACCTCTCTCATTGAGGCTTTGATTTAGAAGATGTTTTGGCCACTCACAAGTCACTGAGTTATCAGAGTTTTCCAAAAGCAAATGTACAAATTCCAAACTGTGGTAGGGTCTCAGCAAAAAATGTTAGTGTATCTATGGTAATTCTTTTCCTTCTTTGTGAACTTACGTGAAAATACTTATAAGTTATAAAATTAGGTCTTGTTAAAAAATATATTTATAAATATATTCAGTATCATATTTGTGGAATGGTCTTTTTTGAAATGAATCACAGTTGGAACTGTCTTGCAAATAAGCTAGCAAAAAAATCCCTGCAAAAGAATAGATTTCTTTTAGTTAGCCAGCTCCTCTGATGCATTTAAAATGTGATTCACTTTCCAAAATATTGAAGTACAGACATATTTCGGAACCATATACAATATGTCAAGTAAAGTTTATCTCTGATGTCTTATAGTGATGAGGAATTTATTAATGCTAAAGGATGGCCTGATGGTGAGGATTTATAGCCCCATCTTGGTAGGCCTAGAACTTTGATCCTTGGTTTATTCAAAGTTTATCAGGAAAAAGAAGTGTGGTGAATTAAAGACGATTACAAGTTTCTTGCCTTCCATGCCATTGAAGGATGGAGACTATTCTCTTCCTCTTGAACCCAGGATGATCCTATGACGCATTTTGACTGATAGAATGTGGCAGAAGTGACTGTATTTCTGAGGCTGGGACCCAAGAGTTTTGTGGCTTTCACTCTCCCTGCCTGGGATACACCCCTTTGGAAGCCAGGATCCATGTGAGCAGTGTGATGACCCCAAGACTAGCATGCTACAAGGAAGCCCAAGCCAGCCACATGGCACCAGGAGGCCCCGAGGTGCCCGGTATGTGTCTGGAGCCTTTTGGAACTTCCAGCCCAGTTGGACCACTTACTCAATGCCTCTGAGCACCTGATCAGACAGTGCTGCCCAGAGCAGGAAGACTACTCTGCTTATCCCTTTCTGAATTCCTGACCCATACAATTATGAGCAAGTAAAAATAGCTATTTTTAAGCCCCTGTGTTTTGGGATAGTTTGTTACACAGCAATAGATAATAAAAACAATTGGCTCACACCACCCACCATCTTTCCCCAAGGAAAGTTTACTTAGAAAACCAAATAGCCTGATGAATAAGAGAATCAGGGCAGAGAAAATGTTTTCAGGGATATCCAGGCCTACATTTCCCAGGCTTTTCTCACTGGATCCGGGTATCATCTCTCCTTGCCAGGCTGAGAAACCATTGCCTTCAATCTGTCTCCTCCTGAACACCATTTTCCCATTGTTATTAGATACTCTTGTCAACTCTTCTAATTAAGTTTTACATCAAATTATAACAGGTGTGTGTCAGGCAGTGGGTCTCCAGTAGACACTCAACAGGGCCATTCAACAAAAGTATAGTGAGTCCCTGCCTTGTATGCGGCACTGAGCCGGGAAGCCCAAATATGCAGATAAGATCTGATCCCTGCCCACACCAAGCTGATAGTTTATTAGGGGGACCAAAGTCACATTCAGATAATTACAGTTCATCTCAGACACTGATGCTTGCTTGGGGACATAGGAGTGCTCATCTGTGGCTTGGTGGAAGATTTTCTAGGGAGAGTGACATTCGATCTGGGCCTGGGGGAGCGAGGAGTTTGGCAGGAGGGGAAGTTCATCAAAGTCATTCCAACCAGAGGGAGCTGGGCGAGTGAAAGTTTCTGATGAGCTTTTGGGCCTGCACAGTGTCCACTGAGGCTGGGATGTCGCAAGAATTAGGGCCAATGGGACTGGAAAGATAGCTTAGGCTCTGATTGTGCAGGTCTTTTGATACTCACTTCTTTAGGACTTAGAAATTGGTCCTTTTAAAAATTGGTGAGCTATGGAAGGTTAAGGGGGAGAGGCCGTCACATCTGTGTTCATACACCATGGGTCATGGGTCTTCTTTTCCCTCCCATCCCATGTACTGGAGCCCTTCATTCATAGACTGATGAGACCACAGGGAAGGAAAAAATAGACAGCTCAAAGCAGGGCCTTAGAGGAAGGCTGCTTGGCAACCTGAGAAGTAGCTTATCGCTTTACTACTTAAAAACAGGTGAACGTTCAGATGCCTTTTGTTCAATTGTTTTAAGAGCAAAAAGACTGCCCAACTCTTAGAAAGTGTAATATTTGCAGAAAGCAAGAAAATGTCACTGTGGGGAGATATTTTTCCTTGTCCCAGAGATCAGAGTAGGGATGGTTCCCCAAGCTCTCAGAAAGGTCTTCGTTGTCGGGGAAAGTAGTAGTTTTTCAACCTGTGTCGTGTGCCAGGAATAATTCCATATTCTCTCAGTCACCAATTAAACATTGCTTCTTGGCAAGTGTCCCCTTTCGCCTGAGTTTATCTCGAAAGAATTCCCTGAGGTGTTAGTAAGCTGCGCTTATTCAAATTTCTGCGGTATGATTGTTGACAAGCAGCTCGCTCTCTGGTGCTGTTTCCTGTGAGAAGTGCTAAGAACTTGAAAACAAGGTTGAGAATCTGGGTTCTGTCAGTGACCTGCTGAACTCGACATCCTGGGGGTAAAGAGAGGGTCTCCCCCTGCCTTTGAGGAGCAAATAGTGTAGCCGGGCGAAAGGATGTGGCAGGATGTGGATGTACAGGGGGAAGGATCTTAACTGCCACTTATTTAAGAGGTTAAGTCTATAAATTTTTCCTTTTGTATTATTTATTTTGGGGTTTCCATATCAGAATTAGGCTAGATCTTTAAAAAGATTTGGAAAGCCTTTTATTTTTAATGCCACGGAATATTTTATGCAAATTATCTGTGGAATTATCTGTGTCTTAACTATACGTGCACAGCTGGTGCGAATACCATGTGGGTCTGATAACCCTTCTTGGAGATAATTTGTTGAAAGCTACCCCCCCACCCTGCTTCTTCACTAATTTATTTAGGTTTTCTGCTTATTCCCAAGGAATTTTTTGTGGATCTTTTTTTTTTTGAATTTTATTTTATTTTTTTACACAGCAGCGTCTTATTGGTTATCTATTTTATACGTATTTGGTGTATATATGTCAATCCCAATCTCCCAATTCATCACACCACCACCCCCGCCCCGCTTTCCCCCCATGGTGTGAATACATTTGTTCTCTGCCTCTGTGTCTCTATCTCTGCCTTGCAAACCAGTTCATCTGTACCATTTCTCTAGATTCCACATATATGCGTTAATTAATATACAATATTTGTTTTTCTCTTTCTGACTTACTTCACTCTGTATGACAGTCTCTAGGTCCATCCACGTCTCTACAAATGACCCAATTTCATTCCTTTTCATGGCTCAGTAATATTCCATCGTATATATGTACCACATCTTCTTTATCCATTCGTCTGTCGATGGGCATTTAGGTTGCTTCCATCACCTGACTATTGTAAGCAGTGCTGCAGTGAACACTGGGGTGCATGTCTTTATGAATTATGGTTTTCTCTGGGTATATGCCCAGTAGTGGGATTGCTGGGTCATATGGTAGTTCTATTTTTAGTTTTTTAAGGAACCTCCGTACTGTTCTCCATAGTGGCTGTATCAGTTTACATTCCCACCAACAGTGCAAGAGGGTTCCCTTTTCTCCACACCTGCTCCAGCATTTATTGTTTCTAGATTTTTTGATGATGGCCATTCTGTTTCAACATCTGTAAAATGGAAATAATAACCCCTAACCACCAAGATTGTTGCAAAGATATAAATCAATAACAGTAAATGAAAAAAATAGGTAAGATGCCTTGCAAGCTGTAAAGTACTTTGAACATGAACGTTACTTATGCAACAAGCATTTGTCAAGGGATTACTATGCACATAAACTGTATTAAGGGTTATAGCAATTTACCAGGTATATCTTTAAATATCTCATACCATTTTAGACTGTCAGTTGAGAAGTTTCTGTGGGAAAGCCTTTCTCTGAAATAACTATTTTATATAGTATTTTCCCTTTATCCCATTGGCTGGATTTAAGAGATAGATCAGGATTGTAAACATCAAGGAACATGAAGGTTTTTCAACACTTGCTTCTTGCTTTTATTAATAAAAAGAGAACTGTGCCAAGGGTGTATGCTTCACTGAGGAATAATGAGAGAAAATTGTTCACGGGCTTACTTGTTTAAGTGCAATTAGGCTAGCCTGTAATTTTTGTATTAAATTGCTTGGTAGTGGGGAACCATTATTTGGAGCTACTCATTAAATAAATTACCTACATTAAAGAATTTTCCCTGATTACAAACTCAGGGAGCAAGGATGTCGTTAAAACTCGTGGTCTCTTAAAGTAAAGAATAATGCAAGGTTGGTGAACAGGTAGCCCTGGACCCTGGCTGCATGGCCCATGGAAAATGTTGATTAGACCTGAGAGCTCATCAGAAGAAGAAATGACTGTGAGGCTTGGGACCGGGGTGCTCCTGACGCTCTAAATGTGTGTGACCTTTGGCCAGCATGTCAGCTCCCCCAACCCAGTTTCCCTTTCTCTCTAAAGAGGAGGAATAACATCCATCTGGACTATTACACAGGGATGTGGTAGAGATCTAATTCAAAATGCAAATTATAGAAAAAGCTGATTCAAAGAGGCCTGGCAAGTTCTTCTCAAATGTCAGTGTATATAGAATCACCTGGGGATTTTGTTCAAATGCAGATTCTGGTTCAGGAGGACCCACATTGTGGTCCTGATTCTGCGTTTCTGACAAACTCCCAAGTGATGCTGATGCTGCTGGCCTACATACAGATCACACTTTGAGTACTAAGGGGTTCAACAGTAGAGGTAGTTTTTTAGCCCATTAAATTGCAAGGTCCAGGAATAAAGATTGGCCTCAGTTTAGGCTTGTTCCAGCTGCTCAGCAGTGTTATGAAAGTACTGGTTTCCTTTTGCTTTTTCCTATGTTCTGTAATGTCAGCTTCACCTTGTGGCTGGCTCTCCGCATGGTACTAAGGCGACTGCTTGCAGTTCCTGGGGCTTTGGTTCAGACATCCGTGGTTGTGGCCAGCAGAAAACTGTGTTCACAATATTGCCAGCCAAAGCCCTACGATTCATTCCGACAAAACAGATGAAATAAACTGATTGGCTTAACCCAGGTCATAGGCTCTACTTGTGGGGCTGGAAGTGGAGTGAAATTCCCAGAACCAAATGGAAATCAGGGCTATGGAAAGGGGAAAACAGATGCTGGAGAGGCAGCCAAGGAATGTCCTTTCTTAGAGTGTTTATCAAATCTATTTTAACAAATGTGATGTATTAACATGAACTGTCATAAACAGATAGTTTGCACACATCCCTGTCTGATTTAGAAATCTTCTTTGAGTCAAGAAATATCAGTTTTTGTTAATAGCAGATGTGTTTTGGAGATCACAACACTCTTTTAGAGATTCCCAAGACATTTATATTTATTGATAAATTTAATGTAGCTTGTGTTAACAGGAGTCACTAAGAAGGGTTGGAGGGAATAACCTCTTTATAAAGAGATCAGAAAATCCACAGCACAGGGAAATGCTTTTAAGGTGTTTTGTAGTTTGGTTTTTAAATATAATCATAAATTTAACTCTGCTGTCTGGCTGGACTTGGAGGGGAATAAGGGAAATATGGATGAAACGATTGTAGCACATGAGAATACCAAGAGAGTGATTGGGGATGGGGCCGCCCTCCCCAGGACAGAAGGAATGGCTTGTTGATTAAGACGAAACAAATTAAGTTTATAAGAGTTATTCACGGTTAGTGATGGTGAACTTCTTGCTAATCTTGCCATTCTTATGCCCAAAGCTTTCACAATATTGTTGTTTTACCACATGCTTGTCACCCAACCAGCAGACAAGAGCTGGGAACCGTTTGTGTTGGGTCTGGAATTTACCATGGAAAAGATGCCAGGGCTGAAATGAAGTTCTCATTAGGAAATTTCTCTCCATAGGTGGACTTGCCCCAGTGCCATGATGGCAGTGATGTCACCATGCTGTCAAATAAACTCAAGATTAATTCTGAGAAAGCAAGACTCCTAACCAGATTGTTTCTCCCCAGTGCTAAGAGCACTGAAGTTGACTGCTGGCTTTGGAACTTTGTGTACAGATAACTCAAACAGACAGAACCCACGAGTTTGCTGTATAGGGCAATGTCTGTGTAAATGATAGGGTTGGCCATGGCTGCGTGTAGATGTGGCACAAACTGGATGAGGCTATAGATCTGGGTGGGGGCCCCTGCAAAGCCTAGTTATCTTTTAGGTAGTATGTAATTAACAGTTTAACCTTACCCCAAGAGTTTTATCGAAATGGAGGGTAAACTTGAGAACCCAGAACTTGCAGTCAGAAATGGGGGTGGTCTTGTAGGCGATACCCTTTAGCTTTGCAGTTGGCATCAGAAGTGTGAGTCCCTAGAATGAGCCTCACTCACTGAAATGTGTGATTTGGGAAGAGAAAAGACGAGAGGCCCGGGATGAATCTTTGATTCCTGCATGGCTTCCTGTTCACCCATTGTAGTGGGCTCTTGTCTAACACTTGGAAATGAATTATCTGAGGAGGCAAAGCAAAACACTGTATCGGGAAGGGGCGCCCGGGCGGAGAGCAGCAGGGCAAGGGAAACCAGGAGAACTGCTCTGCCATGTGGCTCGCAGTCTCAGGTTTTATGGTAATGGGGTTAGTTTCCAGGTTGTCTCTGGCCAGTCATCATGCTTGGCCCATAGCCTGACCCAGGGTCCTCCCCGGTGGTGTGTGCATCTCTCAGCCGAGATGGATTCCAGCGTGACAGTTTCTGGGAGGTCGGCAGGACATATTGTCTCCTCCCTCCTCCTTTCGGCCCCTCTAGGATTCTCCTGGTTAGTTCTCAGGAGCAGCACCGTGTTCTTTATTGGGACTTCCTGTTGTGAGACAGCTCAGGCAAGTGATTATCATCATGCCTGGACAAGGCGGGCAGTTCAGTCAACGGTTCCCTAAGAGTTGTGCTGGGATCAGTTACTACATGTAAACGTTACCTGTGGAATTTAGAGATGAGTCCACACCCCCAGGAGTTAGCTCACTGGATGCATAAGGAAATGTAAAATAGTAAGAAATAAGCTAAATATACAATGCCTTGGCTATTATTGTTCATAATAGCTAAAATGAAAATAAAGAGCTCTGGGTCAGATCCTGACTGTGAGCCCATCTCAGATTTCAGCCAGCCTGAGCTATGGTTGCTAGCTTCAGGGCTGCTACCAAAGGGGAATTTTGCTGGGACAACAAGTAGTACCTCTAGGTTGTCCACGTGGGTAAGAGGCGAAACCAAGGAAGTAGTGAAACCAGGGGGTATACGTGAAGGAGTCGTTTCGTTTTGTATTGATATTTTCAGCTTCCTGAAGAACCTTTACTAAAATAGGTTTTGAGTGACTAACTTAGAGTGGTATCTTTGGTTTTGGATACTGCAGAGTAGAAGAGCATGTTTGGGTTAATACAGGACCCAGCTCGCTACTGAGCAACCACAGATGGCTATATGTGATCCAGAAACACAGCAAGTTATTTCCAAAAGGACAACTAGCCTGGTGGACTGGATAAAAGCAGCTACAAAGTGAGTTTATCCTAAGAAAGGAGACTGTCCAACTCTCCCTTTAAATGTGAAGTGGAACATCCCAGATGAAACAGCTGCGATGCTTCATATGCAAGCCATGCTGAGATTGTTGGGCTATTCATCCACTGAATATACCCCTTACCCAAGGCATAGTAAACGCTGTGATTAAAGGCACCCCTTTGGCACGGACACCCCATGGAACATTGCTGCTCTGATATCGAGCAACAGTTTGAGAAGCCCTGTCAGATTTGTTGTCTCAGCTTCCCTTACAGATTTTACAGATGTTAGGAAATTAGAGTGATTCTCAAGGAAATGGGGAAAGACAAAGGGAAGAGTCAAGGGAGTGGACTCAGCAGAGTGGAAATCTTTAGATGGTTGTTGATAAATGGGATGAATAAAGCAGACATTGATGAGTTGAAACAAAGGTCTTAATGCAGCACTATTGGAGGTTGGGTGGACCAGTGGAAGCCCCTGCTGGTTCCTACTTTTCAAAGGGCCCTAAACAAATCTTCTCTATTTAACCCCTTCTGGAAGAATTCGAAAAGCTGGAAGGCAAAGCTGACAATGAGAAACGTGACCTGGAATCACCTTGGATAGTGTGCTGGCATATTAATCAGGATGGAAACTGACAGAAGAGCCAGCGTCCCCCACCTGGGGACCCAAGGCCATATGCACATGGGTGGGTAAATGGGCAGTGGGGTTGAAGGAGAAGAGAATGTTTGGGGGCTTCTTAACATGGGATTCCAATGCACTATGATTCCAAAATCTGTTGGGAAGTCCTAATAAGATGTACAGTGAGATTGGGAGGACATGGAGATGCAGTGGTTGATGGGACTAAAGTGAAAATTTGGATTAAAATTGGAATGTGAAGTGGTTATTTAATGTGAAGGGATTGGATTTTCTTTATCTGAACATGACTTCCAGAGGTGGGAAGTTTGGGTAAAAATAAATGACAAATATAGAGAAGGAAAAAGGGTAGCTGAGGATAAAGGAATGAGTAAATGGGTTCTGCAGTGAGGGAACTCCCATATTACTTAGGTGACTTGAAAGAGGCTCAGAGCAAGAGAATAATATTATCTCTAAGCTCACCTGTACCAGATGCCCAGAAAGGTGAAGCTACATGTTTGCCAAGACCACCCCTGCTTTGGGAACCTCACAAAACTGAATAGAAGTCTGTAAACCTGAGTGGTGTCACTGTGGGAAACATTTTGGTCGTACAAGGTGATGATGAACTAGACTGAAGGTTAATGAATGAGTAGAATTCTAGTAATGTGCCAACAGCTTTTGAGTCTTATTTTTCAAGTTACATCTGCTACAAAGGATATCATTTGGGAAGGAATTTGTGGGAACTTCTCCCTAACGGGCCGTTGGACCATGTGGAGTACAGCTCCCAGCCGACTGATCATTGTGTAACTCTAAACCTGGGTGATCGAATGCTTAGAAAGTTTCCTGGCTATAACGGTGGCAGGACCAGTATACCACAGAGTGCTATGCACAAATATGTATTATGCTTATTTTTTGCGGATGGAAAGCTATTACACAGAATAGAAAAAAAACATTGGGTTCCTGATGGGATTAGAGTAATAGGTACCACATGATGGGTCTGAAGTCCCCTGGAAACAGTCCCAGCTTGAGATGGGGAAGGCTGTGGGTGACCTTATGGCATACTCAAACTAAATGACATCTGGCTGTGACACCACTCATCTAACCCTAGAATGGAGGACCCAATATTTGGGGTACAAAACATGTATACTAACTGCACTCAGGTCGTTAGTACACAATGGCAACAGCATGTATGGTGAATTAAACAATACTGGACCACAGGACAGAAAAGGACTTTAGGGGAGAAAGTTCTGGTCTAGGCATCTTGGGACAAGCTGAATTCACTTTTTATGAGGAGTGGCATTCAGAGGAAAAGTAATTTTAACTAGAACGAGCAAATTAGAGGGATTCTCTTCCAGGAGGCAGGAAAGGGATGGGAGTGAACCTGGAAAGAAGATAAAGCTTTAGTGAAGTGGGTCAGGCAGACTCAACAAATAGTGCTGATAATGCTAGGATACACTGTTTGTAAAAGGCTTGTACTCTTACCCAATAGGACCTCTTGACTATTTTAAGACAGATGAAGGGGCAGTAGCCATGGGGCAATGGCCCTCCATTCCAGCAGCTGGGGCTCAAGGGCACAGCAATGGAATCTTATGGCCCTCCAAACCTGTGGAGTTCTCTGGCAGCATTTGTAATGTGCAGTGATACACTATATCTGCCCTCACCCCTAGGATAGATTAAAAGACATATCCTGTAATACAGTTAGCAGAAATAGGAACTGTTCTGAATACCACCCACGTCCTGCCTGTGGGAGGGAGGTGGACCCTGCTGTATAGTAGTGCACAATGGAAACTAGTCTTAGTACAAGCCTGTGAACTGAGACAGGGTAAATGGCTTTGACCCCAACTAACTTGGACCCTGTAAATAACCAAATCATGGCCAACGTAATGACACCTGTTCATGGTAATAATATGGGCAAGGATAGATTATGTTGGAAGGCATAGCAAATACCTCTGTAATTTTAACCGCTTTTGTTATATAATGAAACAGAATTGTACCATGACCATACTCTAATATGATGTAACATTGGCGTTGTTGGTAAAATTTGACTACCTTATGTAAGTCAGTCTTATGATTATACTGATATTGATAAACAAACATATTGAGAGATGTAGTTAAAGCCTCTTCAGGATATAAATGGAAAATGACTGCTCTGAAGAGCTAGCCATTGGATAATTGCTATGCTAAATAGTTTTGTACAAGTTTATCATGATGTACAAATAGCAGTAGATCAAGGGAGGAAACAAGTAATAAATTTAGTACAAATATATGAAAATGTATGTAATGACTTTATAGGATGGATTAATTTCTTTAAATCTGCCCAACACTGGTTCCTCCAAATGTTAGGCATATTCATACTGATTCTGTTATGGTGTCTGTCATATAAATGCTTTCCTAAATGTAGACGCTCAAATATGGTCATTTGGCTTAAGAGAGCCTTGGCCAAATGCCAGGGGGTGGCCTGTGTGTTTAACAGGGGGAGGTCTGGACTTTGCCCTCGTCTCCTGGGAGGTGCTCTCTAGGAAGAGTGTCTGTTTACCTGGGGGCTTTGGGCAAAAACAGTCTAACAATGTGATTTATGATGGGGACTTTGAGCTACATGATATCTGCTCTACCTCTGGAGGATCTGAAGGTCAGCCCTGTGTGCAGTCAACCAGGTCTCCACAGTAAAAACTCTGGACACCGAGGCTTGGGTGAGCTTCCCTGGCTGGCAATATCCTGTGCGTGTTGTCTCAAATCATTGCCAGGGAAGTTAAAACTGTCCCTGACTCCGTGGTGACAGGACAACTGAAAACTTCATGTTTAGAAACCTCCTGAGCTCTGCCTCGTGTGTCTCTTCCTTTGGCTAATTTAATCAGTATCCTTTATTCTTTCACTGCAATAAAGCATAACCACAGTCATTATGGCCTTCAGTACATTCTTCTAGTGAATTACTGAGCCCGAGTGTGGTCTTAGAAACCCCTCTACCCTGGGCTTCCCTGGTGGCGCAGTGGTTGAGAGTCCGCCTGCCGATGCCGTGAACGCGGGTTCGTGCCCAGGTCGGGGAGGATCCCACATGCCGCGGAGCGGCTGGACCCGTGAGCCATGGCCGCTGAGCCTGCGCGTCCGGACCCTATGCTCCGCAACGGGAGAAGCCACAACAGTGAGAGGCCCGCGTACCACAAAAATAAATAAATAAATAAATAAATAAATAAAATAAAAGAAACCCCTCTACCTTGCAGTTGGTATCAGAAGTGAGGACATTCTTGGGGACTGTGCCCCCTAACCTCACAGGTGGATTTTATAATTTTATTCTTGTATCTAACAACACCATCCACTTTCAGATATGCCTCTGCTAGAAACATTATCCTTTAAATGGTTCCTTAAGTGCCATTACAACTATGGTATAATCTGTACTAAAGCACCATGAAGATGTTAATACAGATGCGTGTGTGAATTAAAAAGTGACTCTAAATGCTTAGTAACCAATTTACTTCACATTAATAATTCAGCTATTTTTATTTGTTTCTAAACAAAGAGCAAAGGGGACCCAGCCCACAGAGTAGTTGTAATAGTGTGCACAATTTTTATTAAACCAAAATAAAATCTTTTAAAGTTCTCAGCTTATGAAAGTCACTCAGATTCATTTCTTTTTTTCCCGTCACATGTCTTCTTTTTGAAAATTTCTCTCAAACTGATAGAAACTGCCATGCCCTTCCATCCTACATCTCATTTTGGGGCAAAAGGAGAAGACATCATTCGGTGTCCTTAAATGGTAATACTTTTAATTGGAAAACTAACCCACCCCTAACTAGAGTAGCGTTTATTCTGTTCCACCTGTTTCAAGCAAGTGCAGTAAAGTGATCAGAGATGAACTAAAAAGGAAGAAAATGCAAGGCATGCTACACAAATAATTTTCAAAGACCCTTAAATTGTGAATTTTGAAGATTTTCATGCTTGACAGTACTGGGTATCTGTGCTTCACAAAGCCCTTTGCAAAGCAATATTCTTGGCTCCCATTTGGTAACTGGCAAAAAACAAACAAACAGAAAAGAAACAACACTCCCCCCTTATCCAATAGGACAAAACCAGGGGCAGGGCAATAATGAGAAGTTATTCAGAGTCACGGAGGAAATCATGAAGAGTGCCAGATTCAGAGCCAGTCCCCTGGGCAGCATTTTTCCGTTCTTCCATTTTTGCTGCCTAGATATTGGATTTCAGTTGGGGTTATTTAACTTACAGGCCGATCATATATTCAGCTTTTTCAGAATGTCACAGGCACTTTGCTACAGATTCAATGCTTTCTCTTTTAACTCTCCATTTACTGATTTCCCTCCGTCAGCACTAGAAAGAAAAATCACCTGCTGATGGTTTGTGGGCAAAGGATTATTTTAAGAAGAATTAAAAAAAAATTATAGACAAGTCTGAGAAACATTTCTATCTCAAAAAGCAATGTTTTCAGACTTGTTGATCCCCAGCTTTTACCTAAGTGGTATTACAATAAAGTAATTTATAATATAAAAGTTATATAATAAATATGGAATAAGTATATACTAAAATAATTTTAAAATACACACAATTAAAATTGGCATTTTTTTTACACTTAAAACCCTTACAGAAACATAAAACAAATAGAATATTTCACATTATATACCCCTCAAAAAATCCATCCAAAAATGAAATTCAGAATATCATTGTGACATTCATGTGGTTGGTGATTTTTTTTTTTTCTGGAAGGAAATCCCCATTGTGAAATAACTGTGGTGCTGAGTGCTACAGCTTAGATATTTGTATATCTCTGGCAAGCATTTACTACCGGGTGCTGTGTGACAACTCAGTTCCCTCTTCCTCTTCTCTAGTGACACTCCTGAACAAATGTTATTTGCATGTCTGTTGGTCTTCTTGTGGCATGGAGCACATCGTATGCTTACCAAGGGCACATCAGTTCTTTTCACATTAGCTCATGAATGTCAAGAATGTCATTACTCAATGCCGATGAGATTCCGAAGTCTCCTGATTGTACTAGATGATGAGTTGTTTATTCACATAATCTAGAATTTACCTGGGTTAATTTTTTGATAATCATCAAAATGCAAACACAAAAAGTAAAACTCTTAGAGGCAAGCCAGGGACAGCAAAGTGTATATCACTTGGACTCCAGAATCCATGAACCTGGCTTGAGAACCACTCTTAAAGATGCCTGTGCATTTTGACTTAATAATACTTCATCTACTAATAGTTCTCATCATGAGGTAATTTAAATATTCCACTGAGTTGTTATAAGAATTAATTAAATAGTGTATGTGAAAATTTTTTGCGTATTATAAAACATCATAAGTATGTAGTCATTTTTTTCTACCTCTTTCATTTCCTTTTTCCTCAAAGCCTTATGTAATACACATACAGAGTCTTACTGATATAGTCCCCTTAAAAATTTTGTTGCCTTGGTGTTTTTTATTAGTGTATTGATCAGCAGTCATCCATTACTTCAGAGGCAAGCTTCATCTGATTGTTTACCACACTGACAGAGAGATACTGATAGACTTCATGATTTCCTGGATGTTTGACAAAGTGTTTGAAATAACAATGATCCCAAAAGTGGAATTCTTGCAGATTTCCTTTGGAACCCTAGAGTTTCAGTGTATTCCATGGACTCTGATAATTGTGCTGCCCGTAGGGAAATACCTGGCATGGTACATGGTACTCAGGACTGTGTGTGTAGGAGACAGAAATACTTCATAACAGTCTCTGCTAATGGTACTTACAGGCGAAGGGGAAAAAGAACGAACCATCAGGACGTGTTCTGCACCAGACACTTAATAGGCACTATCTGTATTGTTGGCATAATTTCCCCCTTGTGCAGGGAGAAAACTGAGACTTGGAAAAGTTCAGTAATTTGCCTAAAGACCCGGAAGGTTATAATTTCCAGGTCCATATTATTTCCCTGATACCTGCCTGTGGAAGCACGAGTGAGAATGCACAGGGCACAGACCAGGATCTTGGGCAGAGGAGACAGAGCTTCCCAGGCTGATGTCTGCCAAATCACTTGTGGCCTCAAATCCAGTTTTCCAAAAGCAGTATTTACTACTGCTGACAACCCTACCTTCCTTAGTTTGATCTGTTTTCTCTCTACCATCAACACTGTCTTAAGTGGTAGCTTCTTCCCAGAAAACTAATTTGAAGACTTGCTCTGACACTGGTCTTTTCTCTGTTTATAGAATTGACCTGGAGTTAGAGGCCTGCGAGTCCTTGATATTCAGCCCAGGTGTGGAGGCAGTTTGGCCTCCACCATCCAGCTTGGGCAGCCTTGATAGCACAGCGACAACAAGACAAACGCTAACATTTGCTGATGATTACGATGAGCCAGGCACCGTTCTAATTGCCTTGTATGTATTATTTGATTTAATCCTCATAACAGTCCTCTGTGGTACCTATTAATGCCATTTTACAGGTGAGAAAATGGAGGCACAGAAAGACCGAGCAACTTACACAAGGTCATACAGCACAGCAGACTACGACCCATTACATCCCTAGGGCTCTGGGTTGCCTTTCTGAGCAAGCTTGGGTAGATTGCTATGACCGTGGGTTCCTGCGTGTGTGCTGTGTTTACCTAATCTCTTGCCTTGGGTTGCAAGGTGCTTGGTCCAGGACTCAGGTGTTCCACTCTCCATGTGGCCCCCACGGTACGGAGAAGTTCTGAACAAACAGGTTGTGTTTAGTGAACAGGGTTGACTTTTCCTACATGAAGCACTGATGTCCAAGTGCCTATTTGTGAAGGCAGAGAGAAGTAGCCCATTCTTAGTGGCATGTTGATGCCTCAGTGTATGTATATCAAAAGGGAAACCAGACTTTGACATTCAGTACTGTTATGGGTTAAATTGTTTTCCCCCAAATTCATATGTTGGGTTTCTACACCCTCCACTCCCCGACTGCATACCTTAGAATATGACTGTACTTGAAGACAGGATCTTTAAAGAGGAAATTAAGTCAAATGAAGTCATGAGGGTGGGCCCTAATCAGATTGGTGTCCTTATAAGAAGATATTAGGACACTGACAGACATAGAGGAAAGACCATGTGCAGAAACAGGGAGAGGATGGCCATCTGTAAGCCAAGGAGAGAGACCCTCCGAAGAAACCAATCCTGCTCACATGTTGAGACACAAATTTCTGTGGGTGAAGCCACCTGATCTGGGGTGCTCAGTTATGGTGGCCCTAGCAAACTGATGCAGGTACATTTGGGCAGAAGGATGTAGGGTCTGCCTCTCTTGGCTAGTGGTAAAGGGAGTCTTGGGAACATGGGCTGCAATTTGGGGTATACACAGCACAATTCTGGAGGTGCTCTCTCTTCTGCAGGCCTGGCTGGAGAGGAGGATATGAACTGGGGTCAGTAGAGGAGGGAGGTTTCGTAATAGCCTGACACCAGATTTTTAGAGCATGTTTACTTGTTCACTAAAGAAATACCTAATGACCACCTCTCTATCATGTGCTCACCCTGTGCTGAACCTTGGTGACAGATGGTGACCCAGATGGACCACATGGAGGCCCCAAAAACCTTACAATACAGAGGCTCAAGTAGTTGTAATAGAGCGTGGTCAAGGCTGGGCTCTGTCCTGGGGGGCAGCACGTATACTGTTGTGTGTAGGGGGAAGGCTCGTCAGAGCAAAAGCATCAACGTTGGGACCTGAAGGTTGGATGAGGAAAAGCTAGCCCAGCAGGGAGGAGAGCACAGAGAGTTACAGAGAGAGGATAGATAGCTCTGAGGTCTTGCTGGTGAAGGAGAGAATGACATTTCAGGAAATGAAAAAAAACATTTTTTTTAAATTAAAAATTTTTTTTTCCAGTTTTATTGAGACACAGTTGACCTATAATGTTGCATAGAAGGTGTGCAACAAGAGTTGATATACGTATATATTACAAAATTATTACAATAAGTTCAATTAACATCCATCACCTCACATAATTACAAACTTTTTTCATGTGGTGAGAACTTTAGCAAGTTTCAAATATACAAGATAGTCTTGTTAACTATAGTCACCATGCTGTACATTACATCCCCAGAACTTATCTTAAAAGAAAGATAACTTTTTTATCTTAAAAAAAAAGTTCAATATGGTTAGAGAAGCACATGTCATGAGCGGCAGGGAGTGGTGGATTGTGGAGGGGTAAGGCCCCGAGCTGGGCTGGGCCAGTGGCATTGAGGCATATGCTTCCTTAAGACAACTGGAGGTCACTGAAGGATGCTGTGCTTGGTCACTGGTGTGTTTGTGTGTGTGTTCTCTCCAAAACTAGCTCAGATCCAATAACAAAGCCGGGAGCACCAACCAGCCTGTAATAACAAATAATGATAGTTAACATTTATGGAACTTTTCTATGTATAAATCACTGTTTGTGTGTTTTGTATGCACCATCCCCCCTTTTTTGCTCACCGTGTTTCCATGAGAGATGTGTTACAATTACCCCTGTTTTACAGATCAGGAGACTGAGGTCAGAGAATTTAAACTGTGAGACCACAAAGTCAGGCTGCAGAGCTGGGACCCCAAGCCACGGCACTGCTCTGTCATGCATGCCTCTTATCTTTCCAATTTTCTTTGACTTGGGATTGAACCTGTCAGGAGGATAGATACACCCATAATTTATTCTGTCACCTAGTACTTCACCGAGCAGGGAGGGACACAGGATTTGAGGGCTGCCACAACCAGTTTGTAAAATTTCAGCTTCTACTCACCCCGGTTGATGAGCTGCTGCCGTGGCTGCTTTCCCTTTTCAGGAAAAGCTTCTAGATAACATCCAGTCGAGGAGGCCTTGTTCCAGGACAATGAACTACCTCCTTCTTCAGCTTAGAGCAAGCTGAATACATTTACCAGTTCCTCCTAGGCACTAGGCCTCGCCAACCCATGTGAATTTGAGTGTGTTCTGCACACAGGCAAGTGTCAAACTCTTATAGGCCTGCATGAACGTTCTAGGCCCTGCATCCCTAGAGAAGCAGAATCTTTTCCAAATTTCCCAAAGATTCTTCTCCCCGCAGTCTCTGCGGGCTTCTTCCTGGCTGGTGGACGCTTAGTCTCACGTTCACTTTCTCCAAGTGAAACAGATACTATCACCCAGGAGGTTATGGCTTTCTGTTCTTTTCTTTCATCCTCTCCTTCGTGTTTTTGATCTTAAACCTAGATGACAGTCTAAGGTGTTGAGATATTAATTTATACCTTCGCTTTTGGAGCTAGAGGAAGCCTGATGGAATTACTAGTGTATCTCCTGCCTCCATCCCAAGAAGCAAGTCAATTTTTGTTCCGAGTTTTGAGCTCCCAACCTCAGGGAGTTGTTAAGGGCTTTTGTGTCAGGGCCACAAAGAGACGTTATATATTAAAGTTGTGTGACTTTAGGGAGTTACTTAATTTCTCCAAGCCTCAGATTTTCCCATCTGGAAAATGGGAATAATTATAGTGCTATCTCACAGACTTGTCAGGAGGATAAAATAAGGTAATGCCTGGAAAGGCCTATAATATAGATTTAGATATTGGGGGAATCCTGCATGATAGGACTACACTAGTGGCACTAAATATAGCTATTGGTATTGCTTTTGGGGTCCACACTGACTAATGCATAACTTGTTTGGAAGGTCCATGACTGGGGGTAAATGATGGCCAGCCTTTGGGTGGATGAAAGAGTTTGGTCACTGGAGTGGCGCAGATTGGAGATTAAGTAAGAGGTGTGTTTTTTTGGTGGGGTCCACAATTTGTGGAGAACTGTGCTCTGCTCATGAGCTATGTCCTTCCATGGGGTGGGAGGGACTATAGCCTTTAAATGATGAGGCCCTGAGTAGTGTGGTGATGGTGGGAACCAAGGGAAGGCCTCTCCAGGGCCCCACCAGAGTGCCAGCACCCGCTGCACAGCCATGTCTAGATGCTGAAAGGATGATGGTAAAGATGGGAGACTGAGCACTGAAGGTCTGGTTCCTTCCTCAATTTTCTGTACCCACTTCAACTCCTGATTCCATTGAGGGACAAGAGAGCTCCAGGAATGATGGGCATCTAGCCTGCCCTGAGCCACTGGGCCTCAGAGATTTGATTTGATTTAGAGAAATAAAAATATGTGACATTTTTTGCATCTGAGCATTGCATCCCAAACTCATACTGGTTGCCATTATTTAGTTATTTTATTTTTGTTTATAAAGATTTCAAAAACTCACTTTGTAAAATTTGGAAAGTAGAGAAAAGCATAAAGAAAAAATAAAAATTGTGAACCCACCAGTTGGAAATAATCACTTTAATATTTTTCTAAGTTTGCACTGTGTGTATATAATACATATATAGTTACTTAAGTGAGATTGTACTGTGAATAGTCTCTATCCTATTTTGTATTTAACATATATTTTCTCATATAAATTCTTCATAAAACATTTAAATGCTGCATGATATTCTGTACTATGGGAGTGCTTCAGATGATTTAACTAAATTGTGTTTAGAAAGATTGTTTCTAGTTCTTGCTCTGTTAAATACTATTGTAATGACTATCCTCATATAAATTTGCATTCCCATTTCATTTCCTGAGAGCTAGAAAATATTCTCTCTCTTAAATTATTTCCAATGCAATATTTCCTTTTATTTTTTAAAAAACTCATCCTGGGCTTCCCTGGTGGCGCAGTGGTTGAGAGTCCGCCTGCCGATGCAGGTGACACAGGTTCGTGCCCTGGTCCGGGAAGATCCCACATGCCGCAGAGCGGCTGGGCCCGTGAGCCATGGCCGCTGGGCCTGCGCGTCCAAAGCCTGTGCTCCGCAACGGGAGAGGCCACAACAGTGAGAGGCCCGCGTACCGCAAAACAAACAAACAAACAAAACCTCATCCTGTGTTTTCTTAAATACATTCTAAATCCAAAAATATTTCTTCAAAGAACCTTCATTACTTCATAACATTTACTCCTCACCAGTCATTCCCAAAGACCCTCATTTTGAGATGGTTGAGGACTGTCCACGTGGCAAATTAGCAAGATTAGGAAAACTGCCATTCAGTTGTTTAAATTAAAGAGTTTCCTTAAGCTGCAGCCAAACCGACACTGCCAAAATTCATCCAAAATTAAGCTTTTTTAAAAATTAAGATTATTTGGTTTTGGTGCTGTTTCCACATCTGGCCATACCGGACTCTTGCTGACATCACAGCGTCTACTATTTTGCACAAAACTGCCTTCAGCAAAATTGTAAGGGAGTAGGAAGCTGTGGCCCGGAAGTAAGAGCAAGATGCTGCTTCATCATCATGTGTTAACCGGTTGTTGCTTTTCACTCTTTCCTGAAGCTGTGTGCTTGTGTGTGCGTGTGCGTGTGCATGCGTGCGTGCACCCGTGCATGTCTGCACACGTTTGTGTTTTGTGTGCATGCGTGTTTGTGGGCACTGGTAGCAAGGAGTTTCCTGTAGGTGTTTTACTTAACCAGAGCACCAAACTGTCTGAGGCAGTACGAGACAGTCTGTAATGCTGGATATCTGAAAGCATAATGGATCCTCACTACAGAACCAGCATGGATACGCCCTACCCTAAAATTCTGTCCTTGTCTGCTCTTCTATTCTTAGTGTGAAATTTATGACTTTCCTAAGAGTTGCCAGTTCAACTCACAATGAAATAGAAGAATACAACTCAAGGGTATTATGGCCATAACAAAAGAAAGCTGTCCTCCCTCCCCGCCCCGGGGCTGCTCTGCGATAGAAATAGCGGCTTGTCAAGGATGATTGTGCATGGAAGATGTGTTTGTCCATCCTTGTCAGGCTTAGCCCACTTCAGACCAGGCCCTGCTTCCCATGGTCAGAGCCAATGGTGCATTTTGCTCGCTTCTGATGAAAAGTAACAAGCACTTTGGTTTTAGGAATCAGATCAAGAGTGATTCTCTTTGAAGCTTTCACAAAGCTGGCAAGAATTTCACACCATTTTGAGTGCTGCAGGTGAAGAATTTAACAGCTGGTGGGAGTGCAAATTAGAGCCAATTATAATTTGATTGACCTGCCTTGACAATAAAACTGTCTTCCCTAATTTAAGATGCCTAGCAGGAGCCTCTCTGCCCTGGAAAGGTGGCGATTCAAACGCAGAGCAGCTCAAACTAGGAAATTCTTTTAACAACACTGTGACAGTAATAAAGATTTATTTATGTAGCCCATTTTTTTCTCTTGGACTGAAATGACTGTGTTCAAACTGAGGGATAGGACATTATGTACAGAAATGAAAAGGGACTGGGCTTGGCAGAAATGGCTCTTGAGGATGGTGGCAGCCGCAGAGAAAACACATGTAAATTTTGGAAAGCAGTGAAGAAAGGGGGAAGTGTCTCGGTTCCTAAGTGTGATGCCAGTTGTCATAATATTTTTGAAGAAACCAAATGCAGAATTGAAAAGAATATTCTTTGAAACTGCTTAAAGCGGCATCGTGGGAAAGCCTGTTTTCTTCCTGTGTTTGATTTTGGAGGCTAATTTATTGTCACCTTATTCAAACAGGTCAAAGAAGGCTTTGAACTCCAGCTCACATGCAACCTCTCATTCCCTTCTACTTATTCACACTAGCTCGGGTTTATTTAACTAGTTAAACTTTACAAGGAAAGAAATGGGTTGCTCTGCATTTTTCATTTACCTTGAGTCAGATCTCTGGGTCATTTTCATTGACCTTTAATCCTGATGCCTGTGATCTCATACCCTGGGCTTTCCCGTTCTTGGAAGGCAGTGCTCATCACCAAGCAGAGATTAAATTATCTACTCTCCAACCCCACCTCTGCCACTGAGGGCTTACTTGATCTTGGGCACATTACCCCTTGGTCTTGGGTCTTCATCTACAAAATGGAAATAATAAAACCTCCCTCGTGGGGTATTGTGGGGATTGTTGAGATACGACAAAGATTTTTCTCCTTGACGAAACCCTAGCCAGGCTCCTCTGAACCCTCTTCCCTACTAGGCTGGGCCTTCACCTACAGAGACTTGAACAAACACAAACATAGTTTCTCACAGCTTAAGGCTGATCCCTAGGCTGACACCAGCCTCCATGAAAGTATCTGCCTGAGAAAACTCAAGGCTGCCCAAAGAATTTACTGTTTGTTCAGCCAACATCTGAAGATATGGCCCCTGTCTCCCAGCCTCTGTGGAAGGGTAGGAGCCTGGCTTTGATAAGCACCAGTTAGCAAACCCAGATGAGTTCGGACCAAACCCCGCTTCCTGCTTTTTGTAATTTTCATTTTCCAGACTCTGCGGCTACCCTGCTCCCCCCTCTCCCTCCTCCCTCATGCTCTCTTAAAAACACCCAGTCACTTCTGTGCAGGTCAGTTGAGTTGAGTTGAGTTCAGTTCCTGCTGGACTCTTTTCCCAGTCGCAGTAGCGCATCCCTGATTAAAGTCTCCCCATACCATGTTAGCCAGGGTTTGCTTTGCTGACCCTTGACAGATACCCGCCCCCCCCCCCCCCCCCCCCCCGCACCATACACTGGCTTGGCATAAGGCCTCGTCTAAGCGGCTCTCGGGAGACGAGGTTATTCTACCTGTTAGGACCTGCTTATCCTTATCTCTACCATGGAGCCTGCCCAACCTTATTGCTTTATTCTCTCTTCTTGCTGCCAGTGAAACTCTGCAATGAGTGCAGGAGGGAATACGGGCCATGAGGAGGGCTATTCTCGCCTCCTTGATATCGGACTTAGAATGAATTTCACCAAGTAACAGTGTTCTTCCTGTTGTAGAGGTTCTTATGACACTAATATAATTTGGACCCGCTGTATGTTAAACATACCTTTATGATTGGCTTAGAAATTTATTTTTTTTATCATAAAGTTTATAGAAAAGTAAACAAAAATGTTAGGGAAATCACTGTAATAAAGGCCATCCGTTTTATGTCATAGCAAAAGACATGGAAACTCAGTTTTTGGATGCACTGTATCAGTATGGGTACAACCTGAATTTTACTGCTTTCAATTTTATGACAAGTAAAGTTGCCAAAAGGGAACAGAAGCCTGAGGTCCAAACAGTCAACTTAATATACAAACTTCTGGCTTATCGTATTGTAAGCTGTATACTGCATGTAACCGAGTTTCATCTTAATGGCCATGAACCATCAGGAAGCTTCTCTTTAAGGGGGACAAATAAAGCGCATGGGCTTTGTGGCAGTGTTCTCTCTCCTCTTTTAAGGTTAATTCTGGATGAGGATTAGGGTTTCTGGAAGTTCAGCCTTTATAAAATGAGACTTTTCTTCTCTAATTATTAATGTGGCTTCCAGAGTCACTTTCTACTAAAAAAAAATTACTACTAATAAAGATCTATGTGGTGATGGTTGTTTGTATCCTTGTACACATCCATGAAACTGAAATTTCTTGTGGGCAACACATCTGGTTTAAAAAAATTACCTATAGGGATATTAAATGGCAGGCAAGGATCCTAGTAACCAGTCCTGGAGTGTAGCCACCCCCAAGTAATGAAATGATGATTTCTGCAAGCAGGCTTGACTGCACTGGACCTGTGCAGATGATGGAGAGGGGCAGGATGCTCCAGCAGCTGCTGTCTGGTGAACTGAGACGGGGCATGCACAAGGTGGGCAGACAGATGCTGTAATGACCCACTAAAGAATAACCGTGTGCAGTACAACATAGCTGGGAAACAATGGCAGCAGATGGACAAAAACCTGGCTCACAGCAAGCAGGGGAAGGCAGCTCATTTATAGCAAAAAGCCCTGCGTAGCTCAGGGAGGGACAGGAATCCAGACCCATGCCCAGCCTGTAAGTAGCAACAGGCCCTGTAAGCAGCATTCATCCTTTTCAAATATATTTATTGACTGCTCGCTATGCATACCACCCTGGGCCCAGTGCTACGCTATGGGAGCGCAGGGGTGAAGGCAGGCTTACTGACTTCTAGGAGTTTAGAGTCCAGTGGTTTCCAGTGCAGTGGGTTTCTGTTTGTATGATACCATTTGGGAATTAAGTTACTGATATCCCTGCCATTTAACATTCTTTAAAATCTGGTTACTCTTTTCCTAGATCTTGGATGGCATAACTTGAAAACCAAAGGAGATGGAGTTTTAGAAGAGTAGAGGTTGCAAAAAAGAGTTGAAGAGTCACATCTCCAGTAACTCTGTGCTGACATTGTCCAATAGCTTAGGGTATTGAATGAGACTATTGTTCTTCAGTTTATAGCCACCCCGCACAGGGTCACTTCTCTTTGAATACACTGCAGGGAGGATGACCAGCCCTTATCTGAGTTTTAGCTTTATCCAAAAGGTATCTGTGCAAGAAGGGGCATTGTAGTTTCCAAATAGAAAGAGCAGTCCCATTCTGTGTGCGTGCATCTGTACACACGTGCGCATGCACGCACACACACATGCACACACACACATATTCTGGATTATGTGTTGTATTCTTTGGTTCCTAGGTAAACATTCTTCATCGCCATCATCATTATCAAATCATCATCACTGGATTGGCAACTAAAAGCAGCTAAAAAAATCCCTCCCTGGCAGTTGAGTACTTTTAATTACCTGGACAGAAGGTATTTTCCATTTTTTGTAACGGTCATTAAAGAGAAAAGGGGATTGAAGTGCAATGTGAATTTTGCTTAAATATGGAAAAATTGTTGACTTTTGCTAGAATAGTTTGCAAGGGGTTATGCTCTGAAATTGTTGCTCCCCCTCCCCCTACCATTTTTCCACACTAGAATAGACTAACATGGCTTGGAATAGTTTGGCTTTAGCCTGCAGACAGTGGAACAGAGATGACAACCTATGAATGAATTATTAAAATAGCTGCATGTTAGCCTCTTCTAGTTTGACAGATTTAGTCTTGACGATATCACCACATCATGACCAGTTTGATCATCCTCAGAAAGAGCACAAATAATGATGTAGATTCTACAAGGCATATACACATATAGCTTTTAGCCACATCCTAGAATACATACAAACAGTCTGCATTTCCACTAGTGCCTACCTGTAGGTGTTGTCTATGTAAAAACAAGAGAGAAACTTGTGATCAGGAGTAGTTCTCTCTTGTAACCTAAATGGGAGGGAAGTCCAAAAGGGAGGGGATATCTGTATGTGTATGGCTGATTCACTTTGTTGTGCAGTGGTGGCTAACACAACAGTATAAAGCAACCACACTCCAATAAAAATTAATAAAAAAAGAATAGTTCTAATTATGAACAATTTAAATACAAAATAATAGAATGTGCATAATATCTTCATCTTACACAAAATAGGACAGAGAAAACCAAAATATTTATGAATTTACCCTTATCATGTAAGAGTAAGTTCGACAATATCAGGTGTTGGATAAAGACCATCAGGAAATCTTGTACACTGTAGGTGGGAATGTACAACCATTTTGGAGAACAGTTTGGAAATATCTAAAGAAAGCTAAAGATGTGCATACCATTTAAATGAAAAAAACTTCAGTCCTTGACATGTATTATCCATTTTAAGTGTATTGTTACATGAGTTTAAGTGAATTTGTACAGCTGTGCAGGCATCACCCCAATCCAGTTTTAAAACATTTCCATCACCCCAGAAGTTCCCTTCTGTACGTTTACAGTCAATATATGCTTCCACACACCAGTCCCATGCAACCATTGATCTTTGTATTACTATAGTTTTGCCTTTCCTAGACATTATATATAAATCCAATTATGTAATATATAGTTTTTTTTTCCTGTCTGACTTCTTTTAATTACCACAGTGTTTTTAAGGACTATCCATGTAGCATGTTATCAATAGTTTGTTCCTTTTAATTGCTGAAGGGTTGTGTGGATAACCATATTTTGTAAATCCATTTACCAGTTGACAGCAGTTTGGATGGTTTCTAGTTTCTGGCTATTATGAATAACGCTAGTATAAGAAATCTTTGTGCGGACACATTTTCACTTCTCTTTGGTGAATACCTTGGGGTGAAATTGCTGAGTCATATAGTAAGTGTATCTTTAACTTTTTAATAAGCTGCTAAACTGCTTTTCAAAGAGACTGCCCCATTTTATATTCCCACCAATAATGTATGCAGTTTCCAGTTTCTCCACTTCCTTGTCAACACTTAGTGGTGTCAGTCTGTCTGATTTTAGCCATTTTATAGTGATTTTATAGAAGTATCTCATTGTGTTTTTAATTTGCATTTTCTCAATGACAGGATTTTGAGCATTTTTTTTAATGTGCTTATTTGCCATTTCTATATAACTTTGGAGAAGTATATTTTCAAATCTTTTGTGATTTAAATTTTTTCTCTTACTATGGAGTTGCAAGTGTAATTTATATATTCTGAATAGAAGTTGTTTATGAGATACATGCTTTGCAAATATTCTCTCCCAGTCTGTGGAGATTAATTTTTTAATGGTGTTTTGAAGAGCAAACTTTTCATATTTGAAGTCCAGTGATCAATTTTTCCTTTTCTAAATGGTCTGTTGGTGTCATATTTTTAAAAATTTGCTTAATCTAAGTCAAACAATAATTTTCTCCAAAAAATTTTATAGTTTTAGCTCAGTCTTATATTTAGGGGTAACATTTTGAGTTAATTTTGTGTTTGGTGAGAGATAGGAGTCAGGCTGAGTTTTTTAAATATATATCCAGTTGATCTATTGGTTATTGATATATCCAATTGATATTGATTCAGTATCAATAAAATATATGAATATCCAGTATAACTTTAGAAAATACTATTCTTCCTCCATCAAATTTCCTTAGCGCTTCCATTGAAAATCAATTGACCGTATATGTTTTGATTTATTTCTGAATTCTTTGTTCTCTTTCGTTTATCTATGTGTCTGGGCTTATCCCTGTACCACATTGTATTGATTACTGTAGCTTTACAGTAAGTTTTGAAATCAGTTAGTGTAAATCCTAACAAATTTGCTCTTCATTTGTTTTTCAAAATTGTTTTGGATATTTTAGGTCCTTTCTTATTTCCATATAAATTTTATTTTAATTTGTCAGTTTCTATAAAAATGCTTACTGGGATTTTAATAGGAATTGTTTTGAATCTAAATGGCACTGGGGAGAAGTGCCATCTTTTTTTTTTTTTGATGTTGGAGGTAGGAGTTTATTAATTAGTTTATTTATTTTGGCTGTGTTGGGTCTTCGTTTCTGTGCGAGGGCTTTCTCTAGTTGTGGCAAGCGGGGGCCACTCTTCATCACGGTGCACGGGCCTCTCACTATCGCGGCCTCTCTTGTTGCGGAGCACAGGCTCCAGATGTGCAGGCTCAGTAGTTGTGACTCAGGGGCCCAGTTGCTCCGCGGCATGTGGGATCCTCCCAGACCAGGGCTCGAACCCGTGTCCCCTGAATTAGCAGGCTGATTCTCAACCACTGCGCCACCAGGGAAGCCCCGGAGAAGTGCCGTCTTAATACGTTGAATCTTTCAGTACATGGATGTGGTATATATCTCCATTTATTTAGGTATTCCTTAATTTAAGTTTTGCATTTCATTTGTTAAGTTTATTCCTAAGCATTTAGTTATTGTTGTTGTTTACATGAATGAACTTATGTTCTCAATTTATTTTTTAATCAATTGGTACTAGTGTATAATAATGCTCTGGATTGATTTTTATATATTGATCTTATAACCTGTGACATTACTAAACTTGCTTACCAATTCTAGTAGCTTTTCTGACTCTTCCTTAGTATTTTCTACATATAAGATTGTATAAGGACAGTTCTGTTTCTTCCTTTGCAATTTGTATGCCTTTTATTTATTTTTCTTGCCTTATTCTACAGTTTTGAATAGAAGTGGTACAAGTAAGCATCCTTGTCCTGCTCCTGTTCTTAGGGGGGTAGCCTTCAGTGTTTTACTATTAAATATGGTATTAGTTGTAAGTTTTTTGTAGATTTTTAGCATCAAGTTGATAAAATTCCCCTTTATTCCTAATTGTGTGTGAATTTTTATTATTAATATGTGCTGTCTTATGAAATGATTAAACTATATTTGTTGAGATGTTTTCTATCTTGAGTCCATTTTAGTAACTTTTGTCTTTAGAGGAATCTTCATCACAATCTCTAGCTAATACTAATTGAATTTGAATAAAATATAGCAGCCTTGCACTAGTACAAGGTCCTCATCCCTTCTATTGCTGTATATGTTACAAACCTATTTGATAATATAGGTATAATTACATTGTAAGAATAATTACAGTATTATAATTACTGTCTTAAACAAACTTATGTTTTATAAAGAAATTACAAGAAGGAAAGGGAAGAAAAATATATACAATCTTCAATCTTTTATATTTACCCAAATATTTACTCTTTCTAATGCTCTTCATTCCTTCCCATGGATCCCAGTTACCATCTGGTGTCATTTCCCTTCAGCTTGAAGGACTGAAACATTAGCATTTATTGTAGCACGTCTGTTATCAAAGAATTTTGTCAATTTTTGTTTATCTGAAAGTGTCTTTATCTCACCTTATTTTTGAAGAATAGTTTTATTGAATATAGAATTCCTTTTTGACACATTCTTCTTTCATCACCTTGGGTTTGTTTTTCCACTGTGTTCTAGCTTCCATTGTTTCTGAGGATCAGCAGCTATTAATTGTATCGTTATTGCTTTTTACCTGGTGAATCATTTTCTTTTGCCACTTTGAAAATTTTCTCTTTATTTTTGGCTTTCAGCAGTTTGACAATGATGTATCCATACATAGTTCTCTATGTGCTTATTTTATGCGATGCCTATTGAAATTCTTGGATCTGTAAGTGAATGCTGTTTCATCAAGTTTTGGGAAATTTCAGTTTCTTTGAATTTTTTATCCTTTTCCACTCTCTCCTTTTTCATTGGCACTCCCATTACACACATATTGGAATGGGTGACATTATCTGGAAGGTCTCTGAGGAGCTGTTAATTTTCTTTCAATTTTTTCCTTCTTTGTTCTTCAGATTCAGTAATTTCTATTGATGTATCTTTAAGTTTCCTCTTCTTTCTATTGTCATTTTAAGTCTGCTGTTGATCCTATCTAGTAGATTTTTTATTTCAATTATACTCTTCTAGAATTTTTATTTGGTTCTTTTATATAACTTTTGTTTCTCTGTAAAAACTCCTTATTAGTCAACTAATTGTTAGCATATTTTTCTTTAACTTTTTAAATATACAATTTCTTTAATTCTTTGAACACATTCATAATAGCTATTTGAAGTCTTATCTGCTAAATCCAACATGTAGGTTCACTCAGAGTTGGTTTCTAATGACTTTTTTCCACCCCTGACTGTAGGTTGCACTTTCTTGTTTCTCTACATGTCTAGTAATTTTAGCTGAATATTGGACATTTTGTTTAATAGACTGTAGTAACTCTAGATTTAGGTTTATTTTCCGGAGTGTTGTTACATAGATTGATTAATTAATTGATTGATTGATTAAATGATTAATAACTTGTCTAGACTTACACTGTGGAGTTTGTCTTTCTTATAGTGTGTAACTGCTGATGTCTCTGCCAATTTGTTTTTCCTATTCTTATTTTTTAGCCTGGTGCACTGGTTGTGGGGGTGGGGGGATCATTTCTCCTTCTGTATAGCTTCTGTTCAACCAATGATTAGGGCTCAAGTTTTGTTCAGACACTTTGAACCCATTAGACTTCCACCCTCGAAGTGCCAATTGAGTTGTGTGTGGTTGAGGAGAACATTCACAGTTGCAACCAGTTCTCAAGTCTTTGGTTTTTACTTCTCTCGAGGATCCTTAGGATCTCCTCCACACATGTGGTTTCCCTGTCAGCCAGGAATGTTGAGGAGGAGAGCTTATCTTAGTCCTTTTATGATGCTCTAAATTCCAGTGTCTCCCTACCAGATTTCTGGCTGCCTGGCTGCTCATCTTAAACTGGGAAATACAACATTGGTCTAAAAAAAGCTGCAGGTTTTTATAGTCTATCCCAAACGAAATCTGCCGTTTCTAGCTGTGAATGTCACGGGTGTTTGCCTGCCTCCTTCCTCCACCCCTGCCCCAAGGCAAATCAGTCTTCTTTAACAGCAAAGTTGCTTTTTTATTGCAGCTAGCCTGAGTTGGTATGGCTGTAATTCTTGGAAACTGAGCTGGGGGAGGGAAGTATAGGAGCAGCCCCAGGCAAAGGGCACAGACTCTCACCATTCTTACCCAAAGTTTTATCATTTTTTGTGTTTCGGAATAAATGTTTCTTAATTTATTTTCTGCCTTTGGTAGGTGTCTACATGCTGAAACAATTTTTAAAGACCATTTTGTCCACTTTTATGCTTGTTTCTATGAAAGGGAATTGCCTGATCCCTTCATGTGACCATTACTAGAAGATCAAATCTGTTTTCAAAACAGATTTGTTAGAGAGTAGCATTCAATAAATATGTGTTGAGCATGGTTTATTGAAAGGCAGACTCTCTGCTGAAGAGCCTTCAGAGAGTGATAAACTCTGCATCTCGGGATGCCAGGTTATTCTGGGAGCTCCATAAATGTTTTTTGACTGAAAATATGATCTGAAGCACCAACCAGCATTTTCTTTGCTTTTATAAGAGAGAGAAGTTGGAGAGTACTAACCCAAAAATTCCTTTGAAGCTTTGTTTTGATAATAAATGTATTGATTTACTTGAGGCATTGTATTAGATTCTGCTAAGATAATAAACATCCCTTTCTCTTCTACATCTTAAGAAGCCTTTTTCAGAGGTTCAAAACCACTGGTTTTTCATCTCAATAAAAAAACAAGCAGAGAGACTACAACATAGGTAATCTTTCCCTGTAATAGCTTACACCCCTTTCTAGTTCAGACTTCTGCACAAGCTCTTTAGAAGCTTTGGTGATGTTCAGAGAACGTGTCAACAGGATATTTAATTTTCAGATGTTTCCATTTAGGGATGACAAACGTCTAAGTCTGAAGAAAGCCATCCTCATCCAGGTATTTCTGAACTATCTGAGGTCTATTATTCTCTTTAGAAGGTTCACATAGTCTGAAACTGTAGATCAGAGGTCTCAGATTGACAGCCTGAATCAGCCCACAAACATGTTTTATTTGGTCCAAAAAGTGCTCTAACGGTATCTCTTGTCACATATTAAAAATCAGAGGTTTCATGTAACAACGCAGGTTTCCTAATTTGAAGATCTCACAGTGCAGCCTCGTGCCCCCAAGGCAGCCATCGGCTGCAGCCCCTTCGGAAGATATGGGAGCTCTGCTCCCCAGTTTGCCTCGGTCCTGGCCTAGCCCAGCCTGATTCCCTTTTCATATAATGACCCTGCCCTTGATTTCATAACTTTGGGGACTGTGGCCTCAAAGGCAAGTCTGCTACCAGGATAACATGCTGGTAATCAGTGGAGGATTATGTTGTATGTATTTATCATAAAAGAACTTGGGTCAGGTAGAAAGCATTTGAACCCAGGGTAGAGGAGAATTTTGTAGCCAGAGTATGTATCATGATGTAAATTAAAATTGAATTGAAATGATATAAATACCATACATTCACTTATTTACAGAATATTTATAGACTGAGTGGGTCTGATTCACTATTGTCTCCCTCCAAGGCCAGATCAGTTCTTGATGTATAGTAAGCGTAGTATTATAAATGTTCCATGCATAATAAATGTTCCATACATATTCTGTGAATAAATGAATATGTGAGTGAATCACGTTCATATCCCTGGAAAATGTGTAACTTACTTCCTCAATCTCTCCCCTCCTAGCAATCCTCAAATTTCAGTTTTAATTGATTTAAAATTGGTACCTAGTGGTATTAATAATAAAAACTTTTATACTGCATTAATGAAAATAAAGGGAGAAAAAAACCTCCTGAAACAGTAGAGATTTTACCTGTAATTGAGACTGAGCAGTCCGTGTCTCATGAGGCAGAAAAACCCACATTGGTGGAACCAGGTAGCTTATTATAGAGAAGACTGTGCAGCCTTCCAGTTTCTACACGAAACTGGGGAGAGTAATAGAGGCCAGAGTGGGCTCTTTCCTTGAGAAGCATGTTAATCCTTTAGTAACTGAGACTAGAGACCATGCAAAATACAAACCAATCTAAAATTGACTAGATTTACAAGATCTGTAAATACCAGGGAAAACACAGATTTTAAATTTAAGAATATTTGGATTTCTCCTCTCATAGTGTAAAGATATTGTGGTCAGAGGCTGGTAGTATAAGCCCATGCTCTGATAACTCCAGGAGGCAAGACTCTCCAGAGAGACAGAGAGTCAGAGAGAGAGACACAGAGAGAGGAAGGATTGGGAGCCCTTCAGAGAAAAGTCTGGGACTCTGCCACCCAGCTCTCCCCGGCCCTGGGAGGGTCCGTGGCAGATGTTTGGTACGAGGCAGCTTGCTGGTCCCCCAGCGGCATTCTTATACAGTCAGCTTCTGGTAAGTGATATTCTTGATACTTGATGTTTTGCCAGAAGTTAGAATATTGCTTTTCTCTTAAATGTGCACATGCTGCTTAGAAGCCACCGGATCTTTATTTAGAATTACAGATATCCCAGCAACAATTTGCAAACAACACGTAACATGTATTATCAATCCAACCGTATGTAGGTATTTGGACTTAAGGAGACAGTGGAGTGTCATAAAGAAAGCATTGCATCGGGAATCAGGAGGCCTAGGGCCCAGTCTTTGACTCTGTATGACTTTAGCAAAGGGGCCTAACTTTGCTGAGGCACTTCTCTTCATAGTGGGACACCCCCCCCCCCCCCCCGACAACACGCCGCCGAATTGCTGCTAGCTCCATAAATTCCAGAGGAAAATGAGTGTAGAGCTGCAAGACTCACAGTCTCCTGGCCAGGATGTTAGACTCCAGTCTGTGTAAGAGATCCTGGTCTTTAAACAGAACTAGAAATGTCCTCAAGTGGAGAATACTGTTACAGAATTAAAAAAATCAATTGGAAAGACATTGTAATTTGCAGTAAGAAAAGCCTTGTAAAATGAGTCAAAATGCACAAGTCTAAAATGAATAAGACTGCCGGTTGCTGACTGAATATCTGAATATGGTGCTTCTTTCGAATTGCTTCACTTGCAACAGAGAGAAATAAAATTGTGAGAATGTGAAGTGTATAAAGGATTCTACCGCTGTTTCGGGGCTCAGAGACCCACAGATTGGAGAAAGTAAGTGCCTTTCTGACCATTGAATTCCTCACTCTTATTGCAAGTTAGAAAGGTCTAAGGAGGAGTTTAATGAAACCAGTCTGCACTTTGGAAAGATCAGAAACAGTTGGAGAGACAGCACCACCTAGTGTCCACATAAAAAAAACCTCCGTGGCGGGCTGCCCTGGTGGCGCAGTGGTTGAGAGTCCACCTGCCGATGCAGGGGACACGGGTTCGTGCCCCGGTCCGGGAAGATCCCACATGCCGCGGAGCGGCTGGGCCCGTGGGCCGTGGCCACTGGGCCTGCGCGTCCGGAGCCTGTGCTCTGCAACGGGAGAGGCCTCGGCGGTGGGAGGCCCGCGTACCGCAAAAAACAAAAACAAAACAACAAACAACTCCGTGGCGATCGTCTTTGCAGTAATTGGCCCCAGTAACTTCCATGAAGTAGGGCAAAGAAAATAAATCCATCAAAGCTGACTGAGTAACAGAGAGAAATGCCAGCTGAAAGCATTTTTGACTCTTGATGCCTTCAAAAGCCAGGAGACTTAATCCTGACCTTATGTTTCTTTCTTCGTGCCCAAAAGCCAGCCAAGCTCGTCACTAAACCAAGAGAGGTGAAGCAGGTCACCAAGTTTATAATGTATTTGGAAACTGGTTTTCATTTTTTCTCTGCATCCTGGCAGCGGGAGATAGGCAGCTTGTTATAACTTAGAGGGGGCTCCTGGAAAGCCTCCTCGCTGGGTGTATTTCTGTAGGCGTGGGCTCGCTGGGAATATTATTACCTCATGGAATCACGGATTTAATAGCATTTCTTCCACTTCATTCAGCACAGCACCGAGTTACAGTGACTCCAGCTTCAGCACATTACAGACGCACACTGTTCCCAACGGCATCACATCTTCACAGTCCCACGTGGGTCCTCGCCAGGCCGCCTGACGCACGCAGGGCACACGCTCCAGTCTCACGATTCAGGTGTTCTGGCTAGGGTGTCCACCTCCTTCCCCACCACACTGGTTTGCAACTCTCTCCCCACTGCCTTGCCCTCCCTTTCCTCCTCCCCGCTCTGCTCTATTGTAATAACTATCATCTTGGAGCACCTACCTTGTGCCAGGCACTGTGCCAGGTGCTTCACACAAAATTTGTCATTTGAGATATCCGTGTCCATCTTGTGGGTTAGGAGACTGTGGCTCTGAGTGAATCAGGGGAGAGGACTGATCTGCTCGCCATCCCCTCCCTGCCGGCTGCTTCTAGTTTCCTGACGTTTCTTCCATGTGGAGGGAGCTCCACCAGCAAAAACACGCCTGCTCGCTTTTTCTGCCCCTCTCTCCATCCTCCCAGAATGGGTGAGGAGTGATTTAATCTGATGGTGGGTTTGGAAGGAGAACGGTGTTTCTGTAGCCCAGACCCTATTCCCTTTTACCCTGGGAGTGAGGATGCCCCTGGGAGCATGAATTCTGGTTTGTTTCCCATCTGTACATTTCACAGGGCTGACTCTGTCCTTGTGCTGCATGTCTGTGCAGTCTTGGGGTTCAGCAATAGGAAAGCCCACTTGCCCACAGATAGAAATCACAACCGCTGCTTCCAACTCTGTAGGTGATGTTTCCATCTCCCAGCTCTCTGGGTTCAGAACCTTGATGTGTTCTTTATTGGGGCACCTTGAATGCCTAACACTAAGGAAAGTATTTCATTGCTAAATACAGAGCAGAGGGTTGGGGTTATTCGAATTCCAACTTCAGTTGATTCAAACCCAAATGAGTTTTTTTTTTCAAGTTCAAAATCAATTTGCCCTGGTGTATAGAACATTCTGGACTGGCGATCAGAAGGTACGAGCTCTAATCTGGGCTTGGAGTCTTCCAGCTTTGCAACTTCGAGGGAGCAGCTGTTCTTGGCTTTGGTTTCCCCTTCTTAGCTTCTGTGATTCCAAAGTCAAGGGTCCCTGATCTGAAGGAACTGTGAAGAGGTGATGCTCATCTTTGTGCGAGAAAGAAGACTTCCATGCACTTGAAACAAGCTGCTTTGACTCTCCCCTCCTTGGGAAAACTCATGCTGTTTTTCAAAGATTCTGAAAGCATTTCAGATCATTCATGGCAACATTTGTCTAAGAACCCCTCTGTCCCGTGCCACACTTAGGAGCAAGCCTCTGACCCTCTTTATTTGTTGTTACACACCCTGGGCAGGGGGCAGCCAGTACATTAGGTTTTTTATTTTGAGCCCTAAATGGGGACTCATGGATTGACAAATTAGTTTCTTCTTGATTTGTGAGTTTGTTTCAGAGTTACTTACTTTGAATCACATTTAGTTATGCATTTGCTAATTTGGCTTTATTGAGGAGAATGACATACTGTGGACTGTGGGGAAACTGTGGCTCTTAAAGTCACCCAGAGGGAGTATAGGAGGGTAGCAGGTGCATTGGCTCCACTTCGAGAATGCCTAGCACTAGGCGTTTCCCAGAATAGAATATGGGAAAAGGGATGCAATTTGACTTTTCCAGTGTTATCCCCGAAGCCTTGCTCTTTATCCATGACCCTCACCTTAGTTTTAGGACATTTTAGCACCATTTTAGGTTATCATTTCCCTTGAAATAATTACTCGCTGCTACAGGCGCTCATACACTGAACACCACCCATGCCAGACATCAACTATATGCTGAGTGACAGCCCCACACCTTCATCCCAGGTTCACCTCTCTCGGCCACAGAAGACAGTCAGAATGGGCTTTGCCCTGGATTTATGGGGAATAGAAGAGTTGGAGTGGAATGTGACTAACGGGATGCATGCTGGTATTAATGCTAATTCTAGAAACTTGGAAGATGTAAGTCTCTTTGTTTGTCACCTCCTTTGCTTGGTAAACTCATCCCTTCCATATGCTGATAATTCCAAAATTTGTGTCCCTAGCTTGGACCTCTCTTCTAAGTTGCAGACTCATATCTATCTATCTATCTATCTATCTGATATATGCCATCAGGAGAAGGAAACACTTGGATGCCCAACAGGTATCCCAAACTTAGCATGTCCCGAACTCAGCGCCAGATATTCTCCTCCTAGATGTGTCCTTTTCTCAGCCTTCCCCATCTCAGTAAGTGGCACCTTTCCAGTTGCTTGGACCAAACCTTGGAGTCACCTTTGACTGCTCTGTCTCTTGCATCCCATGTCTGATCTGTCAGCCAATCCTGTCCTCTCCACCTTCAAATTATATCCAGGTTTTGACCATTCCCCCCTGCTTTCACTGCTGCCACCCTGGTCCCAGCTGCCTGGACTTCTGCCATAGCCCCTAGTAGGTCTCCCTGCCTTCTTCTCCCCTCTCCCATCTATTCTCAGCCCAGAAGCCCTGGTGACCTTGTTAAAATATGTAAGCTCATGGCACTCTGCTCCAAGCCTTCCAGTGACCACATAGGTCGATCAGACGCAGTCCTCTTAGCCGCCCCCCATTTCCTCTCTGCTCTCATTTCCTGCTTGTTCTGCTCCTGCCACGTGGGTGCGTTTGCCTCTCCTTGAACACGTGAGGCAGGCTCTCACTTCAGAATCTGGTACTTACTCCGTCCCCTGTGTGGGTGCTCTTCCGCCAAGTCCGCGTGGCTCACTCCCTGTGTCCAGCAGGTCTTTGCACACCTGTGGAAGGCCTCTGGCTGTTCTTCTAAAATTGCATCGCTCACCACCAATGCATCCTCACTGCCGCCTCTGCTTCATGCCCTCAGTGCTTCGTTTGATTGAACAGGTACATATTAAGCAATTGCCATGTCACTGTGCTGGAAGCTGAGGGCACAAAGATGGTCCATGTTCTTGTGTAGAGTAAAACTGAGGTAAGACATTTACATGTAAGTAGGTCATTTCAAGACAGAGTGGTAAGTAAATGCTGAAGCATGCCATTTGGGGTCACAATTTAGGTCTCCCTAGTCACTTTCACCTTAGATTTTTTTAAAACCAATTTCTATAGGAGAGTATATTTTGATTGGCAGGGGTAGAAGGGAGAAATTATATACATTTACTCAAGAAGCACATCCTAAAAAAGAGCTTCAGAAAAAGGTAATTGAGGAAATCATTGTTAAATAATATATTAATGACATGCCCTCCTCTGTTAAGAGCTTGTTGTTTAATTTAAATATATCTTACGGACTCTCTGTGCCTTGTACATTCTGTCTGCAAAGAGGGTTAATAAAATCTTCCTTCCATGAAGGGAATAGTGCACAGTGTGACTGGACGACCCCCAGGCTTCACCTCGATCTATACACATAATCAGCAGCTCATCCCCACAAAAGCCTGGTCCTCACGGTACCACTTTGAGGTGTGGCTGTACGTTTGTCTACTCTGTGCTCCTCGAGAGCCTGGTGTTGGCTGGGTAAAAGTAAGACAGGGAAACTTCCTGAGCAACATCGGAGTCCTTCTGTACTGTGGGACTTAAGCAATGACAGTGATTTGCTGAGCACTAAACAGCCTCTATGCAGTTGACCCTACTTGTCTGAAGAGTTACCTTGAGCTCAAATGCTTAACCGTCCAAGTGCCAGAGGTTATTTTTCTAGGGGCATCTTTCCCTGCATCCAGTCTGGATCATGCGGGCCTCTTTCGTGTGCCCATAGCACCCCAAATTTCCTATATTACAGCTTACCCAGAGTTAGGCCAAGCTTCGCAAATTGACTGCAGCTCTCTAGACTGCCAAGTCTGCCCAAGACTTTTGACACCAGCTGCAAGTGTGGGGGTCCCCGTGGACTCCCTCAGGTTTGATAATTCACTGGAAGAACTCACAGACCTCACTGACAGCACTATACTTAACCAGCCAAAAGAAGAGATGCAAGGGGAGAAGTTTGGGAGGGTTCCAAACGCCAGGCTTCCGTTGTCCTCAGGGATGTGTTACCTTCCTGGCACATCCGTGTGTAACAATACGCAGAGTATTGCCAACCAGGGCAGCTCACTCAAGCGTCAGTGTCAGAGTTTTAATTGAAGCGTCATTACACAGGCACAATTGATTGATCACTCGCACGTGGTTGCACTCAATCTCCAGCCCCCTTCCCCTCCCCAGAACTCAGGCAGGTATCATGGGGCTCAAGCCCCAACCCTCTAATCACGTGGTTGGTCTTTCTGTACCTGGGCCGCCCCCATCCTGAGCCATCTGTCAGCATTAACTTTCAGGTGTGGTTGGAAGGACTCACCGGGAATAACGAAGACATTCCTGTCACTGGGAAATCCCAAGGGTTTATGGCTTATCTCCCAGGAACCAGGGATAAAGGCTAGCCCAGTTCTTTATTACAAACAGTCCCTATCACACTGTCTTCTGGCTGCATGGTTATCTGTCTCCCTAATTCGCTTGTTGAGGGCAAGGAATACGCTGCCTTGTTCAACATTGTCTTAGCACTTGACTCAAAGCAGGTGCTCAAAAAATAGTTGTTGTATGATTGAGCAACACACTGCAAGTATTAGGCTGATTTTATTCTGACATTCATTCTAAGCTATTATCAACGGCTATTATCAATTGTTAAAATCCTAGCGCACGGTGAGCTGAGGTGGTCGTCCCAGTCTGAGTGCTACTTGTGCATTGTGTGCTTCTCTTTAGCCTACTGATTTTCTCCTATATCTCATGTCAGTCCACTCCTCTCACTGTCTAAGCCAGTTCAGTCAGAGCGATGGCTCTCTTATACCGAGATTAATATACTCAATGCAGTGTGGAAATTAACAAAGCCTCCATCAACTGTATTTCTGTAGCTCTAGCTACTGCACACATCCTTGCAAATGGTGGAAGAACATCAAGTTTCCTTTCTTAAATGCTTGCTCACAAGAAGCGGCCTGCTTTACTTGTTTTAATTCTTTCTGCTGCTGCGGTATGGCTAAAGTGGGGTGACCCGTGGCAGAGGGGTTTCCACTGCCCTGACTAATGATATGAAAGGTTAAGTTATGAAGCAGTCACCTTTTTTTTTTTTTTGCGGTATGCGGGTCTCTCACTGTTGTGGCCTCTCCCGTTGCGGAGCGCAGGCTCCGGACGCACAGGCTCAGCGGCCATGGCTCATGGGCCCAGCCACTCCGCGGCATGTGGGATCTTCCCGGACCGGGACACGAACCCATGTCCCCTGCATCGGCAGGTGGACTCTCAACCACTGCGCCACCAGGGAAGCTCCAAGCAGTCACCTTTTTAAGGCAAAAGTCTTTCTCCCTCTCTATGACTCAAAGCACCTTTATTCTGTGATTGCCTTTTATGTTGCATTATTAACAAGCTCCCCGACTACCCCAATTATGCCTTCCCATTGGCTATGTTAGTCTAAGGTTTTATTTTTAACCTTTTCATGCCAACTGCTGTGTGGAATATATGCTGAGGCTACCAGTAGAAAATGGCAGGGGGACTGGACTTGGAGGTGGCGTGAAGAGCAAAGCATCCCTCAGAGGGTTTATAACAGGGAAGAAAGAACAGCTGGCAGCCGTGAATAGAAGGTGATTCTCCTGCTCCAGCAATGGCTCCTGGCGTGTTCCCCGATAAGAGCTTTGTTATGCCAGAAGTGAGATGCCGTTAGCTTGCCAGCTCCAGAGCACACATTCTTCTCTGGCCCTTGGCTTGCCCAGGAGTGTAGGAGATGTTGGAAGAGCCGGTGGTGTGTAGAGGCAGGTTTGTTGGGGTAAAGGAAGAGTATTTAACGAGCACTGGCCTCATTTCAGTAGAATACAAAGAAGCATACCTACGAAGAGTTAAGATGGTGTAAAAATTGCTTAAATATTCCATATCCTTTCCAGAAATTTGAGAAAATGAAAATAAGCAAAAGATGTTCTTATCCTTATAAAACACTAAAAAATATATTAAAAGACCATTGCTTTTATCGAAGGTCATACATGTTCAAAGTCCAGCTCTTGGAGAACCTGTGATGTGAGAGACCACAGTGGTCCTTTTCTTCTTCTCACGTCTGTTTCTCTTCCTTTCATCCTTTGATACAGAACAATATAGACATGCAGACAATGGGGCAGGCTTGCGGCTTTTATAGGGAATGTGCTTTTGGAGCAAACCTGAAGGGATGACAGTTCTGTGAGAGGTGAGGTGAAGGGGAGCCCGGGTCCCGTCTGGATCCAACCCCTGATGGAAAGGCTGGCTTGCTATTGTGTGTGTGGAGTAACAGTGACATCCTGTGGCCAGTCTGGTCGATCTAAGTGGCTCCTTTATAGATAAAGAAGACCATTCTGTCTGCGCTGAAAGGTGAGCCCCACATGGCTCCTTCTTTAGACGGTGCACAGAAGAGGGAAGGGCAGGGTTCCCACCACTGACTTTCCGGTGCCCCCGTCTCAGCTGCTGTCTCTGATTCAGGTTGGGGAGGTTCTCGGGACAGAGCTTCTGTCTGTTTTTATGCTTGATCAATTTAAATGTTACCATTTGAGTGTTGAGTGAACCATAATAATAACCATGAGAACAGTGTGAGAAAATAGATATGAAAGAGAAGCACTTTGCCTCCTTTTAAGACACCCCGGGGGAATTAATGCAGAATAATGTTACTTAAAAATGCCTAAATTGCTTGACATTTTGCTTTTTTAAAAAATGTTTTGGATGAAATAACTTTATTTTGACCTTTCTTAAGAGAGAAGTGGGCTGGGGAAGAAAACAGCTCTGATCTTAAGTTATTCTAACATTCCTAGGTAATCCGGCCCTGGGAGCCAAGTGCCTGGCTGTGCACACGGGGGTCTGGCAGTGCTGTGGTTCCCAGCCTGCCACGTGGAGCCTCCCACAGTGGTGAATAGAGGGGGGACCCCCCCACCCCCAGGGCACACCTGGCTTTGGGTGTGATGGAAACAGTGAGTGTGACTCTTCAGGGCTCTGGCCGGGCGTGAGCTCTGGGTGTGAGCTGAACAAACTCATTCTCCGTGGGGATGCCCAACGTCTTGTGGTTTCTGTCCAAAGAGTCTGCTGCCCTGAGACACCCTCAACCTCGGCCCTTTCCTGGCTGCCTCCACAGCCACTGCTCAGGGAGTGGCTGCAAAGGGAGCTTGGAAGGAAAGCGTCTGTGCTCTGGAGCACACAGACTGGGCTCCACCTGCCAGCTCTGTGACCCTGGCAAATTCCTTACTGCCTGGAGTTGTACTTTTCTCAGTGGCAGGAAGGGGTTAGTGAGAAGCACCCCCTTCTTGGAGGGGTGATGAATACGTGGGATAAGGCAGGGTGATGGAGCGGATGGAGCCTGGGGCACGGTTAGAACCCACGCGGGGAGCTGCTGGGTTGCTGCTGCGGTGCATAGGCCTGTGCCCCGGGCTGAGGCGATTTGCTAGGAGGGCTCCCTGCCCCCGTTTCACCGAGATGCAGCCAGAGATCCCTGCAGCTGTCCAGGGCAGGAGAAAGCGAGAAGTGCGTGCCTCTGTGTGTGTGTGTGTGTGTGTGTGGTGTGTGATATGTGCATGTGGTGTGGTGTGTGTATGGTGTGGTGTGTGTGTGTACTTTTGTGTGGTGTGGTGTGGCGTGTGTACACGGTGGTGTGTGTATGTGTGTGGTGTGTGTGATATGTGCATGTGGTGTGGTGTGTGTATGGTGTGGCGTGTGTATGTTGTGGTGTGTGTGTGTATTTTTGTGTGGTGTGGTGTGTGTGTATGGTGTGTGTGTGTACTTTGGTGTGTATGTGATACGTGGTGTGGTGTGGTGTGTGTACATGGTGGTGTGTGTATGGTGTGGTGTGTGTATGGTGTGGTGTGTGTGTGTACTTTTGTGTGGTGTGTGTGTGATACGTGGTGTGGTGTGGTGTGTGTATGGTGTGTGTGTGTGTACTTTGGTGTGTGTGTGATACGTGGTGTGGTGTGGTGTGTGTATGGTGTGTGTGTACACGGTGGCGTGTGTATGTGTGTGGTGTGTGTATGGTGTGGTGTGGTGTGTGTACACGGTGGTGTGTGTATGTGTGTGGCGTGTGTATGTGTATGGTGTGGCGTGTGTGTGTGTGGTGTGTGTACACGGTGGCGTGTGTATGTGTGTGGCGTGTGTATGGTGTGGCGTGTGTGTGTGTGGTGTGTGTGGTGTGTGTACACGGTGGCGTGTGTATGGTGTGGTGTGTGTGTGCTGTGTGCGGTGCCTGTCACACATGCGCACGGACCCATCTTAGTGCAGCTCAGCTCAGCGTGGGCAGCTTGCACAATGGAGTGAGATGTGAGAGCTGCCCGGAGGTGATCTACAACACGTAGGACAGGAAAAGAAGAAACACAGAGGAAGGAACAGGGGTTAGGAAGCCAAGAAAATGCCAATGAAGGAAGAAAATGGGGAGGATTAGTGGAAAGTAAGACTTCAGCACTGAGTATTCTCCTAGGCTATTTTAAAGTTCTCCAAAATCATGATAACTTAATTCCTGCATCAATAATGGTTTCACATACTTTTTGTCTAGTGGTAGAAAAAAGGGCAAGGCCAAGTTTCCTCCCACAGGGCAAGAAACTTGCATTTTTAGTCCTTAGGTGACTTAACTGAGAGCATGAAAGGGATGGCTTGAAGCTATTCAAATCTCTGTCCTAGCTGATCAGCCAATTGTGGGGAAAAAAAGTGATAATTTCTCCATCTCTCTCTAAGAGAGACTTTCCTGCCTATTTCTTAAGTTTCCTTTTTTCTCCTCTTCCTTCTCCTCTCCCTTCTTCTCCATCTTTCTTAGTGTCTCCGAATTTGGGGGATGACTCTTGGCCTACACAAATAGCACTTACTGACTTTGTCTTGAAAAGTTTTTGCCTTGCAGTTTTCTCACAAGTTTCTTTCTGCCTTTGGGCAGCCATCCTGTTTTACAAGTTTCATGCGAGTTTCTTCTTTCACTGAGTGACAGATGGATTTCCCATGTCCTAGCTGTAAAAGAAAGCCAATTTGTTTGAAGATAAGTTTACTTAGGTGTCAATTATAATAAAGGGAAAATAACGTAGTATCTATTGGAGACAGAGTATGAAGTGACTGCATTCGTGATCACTAGGGAAAAAAACAAGAGTTGAAGTCCTTAGGAAGTGTTTGAAAGGCATCTTGGCTTGAAGATTTGACTGTAGTGATGGGAAGGCAGGGAAATAAAGCAAACCAAGTTTTTACTTGCTTGGATGGAGGTTTTGTTTACCCTGGTCATGTGAAGTCTGAGCCAGCAATCTCAACGATTTTGACCGCCCCTCAGATTCTCTGCATTTAGGCAGGGCGGATGTTAACGTGGGCCAGTTTGTTCACATGACGTGCGGGACAGAGCTCTCTTTTGGGAAACAAATGCTTGCAGTTTCTGATTTTACAAATAACAAAGCTAGTGACACATCACATTTATTTGTACAAACACATTAAGCCCATTTTTATACACTAATATTTATACTTTTAAGTATGTGGCTCAGAAGAGTGACTGCAATCCAGGAAGTCCCTTCATGTAATCAGTTTATGCCCATATGGACAGCTCCAGGGCAGCCCAGGGATGATGCTCACACAATCCAGTTGGCACTTTTCCCTATATCCTCCCTCCCATTCTGTTCCTTGCCTCTCTATTACCACACTGCTGTTTCTCCAGTTTAATGAAAAGAAAGAGGGCTGGAAAGGCACCGGCAGGTGGGTGGACCTTATGATTTTCCATTCGCTCCTCCTTGCTTCTCTCCCTCTTCGAAGGTGGAGCTAACATTAGAAGTGATGAAAGTGTTTCCCTCTCATATGAGGTCCAAATACATAGTGTTCTAACTTGTATCCTGAGTATCAGTAGAGATGTTTTTGGTTCCAAGGGACAGAAACTCCAATTTTTTGGCTCCTATATTTACACAGTCTGTAAGTAGGGTGTCATCAGTGTGTCTCCAATGGTCCAATAGTATAAACCAGAACCCATTTATTTCCTTCTTTCTGGTTATTATCAGCTTCATCTTAAGCCTGGCTCCCCTCATGGTCACAAAATGGCTGCCAGTGCCATTGGACTGACTACTTACCTCCATATGAGAGAGGAATAGAGGGGAAGAGAAAAGAGTGTGCATGCATACACACTCAGGGTTTTTTCTTCTCCTTTTCCTACTCTTTCTCCTTCCCTTCCTCCTCCCCCCCCTTCTTCTTCTTCTTCCCTTTTCCTTTTCCCTTCTCTTTCCCCTTCCTCCTCCTCTCCTCCTCCTCCTCCATCTTCTTCTTCATCTTCTTCTTTTCTCTCCTTCCCTCCCTGTCTCTCTGTCTATACAGTCAAAATCAAGGAAGTCAATCCCAGGTGTCTTTCTGGATGAATACAGTTAGGTTCTGTACCTGTCCTGAAATACTTGCTGAATTGCCATGCCTGGGGGATGTCAGGTGCTAACTAGTTTATGTCAACAGGACTTACAGGAGCTGGGGGAGAGTGCAGTGGGTAAAGGAAGCAAGGTGGCTCAAATAACATGCTGCTACCCAACACGGAAGGGATTTCCACTCCTTCTTATTCTGTCTTTATAAACTCTGTTTCATCATCATCATCACGTGAGAGAACCCATTTGTCTGGAATGTGTGTAGTATTAAGATCGGCGGATACTTATGTTATGAAATCAGCAACGTGTATTTTTCATTATTTGAATTGTGTCCATAGTCTCTGTGTCCCGCTGAGGGCATTTCTGTGCCTGACATTTTTGGGGTCCTTCTGTGGGCAGAGCCTCAGGAACTTAGTGGAAGGATGGAAGATAGTGCTTCACTTGGTCATTTAACTGTGGTAACTTCTCTCTGGCATAGGATTGGCACCCGGGACAGAAGCCATTTAGAGTCTGGTAGGTGGATAAAACCATTTATGCTAGGTGTTGCAAGCTCGAGCTAAATGAATTCATTCTATTCTGAAGGATCTTCTTGAGATCTGGACCATTGGCAGAGCAAAGCCTCTTTAGGCTGAACTGGATATTTCATCACCTCTCTCCCTCCTCCTCCTTCTATTACTTTTTTTGCTTCAGAGAAGGGAAGGAAGTCAATCCACTGGCACTTCTGTGCTCACACAGTTTTGGTGACAAAACTTGTAAGCGAACCAGGGACTGCATCCACTTCTTGCTAGAATGAACAGAGAAGGGGAAGAATTCTAGGACCAAAGTAAAAATAAAACACCAATTCTCATTATCTGATTATTTACACCAGTTTACTAATGGAGCAAGTGACAAGTATCAGGTTAAACTCCCACTATCATTGGAGGGTGGTGGTAGTGGTTTGGAAGTACTTGAACAGAGATGTGCCTGTCAAATGCTAGTGATGTTGGCTGCTTGGTTGTCAAATGGAGAGGAGAGCACTAGGTCTTGCCTGCTGCTTTGAGATGCTCTAGCATTCATTCCCTAGCAGTAAGTGAAAGGGTTTGGATTGGGCACTGTTGAATTCTGACAATCATTTCCTACCTTCTCTACTAATGAAAATTGAGAAGAGAAGCAGGACATCAGCATGTGCTTTTCCACCTGGAGAGTAAGAAGTGACCTGGGGGAGAGCAGTGTCCACTACACCTGCAGCCAGTAACAAGCTTGCATCATCTCCATGGCAATTTCTGGAAGCCCCAGGGTTCATGTGCTAGTGTGAGGTAGGTTATTGGGGTGAAGGATGCTGGGGCTTGAAGGGTTGCAAGACTCTTCACAACTCACAGGTGAAGACTCATTCATTCATTCTCCTCATGGGAGCAGGCAAACTTGGACTTGGGTCTCTTAGTTCTTGGAGTTCTGATCTGTTTCCATACAAATGCATGGATTCCATTCTAAGCTGACTTACCTCTTCGCAATTTCTCTTGCCAAGCAATCTCCTTTTGCTTTAAACATTCTTTCTATAGCAATATTCATATATTTAATCTCTTGTGCTAGCTTAATGCAATTCTGTTTCTTTAAGGTGAGTTTGCTTGTCCTTGTTCTTACCTATTAAGAACCTATTAAGTTGAACTATTGAAGGCATTCTTCTTTCTGAGATCTTTGTAAGGGGGACCTTATTTTTGTACCTTCCTATCCATCCTTGACCACTGCCTTTTTCTTCTCTGGTTTCCATCTCATTACTTCCTCTTGGTTTCCCTTTAAATCTTCTCCATCAGCTTAACCTCTATGACGTACTTCATTGGATAGATCAGTGGAATGCCCACCAGCCAGGCACATGCTCCAAGCCCTAGACATGCCGGAGAGGGCTGGTGGGAGACTCCTCCCATAGTAAGCCTTGTAGGAGAGGGAGAAGCTGAGGCTCCCCACTCTGCTCTAGGTGTTTCCTCCTTTCTCTCTCATGGCTCAGTATCCTTTCCCCCGGACCCCTGTGCCTTCAAGACTTTCTCACCCCCTCCGTGGTCTTCCTCTTGTCTACTTCTGCACTGCAACTTTCCCTCTCACTGGCTGGCAGTAAGTGTGCCTTAGAGGAAAGCACAAACCTTCCCCTCAGAAGGCCCTCCCTGGGCAGCATCCTGACCCTGCTAGTGGCGTTGGGGGTAAAGGGTACCAGAATAAGCCACCCCAAGATGGGCCACCTTGGCCTAAGGATTATTTTGAGCTAAAAGCAATTGAGAACCAGCAGATGCAATAAAATAGTGCCTTAGTGCCTAAAAATAAAGTTCAGATTTCCTCTATTGTTAAGGAAATTTCCATTTATAAAGATGGCTCAGAGAGCTACTCCCCAGTGACAGGGCTTATCACCTGAGACTCTTATCTACAAGACAGATAACCCATATTTATTGTACATTCCCCCCCTCCTTTGCCCATAACTTGTCTCCCCCATCTAGAAGCTCACCCACTTTTCCTTTATTTAGCCTAGGATGGTATATAAATCTCGGTCATCTGGCTGCTTCCTTGGGTCTTATTTCTTTGTGAAACTCCAGCATGTAAGTACCTTATGACACATTTTTTTCCTCCTGTTAATCTATCTTTTATCAGCTTGATTCTCAAGCCCCAGTTGTTGAAATTAGGGGGGGTAGAAGGAAAGAGATTTTCCTTCCCTGTAGTGGCCATAGCAATTTGTTCTGAGCTGGCATCCTTGAAGCTTTCAACCTTACATGTATATTATAAATATTCATCTCTAGTCTTCTTTCAAAAACATTATTTCATGTTTCTGTGACTGAGGCTCCCATCCTTGAGATTGGGCTATGTTTGTATTAAGATGTGAGGTGTTACTGCCATCTTCAGACTTCTCCCATGTTATCTACCTCAGAGGAGGGTCATGTTGAATGTCCAGGGTTTGCAAGAGGTCAAACTCCAATAAAGATTCCATCAGTGATGCCACTCCTGAGGGCCAGTGGCTCCCCCTCAGCCTCTCTGCTACTTTCATTTCCATTGTCAAAAGTGTGGTGGGCTTCCCTGGTGGCGCAGTGGTTGGGAGTCCGCCTGCCTATGCGGGGGACACGGGTTCGTGCCCCGGTCCGGGAAGATCCCACATGCCGCGGAGCGGCTGGGCCCGTGAGCCATGGCCGCTGAGCCTGCGCGTCCGGAGCCTGTGCTCCGCAACGGGAGAGGCCACAGCAGTGAGAGGCCCGCGTACTGCAAAAAAAAAAAAAAAAAAAAAAGAGTGTGGTACCAAGACGAATGGTGTCCACCAGGCTTTCCTTTTCTATATAGGTTGGTCTATCTCTTTGTCCCTGCTTGGTGACCAGAGCATTGGAAATGAGTTAGGACAAGTTGTGAGATGTGGTAATTCTGCTAAGAGTAGAGAAATCCTGGCTGAGCTGTAGCAAGAGAACAGCTTCATCGACCCCAACAGAGGCAGACGTTTCCGTCTTGTTGGAACTCTGCTTATTCAGCACTCGAACAGCTCTTGGAACAACAGGATCCGGGGAGTGTCTCTGTGCACAAAAGATAAGCATGGTAGGTGTTACACTGGCATTCATTTACTGGAATCCATTTTGGGTATTTTCTTATTTCTCTCCTGGGAAGACATTGTTGGTGGCAGCTCTGAGTTGGATTTCAGACACTTACACCTCTTGCTTAGAGGGAAGTTAGGCCAGATTTGAAAATAAAGTTGATATTGTTGTCATAGCACTAACAAAAGATATTCTCATATCCTTGCCAAAGAAAAAATGAGTGGAAGATTTCTTTTTTTTTGGTCTTGGTTTTTGTTTTTAGCCGAGAAAAATGTCACGTGTATTTGATCTGCATTTCAAAGGGTGGAGTGCAACCACAGGACGCACACATCAGTCACTGGAAGAGTATCGCAGTCAACAAATGAATACAGACCATGTCTACCTCTTCTGCATTATGTCCTTCTTCTTGCGTGTGCTATTGATTGATATTCCTCAGGGAGGAGATTCTTCTGACTCAGACACTAAGCACGTTCCTAAAGAAAATATCAGCTTTAAAAGGGAATAGAGGAAATAGCAGCGGCAGCAAAAAATCGCTAATCTTTCATTTACAAGAGCTACCGAACATCTGGAGAGCAGGAGGCTCCTTTAACCCCCGGAGTGCAGGAACAAATGAGCACCAAAGGGCACCCCATGCTAATGTAGTGCCATTAATTTGAATACAATGGAGGGCCCTATAATAAACATCTTCAGAGCCATCTGGGCATTCCTTTACACCTTGCCCAACTCCTTCGGGTGCTGGAGGCACAGCTTAATGGGATTTGGAGGTTGAAAAAGAGTGAAGATATGCTTAAAGAGCAACTCTGAGTTTAAAAGAAAAATGTATAATGGCCAAAGTGAAAAAAAGATCAAACAATGTATAGGAAAAATATGTTTTTTTTAAAATCAAAGTATAGTTGATTTACAGTGTTGTGTTAGTCTCTGGTGTACAGCAAAGACATTCAGTTTTTTATATATATATATATATATATATTCTTTTTCATATTCTTTTCCATTATGGCTTATTACAGGATATTGAATATAGTTCCCTGTGCTCTACAATAGGACGTTGTCGTTTATCTCTTTTATATATAGTAGTTTGTATCTGCTAATCCCAAACTTCTAATTTGTTCCTCCCCTACCCCCTTTCCCCTTTGGTAACAATAAGTTTGTTTTCTATGTCTGTGAGTCTGTTTCTGTTTTGTAAATAACTTCACTTCTGTCATATTTTAGATTCCATGTGTAAGTGATATCATACGGTATTTGTCTTCTCTGTCTGACTTACTTCACTTCGTATGATAATCTCTAGGTCCATCCATGTTGCTGCAAATGGCATTGTTTCATTCTTTTCTTATGGCTGAGTAGTAAGGAAAAACATGTTTTAAACTATCCGTGGGGGTGTTACTGAAATTAATATTTATGTCTATTTCTCTCCAGCATGTATACCATTTTTAACCAAATGTCAATGTGCTGTGGAAGGATAGAAAGAACCACATGCATCAGGAATGATTAATGTAAAGTTCATATTTGGGGGGAGAGTATAGGGTCTGGAGTTTAGTTAGAATTGTGCAACTCTTTCTAGCACTTTTCTGGGAGGCACACCATCTAAAGAGTCTTTAACTCCATTGAAAAAAAATAGATATAGGGATTATAATACCTGCTCTTTTTTTCTTTCCCTCAGTGGTCTCGTGGGATAATGTAAACATGCAGGGAAGTTGCTCTGAATAGAAGCCTGAGATAAACAATCAATGCACGAATTAATGTTGTTGTGCAGCAGTCGTTGCAGCGGCTCCAAGTTTTGAAATAGGAAAATATTTCTAAACACGTGCCTTCCTTCCATCCAGAAAGATTCCCCACATCTCCCTAAAGCGGAGACTGCACGCCGGCAGCCAAGGAATAGATCTGGGCCACAGACTGGGCAGGTTGGCTCATGTGGGCTTTTGAAAGTTTTTGAAGGAGTTGCCAACATTGACAAGAATATCCTGATTTTTTACTTCTCTTAAGAAATGGAAAAAGCTGGCCCCGATGGTGCCTTCAATGTGACACGGAAAAAGTCAGCTGGAGAGGAGATTGGCTGGAACCTGTAGTCAAGCATCCTTTCTCTTGTTGCTGTGCTCATCTGGGTTTGTTTATAGGCATTTTAGTTTGTGCCACTTGTCTAGAGGAAGCTATTGAAGATGTTTTTCAAAAAACAGAGTAGCACGCTGTACTAGTCAGGGCTCTCAGCCACCAATAGTATGTGTGTGTGTCAATCAGTCTGTAAACAAACAGATTTATTTTAAGGAATTGGCTCGCACGATTACAGAGGCTGAGAATTCTAGACCCAGGAGAGCCAATGGTGTATGTTACTCCAAGTCCAAGTCCAAAGGCAGGAGAAGACTAATGTCCCAGCTCAAAGACAGTCTGGCAGAGAGAAAATTCTTTCGTACTCAGCCTTTTATTTTATTCAGGCCTTCAAAGGATTCCATGAGGCCCACCCACATTGGGATGGCAAACTGGCTTTACTCGTCCTACTGATTTAAATGTTAGTCTCATCCAGAAACACCCGCACAGGCACAAGATGCACCCAGAAATAACATTTAACCAAATATCTGGGCATGTCCTGGGTCCAGTTAAGTTGACATATAAAATGAGGCATCAAACACACCTAATAACCTTTTAGCTTGCATGAGTAGAGTGCAGATCTCCTATGCGTTTGCCATATCTAAAGCCTTGCCAAGAAGGGTTGGAAAGGCCTCTCAAGGAGGCAGGCATCTAGTGTGCAGCAAGAGGGGCTGGAGAAAAAGTTTCAAGCAGGGCAGGTCCTAGATAAAGAAAACAACTAAACAACTGCTGACAGATGCCCTTGTTAATTTCTTTCTCAAAGCTGTCTATGTCCCTTCACTTTTGATGTCAACAAGAGCCAGTAAGCGGTTCTGAAAATCTTTGTACACTTACGAAACCAGGATGTCCACACAGTGAGGACTGTGGAGGTCCACTCACTGGGACTCTGGGTAAGTAACTGGGCCTGGGAACCCTGCCTAGGGTCTGGGTGCAGAACTTTTCCGTGGAAACCCTGGTGAGAGGAAGAGGCTGCCCTTTTGGGACATGTGTCATTATCCATATTGGCTAAGGCTGCCTGGGTGTTGGAGGTATTTAAGACTGGATGAGAAGGAACAAAGCATAGCCTCGGTCCTTCAAAATAGTGAGGGTCATATGTAGAATATCGGTCCAACATCTTAGACATGGTGAAAACAATTTTCACTCAAAGGCAAATTTAAGGGCACTAGTAGTAATTCTATTCTCCACTTACTCTGAGTGAGTTGGGAATGGATATGTCAGCTAAACTAATTATTTATCAAAAGCCCTGAAATGAGGTAGCCATGTATATAAAAATGCTGTCCATGCGTGAAACACAAGAAGAATATATGTTAGTTTAGTGCTCTTTCTTGAGAGAACTATTGTTAGCATAGAACCGTAGACAGTTTCTTTTTCTTCCTTTTGTAAAAAGCATTTAAAATGAATGACCACTGGTGGCTGACTTCCATCAGCATTATTCTGTCAGACGATGCAGATCTTGAAATCCTTGCCCTGTTTGCTTTTTGCAGGTGTTCCTGCCTGCTCAGCCCCCTCCAGGGCTGTGGGCATCCCTAGCAGGGCTAAGAAAGGACTAGAACAGCCGTTCCCCTGTCTCTCAATGAGAACTCCCTCTCCAGGCCTGTTGCCTATCCCCTGCCCTTCAGACAGGGAGGCCAACCTGTCCACGTGGGCATGAGTGGTCATGATTTAAGCAGTGCCAAGTGCTCTGCGCTCCGCCGGGAGCAGAGTTCTCTGCCTCGTAGCATTCCTGGCCATCTGGGCTGGGAGAATGAGACCACCGTGGCACCAGAATAACCTTGGCCAGTTCTTCCGCAGCTTCTGCTCTATGAATTGCCGTGCTTGACGCCGTGGCGGGTGACATCGGGAGCACGGACGCTGTGTGAGCTGGAGGGGCGCTGTCCTGTTTTCTCACCTGCAGTGCCCCTCTCTTCTAGCCCTGCCTCCACACTCAGCATTCTGCTTCCTAAGCTCATGGAAGGAGCCTTCCTTCCCAGGATGCCAGACGGGCAGAGCACACACACACACGCAACACCTGCCTTCCTCACAGGAGCAAAAGGGCACCTGCAATGACCAGTGAGGCTCCAACTCACTGAGGCCTGCAGGAAGCAAGGGGCAGTCAGGCTGGAGAGAGAGTTGAATAAAGTCTCAGGGGAGGAATGATATGGGGTTTATTCTGCTGAGGCCAGAAGTTTTACTGCACATGGTCTCAGTTACCATTACTCTCTTTGTCTTGAGAGCAAGTTTTCCTCTTTCTATCTATCTGCCAGCACCACTTACTACACACAACTAGCTATTACCCCAAAGACTCTAACCATTATAACGTATTATACCAATTAACGTATTATCTTCAATTGTTTCACATTGAATTTCATGGTCCTCCATGATCTTTCAAGTTGAATAGATCCTTAAGGCTACAGAAGATTTAAAAAAGTGTGTGTGTGTGTGTGTGTGTGTGTGTGTGTGTGTGTGGCGGGCAGGTGGGGCACATGGTCATCTCTCCTGCCACCGGCCTAGTCCAAGCTGCTGAACTTGTCACTGGGCTGTGCGCTCGCCTTGTGACTAGTCTTCCTGCTTTGTCTTCTTCACTCTATTCTCCACTTAGCAGCCGAAGTGACCTTTCAGAAATGCAAACTGTGTATTTCCCCTTCAACGGAATGAACACATATTTATTGAGCACCTACAATGTGCCAGGCAATGTTCCAGGTGCTAGGAAATTGTAATGAATTAGACAGGTAAAACTCTACCCTATCTCCTTATGGGACTTACATTTTAATGACCCCCCACAGCTCTTAGGGTAAAGTCACAAGCCTTAAAAAGGAACAAAATTTGTAATGAGTTATTTGTAATGAGGTGGATGGACCTAGAGTCTGTCATACAGAGTGAAGTAAGTCAGAAAGAGTAAAACAAATACCATATGTTAACACATATATATGGAATCTAAAAAAAAAAAAAGGTCATGAAGAACTTAGGGGCAGGATGGGAATAAAGATGCAGGCCTACTAGAGAATGGACTTGAGGACATGGGGAAGGGGAAGGGTAAGCTGGGACAGAGAGAGTGGAATGGACATATATACACTACCAAATGTAAAACCGATAGCTAGTGGGAAGCAGCCGCATAGCACAGGGAGATCAGCTCAGTGCTTTGTGACTACCTAAAGGGGTGGGATAGGGAGGGTGGGAGGGAGGGAGACGCAAGAGGGAAGAGATATGGGGATATATGTATATGTATAACTGATTCACTTTGTTATAAAGCAGAGACTAACACACCATTGTAGACCAATTATACTCCAATAAAGATGTTAAAAAAAAAAGATGGATTACAAGGCTATACTGGACGTGGCCTCTGCCCCATCCCTCGCTGCGTCTTGCACCTCTCTTTCCTGCCCCCTCTGCCTTCTACCACGCTGGGATATGCCACGATCTCTCCCCTCAGGATCTTTATGCAGGTGGTTGGCTTTACCCCACTCTGTCACCTCCTGGCTGCCACATGTCTTTCATATCTCAACTCACTGTCCTTTCCACGGTGATGTCTTCTCTGGCACTCCCAATCTACATGCAGTTCTCCTCTGATATTCTTTCTCTTAGCACCCTTCCCTTCCAGTGTTTTCCATGATCCCAATACTATATCACTGATGGCTACCTTCCCCATTAGACTGCAAACCTCTGGCGGGTAAGAATCTGGTCTGTTTTGTATTTTGCTATATCACCTTTTAAGTAGTATTCAACACACATTTGAAGAATGAATCAATGAATGAATGAATAAGAAAAGTGGAAAGTGCAGACAAACTGGAAATGGCTTTGTAGGTATATCTTAGAAACATTTAGATTGTTACCGAATTCCTCAATGTTTAATCCTTCTTTTTCTTTTCTTTTTTTGGAGAGGAAGATTTATCCAAAATCATATTTCATGACTGTCAAGAATGATAGGGGTCTGAGCTTCTACCTGCTTGCAAGCTAACAGGTTAGCTTGTCATAGTTTCATGGATTCTCACAGATGCCACGAGCCTCCTGGGTTAGAGACAGTGGACTTTATTACTCACAGAATGGAAGCAGCATGACCGTTAGCATATCTGTGTCGGTTCCCCCTGCCCCCACATCCCATAGGGATGATGCGGATGGGCCCAGACCAGTATGTCACAGGAGAGGGTTCCTGAGCATAGGGAGCTCGAATCTTTTATAATGGACAGTAAGCATATCTGCCTTTTGCTCCAGAGGAAGGTGCTATCTTTGTTTTCTATGACTGTGAGCAAATCTGCCTGTTGCTCTGGAGGGAGACACAGTCTCTATCTTCTAAGTCTGTTTGTTTTACAAAGACCCAGGAAGATAGTCTGGAAGGAAGGCATTTAGTGCATTGCTCACAAGAGGTGCAGAAACATTAGAGACCCACAGAGAATTTTCCCCTAACAATATCTGTCCCTCATTTTTTTTAAATAAATAAATTTATTTATTTATTTATTTATTTATGGCTGCGTTGGGTCTTCGTTGCTACACCGTGGGCTTTCTCTAATTGTGGCGAGCGGGGACTACTCTTCGTTGCAGCGCGTGAGCTTCTTACTGCGGTGGCTTCTCTTGTTGTGGGGCACAGGCTCTAGGTGCACGGGCTTCAGTAGTTGTGGCACGTGGGATCAGTAGTTGTGGCTTGTGTGCTCAGTAGTTGTGGCGCACAGGCTTGGTAGTTGTGGCTCATGGGCTCTAGAGCACAGGCTCAGTAGTTGTGGCGCACAGGCTTAGTTGCCCCACGGCATGTGGGATCTTCCCGGAGCAGGGCTCAAACCCGTGTCCCCTGCGTTGGCAGGTGGATTCTTAACCACTGCGCCACCAGGGAAGCCCTGTCCCTCATTTTTACACCATCTTGGCTTCTGGTGAACTTTCCATGAGCGTGCCAAACCTTCAGTGTTTGCATGGGAGGTGAAGGAACTGGAGCCACCCTCTGCTATTTTGCTAGACTTATTAGAGCCATCTGGTGGAGGACAGCAGACCTAGAAGTTGGTTGAATTGAAGGTGCTTGCATCAGTTTGGGAAGGTAGCACCAGGGAGTTTTCCTTCATGAAGAAGGGTCCAGGGAGTTTATGAGAGACAAATATCATTATTGTCCCTCACTCCCCCATCCCTCCTGGACTTTGAGATGTTCTCCTCAAGTGCCAAGGTTGTTTTTATCCTTACACAGACACAAAAGTGGTGTGTTCCTTTCTAGGAGCTGCCATATCAATTTTCTGAATTATCCCCTATTTACACCTAGAGGTTTCATTCAGAGGGGTCAGGTGTGAGAGGCACAAGGACATTTTTAATAAAACTTAGAGACTCATCGTTTCCCCCACCTTGCATGTGTGGGCCTCTGTAGGGGGACTCAGTGAATAGGGCACTCAGCCAAGTAGTCAGAATCCTTGTGCTCTGTGACCGTGTCAAGCCAATGAGAGAATTACGGTGGCTACACTAGAATCAGGTGTGAGGCCCTGGGTCCCCTTTTGGCTGTGCTACCGCCAAGAGGGTGGACCAACCAGGTAATCCTGGGATTTCTGTTAGGAGAAAGAAGGGAGCTTCATGCCCAGGAATGGTCAGGTGGAATCCAGAATTTTCAAAATAGGTTTATATAACCCCCCAACCATTTTCATCCTGATTATTACCCAGAAAGTGGACAAGAGAAAATGATCCCTTTCTGGGAACAGCCACGTTCAGTGACCAAATTGCCTTAAGAAAGTATATGGACCAGGAGGAGGTGATGGAGACCTTTTCAAGTCTCAACAATATCATATATCTGTGAATGATAGGGACCATGGAAGGTCTGTTGAATATCTTGACAATTAGCCTACAACTAGGTAGTTTTTATGGTAAAAGGTTCACCATTGTCAGACCAAATTGGTCCAGAAAGCCAAAAACATGACACATTAGCTTCAAGGGTTGCAATGTGGCCTTCCTCACTGGGAGATAAACAGTGGAACTTTTGGCCTGAGTCACAAGTCTGGCATGCGGTGGTAGCTTATGCATCAGAAACACAGAGACCTTTCCTTTGTGCCCAGACCATGATGGTGGATGTGTTGCTGTGTCTGGGAAGATGATGGATCCAGGCAACAATGGTGGCAGTCTGGACACTGCAGACCCAACCACAAACTCGATTCCAGATGATCTGTCAGAGCACAGGCTCTTACTGAAGGCAGCGATAGGAGTGACCCAGATGGTTTGATTAGCAGTCATGATATGTTTTCACATTTCATGGCCCCAAAGAGGAGCGTCTTTAATCTGCCAGCCTCTAGTTTTCCAAATGGCAGAGCAGACAGCTCAGCCATTGGCAATAGCCCAAGAGTCAGGAAAAATATAATTTGGTGCATCAAAGGGAGTACTGGCCGGAGATATGAGAATGGCTTTGCGTTCTGCCCACTGGGCAGAGCAATCACATCCCAGTTCTGTGTAGCTGGCAGGGAGGTTGAACAGCCCCAGCAGTCCCCATGGACACCTATGAACCAAGGGTCCCCCTAACCAGTGGCTTTGCTTCAGGTGGTGGAATGAGGAGTAGAGTTTTCCCAAGGGATGGTTACCATTCGTTCATGTAAAGCCAAGGTGCTGTTGGTACCAGGCTGACTTCATTTTTTTTGGACAAGTGGGGTGTTACCTTCTCACCTTGTTAGTTGTTGAGTTCTAGTTGACCCACATTAAAACAGGAATACAGAGAATCACAGCCCTCTGTGAGTCAGGTGTTCAGTTTTGACCAGAGCCCTGTAGCAAGCTAATAGCTGCTTCCCCCAAAGGATGTAGCTGGCAGTCAGGTCAGAGAGATGACAAGTCCAGAACCCCAAGGGGCACCTCTGAGTGGAAGCTGTTTCCCTTCACCAGAGGCTCCAATAGGCAAAATCATGAGTCACTGAGATTCAAGATCACTTTAGCTTCTTTTGCTCACTGTTAACCTTGCTCAGATCTCGTCAGTTGAATTTGGGTCCTGGCTTCTCCCATGGGACCAGGTATACTAGTGACTTTAGTGCCTATATCCAGCAGTGTCATACAGTTAGATTTCTACTCTTTCCACAAAACTCCCTAGTATACTCAGACGGGTGCACATGGCCTTTAAACCCACCTTAAATCATCTTCCTTTAAAGTAGCTGCAGTCAGGGTAGAGAGAGGGATGGCCCAGGGGCCAGGTAGGGTCACTAAGCAAGGCTTTGCCTTCACTTTCACTTTCCAGTGGCCACCTGCTCCCATTCCCAAGTTGGTTGGCTCAACCAACCAACTTATAATGTTTTCACTCCACTGAAAGCTCCACATACTCATTGTTGACACCGTTCATTTCAGCTTTGGGGACTCCATGCTCAGCAGTCACAGCCATGTTGCCTTTTGCCTGGGGCTGTGGGCTGTTGCGCTCCTGTAGTGGCAACATTCTTCTTCCACTCCTCTGAAGGAGAGTGAGGAAAAACCTCGGCACTGTTTGGGTGCTTGTTCAATCCTACCTCTTTCTCCTCATCCTCTAAACATTGATTGACATCTGTTGCTCCCCATTTGCCCACCACTTTGGCAAGAGGATTCTACATGTCTCAGAGAGTCCTCTCATGTCCTCAAACGTGGCCTGCAGGGCCCTTTTTCCTCTTCTAGAAAGCGAAGCCAGGTGTCTGTCAGCGTCCCTTTCTCCTCACCAATACTACCAAGAACTGAGAAGAGTCTGAGATTTTACCACACTTGGCAAGCTAACAAGTTGCTGCTATGGAAGTGTCCTCCCAAATTCATATGTTGAAATCCTCCCATTCAAAGATGATGGTATTAGAAGGTAGGCCTTTGGTAGGTGCTTAGGTCATGAAGAGGGAGCCCTCATGAATGGGATTAGTGCCTTAACAAAAGAGGCTTCCAAGAGATCCCTCTCCCCTTCTACCATGTGAGGGCACAGCAAGAAGACACCACCTATGGACCAGGAGGAGGGCCTTCACCAGAACATGACCATGCTGACACCTCAATCTTGGATTTCCCAGCCTCCAGAATGTGAGAAATTAATTTCTGTTGTTTATAAGTCACCCAATCTGTGGTATTTTGTTATAGCAGCCCAAATGGGCTCACACGTTAGCCTATCAGAGTTTCGTGGATGCTGACAGAAGACATGGTTCAGAGGTAGCATGGCCAGCGAGCCACATGAGCATCAGTACTTTTGTGTCAGTTCCCTTTGCCCCCAGTGCCCCATGGGGAGGTGTCAGTGGGCCCAGAGGGATGCCTGTATGGGCAGTAGTTTGCATTACAGGAAAGGACCCTAAATCTTTTATCATGGACAATAGGCATGTCTACCCTTTGCTCCAGGGGGAAGCACTATCTCTATCTTCCAAGGGTACTTGCTTCATAAATACCCTTAAATAGATAGTTAAGAACAAAGGACAATTAGTACTGCACTTGCAAGATGTGCTGAAAGACAAGAGACCCTTGGTGAGTGGTGTTCCAATAACAACTAACAATCGGTAATGGAGAGAGCTTGTTGAATTAATGAATGAGTGAACAATCCAGATCTGGGTTCAAATCCTGATCCTATTTTGAACATGTCTGTAACTTTAGGACTGACTGCATTTCAGTTTCCTCCTGCATAAAATGACATAATAACAGTAACTCCTGGCTGGGTCCTTGCTATGCCAAGTACTGTTCTAAGTGTTTTTAAGACATTACTTTATTTAATCCTTACAATAATCTTAGGAAAAAGTACAATTTTTTTCTGTTTCATAAATGAGGAAACAGGGCACAGATACGTTAAGGTACTTGCCCAACGTCACACACCTAGGAAGCACTGAAGCCAGGATTTGAGTCCATGTAGTTTCCACTTCAGTTTCCATGGTTTTAAGTACCTCTGCTTCCTACACAAGACTTAACCAAAAATCCCTGCCTCACTGGTGTGTTTTGTGAAGACTACATGAATTGTTAGGTGATTAATCAAGGGCAGTTTTCTTTATCTTTCTACAGTTGCTTAATTTAAAAAAATTTAACTTCTTGGAATCCTCTTTTTAAAACATGATTACGATTCCTTTATCAAGTAAAAGTGGAAAAATATGTTCCCTCCACAAGAACAGGGGAGAAAGGCTGAACATGGGGTACAGTGGGGTAACAGGGATTTAGCCCAGCCGTCTCCAGGTGTGGAGGAAGAGCCACCCACGATGGTGCCTGGACCTCCAGGGGTCTGTGAAAGGCTGTATAGAACTACAGATTCTGGCCCTGAAATTGTTCTTCCTTCATCAAGTCCAGATGAACCAACCCTCAGAGAGAACAGTGTGAAAGAATTGCCCGAGAAACACTCGGAGAACTAACAATGGGCCTGTAATTCAGAGCAGCCTAGAACAAGCCGGGTCTCTTTGTGCTCTCATCCGGGTGTCGTGGTGGTGGTAATCTGAGCTGCCCGCTATCAGCACCAGATACACGGTCCCGGTGTGGGGCTCTGCTCCATCTTCAAAAAAGAAAAAAAAATCTTGTGGTTTTAAATGAGACTTGGCCAAAAACGTAACTTTAAAAAGCCTATATACAAATTTAGTGAATGCATAACAAGTAAATTTGAAACATATTTAATGGAGATACATTTATGTGCCATTAATTCTCGTGGAGGCTAATTTATGCATCCCTGCGTAGTGTTGGCATCCAATAGATATTGACGTCACACTGCTTAGAATCGTTTCAAACAGACACTTGGGCAAAATGAATAAAATGACACTTGATGGATTTGATGATCCAATTATTCATTCCCAAGATATGTATTTTCTTTATAATTACACGCTCTTTAGATAAATATGAAAGATTTTGGGTGTGGATTTAGTAATCTTAAAATTCTCGTTGCAGTTCACTTGGCAATGGCTCCTACTGGGACAAAGGTACTTGATTCAAGTGCTATTAACTGGGCTGGAGTGAAAACTAGAGATAGAAAAGGGTAAGGTACACTCTTCCCATATTACTCCCAATTTACAGGTCCTGAGAAATCCTAGTCCCCAACCAGAGATAATGAATTGAAGACTTTGTTGTACTTACTGCTGCCTCAGAGAGCTAGAACCAGTCAAAGCCTGAGGAATCACGTTGAAGTTGTGCTCAAATGCCACTTTGTACCTTCCACTGTTACTGCACCTCTTTAATTCTTATTTCTCTCCCTGCCTATGTCCCCTTCTGGGCAGTCAGTTCCTCAAGGGCCATGACCATGTGTAAGTCGTCTTTGCATCCTCGTGTCTGGAACAGACAAGGCTCACGACAGATGCTCCCTCTTTTAGGTCTGGCTACCTTCTTTCCTTTGCCATAAACATTGCTTTTGCTAAAGGGCATACACAATTAATTACATCATCTGATGCCCTTGGTTCTGTGCTCATGCTGCTCTGTCTACCAGCAACGCTTTGTTCCCCATGTGAGTCTCACTACCTCCTACTTGTCGTTTAAAACTGAGCTTGAGAAGCTTCTCTTCCTGGAAGCCGCCTCTGACTCCTCTGCTCTGATTTCATGCTCTTTCTCTGTGTTGCCCTGGCATCTGTGTAGATGTTTATCAGAGCTCTTACCATCCCATCTGCAGTGGCTGACTGACCTTGTGGGCACAGGTCATGTACCATTTGGTTTTGTTCCTCTACCATGTAGAACGTCTTCAAACTCACTGCAAATCCTCAGATAAATGCTTGCTGAACTCATGAATGGATAAATGGATAAGGAGCAAATAACAGAAACAAGCCGTGTTAACACTTAGAAATTTGATACGATGTTTGGTGGTTCTCATATATCAACCCTAGAAGATTAGGCTTTGATGAAATTATCCTATAAAACACTATTAGAAATGTTACCTATTTGATGGTTATTACTCACTTTCATTTGGTATGAAAAGTGTCTCTAAGCTTAGGGACTGTAACAGATGCTGTAGGTGCCCCACCCATAGCAGCATCACTTCAGTTGTCACATGACAACTGTTTTATGAGGTCTTTATTAGGTATATGTCTTACAAATAATGCTCCTAATTTTCACTCTGGATAAGAAACCAATTTTGTTTATAAAGTCTAATGCAGCAATTATTTCCTGTATGGGTACTGTTTTGTGTGTGTGTGTGTGTGTGTGTGTGTGTGTGTGTTGTCCAGTTTAAGAAATCTTTGCTTACCCCCAGGTTGGGAAGTTATTCTCTTGTGTTATCTTTGAGAAGCTTTATTGCTTTTCCTTTTGCATTTTAGGTCTATCATCCATCTGGAATTGATTTTTGTGTTTGGTTTGAGGCATAGATCAAGGTTCATTTTATTCCCATATAGATATTCAATTACCCCAGCACCATTTATTGAATAGACGATCCCTTCCCCACTGAATTGCAGAGTCTTGGTCATTAATCACGTGACTGTGTAAGTGTGGATCTGTTTCTGGACATTCTATTCTGTCCCTTTGATCTCTTTGTAGGTCTTTGCACCAATACTACTCTGTTTTAGTTACTGTGGCTTTATAATAAAACTTGATATCTGATAAGTGTTTCAGCTTTGTTGTTCAAGATCGTCTTTACTACTTTTGATCTTTTGCATTCTATATGAACTTAATTTCCATAAAAATTGATGGAATTTTAATTGTAAATGCATTGAACCTAGAAATCAAATAGAGTCAAATATAAATTTTGGGGAGAAAATCGACATCTTTACAATATTGTCTTCCAATTCATAAACATATATATATATTCCTCCATTTATTCTTCTTGAACTTCTACTGGTATTATTTTATAGTGTGTACGGTTTGGTACATCTTTTATGAGATTTGTTCCAATATTTGATATTTTTATGTTAATTAATTAATTAATTTTTGGCTGCATTGGGTCTTTGTTGCTGCATGCGGGCTTTCTCTAGTTGCGGTGAGCGGGGACTACTCTTTGTTGCGGTGTGCAGGCTTCTCATTGTGGTGACTTCTCTTGTTGTGGAGCGTGGACTCTAGGCACGCAGGCTTCAGTAGTTGTGGCACGTGGGCTCAGTAGTTGTGGCTCTCAGGCTCTAGAGGGCAGGCTCAGTAGTTGTGGTGCATGGGCTTAGTTGCTCCGCGGCATGTGGGATCTTCCCAGACCAGGGCTCGAACCTGTGTCCCCTGCATTGGCAGGTGGATTCTTAACCACTGTGCCACCAGGGAAGCCCTTATGTTAATTTAAATGGTACTTTAATAATGCAGTATTGTTACTAGCATATAGAAATGTATTTGATTTTGGTGTATTGTATTTACAACAGTTGCTAAATTTACTTAATCTAGTAGTATTTTTTTAAATCATAAATTAGTGTTGAACTTTTGAATTTATTGAAATGAACATAAGTTTTCAACCGTTTATGATAATGTGGTGAACTCTATTGACTGATTTTAAAATGTTAAGCCAGGCTTGAATTTTAAGAATAAACCCAACTTGATGATGATGCATTAGCCTTTTAAAATATTGGTAGATTATATTTTCAAGTTTATGTCTAAGTGTTTTGTGTCTATTTTGATGAGAGATAGTATTGGCCTTTAATTCTCTTTCTTGTGTAGTTTTGTCAAGTTGTGTTATTAATATTATAATGGCCTCATATAATGAGTTGGTAAGTATTATTCTCTGTAAGAGTTTGTGTAAGATCAGTGTTATCATTCTCCCAATTTTTGGATGAAATCATCTGGCCCTGAATTTATTTTGTGGGAAGATTAAAAAAAAAAAATCAGCTCCTCAGTCAAAGTCCAGACAGGAGACAGACACCATATAGTCATTTGAACAGAAAAAGTTTAAAATAAAGAATGATTAGCTACTTACAGTGTTTTACTATTAAGAAGGAATAAAAGAGAACTCTAAAGAAGACCCTAGGGCTGAAGCAGAATACCCAAGGCAGGAACAAACTTGGGAGTGAGGTGTACCTTCTCTTAGTCTAGGATTCAAGTTTTGTGGAAGAAGGCATGGCTGCAACCCACTGGATACTGGAGAAATGTTTTTCTGGGGCAGAGCTGGTCCACAGTTAGTGGGCTGGGGTGGGCAGACACGGAATCATGGGTCAGAAATGGCAGACTGAAAGCCTCTAGCTGAGTGCTAGCTGGCCATGACTGCCATATAGGAAACTTGCAGTAGGGATCCCTTAATGGGATGCAGGCAGATGGAATGCTGATGGGCAGTGAACTGTGGGCCAGGGCTTGCAAGCTGGAAGGTGAGTGCCTCTAGGTGTCTGCCTGCTGCTGGCCATGTGCACCGTAGGGGAAGAACTCAGAGCAGCATGCTGGAACCAGGAAGAAAGGGTGTTTCCCCCATAAGTGTCCTAGCACCCTCTATTCACAAGCTTAACATTGTGCCAGCCTGCAAAGGAGAAGTATTCCAGTATCTCAAGCAAAGCAATGAAGGGTGGATTTCGAGCTGAGAAATAATTGGCATAATTGGGTTCAATTTTGTAGGCAAATGCAGGAATATTCAGATTTCTAATTCTTATGTTAGCTCTGATAAGTTGTGTTTTTCATGGAATGTGTTCATTTCATCTAAATTTTCATTAAAGTCACAAATTTGCTTATAATAACCTTTTATTGTTTTATTTTTTAATAATAACCTCTTACTGTTTTAAATGTCTGTAGGATCTGTAGTGATAGCCTCTTTATTATTTTTAATATTGATAATGTGTTCCGTATTCTCTTTTTTCTTGATTAGTCTTACTAAGCAGTATTAATTTTATTAATAGTTTTGAAGATTCATTTGGTTGCCTTGATGATTTTCTCTGTTGTATATTTGTTTTCTACTTCAGTATTTTCTGCTTTCATCTTTATATTTTTTCTCACGTACCTCTGCTTTCTTTTGGCTTTATTTTCAGTTTGTTTTTTAAACTAACTTCTTGACATGGATGCTTACATTGCAGATGTTAAGCCTTTTTTCCTTTCTAGTTTATGCATTTAAGGACATACATTTCCTACGAGCACTCCTTTACTTTCATCATGCAAGTTATGATATATTGTATTTTAACATTTAGTTAACAGTATTTTCTAATATCTATTATGATATATGTTTTTCATTTATCCATGGATTATTTAGAAGTGTTTTGCTTAATTTTCAAGCATTTGTAGATTTCTAGATTAATTTCACTGAAGTCAGAGAATGTATTCTGAATGATTCAAATTCCTTTGAAATCTGTTGGAGCCTTCCTTAATGGCCGAGCATTTGACCAATTTTAGTAAATAATGCCAGTACACTTAAAAAGGATATGTATTCTAAAGTTTTTGGATGCAGTGGTTTCTTATGTTAACTAGGTTTAGCCTATTAATTATGTTATTCTAATCACCTGTATTATATTTAGTAATTGTCTTGGTCTGCTTGTTCTATTAATTACTAGAAAAGTTATAAACTTACAAGTATGTGGATTTATTCATTTCTCCACTTAGTTCAGTCAGTTTTTGCTTTAAATATTTTGAGGCTATATAAATTGCTGCATATAGTTTTGCTGCATAATTCTAATATATAATAATAGGATTATTATATATTCTGTGGATTGATGCTTTTATCATTATGGAATATCTCTCTTTACCTCTAGTAATACTTAGTGCCTTAAAGTTTATTTTGTGTGACATTATTATAGCTATGACAAACATCTTTTGGCTTTGGAGTACATAGTGTGTATTTTCCAATCCTTTACTTTCAACCTTTAAGGTAAATCTCTGTCTCTTTTAAGTCCTGATAGTGAGATTTCATTTGCTTTATCCATTCTGATCATATTAGTCTTTTTTTTTTTTTTTTGGCCACGCTGCACACGGCACGTGGGATCTTATTTCCCCAACCAGGGATTGGAACTTGCAGCCCCTGCAGTGGGTGCACAGAGTCCCAACCCCTGGACCACCAAGGAAGTCCCCATATTTGTCTTTAATTGGGGTATTTCTTCTTTTTCTGTTCTGTGTAATTATAGATATACCTGGATTTAAATGGATCGTCTTATTTGTTTTCTGTTTTTCCATATGTTCATTTTTTTTCTATTTACGGTCTTCTTTTGCATCAATCATACAATTTTAAAAATTACTTCATTTCCATCATTAGCAGGAAGTTATATATTCTTTTTGTTATTATTTTTAGCAATTTCAGAATCCATTCTTGAGTGATGAATGTCTAGCTTAAATTAACATGTTTAACTTATGGATGAGGTTTTTATAATACTCTAACTCCATTTATCTGTTACCCACCTTTGTGCTAGTGCTGTTACGCACTTTGATTCTACATATATTTTAAGTTACAAAAGACATTATTACTATTGTTACAAAAATACAATATTCATTTGGAGTTACTGAATACCTATCTCTTCTGGTTTTCTTTGTTCCTTCCTGCATGAACATGTTCTCATCTGGGATCATTTTTTTCTGCCTTAGTTTTTAAATTTTATTTTTTAAAAGTTCTGCTGGTTACAATGTCTTTAAGTGTTTCTTGTTTGCTTGAAAATGCCTCTATTTAGCCTTTATTTCAAAAGCTGTTTTCTTTGTGTACACAATTCTAGGTTGGCAATACTTTTAGTATTTTAAAGACATCATTCCATTGTCTTTTTTTTTCCTTCATAGTTTGTGTTGAAAAGTCTGCCATAATTCTACTTTTGCTCCCCTAAAAGTCATGCACTGATTTTCTTTTTATGTTTGTAAGATATTCTTTTCTTATATTTGTTTTTTTAGCAATTTCACAAATATAATTTGATTTGTGTTTATCTTGGTTGGAATTTGTATTGTTTCTTCAATGTGTTAATATCTTTTGTTTGTTTTGGAAAATTCTCAGAATATCTCTTCTGTTCCATTATCTCTCTCCTTTCAAGACTCCAACTACACTTATGAACGTGTTTTTCATCATGTTGCATGTCTGTTAAGCTCTTCTGTGCTCTTTTTCTTTTTGTTTCTCTGAGGAAATCTCAATCTTAATATTTTCTACTGACCTATCTTCCAGTTCACGTATCCTCTCTTCTGCTATGTCTAATTTGTTCCTAAACCCATCTTTGACTTTTTAATTTCAATGTTGTATTAATGGGCTTTATGTTTTCTAATTAATTTTTTTTCTAATTAATTTTAAAATAAATTCCAGTACTCTGCTCAAATTTTCCATCTTTTTTTCCTATTTTGATTATGTTATTTATAATTCTTTAAAATTCCATGTCCAATAATTCAAATATTCACCTTTGAACCTGTTTCTAAAGTCTGTTTTTTTTTTTTTTTAAACTGTTAGTTTTTGGTCATTTGGTCCTATATTCTGGCTTACTTGGTAAATTTGATCTAATGCCAAGCATTATGTATGGAAAATAGCTGCTATGGATGATATCTCTCTTTAGAGAGGATTTGATTTTCTTCTGACAGGCAGATCATCTTGATCCATTGGACTTAGGTTTCAGACTCAATGTGAGGGCTGGTGAGCTCTGTTCTGTTTCAGGTTTGTCTTTATTCCTAGAACCTACCTCTTCAAGGATCTCAAGGATAAGCCTGGTATTTTTATTAGGGATTCTTTCTTGGCAGACTATGAGCTTCAATTTTTGTCTTCTTGGAACCAAGAGACTACTGAATATTTGCTTAGATTTTTAGCTTTTCAGCAGCTTTATTCTGCTTGGTTTCTCGGCACTTTGCCTCACACATGTGTAGCTTAGGAGTTGGAAAATACCTCAAGGAAAAATTACACATATACGATTCACTCTACATTTTTGTAATTAGTTAGTTTTTCTCTCAGATCAAGTCCTAGCTTCTGTGGTAGCACTGTACACCAATTTGCAACTTCTCTGTCAGTGAGACTGTTACAGACTCTTAGCTGCTGCTCTTTGCTCAGCATCTATGTTCCAAAAAGAAAATTAGCAAATGCCCTGAGGGGCACAAGTAGTAACTACTGTAGTGCTCATCTCTATGTGTTTTCCTTCTCTCCAGCATTTTGGTCTTTCAAGACTGAGGGGACACTTGGAAAGTATAATGGGACTCCCACAGCAGAGTCTGTGTAAAGTAGACTGCAAGAAACCCAGGGGAGGGTGGTGAGGATGGGAGTAGACAAAAGAAGAAGAATAAATCTAGAATCATAGAAGTTGCAGCCAGGTGAATCTCAGCAAAGTAGTCTCAGATAAGTGCACAGAAATGCCCGCAAGAGACCAAGAATCAGCTTAATCATCTGCTTGGCCCAAAAAGCAAGGTGCCATCTGCTATGGAATGAATGTTTCTGTTCCCCCAAATTCATATGTTGAAATTCTAACTCCCAAAGTGATATTTGGAGGTGGGGACTTTGGGAGGTAATTGGACATGAGGGTGGAGCCCTCATGGATGGGATTAGTTCCTTTACAAGAAGAGACATGAGAGCTTACCCCTATTCTTTGCTCTCTGCCACGTGAGGAGAAAATGAGAAGATGGCCATCGGCAAATCAGGAAGAAAGCTCTCATCAGTCACTAGATTAGCCAGTACCTTTATCTTAGATTTCGCAGCCTTCAGAACTGTGTGAAATAGATTTCTGTTGTTTAAGCCACCAAGTCTATGGTAATGTTTTAGCTGCCTGAGATGACTAAGACACCATGTTAGGGTAGCACTGGTTCAAGTAAGGGAATGGCTTTCTTATTCTCTCTTTTCTCCCCAGTTCCAACCAATTTGGACTATTAACAGCAAACAGATAATGTGCGTTAGATTATAGTAAGAAAGAAGAACCTTATCCTCTCTTCCAAGAGGAGGCTGGCTTGCAGTATGTTCATGTCAAGAGTAAATAGTCCATTTATCGACATATAGTTGCTTGTAGTAATCTCTCATGATCCTTTGTATTTCTGCAGTTGTCAGTTGTTACTTCTCCTTTTTCATTTATAATTCTACAACCTGGAAGAAATGGAAAAATTCTTAGAAAAGCAAAACCTTCCGAGACTGAACCAGGAAAAAATAGAAAATATAAACAGACCAGTCACAAGCACTGAAATTGAAACTGTGATTAAAAATCTTCCAACAAACAAAAGCCCAGGACCAGATGGCTTCACAGGCAAATTCTATCAAACATTTAGAGAAGAGCTAACACCTATCCTTCTCAAACTCTTCCAAAATATAGCAGAGGGAGGAACACTCCCAAACTCATTTTACGGGGCCACCATCACCCTGATATGAAAATCAGACAAAGGTGTCACAAAGAAAGAAAACTACAGGACAATGTCACTGATGAACATAGATGCAAAAATCCTCAACAAAATACTAGCAAGCAGAATCCAACAGCACATTAAAAGGATCATACACCATGATCAAGTGAGGTTTATCCCAGGAATGCGAGGATTCTTCAGTATATGCAAATCAATCAATGCAATACACCATATCAACAAATGGAAGAATAAAAACCATATGATAATCTCAACAGATGCAGAAAAAGCTTTTGACAAAATTCAATACCCATTTATGATAAAAACCCTCCAGAAAGTAGGCATAGAGGGAACTTACCTCAACATAATAAAGGCCATATATGGCAAACCCACAGCCAACATCGTCCTCAATGGTGAAAAACTGAAACCATTTCCACTAAGATCAGGAACAAGACAAGGTTGCCCAGTCTCATCACTGTTATTCAACATTGTTTTGGAAGTTTTAGCCACAGCAATTAGAGAAGAAAAAGAAATAAAAGGAATCCAAATCGGAAAAGAAGAAGTAAAGCTGTCACTGTTTGCAGATGACATGATACTGTACATAGCAAATCCTAAAGATGCTACCAGAAAACTACTAGAGGTAATCAATGAATTTGGTAAAGTGGCAGGAAACAAAATTAATGTACAGAAATCTCTTGCACTCCTATACACTAATGATGCAAAATCTGAAAGTGAAATTAAGGAAACACTCCCATTTACCATTGCAATGAAAAGAATAAAATACCTAGGAATAAACCTACCTAAGGAGACAAAAAACCTGTATCCAGAAAACTATAAGATACTGATGAAAGAAATTAAAGATGATACAAACAGATGGAGAGATATACCATGTTCTTGGATTAGAAGAATCAACATTGTGAAAATGATTATACTACCCAAAGCAATCTACAGATTCAGTGCAATCCCTATCGAACTACCACTGGCATTTTTCACAGAACTAGAACAAAAAATTTCACAATTTGTATGGAAACACAAAAGACCCCGAATAGCCAAAGCAATCTTGGGAAAGAAAAATGGAGCTGGAGGAATCAGGCTCCCTGACTTCAGACTATATTACAAAGCTACAGTAATCAAGACAGTATGGTACTGGCACAAAAACAGAAATATAGCTCAATGGAACAGGATAGAAAGCCCAGAGATAAACCCACAGACATATGGTCACCTTATTTTTGATAAAGGAGGAAAGAATATACAATGGAGAAAAGATAGCCTCTTCAATAGTGATGCTGGGAAAACTGGACAGCTACATGTAAAAGAATTAGAATACTCCCTAACACCATACACAAAAATAAACTCAGAATGGATTAAAGACCTAAATGTAAGGCCAGACACTATAAAACTCTTAGAGGAAAACATAGGCAGAACATTCTATGTCATAAATTGCAGCAAGATCCTTTTTGACCCACCTCCTAGAGAAATGGAAATAAAAACAAAAATAAACAAATGGGACCTAATGAAACTTAAAAGCTTTTGCACAGCAAAGGAAACGATAAACAAGATGAAAAGACAACCCTCAGAATGGGAGAAAATATTTGCAAATGAAGCAACTGACAAAGGATTAATCTCCAGAATTTACAATCAGCTCATGCAGCTCAATGTCAAAAAAACAAACAACCCAATCCAAAAATGGGCAGAAGACCTAAATAGACAATTATCCAAAGAAGATACACAGATTGCCAACAAACACATGAAAGAATGCTCAACATCACTAATCATTAGAGAAATGCAAATCAAAACTACAATGAGATATCACCTCACACTAGTCAGAATGGCCATCATCAAAAAATCTACAAACAATAAATGCTGGAGAGGGTGTGGAGAAAAGGAACCCTCGTGCACTGTTGGTGGGAATGTAAATTGATACAGCCACTCTGGAGAACAGTATGGAGGTTCCTTAAAAAACTGAAAATAGAACTACCATACGACTCAGCAATCCCACTACTGGGCATATACCCTGAAAAAACCATAATTCAAAAAGAGTCATGTACCACGATGTTCATTGCAGCTCTATTTACAGTAGCCAGGACATGGAAGCAACCTAAGTGTCCGTTGACAGATGAATGGATAAAGAAGATGTGGCACATATGTACAATGGAGCCATAAAAAGAAATGAAACTGAGTTATTTGTAGTGAGGTGGATGGACTTAGAGTCTGTCATACAGAGTGAAGTAAGTCAGAAAGAGAAAAACAAATACTGTATGCTAACACATATATATGGAATCTTTAAAAAAAAAAAGGTCATGAAGAACTTAGGGGCAGGACGGGAATAAAGACACAGACCTACTAGAGAATGGACTTGAGGACATGGGGAGGGGGAAGGGTAAGCTGGGACAAAGTGGGAGAGTGGCATGTACATATATACACTACCAAATGTAAAACCAATAGCTAATGGGAAGCAGCCGCATAGCACAGGGAGAGCAGCTCGGTAGTTTGTGACCACCTAGAGGGGTGGGATAGGGAGGGTGGGAGGGAGGGAGACGCAAGAGAGAGAGATGTGGAGATATATGTATATGTATAGCTGATTCACTTTGTTATAAAGCAGAAACTAACACACCATTGTAAAGCACTTATACTCCAATAAAGATGTTTAAAATAAAAAAGACCCAATGCAGCCAAAAATAAATTAAAAAAAAAAAAAGTAAATAGTAATGTTGCGGAATTACCTACACTCTTCAGTTATTCACTAGGTTTTCCCAGCCCAGTTTCCAGTGGATAAACACCTGTATCACTGAAGCTTGGGTTCCAGTCAGCTCTACGCAGCAGCTGTATGGAAGCTCTCAGAATTCTGAAAGGCAGAATGGATCTGAAGACTGAAAGCCCAGTCCCTGCTGAAGAGGATCCCCAAAGAGCAGAATTGAGCCCAGTATGCTCACATCTTTCCTGAATCATGGACTTGTCCATTCTGGGCTTATTAAATCTACCTCATTTCGAAACATAAAAAAAAATAGGACACTGAAAAAAGGTGTTTGTGTTCCAGTGACAAATATAATCCATTTAGTTGTTAAACGGGAAATTCCAGAATCCTCCTATGGCCTTGCCTCCTATTTTGCAGGAAGAAGTTTTTCCCCAAAGACAGAGTTGACTGGAGCCTCATGTCCCCAGAGGGCCTCATTGGAAGTTGGTCTTTGGAAGTTCTAACATAAACATACTCCCACCCACCTGGCTCATGTACAAACCGTGAACAACTTGGCTTTTCTTCCCAGCAGAGCAGTTTTCTGTATGACTCACTTACTTCTGTCTCTTTATTTTGGACTTTTTGCCTCAGGGGATCATGAGAATTCATCCAATAATGTACTGAGAATGCTTTCAGCACTCAGTAAACAATGAACAATAGAAAACCTTCTAAAAAGGCTGACTCCCCTCCTCAGTGTGCATGGACCTGGTACCCCGTTCGATGGAAAAGCAAGAACCTGGGCCAAGGTAACACACTGATGCATAACACACAAAGGAATACGTCAGGAGATGAAGCTTTTGGTTTCACAGCAAGGGAGACAGTCAGTTCAAGTCTGGAAAGCACAGTGTGCCAGTGCTGGGGAGTCTTGGAAAATCTTCCATGGGGGTGGTCATAATCTGTAGGCCATTTCTATAGTCGTTGTAGGAGATCTCGCCTGTTCTGAAAAGAGTGGGCACGCTGCAGAGAACCTTTGCCTGTGAGGAGAAGGTTCAGGAAGCAGGTACAAGAGGGCTCAGGGTGGCAGACTGGAGCACACCCTTCCTGTAAGCATCCTTGGCTTGGTGCTTTATGTCTTCCAGAGGTTCGCCCTGATGGACTTGGAGTAATATCACAAACTATTTGGTTCTCTGCCTGTTTTCAGATCTTGGAGAAAGCACATGGGACCAGAAATATGTCCCTGCACAAGCCAAGTATAGTAAATGAGTTTTTATGCTTGTGGAATATTTTTAATATTGTGAAATGAGAAAGGCCTCTCCTCTGCCATCTTAATTTTCTGACTATGTGAACCATTATTAGCATCTTGGAACCCCTGGAAACATCTAGGCTCCCTATTGGTGCTTCCTTGAGCATGGACTCACTAACATTTGTCTGTCTAAAGTGAAAGGTATCTCTAATGATCCCAGCTGACATTTATTCAGTGCCTTTCACTCAGTGATCCCAAAGAGCTCCACAGGCTGATTTACGGGCTGTCCATGGAGTGGAAGTGAATTGTAATGACCCCAGTGATGAAGATGGTGATGGATCGCCCAGGCTCTGACATTTGATATGTCGTGTTGTTTCTGGGGCGTTTCCAATTTCCTGAGCTTCCCGGTGATGAGAAGCATGAGGGCAAGAGAGGGCTCTGTCCATTTCATGCTGCATTTCTCAGTGGAGATAGCTCTGACTGGGGCCTGGGGAGGTCTTAATTCTCTGCCTCCCTCACACAAATTTTAGGCATCAGCAGAGAGCAGACCTGATGAAATGCTGCAGCGGGGCCAGTTTGTATCCCTCCTCTTACCCTGACCTCCTTTCTTGTAGTATCTTCCACCACCTGAAACTCTCTTGGGATTTTCTGCTCCGTGGGGAAAAGGGAGGAGACAGAAGCCAGGATAAAGTCTGTTGGTTTAGGAGGTTTACAGTAACATAATCTGCACGGTGCTTTCCAGTTTTTTTAAGCCATGGAAACCCTCACTCCCCCTTCTTTTTTTTTCAAAAAAAATCCTATGGGGAATTAACATGTGAAACAGATAAAAGTGAGCTGTTCTCCGTACCCTCACCGACCCCCACCCCATCACAGTGACCCTTAAGACCTAGATTAAAAACCACTGGCTTCCTGGAGTGCTGGGTTGTGAGCTGTACACAGGAGACCTGAATTTCTTTCTAGGTTTCCTCCCTGACTTTTGAGTAAACTATTGGAACATCTACATGCTCCCTTTGTTTTAACTTTAAAATAGAGACTAAATACTCTTCGTTAAATATTACAATTAAGGCTTTTAAAACTGAGGATGCGAGTGTACTAGAACTATAATAATGACGGGGATTATAAGGTTCCAGGCATAGTTCTAAATACTTTCCTATATAACCTCATGTAATCCTTATAACCTCCCTATGGGGCAGGTACTATTAGTATCCCCACTTTAAGTTGGATAAACTGAAGCACAGAGAGGTTGTACACATTCCCCCAGGCGACTCAGTTTGTAAGTGGTATAGGCACAATTCAACACCTCGATCGATCTTAACCCCTGACTCCTGATTTTTAAACTCGGTTGCACGTTAGAATCACTTACGGATTTTTCAAAAATTCAGAAGCCCAGGCATCCAATACCAATGTCTGTGGTGGGACATTACTGACAGTATTTTTAAAAACTCCTTTTAGGAGTTGAATTATGTCCTCCAAAAAACATATGTTGGGGCTCTAATCACCTGTACCTCAGAATGTAACCTTATTTGGAAATAGGATCATGGCAGGATGTAATTACTTGATTAAAAATAAGGTCATACTGGAGTAGGGTGTGCTTTTAATCCAAATGACTGGTATCCTTATAAGAAGACAGCCGTGTGAGGACAGAGACACACAGGGAGGGGGCCATGTGATGCTGAAGACAGAGACTGGAGTCAGGCAGCTGCAAGCCAAGGAATGTCAAAGATTGCCAGCGACCCACCAGAGGCTAGGAGGAGACCAGGAAGGATTCTCCCCTACAGCTTTCAGAGGGAGTCTGGCCCTGCCAGCACCTTAATTTCGACTTCTAGCCTCCAGAGACAGTACATTTCTGTTGTATTGTATGTTGTAGGTCTTTGCCACGGCAGCCCTAGGAAATGAATACAGCTCCCTACGTGATTTCAATGTGCAGACGAGTTTGAGAACATCTGCTATAAACAATAATTCTCTTTCCTTAAGAATTTACTGTGTAAATGGGGGGAAAGAAACCCCTATCAGATAACCCAGTCTTAATTAGGGCTGGTGTAGGTTTGCCATCCTTTGCTAATACTGCCTGTGCTACCTTCTAGAGCAGGGACGGTGTTGATCAGGTATGTAAGATGGTTGGTGTGAGCAGAGATTTAGAGGGTCATTCTCAGTGCTGCTGACCATGGAAGAATCTGTAGAGGAGGGTGTGCACCTGGGCATAAAGTAAGATGTGCCCAGAGAAGAGCGTGGAGGATGGAAAGGAGCAAAACGAGTGCTTCCCCTAAAGACAGTGCAGTAGAAAACCTGTGAAACCATCACAGGGGGAGAAAGAGCGATCAATAAGGCTACGTGCAATCAGAGATACGGCCACAGGTAAAATAGAGCCCTATGAGAGGTGGCCGGGGTGTCTGGAAGAAGAGGATGTTGGAATGCCTCTCAGAGAAGGTGGTGTTTAAACCCCAGACATGGGTTTTGACAGGTGGCTATCTCCAGGCATAAGGAGAACCTTAAAGGTGGGGAGGGGGAGAGCAGGCAGAATGGGGGCCTGGTGAGTTGTGGGTGGACTTCATGCTTAGAGCAAACTGGAGAAGAGAGCTTGGGCAAAAGGAAAAAAGTCCAGGAAGGTAGGTTAAGGCAGTTTTCTGGAGGGATTTGAATATTGCTCTAAGAGGTCCCCCAGGCTTCATTTTGTAAGCAATATGGAGTCAACAGAGGCTTTTGATTAGGGAAGAGACACCATCATTAACTTAAATGATCTTGATAACATTTCGAAGGATCCTTCCTCTGTGACCGAAGCTGAGGAGTCTCATGTAATTTTCCCCCTGACCTTATGAGAAAGGTACTAACATTACCCTAATTTAATAGATTTAGGAACTGAAACTAATGGAATTTCAGTTACTGCCCAAGTCACATAGCTGGTCAGTGTAGGAACTGGATTTGAACCCTGGCTTTCTGATTCCAGAGTCTGTGGGCTTAACGGAATTATGACTGAGGAGTCCCAATATTGGTGTTGAGGAAAGCTAGCCCCAACTGGAGGGATGAGGCAGGTGGACAGTGGAAGGCAGGAGGGAGAGAATGCGGACAGAAAGAGCAGCACGGAAGTGACTTCAGAATGGTATGAAGTATCTCAAAGGAAGACCAAAAATGATTTATCAACTGGTTATGTATTGTGGGAGATATCACCCCACTCCAGGATAACTGAGTAACGAGGAGAGCTAAAGAATGCAGGAGGAGGAGTGGGTCGGGTGGTAGAACAGATGAGGTTTCTTTAGATGTTTCGAAATGAAGTACAGTACTTACATAATATTTATGTCAGAGATACTCAGGAAGTACATGGAAACGTGATTTGAGGTCTTTACCCTGCAGGAGAGATGGATCACTGCACCTAATGCTGAGAGTTCAGAGACTAAATACTGCAGAGACAGTATAAGTGTGGGGTTGAAGCCCGCAGGCTCTGGGGCTCAACGGTTTGAAATTCCTAACCAACCGTTGATTAGCTGTGTGTTCTTGGACAAGCCTCAGTTTCTTCCTCTGCAAAAGGGGGATAATAGTAGGACCTATTTCATAGTCTTCATGCAGAGGATTAAATGAGATAAGACAGGTGGAGCTCTTGGCAGAAAGCAAAGTTTTAAGAAACAGGCGTGGCCTTACATTTGCCTCTGCTTCCTGCCATTCAGAAAGCCTTCCCTTGACTACACACCTCCGTCTTCATCTCTTTCCCCACCTGAGACTTTTCTGTGTCCACATCAGGACTTCGTTCTACTTGTTCAACCTTCAACTTAGCAGCTGCCTTTTTCTTAAAGATCAATCTCTCCACTAGCCCAGGAATATTTTGTAGTTTGGACTCTGTGGACATGATTTTCTTCTGGTGTAGCCACCTTACCTTACGGTGCTCTGTGCCTCAAACCAAGGAGGGGACCAGGCAGCCCATGTTGCTCAGCCCCACTGGTTATCTCTGACGGTACAGCTGGTTTATTGGCTCTCCGGTTACCTCTGAGCAATCTTCAGGCACTGATTTGGGGATTGTCTTTGTATGCTGCATGTGCAGTGCCTGGTACATGACAGGGGCTCAGTGCATAAATCCGAGGAGAGCTGCTCTCTTAGGCAGGCGTGAGCTAAATCAAATAATAATAACAAAATCCCAAGGTTGGTTTTCTGGTCTTTTAGTTCTAGAAAGAGGTGTCTGTAACAGAGGAGAGAAGCATGGAGGAAGTGATTCATTGTCACCATTTCAATTTCTTGGTGCTCAGAAAAGGAGCTGTATTTGTGGAGAAAATAAAGGATATGCTGTGTGGGGGAAGGTCGTCTGTTGCTGGTGATTTTGGGAGACTGAAGATAGAAATCAGTTTGAAAGAATGATTTTTGTGGATCAGTGCAATTGCCTCAAAACTTATGTCCTTCCATGGTTGTTCTTTTTCCTGTCCATCCTAAATATTGACTTGATGTCTCTCCTTGTATTCAAAATAGATAACCAACAAGGACCTACTGTATAGCACGGGGAACTCTGCTCAGTGTTATGTAGCAGCCTGGATGGGAGGGGAGTTTGGGGGAGACACATGTGTATGTATGGCTGAGTTGCTTTGCTGTGCACTTGAAACGATCACAACATTGTTAATCGGCTATACTCAATATAAAATAAAAATTTGAAAAAAACACACACACACTTTTATCAAGTCACCCTCCAGCTAGAAATTCCTTTAACGACTTCTCTTTTCCTTAAGCAGTGAGTCTCAAAACTTTATGGGTACAATCAAAATCCTCTCCCCTCAGCCTCATCCTATCTCTCTAACCTGCCCTTTCTCACACCACTTCCATCCCAGTGAGTCAGAGCTTTTTAACGCTCCTCATTTCCACCTCCATGTATGGCCTTTGCCCTTTTGCTGCACAAAACTGTCCCCAGAGTCAGAGTCATTTGCTAAGCAGTCAACAATCCTTAACTCTTTAGTGCAGTTTGACCCCCGGAACAGCGTTAGCCACCTACCCTGCCAGCCCCCTTACTTTTCTAGGACCCACAACTTACCTTCCTCTACTCTACCAGCATACTCAAGTTAAAACTTAGATTATTTACAAAAGATGAACAATCAAGTTGGTTAAATACATGTAATCGAAAGGAGAGTGTGTTCCGCAATGTTAAATTTGTAAAGGTCTCAGAGTGAGGACTGAAGCCTTTGAGTTTTATTTTTAAATAGCATCTGGCCCAGAACAGAATAGCCTCTTTGAGAGCTCCAGCCTTCTCCAGCCTTCTACCTGGCAAGATAAAGGGCTTGAGAGAGGAGAAGGTATCAAGAATATCCGAATAACCCAAGAGTATGAGTAGACTTCCTTAAACATTTAACTTGCTAACACTGAGGGGCTTGGGAGAATCTGGTCCAGCAATTATCTGTGGTCTGACTGCCTATCTGAGTCACTCTATCCACCGTCCAACAGGAATTTACCAGAGATCCTGATTGAGTTGACTCATATAAACTGTAGTGAATTTCTTTTTAGGCTCAGTGCTCCATGGAATTAATTAGACTTTGGGTTTGTCTACGGTAATCAGTTTGATAGTTGCTTTCTGTTCAGGGATGGCTCCTTGCCTTCATTAAATCAGTTACAAGAACAAACCAAGTCTTCCAGACATCAAAGCCTTTGCTCCTGCTATCCCTTTGGCCTAGAATGTTGTTCCACTGGCTCTATAAACTGTTTATTTCTTCTTGTCTCTTAGATCTTAGCTGAACTATCAATCTTTAGGGGGTTTTTCTCAGACTCTCCTATCAAGCATTGGTATCTGTTATTTTCCAACTCTTCCTATTTCTTTCTTTAAGAGTACTTACAACCTGCAAATGTTTAATTTACTTTTTTATGCGTGACAAGAATCTCGTCACTCTTGTTCACCATTGCAATCCCAGTGCCCTGTGTAATGAGAGTACTTAGAATGCTTTCATAACATATTTGGATAAATGAATTATTATTATCTGCATTTTACAAGTGAAGATGACAGAAAGCAGGTGATGTGCTCAGCGTCCGTGGAGAGTGAGCGAGTGGCAGGGATTGAGTCTCTGACCACATCTTCTGACCCTGCAGTTTGTGCTTTGATTCTACATATTACAGGTGTTCATGTTGCCACCCAATAGACAGCAAAAGGTAATTTTCTTGGGATCCATTTTCCCGTGAACCCTTTCCTTTCCTGTCCCCACTAAAACCGAGTGGCTTTGCACCACCAGCAGCCCAGCTAGTTTACCCATTTTTCATTCTATAAAATGTTACTAGACTGCAGCACACAGATAAGTACTAGAAAAATTGCCAGGTTCTTTTCCTAACATAAAATTAGCCAATTTGCCTGTGTACGGATTGTAAAGGACGCAAAGCAACCCATTCAAGTGATTAACCTCATAGTTAATAAAAGCAACAATTTCATGTGTATAAATAATATAATAAAAGGAATATTCATATCAAAGTTATGTAGCCCTCCCCTTCCTCGGCTCATCTCCTTAATTGGTAAATAATTCATCAAACTTTGAAATGAATTGTACTCCCACCCACATTTCTTCATCCAATTATTGTGAAATAGGAAAGCAGCCTCCTTCTTTCTCCCTTTGGAAGGCAGAGATAATGAAATCGTTCAGGGCTTCCCTGAGCCTGCACTTGGCTAGATAGAGAACCCGGCTGGCACAGGCCTAGCTGGTAACTGAGCAATGCTTCTCCAGGATCTGGAGAATTGGGCTTGTCCTTTTAGTTTGTCCTCTTTCTCCCTGAAGGTCATGTATCTGTCTTTCCACTCAGGCATCCACAAATATTACCTGTTGTGAAGGTGACTTTCAATGGGAGGAACAGGCTGGTGAAGCAGTCAGCTGCCCAAAGATTTTCATATGACTTTTGCATGAAATGAGTTGCATGGGTCCATTCTTACAATGCTGATGAGCCACAATTCTTAGACGTGGAAGTGTCCTTTTATGTTGTAAATTATGTAAGATTATTGCCGCAAGTTTCTTGTGGGAGCTGTAATTTTTTCCCCTTTGGACTTCTTCATGTGTGGAAAAAACCCCTACATTAGATATAAATTAATATACTTTTGGGCTGATGACCTTTGGTTTTTTGCCTTTTACCTTTAAATTGAGGTAGAGTAATGCCCCACATAGTGTAATTTGCCTTTGCAAAACTCTTATATGTATGTCACCATTATTCCCAAGGATGGCCTTGCTAATAAATCCCATGAAAAATTCTCTTTTTAGATCGTTTTGGTTCCTCTCATGAGTTCTGTTTAGAATTTTATCATTATCCTTACTCAACAGCTTTTAACATTGTTGCAGGTAGAGCACAGAGGTTGTATACTGAACTTACAGTAGCAATGTTTATACCTGGGGTTTCTTTATTTTCCCTGCAATGCATTAGAATTTTATGGAAAAAGATAAAACTGTTACTGCCTCCTTTTTGAATAGCCTCTTCAGCTTGAAGTTTATGGCTGACGAAAAATCATCTTAATTTGCAGATTGCACAAGCAGTGTTCTCTGGGTCTTGGTACTATAGTCAAGCAAAGAGAGAAATGGAAATGTCAGCAGCAGCATTTATGACTGACTCAGTGGGGAAACCTTTCCTTCTGAGTCCAGATGGAGCATGTTGCCCAAGTGCACTGCTGAAATGTGGCTGAGACTTGACCCTGAGCTTCCATCCTTCTCCATTGCATCTATGGTCAATTGAAACCATCAGCTTTACCTTTTGTACTACTTGCACTTGTGGCAAAGCCTTTCTGTTTAAAAACCGGAGATTGACGACTAGACCATTTGATTCCTTCCTAAAGCTTTCCCCTTCTCTTTTCAAATACATAAGCTATTCTTCACTGTTGCGTGAGGAACACTGTTGTGAAATTCTGCTTATTCCTACTACTTATGGCTGCTCTACAGAGACAAAGACATTTCTGTAGAAATGAACATTAGTAAAAAAAAAACCATGCTGGAATTGGATTGACTGGACTTCCTAAAGCAAAAATGTCTTAATCTTAATTAACCAGCTTTTGACATCTGGATGTGAGGATTGCTGGCTCTGTCACATGAGTACTTTATAATCAGTGTCCTCTGGGTGGCTATCCTAGAATTTTTCTCTATAGAGTAAATTCTTTCTATCAAACACTGCACTGCAGTATCCCAAACCACAGCAGGGAAACTTTGATCAAGGTCAGGACAAATGGACTTGGAGGAGTTTCTAGCTGAGAAAGGCAGCTATTCTCTATGACTGCCTGGAGAACTGCTTTTCTTTATCTGGGAAGGCTGTACCCTTCAGAGCAAGGTGCAGATGTGGGAGTGGTCTGCCCACAGCACACTGAGCAGGAAGGGATGCCTGCCTAGCCAGCTTGATTAGCAGGCAGCTTTCATCTCCTTGGGTCCAACCCTGGATCATTGTTTAGAATCCTAACCTGATGGCAGTGCTCACCCAATGATTGGAGAAGAAACACTCTTCCTTGAACTGGCCTTTGGCCAAACAAGATCATGAAACAGGCAACACTGGTAACATATATTTTGGTGTCCCTCTCCCTGACCCCCAATCTCCTTCCTCCTGCCAGTTCTGTTTCTCTGGGTTCCTTTCCCTCCTTTTGCCCTACCTTTAAAATCTAGTTATCCATTATCTTAGCCCTTAAAAGTCCTGATTTCTGCCACCATGATCCTAGAAGGGGAACAAATGGGGAGCTAATATTTACTGAGTACCTATGGTGATTAGCCATCCTTTAAGAAGGTGTACATATGTTATCGCATTGGATCACAGCTGTGCATGTGAGTTATTTCCATTTTACAGATGAGAACACTGAGGTTCCTAGAGACCAAGTGACTTTCCTAAGGATACATAGCAAACAAGGAGTAGAGCCAGAGTTGGAATTTAGAAGTGTCTGACTTCACCAAGGGCCATGCTCAACTAACCCTTCATCATGTAATCACTGCAAGGTTACATGCTTTCTTAAATCAGCTAAAATTCTCTTATCCACATATAATCCTTTGGAGTCAAGTCTTCAGTCTGAGACAGGTTTATAGGGAGGATCTTTATGATCAGATCAAGTTCACACTCATAAGGGGGTCCCTCAACTACTGCCACATGGTGGACTGATTTTCCTTGTAGATCCAGTTTTGACTGGGACCAGATCATGACCAAGAAAATGTGGTTGATTTCATAGTCCCAGAATCCTGTTTCATTAGGTGACATTTGCGTGTCCAGTGTTCCAGACCTGACCTGCTTTTGGTGACTCTGACGCTCTCTGTGGATTAGCACATTTGACTTTCTAAACCTGGCCCTATTCATCAGCCCCAGAATGACCTGGGTTGTCCTATTCCGACACAGCCAGTGTCCTCACCAGTGGTTTCACCTCATGCATTGATTTCATCATGTGTGTGTGATGATTTGTTTATACTCCTGTTTCCATTGTCTCACTGGTATAATCTTCTAAAACTCAGCCCAGCCTTTTTTCTAGTTTATTATTCCTTTTGCAGCCCGTTCCTTTTGTGCCATTGACTGCATCTTCCTTCCTGTATTTTGCAGTATTGACATGCGCTAACTTTTATTTCTTACACCTGATTATTGAGTGGGACTTTCTTTGTGACCTCAGAACTAGACCCCAAACCCGAGTACAAATCACCATTAATTATCTCCATCTTCTACAGGGATCTGTGTTAGTATACCAGGGCTGCCATAGCAAAATATCATGGTCTCAGTAGCTTAAACAACAAACATTTATTTTCTCACAATTCTGGAGGCTAGAAGCCCAAAGATCAAGGTGTTGGCAGGGTTGGTTTCTTCTGAGGCTTCTCTACTTGGCTTGTAAATGGCTGTCTTCTCCCTGTGACCTCATGTACATACCTCATGTCTTCTCTTTGTACATATCTGTGTCCTAATCTTTTTCTTACAAGACACCAGTAAGATTGGATTAGAGTCCACCCTGATGACCTCATTTAACCTTAATTACCTCTTCAACAACCCTAAATCCAAATACAGTCACACTCTGAGGTACTAGGTATTGGGACTTCAATATTTAATTTAAGGGGTCACACAATTCATCCCATAACAGGATCTAATGACAGTCATGTCCAGATAGCTCCTGAGAGCTTCTCAAAAGGTGGCCATCCCTTCTCTGCTACCTTCCCAATCACCCCACCCCAAAATCTGTATGAGAAAATCACTGGGTGAAGGAGTGAGGGGTCTAGGGAGGTGGTCAACTGGAGAGCAATATTTGTGGTCAAGAGGTTTTCTCTTCCTTTCCCATGGTTAGGAGGAGAATGGGGTGCTTACCTCCTCTTCCTCCAAGGCACATAAGGGAAGTGCCAAGAGCATCACTTGCAAGGATTGGATGTGCCTGGAAGAACAGGTAACGGTAACGGTCATCCAAGCCTCTTGCTGGGTACTTACAGAGTCTGCCCTGGTGCTTCCCAGTGGAGGTGAGGCAAGCATGGTTAGAACGTTCTTGAAAGAGTCTGCTGTTTCTCCTGAGTTTTGGAGGCACCCATGACCCCAGTGACCAGTGCCCATTTTGGTCTCTCTTTAATCTCCAAAGGTAAGAAGCTTGATGGGATAAATTGCAGGAAGAGACTATGGGAAGAAGATGGGGGCATCAAACAAGGGCCAATTCCCTGAGGATCTTAGAGGGCATAGAAAATCCTCACTCGTCTTGACTCCAAGTGAATAACCATGGGGATTAAAAAGGAGGCATGAACCATAGGGTATTCAGGGAACTAACAAGAGTTACTCCTCCCGCCTGCCCAGAGAGGGCTTGGGGGGCACTGAACAGTGGCAGGGTCCGAAGAAAGGTGACTGTCCCCTCTCTAAAGAGGTCCTTAGTACACTGGAGGCTGTTCCAGGAAAAACCATGAACACCATTGATACATCAGGATGCACTGCACAGAAGATGAAATCAGACCAAGCCAGAGGAAGACTATCCCAGAAGTCAGCCCATTGTATCAGACAATATCTGCCGTCTCTTCTACCCTGTTCCCTGCTTCAGCACACTGGAGGGGTTAAATGTCCAGAAGAAAGACAAGTTTGATGGGTCCCAGAGAAGACTATGCCCCCCAATCCAACTCTAAGTTTGGGGAAGAAGAGATTTGAGAAGATTATGTAACTTTTCCCTTGGGCTGAAGCCAAGCTGCCTCAGAATAACTAGAAAAGTTAAATATTAAATTGGAGAAGACATTACAATGTTGGAATATACTGGGGTGAGTATTTGATAACTGAGAATGCCTGGAAAGCTGTGGATTTTGCTGGGATTTGGGGGTCTGGAAATGGAGATTTGACAAGGTAAAGGCAGCCATTGGAGAACACAAAGCTATTGTATCTAAATACTGTTCAGACTGTTCAATCATAAGTTGTATTTGCTTGCTGTTGAAAAGCCATAGTGAGTACTGCTGCTTGACAAGGATATCTCCGTTGGTCAGTTGGTTAGATTTTAGGTGCAATGAGATTAAAATAGAAAATTGGGATGCCACACATCTCCTTGTGCTTCAGAGTGGATTGAGCTGATTTGAAGCAATCACAGTGTTAGTTGTAAGAGATTAGATTGAAAAACTAGAGATTAGATTGAAATAGATTAGAATGAAAAACTAATTCCCTTGTTTTAATTTGCCTTTTTTTAGACAATGTAGTAGAATGGAAGGTGTTAGGGTTCAGAGGATCTGGGTTCTACTGTTGGCTCCATCCATAATCATCTATATCAAAGCAGTCACATCATTGGAACTTATGGTATCTTGATTATTCCAATTCAGTAAGCATTTACCAAGTCTCTTATGAGGATAGTGGGCTTTACGGTTAGACTGTGTAGGTTAGAATCCATGCTCTACCACTTACTGGCTCTGTGATCTTGTTCAAGTTACTTTTCTGAGACACTGCTTTCTTATCTTTAAATGGCGATGTGACAATTAAACTGAGACAGAGAATCAGTAGATTTTCTTCTGTAAAATGGAGCATTTGAACTATGTGATCTTTAAAAATTCTTTATTTCTAAAAGTCTATTCTATATAAAACTGCAGGGAAGGAAATGTATTTAAGCAGAATCATGTGGCTTCAGATTGTAAAAAAGAATTTCCTGGTTAGAAACCAGATGTGATACTCGAAGAGGTTCCGGATTTAGTCTCCTAATTAAAGTGACTTGTCTGGTTGGAATGGTTTTGCTATGATTTCGCTGCAAGTTAAAGAGATGGAGTAAGTCAGTAGGTTTCAAACAAGTCCAAGAATGGAGAGCATTAGATTCAACTGGGGAAGTTTTTATAGTGTCATTCAAATCTCTATCCTTACTGATTTCTTGTCTACATTTTTGGGGTGAATTACTGAGTGCTAAAATCTTCAGCTTTAACTGTAGATCTGTTTCTTTCTTATTTCTGACAATTTTTGCCTCAAGTATTTTGGAGCTCTGTTATTTTGGTGCATACACATGTAGGCTTTTTTTCTTGAAAAAAAAAATTGACCTTGTTATCATTATGAAATGTCCTTCTTCATCTCTGTTTTGTCTTGAACTATACTTTGTCTGATACCTAACCTATATGGCCATTCCAGCTTTCTTATGATTAGTGTTTGTATAATGTATGGTTTTTATTCTTTTACTTTTAATGTCTTTTTAAAAAATTTACCTCTTTTAAACAGTATGTGTTTGTGTCTTTCTTTTCATCTAGTCTGTTCATCTCTGCCTTTCAATTGCAGTGTTTAGTCCATTTAGATATACTGTGATTATTAATGTGGTTAGATTTCAATTTACCATCTTGTTATTTGTTTTCTATTTGTCCCATATGTTCTTTGCAATCTTTTCTCTCCTTTTCTGCATTCTCTTGGATTAATTATATTATTACATATTATGTCCACCATTGGCTTATAGCTCTATCTCTGTTTTATTTTTTTAAAGTGTTTGTTCTAGGTTACAATATGTATTCCTAATTTATCAGAGCCTACCTTGAATTCCCATTTTACCATTTATCACATATAAGGACCTTACAATGGTATATTTCCATTTGCCTTATTATAGTATACTTTCTCTCATGTACGTTATAAATTCTGAAATACATTTTTAATATTTTTGCTTTAAAAAATCAACCACTAACAAAAAAAAAAAAAAAAACAAGAAAAATTCTTTTGTTTCCTGGCATATGTGCTGTTTCTAGCACTTTTCATTTTTTTAATGTAGGATTGAGTTCCGGTATCATTTCTCTTCATCCTGAAGAACTTCCTTTAAAATTTTTTATAGAGCAAGTCTCCCCTTGATGAATTCTCTCAGCTTATGTTTATCTAAAAAGGCCTTTTTCTTTCATTTTGAAGGGTACTTTTAGTTAGATATAGAATTCTAGGTTGATAGCAATTTTTCTTTCAGCATTTAAATGATATCATTCCACTGTCTTCTGCTTTGCATTATTTCTAAAGAGAAATCAACTTTTGTTCTTATCACTGTCGCCCTGAATGTAATATGTCTTTTTACTCTGGCTGCTTTTAGATTTTATTATATTTGGTATTCAGTAATGTTACTATATTATACCCACATAGAGTTGTGTTTTTTTTTTTTGTTTTTGTTTTAATATTTATCCTACTTGGGGTTTGTTGAGGCTTCCTCTATTTGTGAATTGATGTCAAATTTGGAATATATTTGGTTATTATTTCTTGAACTATATTTTTTCTGGTCTAATGTATCCCCAATTTGCCTCAATCTCTTTCTCCTTTTATTCTCTCCTTTTATTAACTTACACATATGTTAGCCTATTTGATTTTTTTACTAGGTCCTTGAGGACCTGTTCATTTTTTTTCCCAGTCTTTTTCTTTTAGTATTTCAGCTTAGATAGTTTCTATTTGCCTGTTTTAAGTACACTGATCTCTTTTGCAGTCTCTAGTGCATTCTCAAACTTACCTACTGAATGTTTTAGTTCAGACGTTGTACTAATTCTAGAATCTTCATTTGGTTCTTTTAAAATAGTTTCCATTTATCTCCTGAGGGTCGCTGTCTGTTTTCTCATATGTCTATCTTTTCCATTAAATTATTGAACATACCTTCAGTAGCTGTTTTAAAGTAATTCTCTGCTAATTCCAATAAGTATGGCATTATCTCCGGGTCCATTTATACGTTTTTGGGTGTCTAATAATAATTTTTATTATGTGTTAGACATTGTGGTTATTACAGTATTGAAAATATGGATTTTTAAATTACCCTTCTAAAAGAAAGAATTTTGGACTAGCAGACAGTAATTTAATGGCAAATCAGGTTGATCCTACTATGGCTTGACTTCGGGCTTTGTTATAGAAGCCTAGAGCAACCCTGCTACTAAGACTTGAACTTCTAGGGTCTTAACTGAATGCCTGGAGAGTTTCAAAGAGTTATGTCCCCTCTGGTTGGTCAGAACTTTAACATCTCCCAGTCCTGTGCATCTTGAGAATGTCAATTCTATCCACTACTCCTCAGTAGTTTTTCTCTGCTAGGTCTCACAGAATCTTAACCCTGTCAGTGCGCAGATTAATATTTGGCCAAAGATGTAAGGGAACCCCTATATAGATTTCTGCGTGTCCTTCTCTGTGCATTTACTTCCTCTGTGGTGTTCACCCCACAAATTTCAGCTGCCTTTACAACATCAAACTCTAATTGAACTTAGAAATAAAAGATATTCTAAATAAATGTCAATATAGCAATTAAAACAAAATGAATTATACTTCTATAGTTACAAAAATTTAATTATTTCTGTCTCTTTAATAGTAGTTTCCCTGAAGTCTGCAAGATGGCCGTGTTCTTTTCTGGGAAAATAATTATTTTGGAGAGGAACTCTAATAATAACTACAGTATAAATTTTAGTACATGTGTTAACTGCTTTACGTGGATTATCTCACTTAATTGTCATGGCACTTCTCCCAGTGAGACCTGTGATTGGGCTTCATTCTCCTGTGCTGGTTTTATAAGTTTAATAAATTTAATAAGTCACTTTTAATAAGTGCCCTCAAGCAGAATGCTAAGGTGAACGTGGAGCTCGCCTTCTTGTTTTTCCCATTCTCTGTGTGTTATAAAATATCTGAAAATTTGTCCGGTTTTAAAATTGATTATAGTGCATAGGTAAGTCTGATACTTGTTATATCAGCCTTGCTAGTCTCCTAAGGAGCTTTTAAACTATGTAGATTCGAATACCCTACCAAAACCACTGATTCAGAATCTACGAGGTGATCTTAGAAAGCACTCATCTTTTTTTTTTTAAATTTATTTATTTAATTTATTTATTTTTGGCTGTGTTGAGTCTTTGTTGCTGCACACAGGCTTTCTCTAGTTGCGGCGAGCAGGGGCAACTTTTCATTGTGGTGCGCCACCTTCTCATTGTGATGGCTTCTCTTGTTGTGGAGCACAGGCTCTAGGCTTGCGGGCTTCAGGAGTTGTGGTACGTGGGCTCGGTAGTTGTGGCTCGTGGGCTCTAGAGCACAGGCTCAGTAGTTGTGGCACATGGGCTTAGTTGCTCTGCGGCATGTGGGGTCTTTCCAGACCAGGGATCGAACCCGTGTCCCCTGCATTGGCAGGCGGATTCTTAACCACTGCGCCACCAGGGAAGCCCCAGAAAGCACTTGTCTTTATTCTGATGTTCACTGAGGATTTGGACCCACCAATACATATGACCTTCCCCAGTAATATCAAGCCCTGATTATGCTGACCTTTGAGCATTCTGAAAAGCCTCTTTGAAAAGTCTCAACTGATATATCTTCACCACTTCCCTCTGGGCCTCCCATCATGAAGGATTTCTCAGTTTCCAGACTTTTCAATCCTAGGATTTCCTTACTTCTAATTGTTTGTCCTCCAGAATTAAAGTAAACAATTCTTTATATTCTTAGTGTTTACACCTTCAAAATTTACTAGACACTTACTTACTATATCCCCTGCCAGTCATCATTTAACCAGGCTATACATATTTAAGTATTTTAATGTACCCCCATAAATTAACCTCTTGAACTCCCCAGTCGTGCTGGTTGCAGCATCTTGTCCTCTCTCTGGGTAGGAGTGAAGAAGGCCAGAACAAGACATCTTTCTTCTAGTCATGTTTTCCTGAGGAGCAGGACTTATGTCCCATCTTCTCCAGTCTTTGCTGTATGATCTGGAATTTTCATTCTATAAACTTGCAGACTTTTATTACTTAGTGATTCCATTTTAATTATATTGTAAATAATTTTCAAATTCTTAAGCTCCCTTCTTTCACTGAATAAAAGTATTTAAGGTTTTATTTTTAATTTAAAAATTTAAAATGCTCGCACATTCCTCAAGTGGAATGAATCCATTAAAAATCCTGTGTGTGTGATTAAACAATCTTAGTGTCCCTAGATTTCTCTGTCATTTCTGGCACCTGGCATGCCTTCCTTGGAGGTTTTCAATTGTGGACTGTAATACTTTCAGAATAATGAGAATTTAGATCCCACAAATCACCCAAAGCCAAACATCAGTTTCTTGGGCCAGTAAAGCATGCTTAGTTACATGACGGCTTTCAGAGGGGCTGACAAAAGACCTTAGGTAATGCACCGAGTATGGTACTGTTTAAGGCCATCACAGTGCTCTGTAATTATTGTGGCAAGGCTCCTTCCTGTCTAGAATCTCTCCCTGAACAGTAGGTAGTGTGTCTTGGGGTTGACAGGTGGCTAGATTCCCCTCTGTGTTCATGAGGATGTTAGATGTTGCCAGGAGAATTTAAAGCAACATAGGCAGTGTCTTAGCACTTGAATCGTTCTGATTTTCCCCTTAGCTCTGCACAATGTGCACTCCTTAGGCACATGCGAAAGAAAAGCCTCCTTTTCCCCTTTTTCCTGAACTCTTCTCCTCACCAAGGCACTGGCTGCCCCGCGGTGGCTGCCCCGCAGTGGGTAGGGGAGCCACACTTACCCGTATCCCCAACAGCCCTGTGCCCGTGTTTTGTGCAAAGATGTGAGCAGCTGGCCACCAAGCCCCTGAGAGTCTGGGGCTTTTGTGTTCCAAGTCCTCTTCTCTGCTTTCTTTTCCCTCCCGTCCTGGCTTCTAGGCCGTGTGATCTTTTCTCCACCACTCCCTGTGTCAGCATCCGCTGAATGTGCTCTGTGCTTTTTACATGCCAGGCATCCATGCTGAGAAATGTTGAACTTTCCTAAAGAGTGGTTAGCAAACGCAGGGAGTGGTGTCAGAGAGGGTCTGGAACTTAGTAGGTCCTCTCTGCTGAGCTTTTGTTCAAACCTTCTAAAGAAGTCCTGTGTTACCAGGCAGAAAATCTAAAGAGGCATTCCAGCGCAGTGGATCCAGTACAGGGGTGGGAGAACCGAGTCTGTTATAAGGCTTAAATCAAATAATATACACAGAATTCTAGAAGAGCGAGAGCTTCGTATATGACCTGGGACCCTGGAATCAGGCTGCTTAGGTGTTTAGCCAGTTCTCCCACTCACTATTTTGTGACCTTGGGCAAGGTCACTCATCCTCTCTACCTCAGTTGTTTTACCAGCAAAATTGAAATACTTCCCACATCAGGGTTGTGATAAAGACTCAAGGAGTTAATAGATATAAGGAACTTTAAAAAGTACCTAGCATGTATTAAGTACCTAATAAATGTTTAATAAAAAGTAGTTAAAATAGTAATATTGTTATTATTGTTGTTATTAGGCACGTCACCAATCCACCAGCTCCTGTATAATTTAATTACTTCAGTGGAGCTAGAATAGGTCATGAAGTTGTAAACACAGAGAAGAGAGGAGAAGTTCTAGTGCAAGTTCTAAGTCTGTGGTACAGTTCATGGGGGTGGGGTTGTGGGGGTTCCTGGCTTTGTCTGATCAAGCCTTTTGACAGAGATGCTCCAGTATCTCACTCAATGGGAACAATGGCTTAGAACTCAAGTTCTTTATCTTATCTTGAGTGTGGCTAACCTGAGGCATGGAGGTCTCTGTTCTGCTCCATAATAGGGAAATTAAACCTGGAAGATAAGCTTGCTGTAGAGTTTAAATCATCCTAAGCAAAGAGAGGGGGGAAAAATAACAGCCTAGATATTTCTACCTTAAAATTCTCCTAATATGAAGAAATTTACTTTCTTGTTCTGAGCAAGTTTAGGAAAAATAAAAGGACCACTCTAGAAGCCAGAAATCCAGTCTTTAAAAACAAAGAAGGAGTACAATTACTGCTCATTCAGTTGGAAATTAACCTTGTAGAGGTGTTGGACAATAGTAGAAAAACTTCCAGAATTGCTAGAAGGGGTTCAAAGGAGTTAGGCCTGGAGAAATAGTTTTAGAAGTCTATCTGGACTTATGGATATTTTGTTCCACACCTTGCACAGGGGGCCCTGTAGCTGACTTTTTATTGGAGCATCGTTCTGCCTTTTGCCCATTTTGGGAACCGTACTCTTTATTGCCGCTGGTGCTCATTATAAGAACTGCTCTCCTTAATTAAGTGAGTAACCATACTTACGGCATGAGTCCTGCACCAAGCCAGTGTGGATCATGGTCAGAGTTTGGATTCTTCTTTCAAAAGAGGTGTGATGCTCATCACAATGGAATCTGCCTCAAACAGAAGTTTGTGAGGCTCAGTTCAAGCACGGGCTGGGTTTTGAGCTGCCTCTGATTTGATCTGACCCTTAGAGAGAAAACAGAGATGCACCACTGTCTCCTATTTATCATTCTCAATGGGAACAATGTGGGCAGCTTCCATTACGCCAGGCCAAATTTAGACGAATGAAAATGTCAACTAAGTAATTATTGATTTTATATGTGTGCATAAATTAGAGCATGGAGTCCTTTAGTCACTGCTAAAAATAAGCCTTCTGTGGATTGAGTTTGGGAGGCAGAGGGCCTCTGTAACAGGCATATAGCAATAGCTCTGGTGGTAAATCTGTACATTGAATAACTATTTCCTTGTGGTTTTCATGATGGTTCAAGACATATAAAAAACCAGCCAGTGGAGCATTTTGGATATCTGTGAGCGGATTGGACAAGGCAAGCCAGAGGAATTCTTTCTCTCTCATCATAAAAATGATACTGGCCATAACCCTTTTAGCAACAAGCTTTTCTCCAGCAGCAATGACTCATGGACGCTATTCTGAGGAGAACTGGTCGATATGTTAGTTTTCTTATAATTATGCAGCTGCAGCAGCAAGTCGTGCAGGAGTTTTGTGGAGCTTTGTGAACTGGCCGTTGGCTCTGGGAAGCTGAGAATTTGTTCATATACGTTGGAGCAATTTGCTCTGGTTAGAAGAGAGAAAACATATCCTTCTCAACAATGAAGAGCTGATATTTGAATATGAAATTCCAAGAATCTACTGATCAAATCAGCCAAGGCTGTTAATTAAAATTGATGAGTATTAAGCATTTATGTAACACTCTAGAATGTTGTGCTGGCTGGAAAATTACTAGTTGCCCGAAGATTGCAACTGTTGACAAGACCAAAAATATGGTTATACAAGAAGAAAGTGCTTTGTTATCAAATGCCTGCTACTTGGGCTGAAGAGTACTTTATAAATTTCGGAGGTAAGGCCAGCTAAATGATACAGCTATCTTAGTTTTGCTTGGATTTGTGTGGTTTGAAGTCAATTTATGCGTTACGTGTGCGTCTTAAATTCTAGATTCCGGTCATTCTATCTCTTCTTGCTTAGTAGGTCCTGTAATGTTGAGAAGCAAAATGTCTCCATCAGGTGTAACTTGGTATTCCTTAGAAGCAAACCTGTGGAAGCAGATTGCTACACTCTGTTTGATCCAGTGGATCACAACAGCTCCCAAATTGAAGAAGTGTGGATTGGCAGCAGGGTAGCTGAGAGGGAGAGTGGTGGCCTGGGACCAGGACATACTACCCTCTGGAACCATGTGACCTGCATGTAGCTCAGTTCTGGCCAGGCTCCATGACCAATCCCGATCTCAGAGTGGGATTGGTCACTGTTGTCTGACTTTGGGGCTCAGCACCAAGTTAATCTTGCTACCCACTCAGCTGTGACCTTGTACTCCAGTTTGCATAAAGGTGCTTCTCCTACATGCAGAAGAGCCAGTCTCCACTTTGTATCCTGATCATGGTAGCTGGGTCCTTGCTTTGCTCCTAATGGCTCTCACTCTGCTTTGTGCTTTCAGAACCAAAGTCTTCCATTACCAGTCCTTTACCCAAAGTCAAGAGGTTTATAGCCTTCCCTATAACTTAACGTATGCTCTTGGACTGGGTATTGCCTATCTCTAGATTCTTCATGTCATCCTTTGAATGGATGTTGGGATACCCTCTGCTCCTTTGGTTTGTCCATCTTCTCTCTCCCCTGCTTCATAACAACTAATAGCCTAGACAAACAGATGTTTATTGTTACGCACTTCCCAGACTGCATATCCAACATCTAGTGGAGTGACTGCACCGTAGAGGCATTCGGTAAATATTTGGTAAATGAATGAATTTATTCTACCTGCCAGCCAGGACTTCATTCCAGTATTTGCTGGCAAAGTCCATCTTCCCAGAAACCGCCTATCTCAGCTCAACCCAGTTTGTCCAGGCTGCTTTGCCCTACCATGAGCTGGGACATAACACCAAAATATCATGCATCTAAGGTAAGTTAGTGTCATCCACAAGATGTGTCTTCAATACCTCTTCCTTCTCTGCAGGCTTTTTAAAATGTCAGGCTGTGGTTGTATTTTCTCCATTACCTCCTGGTTCTCCCTCAGAAACATTATGAAAAAATTAATTTGGTGAAATTAATTCACACCAGAGTGCCAATGGCTAACAATTTGGGGCAGTTAGCCAGTGAATAAACTTCAAGTTATAGCCCTGGGTTGTACTTAGTGGAGCCAAAAGGAAGTTCAACCTTAGGTATTAAAAGAATGTTTTTAGAAACTGGAGATATTTAGCTTGGAGAAGGGTCATCTTAGGGAGGTCACAGCAGTTATTTTCAAGCCTGTATACGTGTCTGATGTGTAAAAGGCAGAATACGTGGATATTGTGCAAATAGGAATTGGTGATGATCTGCCCTGAAGGGGAGAGAGTGCACTGTTCTTGGAAGTTAAACCTTAGCTTCCCTCCAGACCTGAGGGCGGGCCAGGCCAGGGTGGTGGGAAAAGCCTGGTCATGTGATAATGACATGGTGGACCCCTAGTTCTTGACCCTTCCCACCTCAAATAGGAGTATAACCCCAGGTGAATCTCACCAAGAGCATTTCCTCATCTGGGCTTCATTCTGCCTGCTCTTTCCCATTTCTCTTGTCTAAGTGGTGTTTCTCAGTATTTACTTCAATAGCTGATGGAATATTATGACTTACTGTGGCTGCTTCTTTTGTCTAATTAGAGAAATCCCATTCTTTTGCCAAAAGTTGATTTAAAAACAGGCATGTGTGGCACAATCCTGACCCATGCATTTGAGGGATTGTCTTTTAGGGTAGGGATAGTGGTTCTTGAAAGGGTTTTTTCTCTTCAAAGAAAGGAAGACAGAGTCTGTATTGTTCCCCTGGATGTTGTTGTATCAGGATGTAAAGCCTGGAACTTAAGCAATGATCTTTCCTTGGCTTGCAGTTGAAGCCAGAACCAGGATAATGGGTTCTTCATGAAGAGATTCACCAACTGAATCAATTAATCCTGCAGCTGTTCTACTTCCTGACCTTCGTTTTTTCTGATACATTTCCATATTTCTTTAAAAGCAACTTGTGTCAAGTTCCGATACTCGCATCTGAAACCATCTTTTATGGGACAGGGAGGTTTCTTTGACTTCTTTGAAAAATGATGCAAGAAAGAAAACCTGTGTTAAGAATCACATACAGGGCTTCCCCGGTGGCGCAGTGGTTGAGGGTCAGCCTGCCGATGCAGGGGACACGGGTTCGTGCCCCGGTCCGGGAAGATCCCACATGCTGCGGAGTGGCTGGGCCCGTGAGCCATGGCCCCTGAGCCTGTGCGTCCGGAGCCTGTGCTCCGCAGCGGGAGAGGCCACAATAGTGAGAGGCCTGCATACCGCAACAAAAAAAAAAAAGAAAGAAAAAGAATCACATACAACTTTTGGATTAGATGGGTTCTCACCGTACTGTGGCTGATCAGACTTACGTGTGTTTTCTAGGAAGACGATGTCATTTTCTTTGTTCTTCCCTGTGTGGAAACCAGGAAATTATTCTAATCCTGATCATGATAGTTGTGATCTGTGTCTCCAGTGGTTTCCTTTAAGTCAGTATTTAGAGTAAAAGAAAAATTGAGTCAAGCACCAAATGCAAGCAGCCCATCATGAAGACCTGGGCTCTCACTCAGGGCCATGGTCAGCTGATATTTCTGCACCACAGAGAGGGAGACTCAGATAGTGGCCCATGTCCCACCCCACCCCTGCCCCCGAGATCCCAGTCAGGGAAAGATACTGTTGAACATTCTGATTCACCTAACCAAATGTGCAAAAGTCTCTGCTGAGTCTTGGCTCCTAAGAATGTGGAATGTCAATAAGAGGATGGCTTCGAAAAGACCTTGCAAATTGTAATGTGTTGGACACAGTGAAGGCATGATTATTGGGAGTGCTGGGGAGAGACGAAATTCTAGACTTGGTCTAAGATAGAAAAAGCAGCCCTGCTTTAAGACAGGATCTAGAATCATTTCTCTTCTAGCTGATGACTCAGGTAAGGTTTTATGGGACCCCCTTTTTGACGAGATAGTCGGGTGTTTTATCTGAATTAACAAGGGAAGGTAGGGGCTCGGCTCCTGCATCAGGAACGGGTTGGAGCTATTGGCTGCTGGTACATCTTTATACACAGTTCACAGTCCCCTTGTATCCTGTCACAGGTGATACGGTGTAATGCGATGTGACTAATGTAATCAGATGTGAAATGCACTACAGCATCACGTCAAGTCAGAAAATTTGAAAAGAGAAATAGGCTTCTCTCTAAATCATGGTTGGGTTCTTTCTCTCAGCCAGAAGGCTCTGTTTTCAGAGTTCTCTGTGTTGACATTCTGGCTGAGGGCATGTGTCAAGAGGGTTGTCTTTCCCAAAGGTGGTGACCCTGGGCACGTGAGCTGGAGCCTCACCTATTGGCCCCCACCTGCCTTTCAAACCAGCGTGCCTCACTTCTTTCCCACAAGGCATTCACTCGGGAGGCATGTTCTGTAAGCTGCTGATGGCTGAGAAAATGAAAGATAGTCTAACAGTTTCACAGAGGATTAGGAAAGGTATGCTTGGGAACTAATTAGGCTCCAAAGGAGGACTTTAAAGGGCCCCAAGTGGCTGAACAGAGGGAGTGTCATTCAAGTATGTGTACAATTTTCCAAAATGATAGCTAATGTGGATACACAAGTTTTGATCTGTCATCTTTCTTTAGAAGCTTCCCGTACATAGCAGGGTGGGTGAGCCTCATGACCCTGTCTCATCAACAAGGATGAGTTACAGAAAAGGGCTCTCTGTGGCTTGGTTTAGTGGAGACGTCCAGTCTCTTTCCTTTCTGCCCCAGGTGGGCCATAGTGTACGTGCTCTCTCGCTCTCTTTCTCTCTCTCTCTCTCTCCCACGTTCCCTCTCTCCCCCTCACCCCTCCCTCCACCTACTTCTCTGCCACACATTTAAATTTCTAAGATGTCTGTAAGAGTTTAAGAACGAAAGAGAAGCTTTGAAGTGATGGCTGAGGCAATTCTATCAAATACCATGTCTTGATCAGTAGTCTATGGAACCTGATACATAAACAGACAACAGTGGGGCTGCTCTGAGTGAAGCCAATGCAGGGCCAGTGCCCAGGTGCCACCTTCACCCTCAGTTTGCAAACCACTGCACTGGATATAGGATCAGAGACCCCAGCGGTTCAAAGGTGAAAGAACATTTAACTCTTTTATGGTGCAGTTGTGGAAATGAGCCCAGAGAAGAGCAGGCACACCCTAAGCTCACCGTGTGGAGCTGGGAAGGGAATGTGGAGCCCCGGGCCCCCGGTTCAGCCCTGCGGGCTCTGTGCTCTGAAGACATGAGCTCTTTTTCACCTTCCTTGTTTGGGCAGATCAGGAGGCAGCAGGGTAAAGCCCATTCCTTCCAAGAACCCATGTCCATCCTTGCAGCCTTCCTCACACTTACATCCTCTTCATCAGAGGGTAGAGTTGCCTCGATGGAGGTGCAATGAAAGGGTTAGCCGATTTACTTATGGCTTTCTACAGAACCATGAACCAGCTGAAGTTTGTCCATCCCTTCCACTGACCTTTCATTTCTTTCTCTTTCATGCCTCCCACCTCAGTGTGTTCTCTCCTCCCCACTCTGCCTGCCTCCTGGGGCAGGTCTGCGCCCCCTCAGTTAGCAGCCCTCTCAAATCTTAGCCCTGCCCTGCCCTTCCCATGGTCTCTCCCCCACTCCATTAAATTCGCCCTCTCCCATGTACCACTTTATTGGACACTGCCCTTTGCTCAGTGATAGCTGGCTAACGTGAGAAACTAATCTGCTTTAATGTTTTAACGTGTTACCACTTGCTAGCCACGGCTAGCAACTTAATGAGATTTTGAGTTTTACTTGTCTCATCCAGATCCTCTGTTCAGTTATAAACTCCATGAGGGGGAAGCACCATTTGCCATGGAATAGTGCTGGACTACAAGTACCCTGTACTGATGCTGTGGGATGAATGAAAGGGATGGGGAAGTAGGTGGCTGGACCAGAGTGGACGGAAGGTAAACAAACACTAGGACAGAGTTGTTTTTCAGGCAGTGCCAGTAAAAAAGATTGGCAAGAGAAACTGGAAAGTCCCTCCTAAAAAGAAGTTTTAAAATAACCATAGAGGATAAATTAACTCACCCAAGTCTTCAAGAAAGTTTGCTTTAACAAAAACAACAGTGATGACAAAAACAATAATACTGTAAATCAACTACTTAGGCCTAAAGCTGGTCCTGAAATCACAGGTTTCTGTGGGGCCTCCCAGTATCTTCTGGGAAGAAGTTTGCCTTTAAAAGTCCAAAGCAAAAATGCATACAAAATACATGTGTTATTAAAGCCCTTCGGTGCTGCAGACGCACGTTAGTTGCAGGCTCGGCAAATGCAATTTCTTGAAAAGTAAAATACAAGAAAAGGAAGGGTCTGGAGTGGCACTGTCCAGTAGAACTTTCTGTGGTGGAAATGTTTCTACTCTGCCCTGTTCAAGACAATTGCCTTTAGCTACAGGTGACCACTGAACACACGAATGTGGCTAGTGTGACCAAGGACCTGAATTATTACTTTCATTCAATTTTACTTCATAAAGTAAAAACACTTCAAATTCAGTTTGAATTGCTACATGTTATTTCAAGAACCTCGCTCCTTGAAGTGTGGTCTGTGGATTAGGAATATGTACTGGCATCACTTGAAATCTTGTTACTAGATATGCAGAGTCTCAGGCTTCACCTAAGACCTACTAATTCTGCATCAGTAAGCATTATAAATAAGCTTCCTGGCTGAATCTCATGCATATTAAATTTTGAGATGAGCCTCTCTAGATCAATGGTTCCCACATCTGTTAGAATCACCTGGAGAATTAGAATCACCTGAAAGGTTTTTAAACCATTCTAATGCCCAGACTCCACCATGGGCCAATTCAATCAGAAACTCTGGTGGGAAAGTGCAGGCATCAGAATCATCAATGCTCACACATCAGTCTGAGGAAGGAATCCTCCCTAGAATTTGTGTAAGGAATTTATAAAGGTTGCAGTAAACATGCAATGAGAAGGAACCCAATGGCATTTAAAAATGCAGACAACTTTACCAGAAAGAGCCACAGTATGCATGTAGCTCTTAAATGGCATACTAATAAGGGATGAACATAGCTGCTCTGTCTAAAATAGTCTCTATAGGGGTCAGAATCAGAAGTTCTCAAGGCAATAGAAGTAGTAGTCTCTTAACCCGGGAGACTTGTTTTTGGTTTGGTCCAAGCCTATGTGACATTGGTGTCCAGGCAGCTGAGGAAGGTTGCCTGTTACAGGAACCCAGGACTCTTTGGTCAGGGTGAAGTTGGTCTATAATTCCTGGTAAAGCAGGAAAAGGGATTAAAAAACCTTATAGACAGATTGCCAGCTCCAGGGCCCTTAAAGTAATTCATGTGACCACAGCAGAAATGAATTTCCACACAAAAGATATTCTAGGACATGTGATCCAAGGTGAATTATGAATTCCTCAGACACCTAAGACACTCATCAAATAAGCAACACCTCTAGGCCGAGCAGAGCAGAAGAACCCTCTTTCTGGTGGTCTGAAGATCCCAGTGGGAAAGGCTGTCTAGAGCTGTGCTGTTTTTCTGAGACGACTTGGATTGGGGAACTTGCTGTCTTCTTTCCAGCTTTCACAGTCCAAGCTCAGTGAGCTTCCGAACACTGTTCAAGAAATGTTCTGGGCTCATCTCTTGATGTGCTAGATAGGAAGGATCTATGGTGGTTAAAAATGATTCTCCTTCTGATTTTTCCCTCTTTTTTTTTTAATAAAAAAAGGAATTTCTTTATGATATGTTCTGTAATTATTTACTTTTTGTGCCTGTAGCCAAATTTTAAAAAGTGGCTTGTATAACTAAGTGTTGAAAATGTTTTATGATGGACCAAGAATAGGCCTGCAGACCATAGCAAGGAGCTGGATATGTCAGGTGGGAAGTGGGTCATGCAATAGGCAACCTGTTCAGATAAGGGAGGGAGAAAGGGCATTCCTCCTGAGAGGGGCTAAATTTTTACTGAATGACTTTTTATTGAATATTTGATGGTCCAGACACTGTTCGAGGTGCTGAGGATATAGCAGTGAACAAAACAGACTTTTTCTGACCTCAGGTTACTTATAGACTAGTCAGTTTGTTTAATAACCCAACCATTAAATAAACATATGGATAAATAAATATTATAATGAACATCAATAAATTGTGATAAGGTATAAAGGATAATTGTAGAAAAGAGAATAAAGGGTGTGTGTGTGGGGGGATCTGATCAATTTAGATTTTGGCCAAAAGGATTACAAAACAGGATAATGATTCTTACCTAACAAGCAGAAAGCCTTACACGGGCTTGGACCCATCAGAAAGGATGGTAAGCTTAACTGTAAGCAGCAGTCAAAGATGAAGACTAAAAGTCCATTTATGCACAAGTCAAGGAAAGATTGGGAAGAAAATGCAGCGTCAAGCTGCGTTGTCTACCCTAATATGGGAGCAGGATACAGTGATCTTGGTCAAAGGCTACAGAGACGGTTGAAGCCGAGAAAACTTTCCAGAGGTGGGGAGTGAAAGAGCTTACTGGTCAACAGTGAATCTCACATCCAAGCAAAATTCCTGGGATCAGATGCAAACAGATGGAGCATTGAGGCTAGCCTGCTTAGCACAGAAAGACTGTGAACAATGACTGGCTTCCTTGGCCTCGGCCAGTGAGAGGCTGGGGGGCTCAGAGGCTGCTGGGACACAGCAGATCCCAAATGGGCAACTCTCCCCAAGCTGTGAAAGATTCCTTCTGGGAATAAAACCAGAGAGTCGTAAAGTATTGAAGATCCAGGGACTGCAGTGCACATCTGTTCTGATTCCTCGTCCAATGTCATAGTGGACCTCATGGATGCCTTCATTGGTCACCAGAAAACCTCACACTGACTGTGCTCCTCCTGGAGGTATGAATGTCCTTAAAGTCTGACCCTCAGCCTTGACCCATTTGTCTCTGACTTGTTCTGTTAACTTGAAACTGTGGCTGTGTGGGAAGGCTGGTTCCACCCATAGGTTTGAGGAGAGGAGCATCAGGACCTACTCTCATTAGTGATCGAACGTCCTCTGCATTCCCTTCTAAGTGTTATTCCCTCTACAAAATCCTCTGCTTTAGGCAAATGAATATCTATTCATAGTTCAGTGGGTACCTCATGGACCTTCTTGGCTTTTCACTTTTGTTCAAAGACTTTTCTAGTGTCTCTAGGTCCAACCAACCCTTTAAGATCCAGCTAAATTCCAGCTCCTACAAGAAGTCTTCATGGGCTTCCCTGGTGGCGCAGTGGTTGAGAGTCCGCCTGCCAATGCAGGGGATATGGGTTTGTGCCCCGGTCCGGGAAGATCCCACATACCGCGGAGCGGCTGGGCCTGTGAGCCATGGCCGCTGGGCCTGCGCGTCCGGAGCCTGTGCTCCGCAACGGGAGAGGCCACGATAGTGAGAAGCCCGCGTACTGCAAAAAAAAAAAAAAAAAAGAGGTCTTCGTGACACTCCAGTCTTCTACACTTTTGGATTCATGTGTAATATACCATTCTAAGCACCATAAGGTATCAAAAACTAGTGTAATTGGCACGTTGAATAAGGAAGGCTCAGGGGGAATAATCAGAAAGTTATTTATTTTTATCTCTCACAGGCCGTGTCAATTTGTTTTTATTAACTCATTCATTGAATAAATATTCATTGAGTGCTTACTGGGTGCTAAGCATTATTCTAGGAACTAGAGATACACGAATACAAGTGACCTCAACAAGAGAGATGCTCATAAAGTAGATCAGAAAAAGCCCGTAGCTCCTGTGATACAGCGCATTAAAAACACATGCAAACTCAAAGGAGTTTTATGGAAAGTAAAACACACACACAATGCATAAATTAAAGGTATGTGATTCTGTGTGTGTGTGTGTGTGTGTGTGTGTGTGTGTGTGTGTTTGAGCTCAACTATATGACCTTTGAGATTTCTTCTCTATCCTCCACCCCTGGTTTTACCACATGCTCTATAAATACTGATTGAAAGAGGAGGACAGGAAAGTGTTTGCAGGAGCTTTGAGTTCTTCAAGAGTATGGCGCGATCAAGTACCAACTCTGATTAATTCAGTGTAGGTGCGTCTGGGGTTCTGCAAGGGAGCCCACTTGTCAGTCCAAAACACAACCAGCTGATAAAGAAATTCAGTCATTTTGTATCCTCAAACCACAATTCTGAAACAAAGCCCCTGAATATATATGCAATGAATATTTAGATTTGAATTTTTTACTACGGCAAATGGGGGGGGAAATCCTTTGCACATTTGGGTGTATTACTGCATTTTTATGTGTCCCCAGAGCATTGTCGATTCAGAGGATATGCTGGTAACCACTAACTCTTTTCAGACCTTGCCACGTAGTTCACTTTTATTATTTGTTTTTCTCAGAACCAAAGGTCAGCCTTGTGATATGTGCACCGTACCACCTGTACGGGAAAAGACTGCGATCAGCAGAGCCCTGGATCTTGATCTCGCCGGCACTTCGCCAAAGCAGCGGGGATGCCAGACCTGCCCTTTCTCGTAGGCAGTTTGGGCTCTGGTTGGGGTTCTGTGAGCCTGAGCACACCACGCACTCTGTTTCACTCAGAGCTCTTATTTTTAAGGCCATCTATTAAATTCTTGCTCAAGCTCTCCCCAAATGCTCTCCAACTCCACTGAACAATGTCTTACCGAAGATAAAAGATGTAGATGTGGTGTGAAAAAAGGAGAGACCTTGTTTCTTTTTTCCCCCCAGTGGCCTTATTTATGGGTTTCAGATGGTGGCAGGGATGTTTATATGAACGTTACCCAAACTTCTGGAACCTCCTGGGTCTGCTAGGAGATATCAGCCTGCAAATTTCATGAGGATAGAACTTTTTTCCAGGATGGGGCATGGTGTGGGGGGGTGACTAAGATTTCCTGTACTTCCTGTTTTAGAGTTGCTGGAAATGAGACAAAAACTGTATTTCAGGATTTCAGTACCTGGTCCCCGCTGGAATCTGGATACACAGATGTACACCAAGAGGGGACACGTGTGCACTCAGTCTCCCACACAAACACGCAAATACCCACAAAGGAGCATCATACAGACTCACAAAATTATTTATTTAATTTATTTAAAACACACACACAATACTTGTCAATTAAATAAATGGAGTCAAATTCCAAAACGTTTCATAAAGACCTTTCAGAGTTTCAAGACTGAACAGAACAACAATCTGATTTGAGGAAAAAGGTTTAGTTCCTTATTATTTGATGCAGATTGGCCCAATCGTGCTAGAGGAAAAAAGAAAGAAACAAAGAAGCCCACAGCCCACAAATGTAACCCATTAAAGCCAGGCGCGGTGGTGGCATGATACGATGCTTTCAACACCTTCCGTCTTTGCCCACGGCCTCCCACACACTTGCCGAAATCAATTGTTCTCACATGGATTTTGTGCATCCCCACTGCCGTGTGGCAGGCACTCCACTTGCGGACCAAGATGAGTACAGGCAGCGGCATTCTGCACGGAGGACGCTGCTCCCCTGAAGTCAATATATGCGTAGAGTTTGGGAAAGGGGCACAGGAAGATAATGAATCTGGACGGAGGCAGATGCAAAATCGCAAATTAAGTGATGTATCGGTTAGCCTTCAAGTGTCTGGCTGTCAGAGACGGAGTGTAACGATGTGATTTTGCTACCACGCAGGTTACTGCCCGTCTAGAGCAGCACCCCAGACGCGTGCATCCTCGCAAGGGCTGGCCTTTGTGCGGACGATGAGCCAGCAGGTCATTAATGGGCGGTGCAAACAGGAGGGGCCCGTGGAACATGGAGAAGGCATGCTTGAAAGGGAGAGTCAGACTTTCCAGTAACCACTTGCAGTTGGCAGGGCTCTGATTGGAACCATGTGACAATTTTAGGCGATGTACCATAGGCAGCCAATTTATTACATATGGCAATATGATTAATGGTATCAAATGCCTTTTTTTGGTAACATCCAAGAACACTCTACCAGCCAACTGCTTGGAGTCCAAGGCAGTGAAAATCTGTTCCATGAATTCAAAGTCAGGCAGATGATGTTAAATGAGAGAGGGCCAGGTGCCAAGGCAATGATTACAAAGTAGGTTGTTTCAAAAAAAGCAGAATGTTTAAATCTGGTCTTGAACAAACCCTATCTAGTCCCCACCTACCCCTACCGATTTTTTTCCTTTCCTTTCCCCTCTTGTTTCTTGACGGGAAAGCCCTAATAGGTATAGTCTGGGAGGCATTTCTGAAACCAGGTTGTCTTTCACTTGCCAGAGCCTCTTCCAGGCCCGGGTGAATCCGCACTTGACCACTGACTGGATCTTTCCTTGGAATCCTGGGACAGGGTAGCCACAAAGACCAGCAGATGGGGTGCGTCAGGGAGATGGCCTCCCGTGGGCAGGAGACATGGCCCAGCCTCGTTCCACTCCCCTTAGTGACTGGGAGCCCTCTCTGCTCTCTTCTGTCTGTGAGTAGGTTTCCATGGGCTTCGGACATCATTGCGACGACTGGGAAGAAGCTGCTGACACATGGAGAGATTTGCAGAGGGAATGAACTGTGAGGGACGTTGCTTCCTACTTAGAATTTGCAGAATGAGGATAAAGAGTGGGGAAGACTGTTGGGAGGCAGAGAGAATCTCCGGATACGACTTGCTCCCCAAAATGTCCCCACGCAACGTGGAAGAGATGCTTATTACGTATCTGTTGAGTACATGAGTGTAATATCACCCACCTCTTTGAGGTTTTCTAGTGGACATATGTCCACTGTGTCCCAGTTGTGAGTTACTGCCCTTTGAAAAGGATTGTACAAAAAGACCAACACATTTTGATGCAGGGTCCACCAGGAACTGGAGATTCGGATAGGTGGAATATAATTTATAATCAATAAAATTTATTTTTATTTTTGTGGGCTACAAATTGGTGGTGTGTGGTTGTTTCTAATGGAGCGAAATGATCCCTAATCTTGTGGCTTGTGGATGATTCTTTTTCCTTTTATGTAAGGACTGAATCTGGACAGTTACTTAGGGATTACGTCTATTACTGGGGGCCCAATTTTCAATCCATCAATTTGGTGTGCTCTTTAGCCCTAGTCTGAGAGTCCTAGATTGTGTCTCTGGCAAAGCTTTTATTCCTGCAAAAACAAAACTTAACATGAAAACTGTAAGAATGTCAGGTGACTCTGATCCAGGCAGAAGAGTAAAGATGTGTTCAAAATGAGGCAAAGGATCTTGAGAGAGAGATTGAGCTATAAGAGAAGGTAACTAGGCAATTGCATTGTGATGCCCCTCTTGGGGATTGAGTTGTAGCCTGGAATCAAGATGCTGTCCCTCAGCTTTGTCCACTGGAGTTTCCGAGCCATTCCAACGTGCTGCAGGAAGGCTGAGTGACAGATGGGGGCTGGCTGTGCTCTAGTAACTTCCTCCTGGGACACCACTGTCTGTTAACTGAAAGCTGCACGAAAGCCAAGATTTAATGCCAACTCCACCCCTTCCCCCGTATTTCAAATGGACCCCAGGCAATTAATTCTCTCCTCTGATCCATGATTATTTCTCCTGAGTGAATCATGCTCACTTTTAAATAAAAATTTGGTTTTGCTATGTTTTCTTTGAAGGCCAAAATGGAGCAGTCTGTGGAGCTGCTGGAATGAACAAATCCGTCTGCTGGTTATGCTGGGTTGCCATTCTTTACTGCCAGGTAGAATTACACAACAGTATACCATCGTATTAGTTTCCTGTTGCTGCTGTAACAAATGACCACAAAGTTAGTGGCTCAAAACCGCACACATTTATTACCTTATATTTCTAGAGGTCAAAAGTCTGAAATGGGTCCCATTTGGCTGAAACTGAGGTGTCGTCAGGGCTGCCTTCCCTTTGGAGGCTCTAGGGGAGAATCCATACTCTGGCCTCTTCCATCTTCTATAGGTTGCCCACATTCTTTGGCTGGTGGCCCCTTCCTCCGTTTTCAAAGCCAGCAGTGTAGCACCTTCAAACCTCAAAGCAGAGAACTTCTGTTGTCACATCCCCTTGCTGACGCTGACCCTGCTCTTTCCCTCTTATAAGGACCCTTGCGATTTCACTGGGTCCATTCATATAATCCAGGATAATCTCCCCATCTCAAACTCCTTAATTTCATCACACATGCAGAATCGTTTTTGCCATGTAAGGTAACATATTCACAGGTTCCAGGGATTAAGATGTGGACATTTTGGGGAGATATTATGCTGTCTGCCACAACTATCGCGATGCGGGAAAGAAAAGAGAAGCAAATGACCAGAAAATCATACAAAGTCATGGTGAAAAACGGAGAAGAATCAGCAAATCTCAGCTCAGTGTTTCTACCGGCTAGACATCCCCCACGTGCCTTGCTTCCCGGCTCCCATGTCACACTGCCTACTTAATCCATAGCTTAATGGAGAGCAGGACCCTGTGGCAAAAGAATAGTACTAATTGAGCACTTACTCTGTGCCAAGCTGTTCCTTATTTGCTTCCCACGTGCTGTGGGTGCTGTTGATTATCTCCGCGTGGCTGACGACAAAATGGAAGCCTAGAGAAGTTAAGTAACTTGCCCACGGTGGCACAGCTAGTAAGCGAGAGAACAAACCAAGACTTGGCTCTGTGTCTGTATGATTCCACCACCCTCATACTTAGCTGCAATTTTCTACCTCTTATGTCTAACAAGGGTGGGGGGCAGGGAAGCTGAAGTGGGTAGAAAGGAAGGTCAGAGAACTTATATTTTTTCTGGCTGTTTTTCCCCTCTTAAATCAGCCCTGGAGAAAGAGACAATCTACAGCTCTGCCTGTGTTCTTATGTTTATCATTAATGCCTCATTCCTCTTCACACTATTTCTCTGCTTTCTATTGCTTTTCACTAACTGGGTCCCTAGTCGAGGTGTAACTAGACCTAAATGACCTATTCTATGTGTCTTCTTGAGGCTGATTCTTATCCACCAGGGTCTCAGGGACTGGAGAGAATCTAGCTACCCAGTGGTAATGGCTATGCCATTACCGTCTCTTTTTCTTAATAACTGAAGCCAAAAATCAACAGGATTTCCCAATTAACAAAAGCCTAGCCATGCATTAATTTATATATTCAGGATATTGTTTGTAGACCCTAACTATGCTAATACAGTTATAATGTTAAAAATTGAAATGTAAAGAAATTTTAAAATACGAGGAGAGAAATTATGAGGAGAGGAATAGGAAATTAAACTAAAACACTAGTCCTGCTACAGACTAAAATCACCAGGAAAAATAAAAAGTGCTTTCAGCCAACATCTAGATAGAGGGAAGAATGATTTTATGTAATCCTTACTGAGTTTTTATGCACATGGTTCTGCAATCCAGAGAAATTCTAATCGTTAAAGGATTCTAAATCCAAGAGAGGGGACTGTTCAGTAATGCGGCCCATGCACTAGCCACAGTTTGCCTCCATAAAGCAGTCACAGCTTATAGGGTATAATAGAACTGACAGATGTCAGACCCTGGTGAGGGAATGTAATCATTGCCAAACCTTCCTGAAAGGAACTTTTACTGTAAGTGTTGGGTGCAAGTAATTCAAGATATAAAATCTGCAGATAGCCCCGGATGGTACTTCAGGCCCCATGGCACCTTCTGGGAGTAGATGAAAGCATTGGTTTTGCCTAATTATTAAGATAAATATTCACTTATATTAACAGTAATAATAACACAACCTCTAAAGCAAGAGATTCTTATAATTAGAGCATATTTAGATCCAAATCATGGCCTAGGGCAAAATGCTAGTTCTTAAGGTGGTAGATTGCAAATCTTCCTCTGTAAACCTAAAATATTACAGGTACCTATATAAAAAGTGAACATTTGCATTTTGAATTCCAATTGGAAAATTTGATCCATTTCTAAAGGCCTATCTTTTGTGCAGATAAACTGCACAAAAGTTCTATAGCCTTGGAATGTGGTTTTATCATTTTTAAAAAAATGCAGTTGCCCTTGTGTTTATCATTAGTATTGTCTGGAGCTTTTGGGATAAAAAGATTTAAATTTTCCTTAGCTTTTTCTCTTTTGTCTGTCCCAAATCCCAACAGAGTCATGTAAAGATAGCTTCCTGTCATTTTGATTTATCCGAAGCCTCCCCTCTTCTGTGGGAGCTGTGATTCAGTGATTCTCTTTTCTGGTACCTTGATGGAACACACAAAGTTGTGACTCTCTCTGAAACTTGCTTTTGGAAAATCTCAGAGTAAGGGAAGCAGAATGTGGCTCATTTCAACTTCCACGCCTGCTAGGTTTTCTACGTCTTTCACTATACACCAACGGAAGTCACTTTTGTAAATGCCAACCCAATAAAAAGAAATATAAATAGCCGACAATTAAAAGGCAGAGATTTGGGCAGGTGAGACTTATAGGGCAACATTTCCTCTAAGAGAAGTTTCCTAGACCGTATTTTCCCCGTACCAGTAGTTCTTAAGCTTGAGCGTGCATCTGAGTGACCCACAAGGCTTGTGAAAATGCAGGTTTCTGGCGCCCACCCCTAGAGTTTCTGGGGACCTGCGGTAGGGCCCCAGAGCATTTGCTTTCCTAGCAAGTTCTCCAATAAGATGCTTGATGCTGCTAGTCTGAGGACCGCACTTGTAAACGACTGCTTTACACCATCAATGGGGATGTAGAATCTTACTTGTAGAATATTTATGTAGAGATTTAATGATAAAATGGGGAAAAAACATGTGCAGTGAAATAAAATTTTAAGCACGTATTACGTGTTAGGAACTGTTTCATGTACTTTATATATATTACCTCATTCCGTTGTCAAATCCTTGGAGGTGAGTACTTTTATTTCCTCCATTGTACAGATGGAGAAAGTGAGGCTGAGCAAAGTCCTGTGACTTGGCTGAGGTCACCCAGCTGGAGCTGGACTCAATTTCTCAGACTCCAAGCTGGCATCCTTACTGCCTCGAAACACTTCCGCCCAGGTGCTTGTTTAAAAACCTGACGATGTGCTTCTGTAGAAATATAACTCTCATCCCCAATAAGAGGACTCCTTGCCGCGGTCACAGGGTTTCAAAAGGAAGCCGTGCAGACACACAAGGGCGGAAAGGGTGTGTTTTGGCTGGTGCCTGCTTCCCTGAGTCGCTCACTCCGGAGAAACATTTCCATAACAAAGGCAAGTTCTCCTCTCCGAGAAGAGCAGGCAGAGAGTTGCAAATGTTTGCCTCTGATGTGATCCACACTTAATGCTTATCTGGGTGAGAGGGAATTTGATTAGAGCAAATACAAAGCACAATTCAGAGAACAAAACCACTAATTCAAAGGTGGTTTTCCTACGGATGTAAAATACTTCAAGCCTGTAAAAAGGACTGAAGAGAATTCCACCGAGGAGTGGCTTATACTGTGTCTGATTTCTCAGGCTGGAGCACTGCCAAAGGAAGCTGCTTGGGGGTTTGGGCGGCGAGGGGAGAGTGGACACTGTGCGGCTCACAAGACAGGCAGGCACCTTCTAGCCCAAATGGGGTACAGGCTCAGGCTGGGGGCGAGGGAGGCTGTTCATCCTGCCTTCCTGCTTCCCACTCCCTCTGGCTCACCAAGAAAGCTTCTCTCTGCATCTGGTGGCTTCCCAGCCTAGAAGCATCCAAACACTGCAGTGCCCTGATATGTTTGTTTTCCTTTCGTCTAATTTTATCAAGGTCTGAGGTCATCATTAGCCAGATCACAAAAGTAAGCGCTCATTAATATGTATCAGCTCCCAACCCTGTGATTTCATCTGCTAATTTGATCTTGTTTTTCCTTGTTTATGGCAATTAAATCAGACCCTGATAAATCTGAAAATGAAAGAAGGAACCACCAGCAAGCACAGCTATTATGATCACTCATTAGAAAGCCAAGCAGACTCTCTGATAAATTGTGCCAGGGTTTTGAAGGAATAGATGATTCCCTGCTTAAACAGCATGGAAGCTACCAGTAAAATGTACCAAAATGATTAAAGAAAAAAAAAAAAGAAGAACACCCCCATTACATCCAAGTGTAACAGATGGACAGTTGTACTTTGGGGAATGTTCGTGGAGTCTGTTTCCTCCCCTTCAAGCTAGGGAGGGCAGAAGCCACAGGCCCTCCTGGGCACAGAGAGAGACAGCTTCCCTCCCGCCCTCCGCCGCCCTCCCCGCATCCCCCCGCGACTGACTGACTGCAGGAGACCAGCTCAGCTGCCCTAAGGCCTCCCTCCAGACTGTGCCATGAAGAGAGGTGCTGAGACGGGCTGATAGGTGGGGGTAGGTCTGCAGAGCGGGGTGAAGGGGCACAGCAAACGGCGACAGGAATAAGACCTTGCCTGTCACAAATGAGGCTGCTCCTCAGGCCAAGGGTCACCGTGGTGGGCGCGCCTCGTTCTTCCCGGCCCTCAGTGTCGGAAGAGCCGTCCTCTGTTTGGAAGCCTCCACCTCGTGCATCCTCCCGGGAGGCAGAGCTGCCTTCTACGGTTTGAGCTGAACAAGCCAAACACTCGCTTTCCCAGTTTCCCAGCAGCTAGTACGTAACACGCGTGGATGCTCCCCTTTCGGGAGCCTGAGGTCCTTGGAGACTCTCTCTCTGGTTTTAAGGCGTTGGGATTCCTGGGACTACTGAGGCCACTTTGGAGTCTTGGCGGGACTGGCTGCGGTGTCTGGGCCTGGCAGTGGCAGCGGGCGGCGGTGGGGGGGGGGGGGGACCCTCCGGGAGAGCTCTGTGGTGGTGTTGGGACTCCAGGCAGGCTGCCTCCAAATATGCCACAATGGCATACTGATCATTTTGAACTAAAGTGACTTAGAAATGGCCAGCGAGTATATGCCCAGTAGTGGGATGGCTGGGTCTATAGTGGTTCTATTTTTAGTTTTCTGAGGGACCTCCATATTGTTCTCCATAGTGGCTGTATCAATTTACATTCCCAGATTTACGTATGTGCACTGCCATGTGTAAAACAGATAGCTGGTGGGAACCTGCTGTGTAGCGCAGGGAGATCAGCTGGATGCCTTGTCGCGACCTAGATGGGTGGGATGGGGGGGCTGGGAGGGAGCTCCAAGAGGGAGGGGATATATGTATGCATATAGCTGATTCATTTTGTTGTATAGCAGAAACTAACACAACATTGTAATGCAACTATACCCCAATTAAAAAAAAAAGAAAAGAAATGGCCAACAAAAGAGGGACACTCTGCCCTTCTTCTCTGTCTCCCTGAAAGCAGGAAATAAATCTCTCATGTGAAAAGTACACTCCCTGCATCTGAGGTAGAAGGATACCCTTTGCATCAGAGATAGGGTGTTTGGGTGAGAAGCCCGTATAAACAAACCTTGTGACTAATTCACTACTGCAAGCCCAGACTCTGTTTAGATTCTTCACTCATTGAGCGCCCAAAGCCTAAGTTTCTTTGTCCTGTCAATTCCTCACAAACTTGTTTCTTTGTCTAAAAAGTATAAAAGCTGCCTGCTTTGGCCACTTCTTGAGTCCCATTTCTATGAGACCTCCCTTTTCATGAATTAACCTTTTTTTTTTTGGCCACACCATGGCATGCTGGATCTTAGTTCCCCTACCAGGGATCGAACCCATGCTCCCTGCAGTGAAAGGGCAGAGTCTTAACCACTGATCTGCCAGGAAAGTCCCGTGCTCATGAGTTAAAATTTGTTTCTTTTTCTCCTGTTAATCTGTTTTGTGTCGATTTTATTATTAGTCCAGCCACAGGAACTCAACAGGAGTGGGGTTTTGGACATCATCCCCAAAATCTGGCTCTCCAAGTCTTCTAACATTTCTGTGAACTAATCAATATCTTAAAAATAAAACTTTGTGTTTAACTGGGCCAGAGTTGATTTCTGTTGCTTGCAGTTAAGAACCCCGACGCTCAGAAGGGCAGTGAGTAGCTTGTTCCCTGCAGATAGCCAGTGATGGCGGGCCAGCTTCCTGGTGTCCAGGGCAGCAAACCTTACCCCACATCCACGGGGACGAAGGTGGATGGGAAAGGGGCTCAGATCCCCACCTTATGCTGCCTCAGGCTCGGTCCATGGTAGAAGGGTCTCAGCTGAGCTTTTCCAGGGAAAGCTTTTTTTCTGGGAAAGTTGTCTTTGAAATCTCTCTCTCTCGTCCCCGTATAATCATGCTGCTTCTTTCAGCCCCTCCGTAGCAATCTGGCCCCATTTGCCTTTGAGGTCTCTGCAGGGATCCGCGTGCAGCCAACTTGGCACCTCACTGCTTTCTGCTCCCTTCACACCTTGGTCTGGCTTGTCCCTGTGCCTGCAGGTCTGTTTGCTTGAAGAGCTTCCAGGTCCTTCCAGTTCCTTTGTCTTTCAGCCTTTCCTCCCGTTTTCAGTCTTCCTGCTAGACCCAGTAAGCTGGCTAAAAAGGGGTCTCCTGGAGTTCATTGTCTTTATTTGCTAACTTCTCTCCTTTCCTTAAACTCTGGTGTCTGACCTTTCCTATGGTTGCCTCCACAGTCTCTCTCGTCTCCCTTTTCAGATTCTTGAGTGGGTTCCCTCCGTCATTTGGCTTTCTATGCCCTCTGTAATAGAAAATTTCCCCTGACACCCTCAACGATTGATTTGAACATTTTGGCTGGCCGATTTATCTTTTCCATAGGTATCTGGGTAGCTGAAACCCTGTCATTTCACAATTCTGACCCAAAGGTGCTTTGTAAAGTCACCAAAGAAATTATCGTCCACTTTCTTATCTTGTAATTATCTGTGTTTTGCTGGCATTCACCGCACTTACTATTGCAGGCTCTTCAATGCCTCACAGACTCCCTTCAGATTATTCCTGGGGGTTCTCAGGGGGGTTTGCTCATGGGCTTGTGAAGAACTACTGTCAGCTCCCAGGTAGGAGTGTCCATCCATTTTTTTTTTTTCTATTCTGCTCCGGCCCCCTTCACTGATGTCTGCTGCTGAGACTTCTGCCTCCTGCCAAGGAGTGTGGACCTGCCTCGTCAATGAGTTCGACAGCCAGTGAGTTGCCTTGATGGAGCTCCGGCGCATGGGGCTCTGCCACGGCTTTGGGGCATGGCCACTGGCTGTTCTGTGCCCTCTGCCCCCTTTAGAAGCACGGGATACCTCCTACCTTTATGTATGATGCTTTCCCATACATGGGCCTATAGGGGCCCTGATTAAAGATTTTGGTCAGTTTTTATTTACAGCCTTCCTTTCCACTCAGCATTCACTTCTCTCTTCCAACGAATAGAAGATTTACCATCAGTGGAAAAAAGAACCCCACTTGTCTAACTGAGTCCCTCTTCCATCCAGAAGTCTTTTCAGAAGGCTAGTGACCTGGTCTCTCAGGCAAGTAAATTTCCAGTGGGCTGCCCTGAGCCCGTCTAACATGCTGAGCTGCCCAAGTGGAGGTGGACGCAGCTCAGTTCAAGCCAGAGCCCTTTCCACGTGGGTTTGGAGGTCTAGACACTGGGCACAAAATTGCTAGAATTATCTTTTTCCCATTTGCAAAGCTCTAATAACTAACTGGTAAAGCTTAGGCTTTAGAGCCTGATGGTGCATGTTCTTCTACATAGATATCCTGTAGAGATAAGACCACCCCAGCTCTTACCTTCTCCTGCCCCTTCCTAGCCCCTGTGTAAAACTAGGGTCATCCCGGGCTAGATGTCACCAGTGACCCTTTCAGCCACATATCCCTGACCTCCTGGTCTTGGGAAAGCCCTCTTTCTCATCCCATTCTGCATTTCTTCTTGTAGCTTTTATCACATCCGTAACCTAAAAACATTATTGTGTGATTCACTCTTTAAGGCTCATCTTTCCCAGGAGGGCAAGGAGGGGGTTACTGTGCCTGTCTGTTTACTGCTGTATTTTCAGTATTTAGAGCCTCACCTTGCATTTGACACCGAATAGGAGCTCAATAAATATTTGCATGAATAACCAAGAAGCCCCAATTACAATTGCTATGCTGAACTAAACACTTCGTTTTAGGGAAAACAAGTGAGCTTGATTCTTGTCCTTTAGGTGGTTCCTTGGTGGGTAGAGAGAAGATCTGACTCCATGGGGATCGTTTCTTCACTACATGAAGTTATCTCAGGGTGGTGTACTTGTCTCTCCCCAGGGTTATCACCCCCCAGAGAGCTGTAGTGCTTGGTAAGCATGACTGGAGGGATATAAGCAAGGCTGTTCCCAGGCAGAATCGTGAAGTTAAGGAATGTTTATCTTCAAGATGGAAAGCCTCCGAGCAATATTGTGCAAACTCCTAGTGTCATCTTCAAAAATTCAGCACCCACGGCACCCACAGCTCTGGAAGATGGCTCTGCAGAAGCTGTCGTTATCAGTTACTAACGCGTCACTGCTGCAGTTATCTTACATCTCATATGAACACATGGAAGCACGTGCTAGTGAACACGGTTACAAGTATCATAGTTTTCTGAACCGTATTTCTCCAAATCCCTGAAGATTTGCTTGAAACCATTACTGCTCCTTCTCCAGAGTGGGACTTGCCACACCCTCCTTTAGCTCGGGGCTGTGGGGAGACATAGATCGCTCACCAAACACCCATGTGCTCCTCCACGTTTCCCAGCCTCCTGCCATCAAGTGGGGCCAGAAACATGACTTTTAGTGGCCAGCGGACTGTGAGAAGAAGTGATATGTCTCACTTTCTGGCCGAACAATTTTAGACCTTCCAACTCTCTCTCTCAAACGTGGAGGTCTCATGCTGAGGCGTCAGAGCATCTGTCAGCCTCAGGCCCTGGGCAGAGCTGCCCGCTAACCCATGGTGGGCATACAGCTCAGGCAAGAAACGGATCTTTGTTTCAGTGTAGATTAATCGAGGTCTGTCAGGATTTCTGCTCAGGTGGTTGAACTGAAGAGATTTAAGGCAGGTGCTACTGACAGGTGTGAACAGGTTGAGAGAACCAACTAGGGGGACTAGCTCTAGGAGGCACCAGAGACTAGGGACAGCCAGCACCCCTTGCCACCCTGGGTCTGAAGGGACAAGGAGGAGATATGGTGTTACTGGAGTCCCATGGAGAGAAGCCACAGGGAAGGGAGACACAGCTCCTGCCAGGAAAGAGGGAGCAGGGAAGAAGTACCCATACCCCTCCCTCTTCCTGGTCTCCGGTCTCCCAAGCGCACCTCCCATAGGGACCTGACCAGGAACCAGGGGAAACGTGAGCCTGGGTGATACATTTTGTGAGGGGCAGCCTATAGGGGTACAGAAAAAGGTGGAGAATGGAGCAGTGCGGATGGGGGCATGGAGAATGTCCAGTGCAGAGATCAGTCAGCCCACCCTGAATAAGGTTGGCCCCCCCTAGGCTGTCTTCCTCGGCCCTTGGAGCACCTGTTGTGCCGCATCACCCCGACTGATTGGACATCACCCCTCCAACTGTGGGTTGTTAGCGGCTTGAAAGCAGGCACAGTGCTGCATTCTTGTTATATCCCTAGTATCCTGCAGTGCACCTGCACCATAATCTTGCCACGTATCGACTCAGAAATATACCAGATTACTCTGTGGTTGTGCATGGCAAACTCCCTTCTACAAGATGCTATACTGACACCAGGTATTGTTTCCATTTGCAAAGTTTAAAGATCCAAATAATAAATGGTGGTACCAGTGAGTTTTGTGCCTTAAGTAACCTTATTAATCTACTAGATACTTTGGTCTTATAGGAAGCAGAGAATAAAAACTACTCATTATGGCAAATGTACCCCCTGCTCATGGTCGGTACATGGGGACAATCAGGAGGTGTAGCCCCAAGGACTTGGAAATCAGATCACTGTCTGAGCATTAACACAGAATTTCAGTATAACAGATTAAAGCAGAAATGAGCAAAATCATCTGAAAGAGACAGTGCCTCCTGAAGTTCTTGTGTTAATACTCATCACTAAACGATCAGCTGGAGTCATTCGTATTTTTGAGATTTAGCTAAAGTTGCCACAAATCCCTTCTCCCATGCCCTGTGGTAATTGCAAAGCTTTCCTCAAGATTTCTTTCTTTTTTTTTTTTTTACAAATTTATTTATTTTATTTTTGGCTGCGTTTGGTCTTTTTTGCTGCGCGCAGGCTTTTCTCTAGCTGAGACAAGTGCGGGCTTCTCACTGCGGTGGCATCTCTTGTTGTGGAGCACGGGCTCTTGGCGCGCAGGCTTCAGTAGTTGTGGCACACAGGCTCAGTAGTTGTGGCTCCCAGGCTCTAGAGCACAGGCTCAGTAGTTGTGATGCACAGGCTTAGTTGATCCGCGACATGTGGGATCTTTCCGGACCAGGGCTCGAACCCGTGTCCCCTGCATTGGCAGGCGGATTCTTAACCACTGCGCCACCAGGGAAGCCCTATTCCTTAAGATTTCTGTAAGTCTCCAGGAGCCTGGATTCTCATGGTTGTGATGGTTCTGAGCTTCTGCCCCTCCTCAGCTCCTGACCCTATTTGTGTCTCCAGTCTGGGGCTTAGCCCTTCCCTCTGCTCCCACCACTGTAAGAACAACTGCACAAAGCCTTTGTGAGTGGCTGACTTTACTGAAGTTTTGGGGTGAAGGAGAGGTTTTATATCAGAGATGTGAAAACACTTAAGATTGGATGTATACATTCATCTTCATAAAGATTCTGTGACAGCTCTGTCACTGGTAGTCTCTCTCCGCTCACATTTTCCCAAAGACTCTACTCTGTTGCCCTGACCCCTTCTCTATGTGCTTCTCCACTGCTTCCTCTCTTTCCTCTCTTGCTCTCCTCTGTTCATCATTTTTGTTTTATTTCTTTTCTAACTTAGTTTTCCTGAATTACAAAATGCCTGAATATAATCTGTAAAAACACAGAGGTAGATAGATTTAAGACCTTACACTTCTCTTTCCAGTATGAGCTTTTGCCAATATTTTTAAGTTTTGCTCATCTATTGGCAAAAAGTGGTATCACCTTGTGGCTTTAATTTGCATTTTCCTGATTACAAGTGAGGGTAATTTTTCCTGCATTGTTCATTGGTCCCTTGAGTTTCTTCTGTGAATCGTGACTATATCTTTTGCACTAGAGGCCAATTACTTCCGGATCCATTAGAGAATCTGATTTTCAGAGTTTATAAATGAATACTGAACCAGGAGATGATCTTGCAAAAGTGCTCTCACCCTGTGGGGCCTCCCTGGTTGCCCACTAGCATTCTTCAGGTTATACATATCCTTCCAGCTCTTAAATGCCACCTTCAGTAATAGTCATGTCCTTCTGTTAAGGGCTCTCTATTTTTGGTTGCTCCAAAATAGAATAAATCCTCACAACCTATCAATCTACGGAAGCACTATGGCCAGTATAAACCTTGTCAATTTGAAAGCCGTCATCTGATGCTGTAGAACTGACTCAAATTTTTAAAAAAATTTTACTGAAACGCAGTTGATTTACAGTGTTGTGTTAATCTCTGCTGTACAGCAGAGTGATTCAGATCAATATATCTATCTATCTATCTATCTAATCTATCTATATATATATATTCCTTCTCATATTCTTTTCCATTATGGTTTATCACAGGATACTGATTGTAGTTCCCTGTACTATACAGTAGGACCTTGTTGTTTATCTATTTTATATATAATAGTTTGCATTTGCTAATCCCAAATTCCCAATCCTTCCCTCTCCCACTTTCCCTCCCCCTGGGCAGCCACAGGTCTGTGAGTCTGTTTTGTAGATATGTTCATTGGTGTTGTATTTTAGATTCTACATATAAATGATATCATATGGTATTTGTCTTTCTCTTCCTGACGTAGTTCGCTTAGTATGATAATGTCTCGGTCCATCCATGTCATTGCCAATGGCATTATTTCAAAGAACTGACACAAATTTTTAGTAGAACTGGTACTTGGTTAGTTACCAGCAGTATTTGCTCCTTTTATAGGAAGACCATGCTGTTGGGTTGCCTGGGACAGCCCTCGTTTCGGCACGCTGCTCTGGGTCCCATCAGATAGTATCGCCTTTTACGCTCACAAGTGTGCTGGTGTGGGTGATAAACCACGAGGTCATCCTATCTCTGTGGGGTCTTCAGCAAGTTATTTGGTTTAGGAACCCATCACCATGCAAATGATTTGATAGACACTCATAGGCTGTGGCAATCTTTTTGAAAATGACAAGTCTACTAGTTTTATAAGAGTTGACAATATGGTGGCAGCCTACAACTAAGGGTTTATATCAAACACAGATTCAGAGAACTAGAGAATTTTCTAGCTCACGTTAAAGATAATTTCATTCAGTGGTTGTCAGGGTCATTGAGCCTTTGAAAAGCTGTGGACCTTCTCTTAGGAAGATGAACACCAATACACACACAAAAGATTTTATACATCATTTCAGGATATCCACAAACCCTCTGAAGCTCATCAGAGGGCCCACATTAAGAATTCTGTGTCTAATTCATGTCAAAAAGGAAGACTTTGAGATTCAGATAGGTGAAAAGACATGTCAAAAAAAGCAGAATGTGTTAGAAGGAGAAATATACTTAGGGTCCCGTGACATCTGTTCAGTGCTTTTTTTTCCCATGGTCTCCCCTATGTTGCCAAGACTGTTTTATTAGTGAGAAGTTAAAGTTATTTCTGAGTGGGATGTAATTAAGAACTTGGAATAGTCTACTTTTTAAAAGCATGAGTTGGCTCTGTTCTCAATGACTACTTCTCAGATCGTTTCTGGAATTCTCATTAATATTTATGCTGTAATACCTGCTGGTCAGCCTTTTTTGCTGAATGGACACTACAAAAACTTCTGTCCCAACTTACTTGCTGCTACTTTTATGTACATCCCTTGCTCAGGCCACCAGAGCTCTTGCTTCAGCAATGTATCCTGTTAGTCTTGTTCTTACTCACCTTAATTTCCTTTGCCTAAATATTCCTACTCATCCATTAAGATGTTTTCAATGGTAAATTCACTTTATCTTTATAATCTTCTTAACTCCCATAGCAGAGGTTGCAGCTCTTTCCTCTGCCTCCATAATGCTTGGAGAGACTTCTGTTATGACAAGGGATGTATTGCATTGATTGTTTTATTTCTCTCTCTTTCCAACCTCATAACCCAGCAACCAAATTGTGAGTTTTGCAAGGGCCAGGACAGTATCTAATTCATGTTTGCATACAGGCAACTAGGCCAGTGCTTAGTATATAGAACATCCTCCAAGTGTTTGTTGAATGGCATGAACAAACAAATTCTCATACTTTCTTACATCCCAATTTACCGTATAAAATCTAAGTAGGGGGGCTTCCCTGGTGGCGCAGTGGTTGAGAGTCTGCCTGCCAATGCAGGGGACATGGGTTTGTGCCCCGGTCTGGGAAGATCCCACATGCCATGGAGCGGCTGGGCCTGTGAGCCATGGCCTGCGCGTCCGGAGCCTGTGCTCTGCAACGGGAGAGGCCACAACAGTGAGAGGCTCGCGTACCGCAAAAAAAAAAAAAAAAAAAAAAAAAAAAAAATCTAAGTAGGGTATAGGATATGTTTCCCTTGCTTTCGGAGAGCTTACTGCTTATTGGTTTAGCTTTTCTTCTGTTTCACAGGTCAAAGAAACATCTTATAGACCTGACAGTCCTTTTTCTCTTTCTTCGGGACTAAATCAGTAAAAAGTCTCATTCACTAGTCACAATTTTGGAGGGAATCAAAAATATGGGTCGATAAATTGCTGCATGTCCCAGAGGGGAAGCACATGAGTTCCTTGCCAGATTTCCATGGCCTGGGACCTCATAAAAGATCTTTTTTTCTTTCCCAGGTATCTGTGTCAAAAAGAGTTTGCTAAGGAGCCAAGATCTTCATCTGTTTATGGTTTTACAGCTGATAAAAAATGCAAGATCATTAGAACTAATTACTGGTTTCATGGCAATATTTATCACAAAAGCTAATTTGAGCCCATTACTAAGAAGTATTATAAAGTTTTGTTTTTTTTTCTTTTTAAACTTATACAACTACTTCACTAACAAACTGAAACCAATTCAGGAAGACAGTAGACTGCATGGCCTGACATCTCAATGGTTTCCATCTGGACTATGTAATTTCTAAAATAGTTTGTTTCAAAAGCATTCCTTTCTACTTAGAGGAAGATGTTTCAGAGGTTCATATATGGAAAATTAATTGAGTACACCTTTTTGTGTATCCTTAAGAACTGATTACTTTAAAATGCAGTTAAATAGCTTACTTGCACAAAAGACATAAAGGTATATTCAGATAGGATCACAAGGCCTAAATTTCAAGATCTATGAACCATTTGCTGACTCTTGTGTTTTTCTACTATTGTTTTTGCCTTCTTTTTATATACTGTTGCCTTTTAAATGTGAAACTATTTGCATTTGTACTTTATTCACCTATTCATCCAACAAACAAGTGCTGGTGGTACGAAGGATTTTATTTCATGGATTATATTTAGTTTTGGAGAGAAGATGCATGAGAAAAACGATTAAAAATTTAAAATGCATTCAGACAAAATCGACTTTAACTCAAAAGAAGTTACAAGAGACAAAGAAGAAAATTATATATTAATATAACATTCAATACAACAAGAAGATACAACAATTATAAATATTTTATATATCTAATGACAGAACATCAAAATATATGAAGCAAAAACTGATAGAATTGAAGGAAGAAATAGACAGTTCCATGGTATTAGTTGGAGACTTCAGTGCTCCACTCTGAATAATGGGTAGAACAACCAGACAGAAGATACGTAAGGAAATAGAAGACTTAAACAATACACTAAACCAACTATGTCTAACAGACATACAGAACACTCTACCTAACAACAACACACATGTTCTTCTCAAGTGCGCATGAGCTATTTTCCAGAATAGACCATATATTAGGCCATACATTAAGTATCAATAGATTTAAAAAGGTAGATATCATACAATGTACTTTCTCTAACCACAGTGGGATAAATTAGAAATCAATCACAGTAGTAAAACTAGAAAATTCACAAAATTATGGAGATTAGACAACTAATGGATCAAAGAAGAAATCACAAGTAAGATGAGAAAATACTTAGAGATGAATGAACATGAAAATACAACATACCACTACTTATGGGATGTCACAAAGCAGTGCTAAGGGGAAAATTTAAGCTCCAAATGCTTACATTAAAAACAAGGAAGGAGACTGCTTCAAGATGATGGAGTAGAAGGATGTGGTCTCACTCCCTCTTGCGAGAACACTGGAATCACAGCTAACTGCTGAACAATCATCGACAGGAATACACTGGAACTCACCAAAAAAGATACCCCACATTCAAAGACAAAGGAGAAGCCACAATGAGACGGTACGAGGGGCGCAATCACAATAAAATCAAATCCCATAACTGCTGAGTGGGTGACTCACAAACTGGAGAACACTTATACCATGGAAGTCCCACCCACTGGAGTGAAGGTTCTGAGCCCCACATCAGGCTTCCCAACCTGGGGGTCTGGCAACGGGAGGAGGAATTCCTAGAGCATCAGGCTTTGAAGGCTAGCGGGATTTGATTGCAGGAAATCAACAGGACTAGCGGAAACAGAGACTCCACTCATGGAGGGCACACAAAAAATAGTGTGCACATCAGGACCCATGGGAAGGAGCAGTGACGCCATAGGAGACTGAACCAGACCTACCTGCTAGTGTTGGAGGGTCTCCTGCAGAGATGGGGGGTGGCTGTGTCTCATCGTGCGGACAAGGACACTGGCAGCAGAAATTCTGGGAAGTACTCCTTGGCGTGAGCCGTCCCAGAGTCCACCATTAGCCCCATGGAAGAGCCCGGGTAGACTTCAGTGTTGGGTCGCCTATGGCCAAACAACCAACAGGGAGGGAACCCAGCCCCACCCATCAGCAGACAAGTGCATTAAAGTTTTACTGAGCTCTGCCCACCAGAGCAACAGTCTGCTCTACCCACCACCAGTTCCTCTCATCAGAAAACTTGCTCAACCCTCTTGGATAGCCTCATCCAACAGAGGCTAGACAGCAGAAGCAAGAAGAACTACAATCCTGGAGCCTGTGGAACAAAAAACACATTCACAGAAAGGTAGACAAGATGAAAAGGCAGAGGGCTATGTACCAGATGAAGGAACAAGATAAAACCCCAGAAAAACAGCTAAATGAAGTGGAGATAGGTAACCTTCCAGAAAAAGAATTCAGAATAATGATAGTGAAGATGATATAGGACCTCAGAAAAAGAATGGAGGCAAAGATCGAGAAGATGTAAGAAATGTTTAAAAAAGACGTAGAAGAATTAAAGAACAAACAAACAGAGATGAACAATACAGTAACTGAAATGAAGAATACACTAGAAGGAATCAGTAGCAGAATAACTGAGGCAGAAGAACATATAAGTGACCTGGAAGACAGAATGGTGCAATTCACTGCCGTGGAACAGAATAAAGAAAAAAGAATGAAAAGAAATGGAGACAGCCTAAGAGACCTCTGGGACAACATTAAACGTAACAACATTCACATTATAGGGGTCCCAGAAGGAGAAGAGAGAGAGAAAGGACCTGAGAAAATATTTGAAGAGTTGATAGTCGAAAAGTTCCCTAACATGGGAAAGAAAATAGCCACCTAAGTCCAGGAAGTGCAGAGAGTCCCACACAGGGTAAACACAAGGAGAAACATGCCGAGACACATAGTCAATTTGGCAAAAATTAAAGACAAAGAAAAATTGTTGAAAGCAGCAAGGGAAAAATGACAAACAACATACAAGGGAATGCCCATGAGGTTAACGGCTGATTTCTCAGCAGAAACTCTACAAGCCAGAAGGGAGTGGCATGATATATTTAAAGTGATGAAAAAGAAGAACCTACAACCAAGATTACTTACCTGGCAAGGATCTCATTCAGATTCGATGGAGAAATCAAAAGCTTTACAGGGCTTCCCTGGTGGCGCAGTGGTTGAGAGTCTGCCTGCTGATGCAGGGGACGTGGGTTCGTGCCCCGGTCCGGGAAGATCCCACATGCCGCAGAGTGCCTGGGCCTGTGAGCCATGGCCGCTGAGCCTGGGCTCTGCAATGGGAGAGGCCACAATAGTGAGAGGCCTGCGTACCGCAAAAAAAAAAAAAAAAAAAAGCTTTACAGATAAGCAAAAGCTAAGAGAATTCAGCACCACCAAACCAGCTCTACAACAAATGCTAAAGGAACTTCTCTAAGTGGGAAACAGAAGAGAAGAAAAGGACCTACAAAAACAATTAAGAAAATGATAACAGGAACATATATATCGATAATTACCTTAAACGTGAATGGATTAAATGCTCCAACCAAAAGACACGGGCTCACTGAATGGATACAAAAACAAGACCCATATGTATGCTGTCTACAAGAGACCCACTTCAGACCTAGGGACACATACAGACTGAAAGTGAGGGGATGGAAGAAGATATTCCATGCAAATGGAAATCAAAAGAAAGCTGGAATAGCAATACTCATATCACATAAAATAGAATTTAAAATAAAGAATGTGTGCTTCTCTGGTGGCACAGTGGTTGAGAGTCCACCTGCCGATGCAGGGGACGTGGGTTTGTGCCCCGGTCTGGGAGGATCCCACATGCCATGGAGCAGCTGGGCCCATGAGCCATGGCTGCTGAGCCTGTGCCTCCGGAGCCTGTGCTCCGCAACGGGAGAGGCCACAGCCGTGAGAGGCCCGTGTACTGCAAAAAAAAAAAAAAAAAAAAAAAAATTACAAAACATTGCTGAAAGAAATTAAAGAAGACATAAGTAAAGGAAAACATATCACATTCATTGATTGGAAGACTTAATATTGTTAAAATATCAATAATACCCAAAGCAATCTACAGATTGAATACAATCCCTGTCAAAATCCCAGTGATTTTTTTTTGCGGAAATAGAAAAAAACTATTCTAAAATTCATATGGAATCTCAAGGGACTGTGAATAGCCAAAACAATCTTGAAAAAGAACAAAGCTGGAGGACTCACACTTCAAGATCTTAAAACTTACTGCAAAGCCACAATAATCAAAACAGAATGGCACTGGTGTAAAGATAGATATGTAGACCAATGGAATAGAATAGACAGCCTAGGAATAAACCCTTGTTTATATGGTTAAATGACTTTTGACAAGGGTGTCAAGACCATTTGTGGGTAAAATATAGTTTTCTTTCAATAAAAGATGCTGGAAAAACTTGATATCTACATGCAAAAGAATGAAGTTGGACCCTTATCTTACACCATATACCAAAATTAACTCAAAATGGATTAAAGACCAAGTCTAAGACCTATACCAACAAAACTCTTCCAAGAAAATACAGGGCAAAATCTTCACAACATTGTGTTTGGCATTGATTTCTTGAATATGACACCAAAGGCACAGGCAATAGAAGAAAAACATAGACAAATTTGGTTTCTTGAATATTAAAAAAAGTGGAAGGTGGTAAAATAAAGACCCAGAGGCAGGGTTATTGCCAAATAGATTTTATAAGGAAAAAAGCCACTCTATGTTTCCACATTGTGCTGGAAGAAAAATCTGGGGCTACTAGTTGTAATTATTTGCCTTCTCTTTGATTTTGGCACTAAGGCAACTTTACAGGGTCTCAAACTTCTTACCTTTGCTGAAAAATTTTCTTTTTACATATCTATGCGTGTTATTAATGAACTTGGCAAAGACACATCCATTGTATGACTGTTACAAATCTATTTTCCTAAAGGCCTCACTGGAGGTGCCTAGATTTTCTTGCGTTATGCCTCATGAAGTTCCTGTCTCTCTCCGTCTGTTTTTAAATTATGCGTTTGTATCATTGCATCTGTTGATACCAGAGACAAGGCTACACAAAGAAAGTACTAGATGAGGAAAGAGGATGACGTTAAGTCCCAGTTCTGGATTTGCCACCAACCACCTGTGTGTTCTTGGGCAGACCATCCAATGTCTCTGGCTCTGCTCTTTATAAATGGATGTGACATTAGGTGACTTCTAGGCTCCCTTCTAGCTCCCAAACTATATGCGTTGTTGTTAAGAACCATTACTTGGGTTAAAAGACATCCTAGAAGAGTTTATTTTAACAAAATATATATTGAAGTTGCTATACCTTTCCTCTGACATTAAGGGGCTTTAGATGTTCACAGGCAAAGCCTTGGAGGTCAGGACCCATGTCCTACCATCTTAAGCCCCCCATAATGCCCAGCAAGGTGCCCTGCACTTAGCAAACACTATGTCTATTGATGGTTGGATGAAAGAACAACTTTCCTTTCAAAGGGAGCTGCGTTTTCTACAAAGAGAAACGTTTGTGTCACACTTTGGAGAGGCTGGTCTTTGTGAAGGGCTCTTTCTCACATTAGAAGCAGCTTTCAATACAATGTGTAGTGGTTGTAACCCAGCCTGAGACATTAAATTCCTTGACAGCAGGGGCTGCACTCTGTTCATTTCTGCAGACCCCACAGTGCCTAGTGCAGGGTTTGGCAAATGGTAGGCTCTCAATTAATCTCTATTCCAATGAATTCAGTCAACTCTGTAAAAGCCCTTTGTTTTCATCCAATCACTCTCTCCATTTATTCAGTCAATCTTGCAAATGTGTAAAAAAATTTCTGAACTTCTGTTTCACTTGTCAAAATACATTGGTGGCATTTAGATTTCCAATAACAGTTAATCTTGTATAGACACCCTGTCCTTTTAAAACCACTCCTCTTTCTACTACTTCCCTGATCACAGGGAGAAGAGAAAGCAGAAAGCAAAAAGTTAAAAAAAACCCCACAACCCACCCATCACTAAACCATCCCCTGAGAGAGCCACTGCAAGTTGGATTGCCATGAACGTGAGCTAGAGCGGGAGGAGGAAGGAGGGGATTGCTGTTAGACTGGCTGTCTTATTCTTATTAACTTTGGGGATCAAATCCTCTGCACTGGATTGCAAAAAACCCTCTGGATTTTTTTAAAGATCCAAGCCCTCATGCTGCATGGAGACATGGTCCTCTTGGTGAAAGCTAAGGATATCCCCCAGGAAACAGGCATCTCTCTCAGTGCATCCAACGCTGTTTGCTTCATGCATCTCTACGCAATGGACTGGTGAAATGCAGTTGATAGAGAGGAACAGAGAACCAATATCTTTCAAAAAGGATACATTCTAACGCCCCTCCTTCTCCACCCCAATCTGGTTCCTTCCCGTAAACTCATCTCTGTGAAGGGCAGCACGATGTACCCAGTTTTCGGTATCCGAAGCCAGAAGCCTTCCTCCACCCCACATACACCCAGTCCTCAGATCCAGGAGACTCTATCTGGGAAGTTTTCTCAAACCCCGCCCTTCTTTCCCAAGGCTTCTACAGTCTAGCTCCAGCCTACCGTTCCAGCCTTGCCTACCACTGTGCCCATGAGCTATAGTTTGCAGCTGTGCTTTTTCATGAATTCTGCCTTTGTGCACAGTCTCTCTTTCTGTAAGTCCCCCTCTTCCTCCACTCCTTGTCTTGAGGAACTCATCCTATTGTCTTCAAACTCACCTGTAGTGTGAAGCTTTTGCAGCCCATTTGGACTGCAGACTTTCACAGCACTTACCACGGTGCAATGCAATTATTTGTAAAGGGCTCTCTGTTTCCCTGACTTAAATGGGAGCTTCTGGGGGTGGGGTCTGTGATTCCATATCTCAGTCCCCACAGACTCTACAGGTACCTTGAACATAGAAGGTAATAATTCAATCAATCAATGCTTGGTGAATAAATGATTTGGGGATGAGAGGGGAGCAGGGTAACAATAAACCAAAATTAGAGAAACTGTGGCCCCTCCCGTTGCAGAGCACAGGCTCCGGACGCACAGGCCCAGCGGCCATGGCTCACGGGCCCAGCCGCTCCGTGGCATGTGGGATCTTCCCGGACCGGGGCATGAACCCGTGTCCCCTGCATCGGCAGGCAGACTCTCAACCACTGCGCCACCAGGGAAGCCCTAGATATATATTTTTAAAGTAAAAAACATGTAATGGTGGCCTGTGGTTGGTAAGGAAAGTAAAGAGGGAGGTGGAAATGTATGCTCTCTTAGAGAAGGCAGAGCCCTCCAGCGCTGTTCACAAGGCACGGAATGCTGAGACGGGAGAAGTAAAACCTTTTTCTTATTTCCCTTGCAAATGCTTGTTTTTCTTTCTTTTTCCATAATCCTTTGCCATTTGGAGGACACTCGTTAATCTGCAGAGCAAGCCCCCTCTCCAGGCCATTAGTGCCAGGACGATGTGAAAGAGTGGCCCGCCTGGGCCGTTAGTGCCATGGTCATTTACAACACCAGCCCGCTTGGGTTATTAGCGAGCCAGGGCAATTTGAGTGAACAACCTGTCCAGGCAATCAATGCCAAGGTAATTTAAAGGGCCACACCATTGCAGGCCTGTCAGTTAGCAAGGGGTCTTCCTTTTTACAAATGGCATATGCGGCTCCTTGAGCATATCCGGGCCTTCCATCGGGGCTGGGAAGAGTCTGACCACTGGACAGCTTTCACACACGGCCCATGTGGTTGGTACTCCTGACTTGAGGCAGGTTTCTGGACTACAGACCTATGGGTGGATGTTGAACGACAAATCTTAGAGATGGTGGCTTCTGTGCCCAGTGGCATCCTGGACAAAGTGTACGATCCTTCCCCACAGCATCAGAGCACATATTGTAATGCAGATTCCACTCCCCCAGATACTCTGGGGGGGAGACAGAGCACGGTTCACAGCTTCTGCGGTGGCCCCAGAGAGTGCCAGTGTGTGCCAGCTGCCTGGGTATCACATAGACCAGCCACACTCTTGGCACGCCAGAGGGGGTTGGGTGCCATCTCCCATTTTCTGCAAAATCCAGCCTAGAAGCACACATGAGCTCTGTGTTCTGGGGTGTTCCTGAAGAGATGAGTGCTGTTGTCTGTCACAGACATCACCATCGGATCTGAGGGAAGGCTGGGGGAGGGACAGGGAGGGGGTAGCTGGCTTAAGCGGACCCTTCCCTGCCTGCCTGCCGCCTGCCTCCCAGGGAAGTTTTCAGGTGGCTTATCGGAGCTGGCTCACAGAAATGCGGCCCTTCCAGGTCGGCTGCGGAATGCAGGGTCAGGAACCATAAACTGCAGTGTGAGATGAGGGCTGTCAGCTTAGCGGAAGGCAGAAAGCATCCATCACTTTTATGAGGTGCTCTGACCTTGTGGGGTAGCCCAAACAACTCTGCAGACCTGAAAACATTCTTAAGTTACTTATTATCATTCCAATAATTATTCAGCATGTATTACAAAGCTCTTTGGCTGAAATACATCCTGTATAGTCTTTTATTAGTTAGCATGATTAATCGTTCCCATTCAGCGGTGGCGCTTAATCCGTTAATTTGAAAACCTTTGTTAAACACATGTCCCGGCAATGCACTAGGAACTCTGCAATGGAGTTACACTGGAAAGGCCTCTGCCTCCAGGAATTTATAGTCTTACTAGATTTCTCTGTCAAATCCTTCGTGGCACTCATCAGAAGCACAGAAAAATGTCACAGATTTCAGAAGAAAGGCGTCCAAAAAAGACAGCAGAAGGCAGGAGAGAATGACAAGAATGTAAGTCAAGGGATTAGAATAGAGAATAGTGAAGTGACTGCAAAATGATTCTGTGGTGGTTTGAAACATGATATGAAGTAAATTTAATTTTTCCAACATCTTTTGAAAGCCTAAGTCCAGCTCCTCTGATCCTTGGCTACAGTTATTCCTGAATGTTCTGTGGCAGGAAGGAAACAAGTTGAATTCTCAGACACAGGGAACTTCCAATGGGGAAACTGAAATATACCAGCAATAAGTTTGGTTTTACTGGCTATTTTCTATGTAGTAGAGAGATTAACTAAGTGTTCACATGTAGATAGATCCCTTGGACTCTTTGCTGTAAATAAGAAGAAGCTTGTTCAACCAAGTCATGATGAAGACATTGAACCCACGAGATGTTCTTTCACTGTCTTACCTCCTATTTTGTGTTTGCTAAAAACTCTTCGAAGTCAGGATCAAGTGCCTTCCCCTTCTTGAAAATTTCTTAAATTCTTTTGCAGGAACAAGTTCTGTCTTGTGTTATATCCTAAATTTGTGGGAACCAGACAGATTAAGATGCTCATTACTCTTTTGTCCATAAATGATCGAATCCTACAGAAAATTCATTGGTTTCCAGCAGCTACATTTCTCAGCCAGAAATATAACAAAACTTTGTCAAAAAAATTTTTTTGACTTCTCATAAAGTTGTTTGATTTAGATTTCAAACAAAGTAAAGTGGAGAGAAGAGGTGACAAGTTAATTTGTCCACTCGTGAACTGGGAAGCCCAAGTTTCTGGCTCCAGCCAGCAGGAACTGCAGCCAGGGCAAGAGTCTGGATCCCTCAGGCCACCATGGCCCCCCAGACCTGCCCTGAGTGGGCAGGCCATGAGCTGGACAGCCAGCACAAGCGGGGCCCTGCTGGCCACGGGGTGAGGGGGGATGTGCCAGGGGTCCCCAGGGACATGGTGGTGGACGGCCCCTCCTCTTTTGTCTTTCTGTTTAGAGTCTATGATCTGTACTTGCAGTTGTTTGCAAGTGTTTTCCATTTTTAATTATAACTTTCATACAGGCTGTGATAGGATTTCTCATCTTTTATTTCCTCACTGTTTTCCTAGCACTATGCCTCTACACATTACTTATTCAGGAAATTTCTGCAATATTGAACTGGATCTGTTTTATTTCTGTAGCTTGTATATTAAGTGCACTAAACTCAACAGGATACACATAGGAAATGACTTTATTTTTTCTCAACCCTCATTTCCTAATATCTTTGGGCAAATATCCCTTCCCTGCATCTTTGTAAGTTCTCTGAGAGATCCTTTGCCCTCACAGTCACTTTCGGTTCTAGGCAAAGTCCGATTTGCATAGTTAAGATTCACTTTCAGTTATTAAGCAGTCCAGTTCAGTTATGTTTAAAATTTCAATCTCACATCCAGTTAAAAACTTCTTCCCTCTCCTTTGCTCAGACCGAACCCATGGTTGGGGGGCCTGCAGTGGGTCTTCGGACTTGAGCCTAGATTTTGAGACAGTAGAAGTCCCATCCTACTTCTTATTATGCTACAACCCAGATGGAGAGGCGGGGTGGGGGAGACACATCTTAGGCACATAGTGTAATATACTTGGGTCTGCTTGCTTCATGTAGATTTGGGTCTACTTGCTTCATGTGGACAAAAACCAAGATTAAATTTTAAAGTCCTTTCAGCTGTTAAATTCTTCATGATTTTATAATGTGCTGATGACTATTGCAACCTTAAAGACTTTAATCACCCAGGCACCAAATCCAAATATTTTTGCAGCACAGAGTAGAAGTATTCTTTGCAGGGAAGAGGCTAATAAAACTTTTGCTTTGCATTCTGAATTTAGAATTAGCATTTGACAATCCCCTTGGAATTATAACTCTTGCATTGTTAGACACTAAATAGCTACACTTGTCTTGTTAATAAAATCATAGTAATTCAGTTGCATTTTCGTTAAGAGAGGAGTGTGGTTCATTTTGTAGACAGATGAAAAAAACAACCTGGAGATTCCATAGAAACACTGTTTTTCTATTCAGGTTGCGCAGAACCCATATTAATGGAAAATTGTTTTGAACAAACATACCGGCAAGTCGCACGCCATCACACCCTCTGGTATCAGCACTACCTGAGTCCCTGCCCTGGGGGTTGTCAGGTGTTCTTTAGTTTCTGAGCTGCTTCCTTAGCTGGGGAAGTGGCTGCATGTCTCTATGTTAGGGACCCACTTAAATCCCCCAAGCATGTAGGTAGAACTGCCCCAGATCTAACAGTATCCTGGAGCAGAGGTAGACACAGACAGAGCTTCACTAAAGATGTTCTCTCAGCCACACTGCATAAATTAAGACACCACACATGTGCACACCAAGCAAACTGCATCATGACCTAATAAAGCCTGAAGTAGAATCCAGAATCTAGGTTTGGTATGAATCCTTCCTCTGTGAGAATTAGCAGGATGAGCTAAGGGATCTACCAGGGTGGTAATCAAGAGTAGATACAGCCATCGCTGTGCTCCAGAGTACCGCCTTCTGAGACGTGCTTGAATTCTGGGTGCCTTCTCTGGACGCTTGTGTTTAGTAACAAAACTGAGGTCTTCAGCTATGTGGCAGGGTATGAGTGAAGACAGTGGAGCCTCTTGGCAAGCTGTCCGCATCTGAACAAGTGGTCTCTGCCCCTGAAGTGTGGAGACGGACAAGGGATAAGTAGCAGTCTGGTGTCCACATAAGGGCCCTCATATATATGTTTGCACAGACCTTCAACTTCAAGTAAAATTAGGCGAACATAAACGGAAAAGAAGTTGTAGGTCTGTTAATATTTCAGTAGAGACTAAAACACCATGGCAGGACTTGAACACTGTGCTTCTTTGAGCCGTAGATGCCATCAGGGTATTTGGCAACATAGCACTCAACTAGGGGGGAAATTTCACAAATCTAAGTCATAGTTTCTACCCTTCCAGAACCTCAAAATCTCCATTTTAACTATTTCCTTGGCAAATATTTATTTGGTGGCATAATAGGTGCTGAAGGGGCAAATAAAGATAAACCAAAATCAAAAAGGTACAGGCTTCCAGTTACCAACTAAATAAGTCATGGGGAGAATGTAATGTCCAGCATTGTGACTGTAGTTAACATCGTATCATATATTTCAAAGTCTCTAAGAGACTGGTCGTAAAAGGTCTCATCACAAGAAAAAAAAATTGTAACTATGTGTGGTGATGGATGTTAACTAGACACTGTGGTGATCATTTCACAATGTATAAAAATATTGGATTGTTATACACTTAGCTACTATGGTGTTATATGTCAGTTACATCGCAATGGAAGAAAAAGAAAGATAAATCGACTAGATCTTGCTTTCAAGGTATGATGACCTGGATTTAAATTGTTTCACCACACTTACCATCCGTGCGTGGGCTTCGGTAAATGAGTCCCCCTTTCTGAGTCTCAGGAGCTTCAGCTATGCTAAAGGAGTGAGGTCCACCTTTTGAATTTGGTGAGGATTAGTTGAGACTGTGCATACAAACTGCCTAGCTTGGTGCCTGGTGTGTAGCAGGTGTCCTGTAGATCCGATTCTCCTGGAAACAGATGCTAAGATTCTGCCGCTGGGTGCAGAGGTGCAGGGAGTGCTCAGAGGAAATCCTGCTGGGGGAGGTGGGGACGGGAAAGGAGGAACCGGCCTGCAACTGAGGGCTCAGCCAGCCCCTGGGGAGGTCCCTGGCTGATGGCCCTTCAGAGACGTCCTGAGTCAAGGGTGCCAGGCTTTTGTCCTTTTTTGGCCTCCACTGACTTCGTGTCTACAGGGAGGAGGCATCAGCTTGGGCGAGGCAGCTCCCTTCAGCAGAGGGCAATTCCTGGGGAGGCACCCAGCTGCAGGCTGTTGGCAGGCGATACCCTGCCCCCAACATCTGCTGAGCACCACAGCACCCATTCAGTATGAACTCCCTTTTCTTCTGGTAACTCAAGATGTCTATAGCTCAGTGGAGGTGATGAGGCATGAGTATAAACACTGTTAGTACCAAGTACACGCATCTTAGCAGAAACACAGATACAGTGGTATGGGGGATCAGAGAATGATCAGCTCATGGAAAGCTTGAAGCATGAAGAACAGCCTGAGAAAGCACTTCTTCCTTTGTGGCACAGACTGGGAGCACAAGTGATTTCAGAGGAAAGGTTGCTCAGGAAGGGCCAGAAAAATTAGAGAAAGTGCTGTGGCCGTGCTTCTGTGGACCAACTCAAGAGGATCGTTGGTCATGCTCATTAACGACGAAGATCTCAGGATCCAGTAGGACCTGCTGGGTCTGAATTGAGAATGGGCATTTTATAAGCTTCCTAGACAATTCTGATGCACGCTGACAGTTTGGGGAACCCTGATTTACAGCTTCAATCCATCTCAATTGTTACCCATTCTTTAAAGCTCAGGTCATGTCCTGTCTCGTTAATTTGTTGAGTACTTATGATAATCAAGGTGCTGTACTCACACATAGCAACATAGCAACTGGATTCTCTGCCATCAGGGGCTTGCCATCAGTCTCATGGGAGGGCAGCAATGAACACCAACCACATGGAGTAAAGATTGACAAGTGCTGTTCCATGGGTGGGTGGCTTTGGAGCCACACAGATCTGAGTTACAATTCACCAGTTTAGTAAAGCAGTGTGGTTTGGAAATAAATATTTTTAATTTCTTGCTTCACTTGTGAGTACTAAAACATGAGGGCAGACATGTAAACTTCTAAATCTTCATTAATTTAATCTCAAAATTATATAGCCCAGAACCCCTTCTCATTCAAGTAGGCATGTAACTCCCAATTATTCTCCCTGTCAATCTGCAGCACCCACCCATAGGATGAACCCACTGATGGCCACCAGCAGTCTACATGGTACTCACCATGTTCCTTCTTTCCTGCTGCCTTTGAAGGGGTCCAGTTCCATCAGGCTACTCAAGGAAGACTCACCACTGCCACAGTGGGCAGCCTGGGTGCTTCTAGAGCTGTGGCCCTCAGCATGCAAGAGAGAAGCTGGGTCTGTGCAGATGAAAAAACAGGATAGCCTGTTCCTGTACCTGTGAGACCCTGTACCTCTGGGTTTCAATCTGTTCTTTGGGTCCAAGGAAACTCTGCTTATGCCCAGAGTCTCAGAATCTCCCATGAAGAGTTTTTGGTATTTACTTTTGCCTCAAATCTGAAAGACTCTCAAATTCATGGATGTGTCCATTTCTAGCTCTCATACATCTAAGCATGGGGCTCCAATCCCGTCCAAGGGGGCGGATAGGGAATAGAGACCTCAACGTCCCTGATTGTTCTCCTCTCCCCTCAGCTAACATGTATCTCCAGAAGCAGCAGCCTCCTTGATGCCATTATTAGCCCCTCTCCCTGCTCCTTGGAGTAGTAGTGTCTCGGGACATCTTTATTCCAGCAGAACCTCTTTGCCTCACCTTTGCATGGCTAAAATGTCCACTGAGGCACTGTCCATAAATCGTATGGTTGGGCTGCTGACGGGTAGTCTCCAGGATCCATCTCCAGCGAATCAGAAAACTGCTCAAATTTTACGGTAACAGATTCTCTGGTTTCTATCACCCTTATAATGGTTTATAATGTTCCGGGACCAATTAAGGACTCAAGGTTCTTGTCCTTCCCTCCTCCCTCCAGCATTACGGCAAGGGAAAAACTCCTTACTATAGTCTAGGAAGTTGGAGCTGAGGGCTAAGGTGATGGCCATAGTGGAAGGTCTAGTCGCACCTCCCACAGGTGGCTTTGCAGATCACAACTTTTTTGTTACAGCAGTAAGGATAGGAGTGGATGAAGCCAAGTTTATGAAATTATGGGGGAATTTATGCCTAAGTAAACTCTATGAAGTAGTAGTAATAATTATCATAAAAGCTAACATTTATTGAATACTTATTATGGGAAAAGTACAGTCCTAAATCTGGATTAAATGAGATAAGGGATCATCTCATTAACCTCATCTCAATATTAAGAGATAAGTGTTATCGTAACCATTCCAAAGGAATGCAAGTTCAGTGAATGCAGGGACCTTGTTTATCTTGTTTCCTGTGGTACCGCCAGGGGTCAGACAGTCCCACTGAGATGAGTACCTAGCACATAGGTACTGAAACGCTATTTGTTAGTTGCATCAATGATCAGCCATGTCTTATAGATGAGGAACCAAATATTAGAGAATTCAAGTGACTTGACTCTAAGCAGCCTGACTCAAAGTCTAGTGCTCTGAACCACTCACTAGGCCATGCCACAAATTCTTTTGCCATTGAGAGGTGAATAGAAGGCTGCAAAGTGTGTGGTTTTAGAATAGCTGTTATGGGGACTGGGAGAGCAGGGTGGCCCGCGAAAAATGAAAAGATTGCCATAGATTAGAAAGCCCAGCAGGCATCGCCATCATTGTCAATTAGCAGTTATGAAAGACACAGCAGTTCATTCAGAGTCCCTCTGGTTAACCCTTAGAAGAGAGAGGCGTGTATGTGTGCGTGCGTGCATGCGCTTGGGGAGAGAGAGAGAGGCGTTAGAAGAGAGAGGCGTGTGTGTGCGCGTGCGTGCGTGCGCTTGGGGAGAGAGAAAGGGAGTGAAAGGTGGGGAAAGTGGTTTGTTAGGTTGACAGAGTACCAGACAAACAAACTTCCTAACAGAGCAATCTGGAAATGAAATTGTAAAGTTGTATGTATGAAAATATAAAGTTGATTGTATGAATTCTAAGTTCACATAGCCAATTAACGGAAGAGTCAGGATTAAAATATGCATCAAACCTCCCCCAGCCAGGTGGGGAAGATAGCTTTCTTCTTATCATTTTCTCAAGCTGACATTACATTTCCCAGTCAGACATGCCCACAGATTGCTTTTTACATAGAGTACCTTGTAGCACTAGTGTTTCAAATGGCAAAATACACAGTCAGTGAAGAGGGAAGTGTGTAGCAAGGGAACTATCCCTTCTTAGGAAGCCACCTTTGTATCTACACTCAGCATCAGCATGAATCACTCCATGACAGCACCCTTGTCGAGGACAGAGATGGGTTGGATTCATCTCCATGCTCCCTCCGTGACCAGTGCACTTGTAGGTGCTCAATAAAGCTTACATTTCACTCACTTGAATGAGTCCCAGAAGCCAGCTTTGCAGAATCGGTGTCTGGTGACCAAGAACTAGGCTGAGGAACAGGCTGGGGTTCTCTCTACACAGACAGCTGAGGACTTGTCCAGGCTCTGAGGCCCCTGGTGGTCCTCCCTGTCTTCCATCCACTCCTGAAAGAATTCACAAAGATGGCTGATACCAGGAGACTTCGTGCATTTGCTCAATAAGGGAGCCTAAACCACTGAAAAAGTTTACAGTCCAACTTCATGTAGCTGCTGAATAGAAGGAATGTACAGGTGCCGTTTAAATGAGCAACTAATAAAGACTTAAAGAGGAACAAACCCCAAGTGGCCTTGATGCTTCGATGTATGGTCTGGGGACAGGGGGAGTAAAAGGCATGCCAGACCACACAAGTCTGTCTTTTTGGCCTCAGAGTTTCTTTTAGTTTCCATCTTCCATTGAGATTTTTTCTCCCATAAGACCTCTGTTGATTTGAAAGACATAATAGGTTACCTTGAAGGGAACACACACTAGCCCACAATTATCTGTTACTACTTTAGAATGGTTCACTTTCCAGCAGGTGAGCACCACTGCCAGTGTCTAAGGAGCTCAGACTTTGGAACATAGACTTCCTGTGATCTTCTTTCAAGTCTTAGCTCTATCATTACAAGTTGACTGAATTTGGAATCCACTTCACTGTCAGGGTCTGATTTTCTCCAGCTCTAAAGCGAGTCTGTGGTTCCCTGTGGTTCTCTGATATCATCTTGGTAGTTGCCTACTGGTTCTGCCAATGCTCACAGAGTAGGAGATGACCATCCACTCCGGCTTGTCCTGTCACTGATAAGAATGATGATGGCTCTACTACTCTTCCATTTATTGCTGTTGATGTCTCCAGGGGAAATGCTTTTGACTTAAGGATTAAGAACACCCCAAATGTCTTCATTATTGATGATTCATTTGTACTATCCAAGGAGTCTGACTAAAAAGAATTTATTAAGTGATATTGCATAGAATAGAAGGATTCCACATTTAAAAAGTGTTTGTAATTTCTTTCTTTCTTTTCTTTCTTTCTCTCTCTCCCTTTCCTTCTTTCTTTCTTTCTTTCTTTCTTTCTTTCTTTCTTTCTTTCTTTCTTTCTTTCTTTCTTTCTTTCTTTCTTTCTTTCTTTCTTTCTTTCTCTCTCTCTCTCTCTCTCTCTCCCTCCATCCCTCCCTCCCTCCTTCCCTCTCCCTCCCTCCCTCCCTCCCTCTCTTTCATTCTTTTGACTATCATCTATTTATCTATCGTCTATCAATCAACCATCAATCTATCCATCCATCTACTATAATCTCATACTTATTTGTATCTTTGTTGTATTAGTGTCTGTCTCCCCTGCCATGTGATACACTTCAAGAGAGGAGGAATCACTTTTGCCTCATTCACTCTAAGTCAGCTCTGTTTGGAGCAATGCCTGACATAGTAGGTGCTTATTAAATTTTGTTGAATAAATGAGTGATCCTAGTCCTAGTCACTCTTCATTCCTCATGTCCCTCTCTTTGTCTGTCCTACTTGTACTACAATGGCTTTTAATTTAAAATATTTTTAAAATTGAGATAATTCACATACCATAAAATTCACCCATTTGAAGTGTGCAAGTCAGTGTTTTTTTTGTATATTCACACAGTCGTGCAACCATCATCACTATCTAATTCCAGAAACCTTCCATCACCCCAGAAGGAATCTTGTACACATGAGCAGTCACTCACCATTCTACCCTTCCCTTTGCCCCTGGCAACCACTAACCTACTTCGGTCTCTGTGGATTTGCCTGTTTTGGGCACTTCAAACTAGTGGCATCATACAATGTGTGATATTTTAGGTCTGGCTTTTACTTAGCCTGTTTTCAAAAGTTCACCCATGTTGCAGTATGTATCAGTACTCCATTCTCCTTTATGGCTTAATGATATTCCACTGTATGGATATACACATTTTGTTTACCCATTCATCAATGGGTAAACATCTGGGTTGTTTCTCCTTCTTAGCTGTTATGCTATAACACAGCTTTGAACATCCTTTTCCAAGTTCCTGTGTGAACATACGTTTTCAGTTCTCTTGGGTATATCCTAGGAGTGGAGTTGCTGGATTTATTTTTGTAGATGTCTTTCTAGTTCTTTATTTTAGTTCTGTTTCTTCTTCCTGTTTTCCTTTGGTTAGAACATTTTGTTTTCATTTTGTTGTTGAGATGAGAACCCTAGTCATCACCTGATTGTGACTTGCTGTGTGCGGGAGCTAGGTGACTGTAAATTGGGAACATGGGACTCACTGAATTATAGAAGTTCTCTTCTGTAGGCAACCATCTATTTCAACCAGGACTGTAGCTGAGTATTGGGAACAACACAGTCAGGGCTAGTCATTTCACTCTCTACCACTTACTCTTACCTCATTTGTTTCCAGAAAGTCCCCAAAAAACCGTCTTAAAGATGGTTCAGAACACCAATGCTGCTTCTTTTTTTTTTTTGTTAACATCTTTATTGGAGTATAATTGCTTTACAATGGTGTGTTAGTTTCTGCTTTATAACAAAGTGAATCAGCTATACATATACATATATCCCCCATATCGCCTCTGTCTTGCGTCTCCCTCCCACCCTCCCTATCCCACCCCTCTAGGTGGTCACAAAGCACCTAGCTGATCTCCCTGTGCTATGCGGCTGCTTCCCACTAGCTATCTATTTTACATTTGGTAGTGTATATATGTCCATGCCACTCTCTCACTTCGTCCCAGCTTACCCTTCCCACTCCCCGTGGCTTCAAGTCCATTCTCTACGTTTGCATCTTTATTCCTGTCCTGCCCCTAGGTTCATCAGAACCATTTTTTTTTTTTAGATTCCATATATATGTGTTAGCATACGGAATTAGTTTCTCTCTGCCTGACTTACTTCACTCTGTATGACAGTCTCTAGCTCCATCCACCTCACTACAAATAACTCAATTTCATTTCTTTTTATGGCTGAGTAATAGTCCATTGTATATATATGCCACATCTTCTTTATCGATGGACACTTAGGTTGCTTCCATTGTAAATGGAAGCTATTATAAATAGAGCTGCAGTGAACATTGTGGTACATGACTGTTTTTTTTTTTTTGCGGTACTCGGACCTCTCACTGTTGTGGCCTCTCCCGTTGCGGAGCGCAGGCTCAGCAGCCATGGCTCACGGGCCCAGCCTCTCCGCGGCATGTGGGATCTTCCTGGACCGGGGCACAAACCCGTGTCCCCTGCATCAGCAGACGGACTCTCGACCACTGCGCCACCAGGGAAGCCCTACATGACTGTTTTTGAATTGTGGTTTTCTCAGGGTATATGCCCAACAGTGGGATTGCTGGGTCATATGGTAGTCCTATTTTTAGTTTTTTAAGGAACCTCCATACTGTTCTCCATAGTGGCTGTATCAATTTACATTCCCACCAACAGTGCAAGAGGGTTCTCTGTTCTCCACACCCTCTCCAGCAGTTACTGTTTGTAGATTTTTTGATGATGGCCATTCTGACTGGTGTGAGGTGATACCTCACTGTAGATTTGATTTGCATTTCTCTAATGATTAGTGATGTTGAGCATTCTTTCATGTGTTTGTTGGCAATCTGTATGTCTTCTTTGGAGAAATGTCTATGTAGGTCTTCTGCCAATTTTTGGATTGGGTTGTTTGTTTTTTTGATACTGAACTGCATGAGCTGCTTGTAAATTTTGGAGATTAGTCCTTTGTCAGTGGCTTCATTGGCAAATATTTTCTCCCATTCTGAGGGTTGTCTTTTTGTCTTGTTTATGACTTCCTTTGCTGTGCAAAAGTTTTTAAGTTTCATTAGGTCCCATTGGTTTATTTTTGTTTTTATTTCCCTTTCTCTAGGAGGTGGGTCAAAAAGGATCTTGCTGTGATTTATGTCATAGAGTGTTCTGCCTATGTTTTCTTCTAAGAGTTTTATAGTGTCTGGTCTTACATTTAGGTCTTTAATCCATTTTGAGTTTATTTTTGTGTATGGTGTTCTAATTCCATTCTTTTACACGTAGCTGTCCATCTTCCCAGCACCACTTACTGAAGAGGCTGTCTTTTCTCCACTGTATATTCCTGCCTCCTTTACCAAAGGTAAGGTGACCATATAAGAGCACCAGTGCTTCCTGATGGCACATTTTAGTGAGAAGACCATAGACCAGCCTGGCTCCACAGGCAAAGGATGGAGATACTGGCTATTGCATTGGAAAGAGGTGATCTGGAATCTTGAAACTTCTTGCTGATGGGTGTGCTGACCATCAGAATACTTCTTGGCTGTCAGTAAGTCCAGTGTAGTGCTGGGGAATGATAGTGCCTGATGCCCAGCTAAAAGGTTCCAATCAATGAGAGGAAACTCGTCTATGCAATGGAAAACGTTTCACTGTGTCTGACAGAGGCAGGAGTGCAAAGTCATAAAAAAAAAAAAAGAACAAAAATTTGCTTGCCAATTCCCTGATAGCTCCCTTTTAAGCATTGAGATTTCTAGAACTTGGGGTGGTGGGGGTGGATCTCAGATGCCATCAAATAGATTATTAATGTTTCAAGGATTGCAGAATCATAAAAGTTAAATGCGGAGAGTAGCTATTAAGCTTTTTAATTTCTCAGCTGCCAATACACAACTCTTCCACCCTCCTCTCCACGCATTCAGGTAGGTGTCTGGCTTAAAAAGATGCCTGTGACTGGGCTTCCTCCTTTGGTGCAGGTGGCTCTGGTGAGATTTGACAGGAAGTTGGCCAGAGTGGTTCCCTAAATCAGGGACATGAGAGGTGGGAGTGAGGATGTTCTGGTATGAAGCTCAACAGCAAGGCAGTACCTGCTGGGGGAGGAGCAGCTGGAATTCACAGCTTCAAAGGCAGTGTTGGAGTCAGGCAGAGAAGTGGAGTGTCTTTTATTTATTGGGAGCTGGTCCTATACACTTGGTCATAATTAAAGAAGGTGGCCACCCATGTGGTTTGATTTGAGATGTGCCTGGAGGCCCTCCCCATCCTCTTTAGCTTGTGCATAACTATTGGGAGCCCACCATTAGCATTTCTTTCCTTTGGGTTAAGATATGATTCCCTATTAAGATGCAAAGCCCCTGGGGAAAAGAATACATTAACCCTGATAATCATTCTCTTTGACCTATATTTAAGCATCAGATCCTCTCCAAAAAGCATCTCCTAAAGAAAAATTTTGATGGGATGAGGGTGGGAACAGGACAGTAAGGTGGAGAGGAAAAGCCAGCTTTGTAGGAGAAGCACAATCTGTAGAAAGCTTGGGTCTCTGGGTAGAAGAAGGTACTTGTTGGGGAGGAGGATTAAACAGTGTGAAGGGCAAGTCCATATGGACCTTGGGTGTCATATTGACTCTGGCCAGTTCTGGGGTCAGTTCTCAGCCTCTGCACATCATGCCCACTGCTTCCAGCTGGTCCGAGATGCACGCTGAGGTGAACACCAGGGCTGAATTTATGCATCCTTCTTTCTGTCCCAGCTGGGTTTGGCCAGAGGCAGAACAGTACAGAGACATTAAAACAACTCTTAGGGGAGACCTTCAAGATGGTGGAGGAGTAAGACGTGGAGATCACTTTCCTCCCTACAAATACATCAGAACTACATCTACATGTGGAACAGCTCCTACAGAACACCTACTGAACACTGGCAGAAGACCTCAGAGTTCCCAAAAGACAAGAAACTCCCCACGTACCTGGGTAGGGCAAAAGAAAAAGGAAACAACAGAGACAAAAGAATATGGATGGGACCTGCACCTCTGGGAGGGAGCTGTGAAGGAGGAAAGGTTTCCACACACTAGGAATCCCCTTCGCTGGTGGAGACGGGGGATGGCAGTGGGGGAAAGCTTCGGAGCCACGGAGGAGAGTGCAACAATAGGGGTGCAGAGGGAAAAGCGGAGAGATTCCTGCACAGAGGATTGCTGCTGACCAGCACTCAGCAACCTAAGAAGCTTGTCTGCTCACCCGCTGGGGCGGGTTGGGGCTGGGAGCTAAGGCTCCGCTTTGGAGGTCAGACCCCAGGGAGAGGACTGTGGTTGGCTGCGTGAACACAGCCTGAAGGGGGCTAGTGTGCCACAGCTAGCTGGGAGGGAGTCCAGGAAAAAGTCTGGAACAGCCTAAGAATCAAGAGGCCATTGTTTGGGGGTGCGTGAGGAGAGGGGATTCAGAGCACCACCTAAACGAGCTCCAGAGACTGGCACAAGCTGTGGCTCTCAGCACGGACCCCAGAGGCGGGCATGAGACACTAAGACTGCTGCTGCAGCCACCAAGAATCTTGTGTGCAAGCACAGGTCACTAGCCACACCCCCTCTCCCAGGAGCCTGTGCAGCCCACCACTGTCAGGGTCCCGTGATCTAGGGACAACATCCCTGGGAGAACACACAGCGCGCCTCAGGCTGTTGCAATGTCACGTGGCCTCTGCTGCTGCAGGGTCACCCTGCATTCTGTACCCCTCCCTCCCTCAGCCTGAGTGAGCCAGAGCCCCCTAATCAGCTGCTCCTTTAACCATGTCCTGTCTGAGCGAAGAACAGACGCCCTCAGGTGACCTAGGGGCCAAATCCAAAGCTGAACCCCGGGAGCTGTGTGAACAAAGAAGATAAAGGGAAATCTCTCCCAGCAGCCTCAGGAGCAGTGGATAAAATCTCCACAATCAACTTGATGTAGCCTGCATCTGTGGAATACGTGAATAGACAATGAATCATCTCAAAATTGAGGTGGTGGACTTTGGGAGCAACTGTAGACTTGGGGATAGCTGTATGTGACTGACTGCTTTCTGGTTTTATGTTTATCTTAGTTTAGTATTTAGAGTTTATTATCATTGGTAGACTTGTTTATTGATTTGGTTGCTCTCTTCCTTTTTTTAAATATATAGATATATATATTTTTTTCCTTTTTCTCTTGATATGAGTGTGTATATGTATGCTTCTTTGTGTGATTTTGTCTGTATAGCTTTACTTTTATCATTTGTCCTAGGGTTCTGTCTGTCCGGTTTTTCTGGGGTTTTTTAGTATAATTTTTAAGCTTGTTATCATCGATGGATTTGTTTTTTGGTTTGGTTGCTCTCTTCTTTCTTTCCTTTTTTTAAATTACTTCTTAATTTTTAATAATTTTTTTATTTTTCACTTTAATAACTTTGTTTTTTATTTTACTTTTTCCTCCCTTCCTTTCTTCCTTCATTTCTTTTTTTTTCCACTTTTTTCTCCCTTTTCTCCTGAGCCGTGTGTCTGACAGGGTCTTGGTGCTCTGGCTGGGGTGTAAGCCTGTGCCTCTGAGGTGGGAGAGCTAAGTTCAGGACAGTAGTCCACCAGAGACCTCTGGGCTCCACATAATGTCAAATGGCAAAAGGTCTCTCAAAGATATCCTGCTCAATGCTAAGACCCAGCTCCACTCAACAACCAGCAAGCTACACTGCTGGACACCCCATGGCAAACAACTAGCAAGACAGGAACACAACCCCACCCAGTCGCAGAGTGGCTGCCAAAAATCATAATAAGGTCACAGACACCCCAAAACACACCACTGGACATGGTCCTGCCCACCAGAAAGACAAGGTCCAGCCTCATCCACCAGAACACAGGCACTAGTCCCCTCCACCAGGAGCCTACACCACCCACTGAAGCAACCTTAGCCACTGGGGGCAGACACCAAAAACAACGGGAACTATGAACCTGTGGCCTGTGAAAAGAAGACCCCAAACACAGTAAGTTAAACAAAATGAGAAGACAGAGAAACACACAGCAGATGAAGGAGCAAGGTAAAAACCCACCAGACCAAACAAATAAAGAGGAAATAGGCAGTCTACCTGAAAAAGAATTCAGAGTAATAATAGTAAAGATGATCCAAAATCTTGGAAATAGAATGGAGAAAATACAAGAAACGTTTAACAAGGACCTAGAAGAACTAAAGAGCAAACAAACAATGATGAGCAACACAATAAATGAAATTAAAATTTCTCTAGAAGGAATCAATAGCAGAATAACTGAGGCAGAAGAACGGATAAGTGACCTGGAAGATAAAATAGTGGACATAACTACTGCAGAGCAGAATAAAGCAAAAATAATGAAAAGAATTGAGGAGAGTCTTAGAGACCTCTGGGACAACATTAAACGCACCAACATTTGAATTCTAGGGGTCCCAGGAGACAAAGAGAAAAAGAAAGGGACTGAGAAAATATTTGAAGAGATCATAGTTGAAAACTTCCCTAATATGGGTAAGGAAATAGTCACTCAAGTTTAGGAAGCGCAAAGAGTCCCATACAGAATAAATCCAAGGAGAAACATGCCAAGACACATATGAGTCAAATTATCAAAAATTAAATACAAAGAAAAAATATTAAAAGCACCAAGGGAAAAGTAACAAATAACATACAAGGGAATCCCCATAAGGTTAACAGCTGATTTCTCAGCAGAAACTCTGCAAGCCAGAAGGGAGTGGCAAGACATATTTAAAGTGATGAAAGGGAAAAACCTACAACCAAGATTACTCTACCCAGCAAGGATCTCATTTCAGATTTGACGGAGAAATTAAAACCTTTATAGACAAGCAAAAGTGAAGAGAATTCAGCACCACCAAACGAGCTTTACAACAAATGCTAAAGGAACTTCTCTAGGCAGGAAACAGAAGAGAAAGAAAAGACCTACAATAACAAACCCCAAACAATTAAGAAAATGGTAAAAGGAACATACATATTGATTATTACCATAAATATAAATGGATTAAATGCTCCCACCAAAAGACATAGACTGGCTGAATGGATACAAAAACAAGACCCATATATATGCGGTCTACAAAAGACCCACTTCAGACCTAGGGACACATACAGACTGAAAGTGAGGGGATGGAAAAAGATATTCCATGCAAATGGAAATCAAAAGAAAGCTGGGGTAGCAATTCTAATATCAGACAAAATAGACTTTAAAATAAAGACTATTACAAGAGACAAAGAAGGACACTACAGAATGATCAAGGGATCAATCCAAGGAGAAGATATAACAATTGTAAATATTTATGCACCCAATGTAGCAGCACCTCAATGCATAAGGCAAATGCTAACAGCCATAAAAGGGGAAATTGACAGTAAAACAATCATAGTAGGGGACTTTAACACCCCACTTTCACCAAGGGACAGATCATCCAAAATGAAAACTAAATAAGGAAACACAAGCTTTAAATGATACATTAAACAAGATGGACTTAATTGATATTTATAGGACATTCCATCCAGAAACAGCAGATTACACTTTCTTCTCAAGTGTGCATGGAACATTCTCCAGGATAGATCACAAATCAATCCTCAGTAAATTCAAGAAAATTGAAATCATATCAAGCATCTTTTCTGACCACAACGCTATGAGATTAGAAATCAGTTACAGGGAAAAAAATGTAAAAACCACAGGGACATGGAGGCTAGACAATACGTTACTAAATAACCAAGAAATCACTGAAGAAGTCAAAGAGGAAATCAAAAAATACCTAGATATGACAATGAAAACACGAAAAACCAAAACCTATGGGATACAGCAAAAGCAGTTCTAAGAGGGAAGTTTATAACAATACAAGCCTACCTCAAGAAACAAGAACAATCTCAAATAAACAATCTAACCTTACACCTAAAGGAACTAGAGTAAGAAGAACAAACAAAACCCAAAGTTAGTAGAAGGAAAGAAATCATAACGATCAGATCAGAAATAAATGAAATAAAAACAAAGAAAACAGTAGCAAAGATCAATAAAACTAAAAGCTGGTTCTTTGAGAAGATAAACACAATTGATAAACCTTTAGCCAGACTCATCCAGAAAAAGAGGGAGAGGAGTCAAATCAATAAAATTAGAAATGAAAAAGGAGAAGTTACAACGGACACTGCAGAAATACAAAGCATCCTAAGTAACTGCTACAAGCAGCTCTATGCCAATAATAAGGACAACCTGGAAGAAATGGACAAATTCTTACAAAAGCACAACCTTCTGAGATTGAATCAGGAAGAAATAGAAAATATAAACACACCAATCACAAGCACTGAAAGTGAGACTGTGATTAAAAATCTTCCAACAAACAAAAGTCCAGGACCAGATGGCTTCACAGGAAAATTCTATCAAACATATAGAGAAGAGCTAACACCCATCCTTCTCAAACTCTTCCAAAAAATTGCAGAGAAAGGAACACTCCCAAACTCATTCTATGAGGGCACCGTCACCCTGATACCAAAACCAGACAAAGATACTGCAAAAAAAGAATATTACAGACCAATATCACTGATGAATATAGATGCAAAAATCCTCAAGAAAATACTAGCAAACAGATTCCAACAACACATTAAAAGGATCATACACCATGATCAAGTGGGACTTATCCCAGGGTTGCAAGGATTGTTCAATATATGCAAATCAATCTATGTGATACAGCATATTAACAAATTGAAGAATAAAAAACATATGATCATCTCAATAGATGCAGACAAAGCTTTTGACAAAATTCAACACTGGTTTATAATAAAAACTCTCCAGAAAGTGGGCATAGAGTGAACCTACCTCAAAATAATAAAGGCCATATACGACAAAACCACAGCAAACATCATTCTCAATGGTGAAAAACTGAAAGCACTTCCTCGAAGATCAGGAACAAGACAAGGATGTTCACTCTCACCACTATTCTTCAACATAGTTTTGGAAGTCCTAGCCATGGCATTCAGAAAAGAAAAAAAGTAAAAGACTCCAAATTGGAAAAGAAGAAGTAAAACTGTCACTGTTTGCAGATGACATGATACTATACGTAGAGAATCCTAAAGATGCCGCCAGAAAACTACTAGAGCTAATCAATGAATTTGGTAAAGTTGCAGAATACAAAATTAATACACAGAAATCTCTTGCATTCCTATACATTAATGATGAAACATCTGAAAGAGAAATTAAGGAAACGCTCCCATTTACGATTGCAACAAAAAGAATAAAATACCTAGGAATAAACCTACCTAGGGAGACAAAAGACCTGTATGCAGAAAACTATAAGACACTGATGAAAGAAATTAAAGATGATACCAACAGATGGAGAGATATACCATGTTCTTGGATTGGAAGATCAATATTGTGAAAATACAATATTGTCAATCTACAGATTCAATGCAATCCCTATCAAATTACCAATGACACTTTTTGCAGAACTAGAACAAAAAATCTTAAAATTTCTATGGAGACACAGAGGACTCCAAAAAGTCAAAACAGTCTTCAGGGAAAATAAGGGAGCTAGAGGAATCAGACTCCCTGACTTCAGACTATACTACAAAGCTACAGTAATGTAGACAATATGGTACTGGCACAAAAACAGAAATATAGATCAATGGAACAGGATAGAAAGCCCAGAGATAAACCCATGCACCTATGGTCAACTAATCTCTGAAAAAGGAGGCAAGGGTTTACAATGGAGAGAAGACAGTCCCTTCAAAAAGTGGTGCTGGGAAAACTAGACAGCTACATGTAAAAAATGAAATTAGAACACTCCCTAACACCATACACAAAAATGAACTCAAAATGGATTAGAGACCTACATGTAAGACCAGACCCTATAAAACTCTTAGAGGAAAACATAGGAAGAACACTCTTTGACATAAATCACAGCAAGATCTTTTTCGATCCGTCTCCTAGAGTAATGGAAATAAAAACAAAAATAAACAAATGAGACCTAATGGAACATAAAAGCCTTTGCACAGCAAAGGAAACTACAAAGAAGATGAAAAGACAACCTTCAGAATGGGAGAAAATACTTGCAAACAGAGCAACTGACAAAGGATTAATCTCCCAAATATATAAACAGCTCATGCAGCTCAATATTAAAAAAAAAAACAACCCAATCCAAAAATGGGCAGAAGACCTAAATAGACATTTCTCGAAAGAAGACATACAGATGGCCAAGAGGGACATGAAAAGCTGCTCAACATCACTAATTATTAGAGAAATGCAAATCAGAACTACAATGAGTTATCACCTCACAGCAGTTAGAATCAGTATCATCGGAAAATCTACAAACAACAAATTCTGGAGAGGGTGTGGAGAAAAGAGAACCCTCTTGCAATGTTGGTGGGAATGTAAATTGATACAGCCACTATGGAGAACAGTATGGAGGTTCCTTAAAAAACTAAAAATAGAACTACCATATGATCCAGCAATCCCACTACTGGGCATATACCCAGAGAAAACCATAATTGAAAAAGACACATGTACCCCAGTGTTCACTGCAGCAGTATTTACAATAGCCAGGACATGGAAGCAACCTAAGTGTCCATTGACAGATGAATGGATAAAGAAGATATGGCTCATATATACAATGGAATATTACTCAGCCATAAAAAGAAACGAAATTGAGTTATTTGTAGTGAGGTGGATGGACCTAGAGTCTGTCATACAGAGTGAAGTAAGTCCGAAAGAGAAAGACAAATACCGTATGCTAACACATATATATGGAATCTAAAAAAAAAAAAAAGTGGTTCTGAGGAGCCTAGAGGCAGGACAGGAATAAAGACGTAGATGTAGAGAATGGACTTGAGGTCACAGGGAGAGGGAAGGGTAAGCTGGGACGAAGTGAGAGAGTGGCATGGACTTACATATACTACCAAATGTAAAGTAGCTAGCTAGTTGAAAGCAGCCGCATAGCACAGGGAGATCAGCTCAGTGCTGTGTGACAACCTAGAGGGGTGGAATAGGGAGAGTGGGAGGGAGAAGCAAGTTGTAGGAGATATGGGGATATACGTATACGTATAGCTGATTCACTTTGTTATAAAGCAGAAAGTAACACACCATAGTAAAGCAATTATACTCCAATAACTATGTTAAAAAAGAAAAGAAAAGAAAAGAAAGAAAGCCTCCGGGTTGCCTAGAAGCAGAAGCAGAGTCCCAGAGGAAATCAAGGACATCTTCTGTGTCATCAGCTCCATGTCCCTTTATGCTTCTGTTTCATGCCTCTCTCTTGCTGCAGTTTCTTTTTGTTTTTCCAGTCCTGTGGTAAGAAGTGATTACCAGGAATAACTTCTGAATTCACAGTTTGAGTGAAGGTAGACTGAGATGGGAGCTTTGAGGTCCAGGTTTAAATTCCTGAGAAAGAGATTCAGATACCCCAGACTGGATCAGGTTATTGCCCCAGGGCCAATCAACTGTGCCTATAAAGGTGGGACCAGGTGGCATAAACTTGGCTGCTCCCCAAATAACTCACATCCCCACGAGAACGGAAAGGACAGGCTGAGCTGCCGTCCTCAGGAAATTGGAGATGGGAGGGAGAGCTGTGCAGCCCAAACACAGCAGGGTTGCTGGATACCCTTGAGGAAATTTACGCACATATGAGAAGTGGTACCATCGCAAATTTTGTTTTATGGTGTCAGCTGGGTCCTTGACAGAGTCCAACAGTCCTTTTATCCATCTGTAGTCAGTAGTTCCTCAGTCACCTAAGTTGATTTTCAACCTTCCCGCAATCTTTCCACCACCTCCTACTTTACAGAAAAAATAAAAACCACTGGGCCCAAAGTCTTTCAAGCCTCAGTTACCGCTAGCTGAGAAACTGATCCACACCCACACCTTCGCATGCTTTCTCCTGTCGCTTCCTGCTCTAGCAGCTCATCCCTCTATGACACGTCTTCATCTGCTTTGCCTCCAGGTTTTTACCTATAACTATAATTGTGGTCCAAGGTCAGGCTTCTCCTATAAATCTCGCTCTGGCCCTAGCTCCCTCTTCCTTAATTTACAGTCAGACTTCTACCTTCGGAGTTTGATTTCCAATTTCATCCTCAATACATTCAATCTGGCTTCTGCCTGCCCCACCCCTCTGAACACCAATTCCTGGTAACCTCTCTGGCTAAGGTCGCCAGTGACCTCCTAATTGCCAAACCCAATGGGTGATTTCCAGCCTTTGTCTTAATGTGCCTCTCTGCTGCATTAGACACGATCTTCTAAATATGTCTCGAATCATTTAGTTTCTCTCCGTCCCTGTGGCCATGCCAGACCCTCTTCAAATTTCCCCTGAACTCTTGTAATAGTTCCCTTAATGGCTTTGGTTTTACTCTTTCTACTGCTATTCAAGTTATTTTTCTGAAACAATCTGATCAAGCCATTCTCCCACTTAAAATCTTTCCATCACTCTCCGTAGCCCAACCAAATGGGCTCAAAATCCTTACATGGTATAGAGGGCCTTTTATGCCATGAACCCACCAGCCTTCCCATCCACTTCTTCTGCCCCCACCTCCCCTTTGTCTCCTGTGACCATGAATACCAAGCTGCTTTTAGCTCCCTCAACAAGCCACCCTCTTGCGTGTGCTGTTCCTTCCACCACGTGCCCTGGGATATTGCTCTGTTTTTACATCTCAGCTCAAAGATTCCCTCTGGAGTGAAGCCTTTCCTGACTGCTCCAGGCAGAGTTCACTGTTTTTCTCTTCTGGATTCCCAGGCCCCTTATATGTTTCTCAATTGTAGGGCTTCTCACGTTGCATATTTATGATTTTTTTACACGTCAGCTTTTCCCATAAGATCACCAGTTCCTCAAGGGCAAAGGAGGGGGTTTAATCATTCTTAGTCAATAAATATGTAGTAAATGAATGAGTAAATGCGAAGGGGTATCCGTGGAGACTGAGCTGGAAAACTGTGGAAGTGAAACAACACAAGTTGACAAGAACATGGATCGTTTCTACTTCTGCCCTTGCTGTCCTTTATTGAGATTTAACCTGTTTCCTTCGGTTGTATATTCCCTGATTCAAGTAAATAGGGCCTCCTTCATTTGCACCTGCTATCTTTTATAGCTCCCATCAAGGTATTACTCAGCTCCTTCTGGCTTCTACCTCTTTGCTTTTCTCCTTAAAATCCAGTTTTGAAAAGTAAGTTGAGGAGTGCAGCCACTGAAAGATCTTCATTGATTTATTTTGCCTTCCTTATTTATTAATGGGACCACTTTCTCCTTGATATTTCCTGTTTTGCTCTCTGATGTATTTGTAAAAGCTCTGCCCCTTCCTTTCAACCCCTCTGCATTTGATCACCCCAGCTTCTGGTGATTGAGGGTTTCCTTCTCTCACCATCAATTCTGACTCTAGTTGAGAAGCTTTTAGGTCTCCTTCCCGAAGTGCCTGTGTCCTGCAAAATTTTCAAATGACCTTAGACCTTTGTGTTGATCCTTAAGAATCAAACTGCTGACTTCTTCATCCTTGCATCCTTTTCTCTTTCACAGCTTTAGTTCTTGCTTAGCTTAGTGGTTAAGAACATGATCTTGGAGCCAGGCTCCCAGAGTTCAAATCTCAGCTCTACCACTTACTGACTGTGACCTTGGTCAAATTCTTTCAACTTTGTACTTTACTTCCCTCTTCTGCCAAAATGGGCTCCATAATAATGCCTACTTCCTGAGGTCCTTGTGAGGAAAGTTTATTGAAAGGTCTAACATACATAAAAGAGTGCTTGGCACAGAGTATTCCTTCCATGGGTCTTAATTGTTTCTACTGTTTCACCTTCACCTCTTCCCTCACTTTTCTTTTCCTGTTCTCTGACTGGTTAGCATGAAGCATTCAGGATCATCTCCTCTGAGCAGGACATTTTTCTGGGCATTAAATGTGTAATGATCAGAGGGTGAACACAGGTATAAAGAAAAGTCAGACCCTGCTTATAAACCTTGGGGATTGTAACAAAAGAGAAATGGAAGTGACATTTTATCACACGCTTACAGGGCTAGGCAGTGTGATAGGTACTTTATATAGTTTATCAGCTATTATTTCTTCCTTACAGCAGTTGTTTCAGGTTGAAATCATGATCTCTACATTTTATGGAGGGAGAGATTGAAATATAGTACAGTGAAGGTTCCAACATCACAGAGCAGGAGTTAGCAGAAGTGGAATTGGAAACCAGATTGGCCTGGCTGTAAAGCCCGTGCCCTTAGTCACATGGCTCTATCCCATCCCAAAGAGAAGAGTGTTATTATTATTCTGTGATGAGATGTGAGATCAATGGAAGAAGAAGGAACTGAAGCAGGTGTATCATTGTTCTAGTGTGAGTGACAGTTAAGGAGTCCCCGATAAATAGGTGACTGTAAAACTGGGATAACTCTGAGAGTAAGTACTACAGTTTTTGTTTTTGGCTTTTTTCAAGGAGGGAGGTGCAGCAGAAAACAAGCAGCACAGGGCCCTGACATTTGTAGTAGCTCGGTGAATGTTTGTTGGATGAATACATGAAAGCAAAAGAGCAGGCAGGGTGGAGCATTGACAGTTCTCTGGGAGCTCACCGTGGGGTGGGGCTGTGGGCAGCGAAACCTGGCAGGAGGTCCCAGGGCCAGCTGGTCCTCTGGTTCAGAGTGTGTGCAGGACACCACGGCGGTGGTGGGGACATCAGGAGGGGCTAGAGTTGGGTGGGAGGAGAGAAGGTCAAGGGCACCTCCTGGGGCTGCCCACTGTGCCGGCTGCTTGGGAAGGGTTTGATTCATAGGAGGAGTGGGGCCAGGCCACATCCACACTTCCTTGGTCATGGGGGACCCCTGGGCGGCTTCACTGATCCTCTGTTTCCTCCACGAGGTCTGGCGTGGATGCTGAGGGGCAGCTGGCTAACCTGGGCTAACCCACACACAGGTTCACGTCTGATGTGCCCAGGAGACATGAGGACTCATTTGAGGTGGCCAGGTAACCCACGTGGGCCTTGTTGTTAACAGGGTGACTCTGGTTGCCCTTCTGGAATCCATACTCCCTGCAGTGACCTGAAATCCATTCAGGACTCTGACCTGGAGCACACTCCAACCTGCTTCTCTTTTCTGTTCCTCACATGAGGAGGCTCATTTTTGCTTCAGGTCTTTGCATGGGCTCTTCTATCTGCTTAAAATTGTCTTCTCTGACTCCTAGAAAGGCTGGTTCCTTTGTATAAGTCAATTCTAAGCTCCAGTACCTCCCTACTGCCCTGTCTAACACAGTCACAGTCTTGATTGTATCACCCTGTTTTATTTTCTTTATAGCATTTATTGTTACTCAGAGAGTCTGGTTTGTTGTTTCCTTGCTTAATTTGTCTTTCCCGTGAGTCTAAGCTCTAGGGAAGCAAGAGTCTACTCTGATTTGTTCGTTGTTCTTGCCCCAGTTCTGAGGGAAGTGCCTAGCACATAGTAGGTACTCAATAAATATCTTTGGAACAAATGAATGGATCTGAGTATCACTCTTGGTGCACTAGACTTAGCTTTACGTGAACATACTCAGTCTCTGTCACCATTAAATTTCCCTGGTTTCTGGTTCAAAATACTAGAATGCAGTTTTATAAAAGTGAAACTGTAGAATTTAATTGAATGCAATGCCTGGAACAGAGTTGGACTTCTGTTCTGTAAGATCACAGAAGGGAGAGTAACTGGCATGATTTTAAGATTCTGCAATGTGATTTACTGTAAAGTGAAAAATCAGGTTACCAAGAAGCACTTTTATAAATATTATGTTTTCTCCTTTCTCCATTTAATAAAGAGAAAATCCACCTTGATGTTCATTTGGGGTTCAGCACTTACAAAGTTCAAAATTGAGAACCAGTGAGGGAAATTCAATCCTGCCTATTCATTTGGAAGTGTTCCTGTGGAGAATTTCCTGTTCATGTTTTTACAGGTTAGAACACATTTTAGTTCTTTCCTGAAGCAGCTTTACTTTCTCTCTTTTTTCTTATTTTAAGGAAGCAATCAACCCATGCAGTGTTTCTCAAATGTCTTAATCAAGTAGCTATCACTGGGAAAGCCCATTCATCCTCACAGCTTTAGCCTTCAACCTGCTTCAGAGCAGTTCCCTTACTTCCTTTTTTTGCACCGACTCCTCATTCTCTTCCTAGTCCCATTTCCTCTCGTGCTTCCAGGACTTCTTTATTTCTGTGTCCTGCCTACACTTGAAATTTAATGTAACAAAATAGCCCAGTATCTAACAGCCAGAACAAAAACCCCTCCTCAGATTCCCAAATGACCTTCAAAAGTTCTACCTGTGTCTTAGTCCCTGAAAAGTATGGTCTTGGGGTTACTTTTTACTCCTTTTCCTATAGAAGAATCTGAGGAATAGTGTCCAAGGTCTGCAGTCTTTTGGGGACGGGAGGAGCCTCTAAGGCCTCTTAGTTTTCCTTGGGTCTTGGGCAGAAAGAAGTGTCTCCTGAGCATCTACAGAGATTCCCACTCTCTTGCTCAGTGCCCCTTATCATCTGCCCCCCTCATGCATAGACCACAGTCTTAACCTCTGCACTGGGGCTGGCTGATGAAAATGCTTCTCGTGTGATGCCAATCTGCTCCAGCATCACTCTCCTTAGTGGAAGAGTCTTATTTTTGCCTCCCAAGGTAGCAGATCTGCCCTAAGATTTCTCAGCAGGCCCCACCCTGCTTCGGGTACCAGTATCAATGATCCCCAGGCCTGTGGTCCCAACCTTCCCAAGCCCTCACTTTTCCTAGAGCAGGTAAAGCCAGACATATACTTTAAGCTTATTCCTTTTGAGATGCTTTACTTTGAAAACAACAAGACTTTCAAACATGTCCTTAAAATAAGCCACTTTTCACTAACAATACCAAAGACAAGTTTGGGTAAGTTTCTTTCATTCAAAAAGATATGTATTGAAAATCTTGTATGTGCAGGCACTGAGCTAGAACCTGGGGAGTCCAGGTGGACATGAAGACTTGAGGAAGATAGACGTTGATAAAATTATCACATAGGAATGTGTCCTTGCAATAGTGATAAGTCCTTTGAAAGGAAAGAATAGGGTGCTATGAGAGAAGGCAACTCATGCGATTGACTTTATTTAGAATGCAGAGCCAGGAACTCATAGAAGTGATTTTCAACTGAAACCTAAGAAGTGGGTAAGAGGTAGGAAAGCAAAAGAGATAGCAGTGTGGGGATAATGCACCAGCTAGAGGAAACTGCATGCAAAGGATCTGAAGAAAAATGAGCTTATCTCTATGTTGGATAAGCTTATTCAGGGCTGCTGGAAAAGAATGAGCTAGTCATTGAGAAGAATGGTAGATATGAGGTGAGCTTGGGGAGATGGTCAAGGGAACTCCATAGAGCATGTTTGGAATTGATATTTAACTGTGAAAACAAATGAAAGCTATTGATAGTATTTAATCAGGGGAGAGAAGGATCATTTGAAAAAGATCTCTCTGGATAAGGAGTTCGAAGGAGTAGAGTGTGGAATCAGGGAGACCAGTGAGAAGGTTACTGGAGTCTTAGTTTGTAGGGGAGGTGTTAGATATGGGGAAACAGAGACTGATTGAAGAACTATTTTGGAGATAATCATGAGGGTCTTCAGAGTTAGACTAAATGCTGAGTGTGAGATGGCAGTATCAGAATAAGTCTTGGATTTCTGCCGTGAGTGCTTGGTTGCACAGACAGGTTCTCTAGTGATGCTGATTAAGATTTGGAGAGGAACAAATTCGGTGGCCTGAGACCAAAAGCTGAATTTGAGACAGGTTGGATTTGAGATGTCTTGGATACCAAGGGAAGATGTCATGTTGCTGGTTTACTACATAGATCTGGGGAGAAAATAAAAATTTGGGAACATTGGCATAAAGATGGTATTTAAAACCATGAGAGTGGATGTGATTGCCTGGGAAGAGAGGAAAGAAAAGTATCTAGTTTGTCCTTATCTTCATGATGCTAAATAACTTGACCAAAAAAAACTGATGCAAAAAGTTGACAATGTCTTGTTGACTTGAATTGTCTGTTTAACTGGATTCACCCATTTATCTGGAAGCCCTAGGAACTCCTGACACAGACATGGCTGGATAAATCAACATTTCTCCATTCTTTCTTAGAAATCACCTCCTATAGCAACACAGATAAAGAAAATTAATTCAACTATCCCTCCTCTCCTCCCCCCACCCCCCTTTTTTTTTTTTTTTTGCGGTACGTGGGCCTCTCACTGTTGTGGCCTCTCCCGTTGAGGAGCACAGGCTCTGGACGCACAGGCTCAGCAGCCATGGCTCACAGGCCCAGCCGTTCCGTGGCATGTGGGATCTTTCCGGACCGGGGCACGAACCCGTGTCCCCTGCATCGGCAGGCGGACTCTCAACCACTGCGCTACCAGGGAAGCCCCCCCCCACCTTTTTAATTTGTGAAACTAGAAGATAGATGCAATCTCTGGATTCCAAAATGTATGAAAGAGTTGTTGAAACGAGCTGAGATGTAGCAGAAGCCACGTGGGAGAAAGTTAAGAGAAGAAACACAGAGACTAGAGAGAAGACCGAGTGATATCAGTTCTTAGAAAGTGCCAGAAGAAAATACTCTCTGTGGCAAGAGGCTCCTTCCCAGAAGATAGATGTTACTTCTCTCTGAACCTGGTTTTTCTCAGGAAAGCAGAGGAGGCAGGACCATACAGAGACTCACATAGACTCTCTATATTGGCAGGAAACCTCCATCTCTGTAGTAAGGAAGAAAAACCTTTAGTTTATAAAACCTGCCAAATGGAAGACTACCCTTACTTCTCTCTCACCTATCGAGGATACTCCTCGATACAGCTGGCTGAGGGAAATCTAACTCTTTCAATAATGAGCAATAAAAATAAATTAGCACAACATTGATATAAAGATTCCAAAGAAAACAGGTGAAACCAGTAGCAATAGAAAGAAGACCTATCCAAGATCTGTCACTGTGGACTGTATAAAAATTATGACTAAACATTTTGCCGTAATTTTTAAAAATGAAGTAATTGCCTTTTTGAAGGAAGACCCCAAAATAAAATGGGAGAAATCAGAGAAGATATGGCAAGGAGATGAATTATGCTAGCAGGAAAGATGTAGAAGGAAAAAACAAACATCACAGGAATGAAGGCGAAATTGGAAGGAGCGTAAAAAATTGATACCCCTGAACACATAGTAAGGAACAAGAAAACAGAAAAGCTAATAAAATAAATGGAAACAAAATAAGAGTTTAAAAGGAATAAAGAGAAAAAAGATGGATATGGAATACAAGGGGCAATCCAAAATTCACAAAATTGGAGTCGCCAAAGACAAAACCCCAAATAATGAAACTATGAAAAATTGAAAACATAACATAAAATAATACGACAGAAATAAGATTGCTACATCAATCAATATAAATAAGCTTAACTCTCCCACTAAAAAAAAATATTTCCAGCTTAACTCAAAAAAACCCTAGCTCTGGACAGGAGACAACCCTAAAATAAAGTGACTCCAAAAGGTTGAAAATAAACTAATGGGCAAAAATATATATGGGGCATTTGGAGAAAGCAGGCATTGAGATAATAAAATCAGACAAGTAGAATGCAGGCCAAAGGCATCAATCAAGTCAAAGAAGGAATTTTATGCTACTAAAGTATGCAATAATGCATAATGAAGATATCACAGTCGTGCTAAGTGTACACGGAATCCCACATTATCACTATTTATAAAGTAGAAATAGAAAATAAAGGAGAAAAAGATGGAAACACACTGAAAGGGTTTCTCAGTTGGACAAAAGTTAAGAAGGACAGCAAAATAAAGCTAACACTTAAAAACAAAATAAAAGAATCCAAAGCCCTTCATTAGAAACTTTAAAAGTTGTTCTAAAAGCTCTTGAGTCAATGAGAAAATAAAAACTCAAGTTACAAAACATTGGTAACTAAAGCATTACCGATTAGAATCTAAAGGATAAAGCAAAACAGTACTCAGAAGAAACGTTATAGCCATAAATACATAGATCAACCAAAAAGAAAGTATGAAAATAAGTGAATTAGGGAGCGGTATCTGGTAGCCCCATGAATACACACTCTCAGTCTCCTTTTCAACTAGAATGTTGTCAAATCCAGTGTAAATATTGAAGTGAGAGCCAATTTTGCTGTTCTACAGCCCTTGTCTAAGTGCATAGGTGAATGTTTTTCATTTTGAAATACTGAATAGTCTGTCTTCCATCACTTCTTGGAGATACAGGCTTAGGATTAAAACAAGAGTTAGCTAAACAATTTTCTCCTACTGTCTCCCCCTGGTGAACATAAGATGAAGACATAGAGGGATGCATGGGTCAGGAAAGAGATGAAACGTCACAGTAGGACAATTTTAGGAAGGTTTGTTTACACATGTGTTGGTAAGGACAATGATTTTCAACCTTGGCTGACATTAGAGTCACCTGGAGAGCTTTTAAAAAACATCAGTGTCCCTGGTCTTTCCTTTTGTAGCACTTTATAACAATCTGTGTTTATTTTATCAATGCCTGTCTTTCTTGAGACTGTAAGTTTCATGAGAACAGAAACCTCTTCCATTTGGATCCCTCAGTGTCTAGTTCAGTGCCTACTCAGTCACTCCAGAAATTTTAATTTAATTGGCCGTAGGAGAAGCCCATACAGTGGTATTTTAAAGAACTCCCAGGGATCTAAGGAGCAGTAAGGTTGGGGACCACTGGCGTAGGAGATGCTTAAGGGAGAGTGCAGTCCTCTGGGGCTAAGGCAGACAGGCTGTTGCCACCCTAAAGCTCAAAGGGGTCAGCAGGGGGAATGGCTCCTGGGAGTGTGGACCAGGCCACCGTGAGAGGAGCAGCAACCTTTGATCAAGAGACAAAACTGATTTGAGGCGAAGTTGCAGGGAGAGAGCCAGACCTTCTTTTCCTCCCTTCTTCCATTAACTGAAGCCAGTTGGAGGTCTAGAAGACAGAATCTTTGCTGTAGTCACACTGTCAGCCTCCCGGGGCAGTGAGCAGGGTGGAAGAGACTGGGGGAGCAAAAGGAAGATATGCAAGCACAGGTGGAGGTACTCCCTGCTGGGAACTGCTGTCCTCACGCACATATTACAACGGTTTGGGGGAGACAACTGGAGACAAATGAGATGAGGAGAATGAGTTGTCAGCGTTTGAGCTGATAGATCCCATTATCTGGAGAGATCCTCTAACCCATATGCATCAGCAGACAAAAAATAGAATGAATGACTGAAGATGGGTAGGTGACAGGGGAGTTGGGCTAGACTATCAGAAAAGGTAAGCTTAAAAAAAGGAAAATGGTTCGGACACAGCTTTACAATGCTGGTGGTCCATCCCCTGCCTTCCTCCTATGCCCGGGGGAAGGTGGGGAGCAGACTTGCTCAGGGTCACAGCCTGTTCGATAAGGCTCTCAGTGAGGTCCTGCCTGAACACATGGCTCCTCTGGGAATTCAATACTGTGCTCTCAGTTTGAGTGGTAGCAATTAACTTATGTTTCTTGGGACTGGAGAATGATGGGAATCACATCATGGAACATACTATATTTGACCGTTTCCACCTTTCAAGGCCATGTAAGTGAATGTGTGTACACATATGCATTTCCTCCCATCAGCCATATATGTAACATGCAGCTATAGCTACAATGCAATTCTGGGGTTAACTACCTCGATCTCCTTACATATATAGCTGGAGATGGCTAAGGCAGTGGTCCTCAGCTGAAGCAGGCATCCTAAGGGCCTGTGGACACAGACTGATGGGCCCCACCCCAAGTTTTCTGATTCAGTAGGTCTGGGGTGGGACCCGAGTTTCTGCATTTTTAACAAGCTCTCAGCTGATGCAGAGCTGCTGATCTGAGGAGCACATGACTAGAGTATAGAGATAATCTCTCTTCTGGTTCTGACTCTGGATCACCTGTTCTGCTACTGCTGTAAACTCTGCTAATCCACACTCTGGTGATCTGTGTTAGTTTCATATGCTGCCTGCAATGGCTCTGAGCCCTGATTTCTTCAACACAGAGTCTTCATCATTTGAACTTCTTTTTCTCTCCTTAGTTCTATTCCTGCTAGTTACTGAAAGGATCCATCCATTACCAGGAGGTATAATCTTCTCCATTTGTATCACTGATCTTTGCCAATTCCAACTGATGACCGTCAACAGCATCAATATATTTCCTCTCCTACCGCTGCTCTTGATGGAGTTACATAGAGCATTAGCTTAAGATTGGCTAAAAAGCAAGACGTGGCTCTACTGCTTACTGGCTATGTAACGCTGGATAAATGATTTGGACAATTATGCATCTGCAGAATGGGGTATTTATTCTTTTAGAGGGCTGTTGGGAGGCTAGAATGAAATAAGATATGCAAGAGGAAAAATGCCTGGCTCAATGAACATTACATAATAACGGATCACCCTGGATTTTGGCCAAAAAAAATAATAACTTTCACTTGAAAAAAATTTTCATTTCCCTCTTAGAGTTAATTTACTTTTAATGAATTCCAAAGGCAGTGGTTCCCAAACTATGTTTTGAAAGGCAGTGTGCTTGGTGGGTACAGACTCACAGTCTAAAGTTGGCATTGCAATCTGGGTTCTGCCATTGACTAGCTATGCAACCCTGACGGTGTAACTTAACCTCAGTTTCAGCATCTGTGAAATGGGAATGGGAAGAGAACCTTCCTCAGAAGATTATATGAGGATTAACTTACATAATGCATGTCTGGGGCTTAGCCCACTGCTGGACATTTCATAAGCACACGATAAATTTTAAGTGCTGTTATTAGGTTTTGGAGAACAGCACAGTCTTATGAACTAGAGCTAGAGTTTGTACTTCAAAAATAATAAAATTCAAATAATAAAAGATTCATAAATGGAATGTTTTCAATTTTGGTTTTCCTTCAATACATTTTTAATCTTCAGTGATGGCTACTGTTTATCTTCCAATGAGTGCAGAAGGAAAAGTGGTACTTATTCTAATAGATTTTTTCCCCTCAGACTCCCACACTTGAGGAGTATTTTCTGGGTGAGCTGTATGGGGAGTTTTAACTTTATTGAGAGAGGCATTGTAGATCACAACTACCCTATGAGGCCAGTGTTTCAGGTCAGTGTTCAAGATCTAGAAGGTTGTGCATATATTATCTCTCTTGTAAAAAACTGTTCCAAGTTATGATATGACAGAATTTAAAGTATGAATATTTTGTGTTCCACAATTTCCTCACCTTTCATTTGGTCACTCTATCAATTGAGTGAACATGTTGAAAATAGTTGTTTGGTTACTTTCCAAGTTATACTATTAAATACCCCATTATGGTGACAGGGCCCGGAACTTTGCTATTGCACTTTTTAGTTAGCAAACACACATGCACGCACACACATACATTCTATAGATGTACACACACAGAACGTACACCCTTCTGAATTTATTCGTATTAAATGACCAGAAAGTTTTAAGAGTGCATGAGTGAGTGTACTGTCTTCTCTACCTATCCTGTCTTGCTTTTAGCACAGTTAAATCTGGCTTGCTACTTGCTTCACATAATGCTTAACAAATTCTGGTTGAATAAAAGGAAATTATACTGAATTCTCTGACATCTATGCAATAGCCTGAGAGTAAAATCTCTGTAGGTTTCTCTTCCTTCCCCAGTGTTCTGTTAACAAATTAGTTTAGAGTCACTGACCTACATCTCCAAACTGTGACCATTTCCCCTTCCAGCTCACTGATGGGCATTTTTCCATGGAAGGCTAATGGGCCCCTTGCCAATGCCTGTTGCCATTACACCTTAGGAAAGGGTCCAGTGTCCTTTGTTTATGAGCTGCCTGAGATTACCAAGAGGACATGACTTTAAAAATAGTTACCCCACTCTGAATGGTGGGGGGAATTAATCCAGTTTCTCACAAAGAAGGCTGGAGGACTCACACTGATGCTGCCTGAGGCTTTGAATCAGTTTGCCTGGCACAGAGGGGCCCCTGCTTCTGCCTTCCCATGATTGGGCTGGTGGCCGTCTTCTGTTGGGGCCGGTGCTGTGTTGGGACAGTGTTCCCACCATCCTGATGAGGGATACAAACATATTTGCCACTTACAAACGGTGAGCCATTTGTGCTTTGTGTTTCTAATCTTTCTTTAATCTGTATTGCTATAAAAATTTACAGCGCCATTTTAGAATCAAGAAGAAAGCTAAATTGTGTGGCTCAGTCCTTTAACTTAACCTATTTCACCAGATCAAAACTGCAAGGAGAGTGTGTGCAGAGGTCTTTCCGAGCTGCCTCCACCTGTCTTTTCTCAGTGGTTCTGTTTTTTCCCTTACCCAGAAGCCATTGGAAACAGGAGAGCATTTCTCTGTCACAAAGGTGCTCACAGTACCCAAAAGAAAACAAACGATACAGTACATGGTATATAAAATGAAGGGAGGAAAAGAACATCTTAGGTAAATACCAGACTACTTATTTTATGATTTTTAAATGTCATTTTTGCCCCAATATTGACTTTTTTATGGAGGATGAAGTATAGATCCTCCAGCACTGGGAGACCAAAGCTCCCTTTCTTCAATACAGCTGGTCAAGTTAAGAATTGAAGTCCTGGTAATTAGTTATGAGTTTCTTAGCACCAAAGACCAGACCACTGAGAAAACTCTGCGAGGTGACCCCTCCAGGGAAGACAGTACACCCAGGAAAGAACCAGAATGGGCAACCATGAAGCACAAAACAACATCCCAATCTTGTTGCTACAAACGGACGTTGCCGTGGGCATTCTCTTGCAAGAACAAAATTCAATCCAGGCCTTCATTTGTCTGACCAGGCCTCTCTCTCCAAGAACTGGTTTTGAGGCAAATTATTTCAGGGTTGCACAGGCTGGTAAAAGTGGAATTGGAAGCTATCGTCCTTGGCGACCTCAGGGCTCAGAACTGATCCTGTGAGAAGGGAAAGGGGGTTGAGCTGAGGTCACAGGGAGACCAAGAGCCAGAAACCAGGTCACAGGGAAGGAGGGGTGGCCAGCCTTCCTAGAAGAGGTTTTGAGAAACTAGCTAGAGGGAGCCGGTATGAACTGAGATTCCTGGAGGAAGGTCATGGGCGGCAAAAGGGGAAAGAAGGAGAAAACTGAATTAGTACCACTCCAGCCCTCACCCACGATTTGATTGCTCTCGCTTGGTGCCTACATAACCAGAGAGATGCAGGCTTACAGAAATGGAGATTGAATTAGGAAAATTCAGTTTACATAGACAAGAACGAGTTAATCCAGACCAGTTGGGGTTAGGATCCAGTGGAGTGGGGGATATCCCTTTGTTTTGTTCGGGAAAAGCTGTTTGTGTTTTTAAAACTGAGTTATGTGAATTAACTTGTCCTGTTTTCCAACTTGCCTGTATAGGCAAGCGAGCCTACTGTAGTTTCACGGAACATTTTGCCAGAAACCATATTATTCTATTAGAAGGTCAAGGCAAATCCTACCACAAACTTATAATTACTTAAATCTTGAATTTGTTGCTCTCCATCTTCCTTAATCCAGCTGCTTCTATAACAATAGTTCATTTTCTGGACAAGCAGTACTACAGAGAATAGCTAGCATCTACCGAAAACCTGTTGTCTTCCTGGCACTGCGTTTGTAACAGTAATACTAGCCAACACATCTATAGTGCATCTAGGTGTCAGCGATATTTTAAAAGGTTTACATCTGTTACATCGCTGGGTCTCACCACAAGCCTATAATATGGGTACGATTATTACCCTCTCTTTAGAGATGAAAAAACTGGGGCCAAGTGAAGTTAGATGATTTGTCCCAAAGTTATACAGCTGGTGAGTGACAGAAGCAGTATTTGAGCCAGACTGTCTGGTTTCAGAATCTGGGCTTTGAATGGCAACCCTAATTTCATTTCATGCTATTAAAACTCTGAAGTAGGTAGCTACTATTGTCCTCATTTCCATTTTACATACGAGGAGATTGGAACTCAGAGATGAAATAATTTAACCAATATTGCCTAGTGAGGGGGACAGACAGGATTCAAATCCAAGCCTGTTTAAATCCTACCTTAACCAGAGGTAGAGCTGTGGTCAGTGGCTTTAGACCTGTGCTTTTCAAACATGAATGTACCCATGAGTCATACAGATTCTGATTCCACAGGCCCAAGATCCTGCCTGCATTTCCAGCAAGCTCCCAGGTGATGTTGTTGAACCACAGACCACAGTGCACATAAGCTTTTAAGGGTTGGGGGCCAGGAAATAGAAAATGTTCCTCCACTACTCCCCTCCCCTCCCCTCCCCCCAACATGTATGTGGAGAGGGTGTCTCTGAAGGTAGCAGCCTGGAGGGGACAAATACAGCTCGGGATTCTCAAATTAAAGTAAACTCGCTATTCTCTTTCCTAGAGCAACATAGAGACCCATTGAGATTCAGGGAGTTTCACATGTATAACCAATTAAACTCTTTTTAATTTACTGAAATCCATGTAGTGATCAAATTCATCCTAAATTTCATCACGTTCTCCATAAAATATCTCTTTAAATTTCTTTTAAATACATTCCTTCTTGATTTGCATTTATGTCCTTTTGTTCTGATCTACCTCATAAACTCAAATTGACCGTCAACCAAAAATTTATAAGACATACCGAGTTTAAGACTTCGTTCAGATTGCCTCTTCATCACCAACTTTTAGAACCAAACATTCCCATTTTGTCCATTTCTCTTCAATCTGAAGAGAATTTAATTCGTTATCTTGAATTTCCTGCATTCTTCCTACCCTCAAATATAGCTCTATCTTTCTCTTTAAACACCGTAACTAGATGCTGAACCTCAAATCTATATGTCAACTGTGGCTTACCCAGCCCCCTAGAAGGCTGTAGTACAATATCCTGGAATTCAGGATTTATGCCAAGCCCCCTCTCCAGCTCACTTCCACTGCCTACTGAGCTGAAAATTGAAATGCTGGCTCAGTCTATAGAGTCAGACGCTCTTCTTCTGTTGTGTTAACTAATTCATTACAAACCTTAGCTTGACTGTTCTGCTTACCCAAGAGCACCTCATACTGAAGAATTTAAATTTCACATACAATCTCTTTATCCCTTTCCCTCATTGATCAGATTTATTCAGGGCAACAATTATCTCCCTCTGGATACTAATTTTCTCCCCCATTTCATGGCATCCTCAACCAAAGCTCACGGGCACACAGCAATCCTTCATTAACTGAAAACATGCAAAGTGCACAAGTCTTTCCAATGGAAAATTCGATACAAAAGCCAAATGAGGTAAACTGCATTACTTGACCTGCCCTGGGACACTTTAAACGGTGTTACATATTAATACTTTGCCAAGTCTCAAGATGGTGGGCAGATTCTTGTCAGAGCCCAGTGTCCTTTTCTGAAGGAGGGAGACATCCTCCCCCTTACTGCTCCCCCCAACACACAGATGCAGCCCCGCTGATACTTACTGGGTAAAAAGTACTCAAAAGCATTGTTCACGTGGAGAGAAACATGGCAGAACAGGTCAACTGGGGTCAGCAGGTCTAGGCACCCCCTCAACTTAGTATCTGATTAATACATGTTTGTTTATAGCCACACACGTCATTTTATAATCACACCCAGTATATGTGTAATTGTTTGGACTTCCAAGTATTACTCTTGCTATTTTGGATGCCTTACTATATTCTGTTCTACAAATACAGCTTCACCACAATTTATTTTTATTCCTCCAGTCTTAACATGTTTGAGTTGTAGTTACCTTAGGGAATTTCTTTTGGTTGTGCCTACGCAGTTGGAGCAGCTGTACTTGAAGACAGTCTCAGACAGAAGCTGCAGGGCTTTCATCCAGCCGAGACACTAAGAAAGGTGTTCCTGACATAATTTTGATTATTCCTGTCCTCTGACTCCTGTGTCCCAGAGCCGTAATGTCGTCAGCCGTCATGTCCCGACTCACGTTTTCCTGGACTTTGGATTTCAGACTGCCCTTGGCAAAGTTCCGCCCATGAATTGGGAACTCCCCAAACTAATGGCTTGACTCCCTGTTCAGGTGGCCGACTCCTCTGGATTGCAGAGCAAATGTGATCACCTAGACCTCACCACTGAATGTTCACGCCCCTGGACTTCAGCTCTGGCCAAGCTCAGTGATCACATTGGGGACAACAACTGGATTACTTAAATAATGGAAAGTGCTCCCCAAATTTTAAGATTGGATTGACTTCCAAAATACGAATTCACCTTCATTTAGGAAATGTCTGTTAAGTGGTCTTGCCATGTCGAGACGAGGCTTGTTTGGGTGCATCTTGCCTGAAAGAATAGTCTGAGTGACCGCCAGCCTTGCCCTTCGACCCTGAGGAATGAGATTCACACCATGGTTTAGCACTCCTGTGTATTCAAACCTTGAGAGGGACCCCCAGTGGCGTCGGAACATACAGACACATTAAATGCCTTCGTGGGGTCAGGGAAGAGCGACCAAGGTTAATGTGCTCTGGTCCCTGATCTCTTTTCACGTGTCCCTTTCTCTATTGTGCTGCAAGCATCATGTCTGCAGGAATGCATTGTGACCAGAATACACAATACGGGTCCCCCAGCATGTGACTGACAGCGTTATTCAGCAAGTAGCCCAAAAGAACGCTGCCCAAGATCTTTTGAGCCCTGGAAAGTCATGAGATCCTGGAGGCAATTATCACAGTCAGTATGTCCCTCCCTCCTGCAGATGGTAATAAAAATGGTATTTATGAAACACCGTGGCTGTGGCTTCTGAATCGAGACAGTCCCTCTACGGAGGGCTCAAAGGGGTTTGAGCTCTGCCCCAAAGAGCACTGTGCCCCTGTCACCGGTACCCATTAATTCCTCCGTGTCCCGAGTTCAGCGGTGACAGGAGAGTGCTGTACCCTTGTCATTGGATACTGGCTGACTTTTTTCGTACAGAGGGTCTCCCATGAGCCAGGGCAGCTTGCTGGACGATGTTTTCTTCACCAAGATGGGTGATGATGGTTAAACCCATATGTGGGCTTCTGGGCAGCACTCCCCACTAGGGAGACATATATGCGAACACATTAATGTATATATTTAATTAGGTTATAATCTATTGACCATAGATACTAAGGCACTGAGCAAGCAATTAACAAAACAGCTTTGACTAAATACAGTTAGCACTAAATATAGTTGGTTAATTGGTATTTAATATGCTTATTAAATGTCAATTAAGTATCTTTAGCAATGAATTGGTACCTAATTAACTTACTATAGCTATCCTGTTACTTGACATTTGAACAGCTAAATATTCTCTACAAGTTTAATGTTTTAATAAGAAACAAATTATCCATGCATTTGCTCATGAATTTTTCCATTAGTTTAATGGGATTTAAATGTATCTCCCAACTTGGATACATGTTTTTCTTATAATCAACTGGTATTTTACATTTCAGACTGATTTAAAACTTGAAAGGCTGATTCCATGAGAAGAAAAAGCTGTAGAAGTCAGAAACCCTGTGTTTTGATCTTAGTTCTACCACTGACACCCTGTGTTATCTTACACATATTATTTCACTGCTCCTGAGATTCAATTTTCTCATCTGCTGTGTGGTGTTAAGAATAAAAGTTACAATTATTGTAAAAATGAAGTTATATAAAGCATAGGAAAGCACTTAAATAAGCAAGACATCTTCTTCAAATTTATTATTAAAAATTCTTAGGAGGGCTTCCCTGCCGGTTGAGAGTCCGCCTGCCGATGCAGGGGACACGGGTTCGTGCCCCGGTCCAGGAAGATCCCACATGCCGCGGAGCAGCTGGGCCCGTGAGCCATGGCCGCTGAGCCTGCGCGTCCAGAGCCTGTGCTCCGCAACGAGAGAGGCCACAGCAGTGAGAGGCCCGTGTACCGTCAAAAAAAAAAAAAAAAAAAAATTCTTAGGAAGGTTGTGTGCAATCATTATATTGACTGAATCTTCATAGTTATATACAAATCTTAAGTTAATTTGTTTTTGGAATAGAAATCCAATGTGATCATTTTCTGAATTGTCCCTAAAGTATAACATAAACTTGGCCTTATTAAACCTGCATCTGCTGAGCTACCTAGGTTGCTCTTCAAAACATGCACGCCTTCCTCTTCTGGCCGTTTGCCTCTTCTGGGTCCTGCCCATGATCCCATTTACTTCATGGGTTTGAGCAGGTAGCAACCTGTTGGTCTTTTATTCAGAAATTGTTGGTCTATGACTATGGCTCTATCTCAGTATATGCTGTGTTTTAAATTTTATGTTTACTTACCTGTTTTATGGTCTCAACGGAGCTCTATGTCAATTCTGCTATTTACTTGTCTTTGAAGGCCAGCTGATGATTTATAATCTTAGTAGCTTTCTTATGTCTGTTGATAACACACAGCAATGCAAGCACTGTGTTTCCACTTATATTCACTTGTTTTACATCTTCTACACTTCATAAACAAGGCTTCTTGTATTAAAAACTCTTGCAATAATTTTAATGCCAATTACTCTATCTTGGTTCACTACACCGGAACCTTCACATTCATCAAACATTTACTTTACTTCAGCTATAAATATGACAAATTAAGTAGAAAAGAGTTGCTGGATGTGTCTACCTTAGATTTTGTTGTTGGGCTTTTTATAAATGATGTGGTGGCTTGCAATTATTCTATTTTTCAAAATTTTTATTGTTTCAAACTATGCCCATTATTGCTGACTAATTTATAGAGGTTGCAGTTGTGGTGGCTTAACCCAGTTTTATTTCCAGGGCAATATACATTGTTGAAGTTAATTGTTCCCTAACCACTTTTTCCATATGGCAGAGTGAGTCTCTCTGTGATAGCTCTGGAATGATTTATCTAACATTTTGTCATTTTCCCTTCGATATTGCTTAAGAAGTCTCCTGCATCTTTGTTGAGCCATAGCATACTACCAAGTGAATATATTAAAACTGCTATCTCAGACCCACCAATTGCCTTAATTTTATCGCCTGCTTTGAGATTAGTTTGTAATATTTTCTCCAGAAGTGAACTAAATGTTATTATCTTTATTACCACTGTTGATGCTGTTGTTACACAGGTGCAAAAATATTCTTATCTCTGGTATTTCTGAATCTTCCCCTATGGACCTACGGTTAGTGATTAGCGCTACATTAGTCATTCATTGACATATATGGAGCTCCAGATTCGTGCTGGAAACGATTGCAGACTTTCAGTTAGAAGTCTAACTTCACACTGAAGTTAGCAGAAACAGAGGGTTTTATGCTACCTCAAAAGGCTGAGACAGTATAGTACAGCGTGTAAAGCTAGACTCAGAGAGACACAGGCTCTTATCTGTATCCCATTAATGGTGGAAAGTGACTCTTTGCTTCGACTTCTGCATCTGCAAATAGGAGAGAAAAAAATAATACTTACTTTGTAGGGCTGGTGAGGTGTTATAGGGAGAGTTTAAAGTACCTAGTGTGACACATTGCAAATGATAAGTTCTCAAGAAAAGTCAGCTGTTATTGAAATAGAATGCTTTTCTAAGATATCTCAATATTAAGTATGATTTAAGCAAGTGGAAGAACAAGAAGACCCTTTTTAAAGTATCCTATTGCTTTATTAACATCCCAGCAAAAAGATAGTAAATGACAGCAAGTCTGTGAGCTGAGTATGTGTGCTGTCCGTGAAAACATTAGGTACAGAGCACCTGGCCTTTTATTGATGCTTCCTTAGTCAACAGAAGAAAAGCAAAGAGAATGAAAGGGAATTTATTCCCCTACCCCTATATAATGAACTGTCCTGACTGCATTGTTTGAAACACAGTGAGGAAGGTTTGATATCTGTAGAGCACATTGTGTTGTGAAATCATTGATGTATGTATTCTAAGTTGAGTATATCAGGCCACTAGAACAAAGACATTCCAATATCCACGTCAAGATGATAACTGGATTATTTAGATGTCAAAAGTACAAAGTGTGCATTAAACCACTTTATGCCTCGGTATAATGAGATCCTGTATAGGAGACGTATACATACTAGTCCTGCATAAGTCAAACAAATAAACGTGATCTGCATTTGGGCAATGGTGCAGGACAAGCACTTATGAATCAGACACTTTAATTCAAACAGAGCTGGGCTCACCAAAGCTGGCTGGCAAGATAGAGCTTTTGCATGTGTACTTAAACTGGCATGTGTCAGTTCCTTCACTGGGGTTTTTACGTCAAAAAGAGAACTACTTTATAGAACAGGCCATCAAGTGGAATCCACATCACTTTATCACTTTTCACTCTGAGTTTATAACAGAAACACACACACACACACACACACACACACACACACACACACACACACACACACACACACACACACACACACACACACACACACACACACACCCCATCCTGGGAGTAACCTTAAAGCAATTCAGTGACTGAATGTCAAGCATCTGCTGTGGCCAGGCAGGCCCTGTGCTAGGCTCTAGGGAACCAGAGATGAGGAAGACAAGGAGTTTGTGATCTAGCAATGGAGACAGAAGGCTTATGTATATTCCTTCCCGCAGTGTGATTCGTGCAATACCAAACAAAGGGCTTTGGGAGCGCAGAGGAGGTAGCAGGAGATTCTGCTAGGCAGCTGGGGTAGGGGGTGCAGAGAAAGAGAGGAACATGTTGTTGAAGAAAGTATATTATCCAGTTTCTAAAACATACTGATATTTATATTTCATAATCTACAGACTTTCAACACCAGTACCTGTGGAGTTTGAACCCTTGGTTTATTCTGGTTTATTCTAAACGTGGGGACAGACTTGTTCTTATTGCTACCAAAAGTGACTGTAACTTTCAGTAAAGATTGAAACTGGATAGAAATGAATTGAAAAGTCATCTTGGTGAAACTCTTTACTTCTTTCTTCAAATTTGTTGGCTGTTATATCAAAGTGAGTGGTTATTTGAATGTTAAATCGAGGAATTTGCAACTAAGAAAAGTTCCTGGTATCATATGCTTGTTAAAAGCTTAACTAATTTCTCACAACGGCCCTGAAAATCTAGTTACAGTTGACACGTATTGACAAATTCTGGTCTTAAATATTCTCACCCTCAAAAATAATCACAATTATTAGTATTATTATTTAAAGAGTAAGTTCACATAGATTATCCATTCATTCCTCCCCTTCTCCCGCCCAGGGTTTTTCAAGTATGTGAACTATTGCAATAGCATACCTACTTGGTATCTGTTTCCAAACGTTTCCCATCACATCCATTTTCCACACTGCCTTCAAAATATGCTTTCCAAAAGACAGATCTCTTCATACCACTCTCTTGCTTAAAAACCTTCTCTGATCCCTAATGCCTAATAGAACAAAGCTGAGACAGCTTGTCTAGGTGTTCAAGACCATTTATGATTTGTCACCAACGTAGCTTTCCTGCCTCATGCTCTGCCAACCTTGGTGGTGCTCTCCAGTCATGCCTAACCACTTACTGTTCTTTCAGCCTGTCTTGCCCTTCTTGGCACCCCTGCCTTGGCGCATGTTTCTTTATCCTAAAGCCCTCTTGTCTGATTTTCTGCCATTTGAACTTGTACTTTAAGAGCCAGCCCGATGATTAACTTTGTGAAGTTTTCCCTGACTTCACTTTTAAAAGTTAATCTGATGCAACCTTAACACATGCACATAATTCTATGGAAGTGCATGTACGTATTTCTGTTGGAGTAGGTGTCCCATTGTGCTGTAATTATTCATTTATGAGCATCTCTCTCTCTTAATTAGAATCACTTTAATAAGCATCACCAGAACAGGACGATATCATTCATGTTTATATAGCCAGTACATATTGGAGGACTTCGTCCATAAATACACAGTATATAATCAAGTATCATTATCCTTATTTCACGAAAGAAGGATCTGGTGCTCAGAGAGGTTTGCAGACTTGCCTGAGGTCATCAGGATCATGAGCAGAAGAGCTAATGCCAGACCCTCGGCCGTACTTCATAGTGCCAATTACTCACCACATGTCTACAGATTTCAGGTTTCCTAAGAGTCATCATTGAGAGATTGATTCTTTTGTTCACTTAACAGACTATTATAAGCACTATATTAGTTTTCTGGGGCTGCCATAATAAAGTACCACAGCCTGTGTGGCTTAAACAACAGAAATTTGTTTGCTCACAATTCTGGAGGCTGGAAGTCCAAGATCAAGGGTGGTTTCTTCTGAGGCTTCTCTCTTTTACTTGTAAATGGCCATCTTTTTCTGATGTCTTCACAGGGTCTTCCCTCTATGTGTGTCTGTGTCCTAATTCCTTCTTCTTATAAGGATACCAGTCATATTGAATTAGGGTCCGCCCTAATGACCTCATTTTTAACTTAATTATCTCTTTAGAGGGTCTGTCTCCAAACAGTCACATTCTGAGGTACTGGTGGGGTAGGGTTTCAGTATACAGATTTGGGGGGACACAGTTCAGCCTGTAAGCGGTACCTTGGTAAGTGCTAAGCTGGGCAAACTTTGAGGCAGACCCCACTGATGTTCACGAGTTGGCAGCCCATCTCACATTTCCCTTTTCACTGACTCTCTGGCATTTGGGGTAGTGGAGGAGACATAAGAGAAACTTCTGACACAGTTAACTCCTTCGACAGTTAATTAACAGAGGAGATTATTCATCTCATTTCCTCATTTCTTCCTGCTCACTGTCAACACCTCCAGCCATCTCGGGGTCTTTTGTTCTAAAAGTCAGAATCCCTATGTAAGAATGTCTTTCCTAACATTTGGATGACTTAATAGAGCAATGCCACCTCTGTATTTATGACTTTCCCCATCATTTGTGCTCCGGCTGCAAATGGTTAATATTGTAAAATCAGTGAAGTAAGGAAATCTGGCAAAATTTACAGGCAAAAACAGGAGGGCAGCACAAATTGGAAATTCCTTCCCCTAAGTACCCAAGTCCTTTTCTTAATGCTGTGAATCATGGGATAAGAGATTTTAGGTAAAAGCTGGAAAGTTTCCTCTTTATACAGTCAAAAGCCAAGATTTCTCATGTTTTTCTGAAAGAAATATATCCTATAAATGCTGACAATATCGGTCACAGCCTTAATGCCCACATAAAAGAGCGATTGTGAGACAGACACCTTCCCCCAGTCGTCTCTTTGGGTTTCTCCTGTGTTGCTACCACTTTTAAATCATCACGCACTTTCTTCTCTTCGGCAAAAGTGCTCCCAGGAGGACTAAACATCTAAAACGTCTTCTCCCAGGGTCTTCTTCTAAGTCAATAAGAAAGTTTAAAACTCCTGACAAAGCCTCCTGTCTTCTTCTCCCTTCATGTTCCCTTCAGCATCTTCCTTTTCTATTTCCCTCTGTGATGTGATGTATTACAGATTCAGAAATACAATGTTGTGTGAATCCTGGAGAACTCAAAGAACGAAGAGGCAATGAGCAAACACACAACACACTATCTGAAACGATGGAGCTCCAGACAAGGTGCGAGGGGCTGACCTTGACTAGTTGGATTCAGGGTGCAAAGATCAGCCACAGGGAAATTTTACCAGAGGAATGCAGGCATAAATAAGACCTATAGTGTTCTAGAAAAATCCAGCCATATTCCCTGTGTACTAGCTTGACACTTCCATGACTGTTTCTGTAGCATTCTTTCCCTAGGACTTTTTTCCATGTGTTTATTACATTTCAGCTTATATTGAAACGTGCTGTTTCTTCTTTTTTTTTTAACATCTTTATTGGAATATAATTGCTTTACAATGGTGTGTTAGTTTCTGCTTTACAACAAAGTGAATCAGCTATACATACACATATATCCCCACATCTCCTCCCTCTTGCATCTCCCTCCCTCCCTCCCTATCCCACCCCTCTAGGTGGTCACAAAGCACCGAGCTGATCTCCCTGTGCTATGCGGCTGCTTCCCACTACCTATCTGTTTTACATTTGGTAGTGTATATATGTCCATGGTACTCTCTCACTTTGTGCCAGCTTACCCTCCCCCATCCCCGTGTCCTCAAGTCCATTCTGTACGTCCTGTGTCTTTATTCCTGTCCTGTCCTTGGTTCTTCATAACCAGTTTTTTTTAGATTCCATATATATGTGTTAACATATAGTATTTGTTTTTCTCTTTCTTACTTCACTCTGTATGACAGACTCTAGGTCCATCCACCTCATTACAAGTAACTCAATTTCATTTCTTTTTATGGCTGAGTAATATTCCATTGTATATAATGTGCCACATCTTCTTTATCCATGCATCTGTCGATGGACACTTAGGTTGCTTCCATGTCCTGGCTATTGTAAATAGTATTGAAATGAACATTGTGGTACATGACTGTTTTTGAATTACGGTTTTCACAGGGTATATGCCCAGTAGTGGAATTGCTGGGTCATATGGTAGTTCTATTTTTAGTTTTTTAAGGAACCTCCATACTGTTCTCCATAGTGGCTGTATCAATTTACATTCCCACCAACAGTGCAAGAGGGTTGCCTTTTCTCCACACCCTCTCCAGCATTCATTGTTTGTAGATTTTTTGATGCTGGCCATTCTGACTGGTGTGAGGTGATACCTCACTGTAGTTTTGATTTGCATTTCTCTAATGATTAGTGATGTTGAGCGTTCTTTCATGTGTTTGTTGGCAAGCTATACATCTTCTTTGGAGAAATGTCTGTTTAGTTCTTCTGCCCATTTTTGGATTGGGTTGTTTGTTTTTTTGATATTGAGCTGCACGAGCTGCTTGTAAATTTGGGAGATTAATCCTTTGTCAGTTGCTTCATGTGCAAATATTTTCTCCCATTCTGAGGGTTGTCTTTTCATCTTGTTTATGGTTTCCTTTGCTGTGCAAAAGCTTTTAAGTTTCATTAGGTCCCATTTGTTTATTTTTGTTTTTATTTCCCTTTCTCTAGGAGGTGGGTCAAAAAGGATCTTGCTGTGATTTATGTCACAGAGTGTTCTACCTATGTTTTCCTCTTAAGAGTTTCATAGTGTCTGGCCTTACATTTAGGTCTTTAATCCATTCTGAGTTTATTTTTGTGTATGGTGTTAGGGAGTGTTCTAATTCCATTCTTTTACATGTAGCTGTGCAGTTTTCCCAGCACCACTTATTGAAGAGGCTGTCTTTTCTCCATTGTATATTCTTGCCTCCTTTATCGAAAATAAGGTGACCATATGTGCGTGGGTTTATCTCTGGGCTTTCTATCCTGTTCCATTGATCTATATTTCTGTTTTTGTGCCAGTACCATACTGTCTTGATTACTGTAGGTTTGTAGTATAGTCTGAAGTCTGGAAGCCTGATTCCTACAGCTCCATTTTTCTTTCCCAAGATTGCTTTGGCTATTCGGGGTCTTTTGTGTTTCCATACAGATTGTGAAATCTTTTGTTCTAGTTCTGTGAAAAATGCCATTGGTAGTTTGATAGGGATTACACTGAATCTGTTGATAGTATAGTCATTTTCACAATGTTGATTCTTCCAATCCAAGAACATGATATATCTCTCCATCTGTTTGTATCATCTTTAATTTCTTTCATCAGTGTCTTATAGTTTTCTGCATACAGGTCTTTTGTCACCTTAGGTAAGTTTATTCCTAGGTACTTTATTCTTTTTGTTGCAATGGTAAATGGGAGTGTTTCCTTAATTTCTCTTTCAGATTTTTCATCACTAGCGTATAGAAATGCAAGAGACTTCTGTGCATTAATTTTGTATCCTGCTACTTTACCAAATTCATTGATTAGCTCTAGTAGTTTTCTGGTGGCATCTTTAGGATTCTCTATGTATAGTCTCATGTCACCTGCAAACAGTGACAGTTTTACTTCTTCTTTTCCAGTTTGGATTCCTTTTATTTCTTTTTATTCTCTGATTGCTGTGGCTAAAACTTCCAAAACTGTGTTAAATAATAGTGGTGAGAGTGGAGAACCTTGTCTTTTTCCTGATCTTAGTGGAAATGTTTTCAGTTTTTCACTACTGAGAACAATATTGGCTGTGGGTTTGTCATATATGGCCTTTATTATGTTGAGGTAAGTTCCCACTATGCCTACTTTCTGGAGGGTTTTCATCATAAATGGGTGTTGATTTTGTCAAAATCAAACAAAATTTGATTTAGATGATCATCTATTTAGATGAGCATATGGTTTTTCTCCTTCAATTTGTTAGTATGGTGTATCACATTGATTGATTTGCATATATTGGAGAATCCTTGCACTCCTGGGATAAACCCCACTTGAACATGGTGTATGATCCTTTCAATGTGCTGTTGGAATCTGTTTGCTAGTATTTTGTTGAGGATTTTTGCATCTGTGTTCATCAGTGATATTGGTCTGTAGTTTTCTTTCTTTGTGACATCTTTGTCTGGTTTTGGTATCAGGGTGATGGTGGCCTCATAGAATGAGTTTGGGAGTGTTCCTCCCTCTGCTATATTTTGGAAGAGTTTGAGAGGATAGGTGTCAGCTCTCCTCTAAATGTTTGACAGAATTCGCCTGTGAAGCTATCTGGTCCTGGGATTTTTTTGTTGGATGATTTTTAATCACAGTCTCAATTTCAGTGCTTGTGATTGGTCTGTTCATATTTTCTATTTCTTCCTGATTCAGGCTCAGAAGGTTGTGCGTTTCTAAGAATTTGTCCATTTCTTCCAGGTTGTCCATTTTATTGGCGTATAGTTGCTTGTAGTCATCCCTCATTATCCTTTGTATTCTGCAGTGTCAATTGTTACTTCTCCTTTTTTCATTTCTAATTGTACTGATTTGAGTCTTCTCCCTTTTTTTCTTGTTGAGTCTGGCTAATGGTTTATCAATTTTTTTTATCCTCTGAAGGAACCAGCTTTTAGTTTTATTTATCTTTGCTATTGTTTCCTTCATTTCTTTTTCATTTATTTCTGATCTGATCTTTATGATTTGTTTCCTTCTGCTAACTTTGGGGTTTTTTTGTTCTTCTTTCTCTAATTGCTTTAGCTGTAGGGTTAGGTTGTTTATTTGAGATGTTTCTTGTTTCTTAAGGTAGGATTGTATTGCTATAAACTTCCCTCCTAGAACTGCTTTTGCTTCATCCCATAGACTTTGGTTCATCGTGTTTTCAATGTCATTTATTTCTAGGTATTTTTTGTTTTCCTCTTTGATTTCTCCAGTGATCTCTTGGTTATTAAGTAGTGTATTCTTTAGCCTCCATGTGTCTGTATTTTTTACAGATTTTTTCCTGTAATTGATATCAAGTCTTATAGCATTGTGGTCGGAAAGATACCTGATATAATTCAACTTTCTTAAATTTACCAAGGGTTGATTTTGTGACCCAAGATATGATCTGTCCTGGAGAATGTTCCATGAGCACTTGAGAAGAAAGTATATTCTGTTGCTTTTGGATGGAATGTCCTATAAATATCAATTGACTCCATCTTGTTTAATGTATCATTTAAAACTTGTGTCTCCTTATTTATTTTCATTTTGGATGATCTGTCCATTGGTGAATGTGGGGTGTTAAAGTCCCCTACTATGATTGTGTTACTGTCAATTTCCCCTTTTATGGCTGTTAGCATTTGCCTTATGTATTGAGGTGCTGCTACGTTGGGTGCATAAATATTTACAATTGTTATATCTTCTCCTTGGATTGATCCCTTGATCATTATGTAGTGTCCTTCTTTGTCTCTTATAATAGTCTTTATTTTAAAGTCTATTTTGTCTGATAGGAGACTTGCTCCTCCAGTTTTCTTTTGATTTCCATCTGCATGGAATATCTTTTTACATCCCCTCACTTTCAGTCTGTATGTGTCCCTAGGTCTGATGTGGGTCTCTTGTAGATAGCACATATACAGATCTTGTTTTTGTATCCATTCAGCCAGTCTGTGTCTTTTGGTTGGAGCATTTAATCCATTCCGTTTAAGGTAATTATCGATATGTACGTTCCTATTACCATTTTCTTAATTGTTATGGGTTTGTTTTTGTAGGTCCTTTTCTTCTTTTGTGTTTCACATACACACTCACAAAAAGAGAAAAAGGAAAAAATGTATATATTTCGTTGCTCCCAAAGTCCACCTCTTCAATTTGGGATGATTCGTTGTCTGTTCAGGTATCCCACAGATGCAGGGTACATCAAGTTGATTGTGGAGATTTAATCCGCTGCTGCTGAGGCTGCTGGGAGAAATTTCCCTTTTTCTTTGTTCGCACAGCTCCCGGGGTTCAGCTTTGGATTTGGCCCCGCCTCTGCATGTAGGTTGCCTGAGGGCATCTGTTCTTTGCTCAGACAGGACAGGGTTAAAGGAGCAGCTGATTCAGGGGCTCTGGCTCACTCAGGCTGAGGGAGGGAGGGGTACGGAGTGCGGGGCGAGCCTGCGGCGGCAGAGGCCGGCGTAACGTTGCACCAGCCTGAGGCACGCCGTGCATTCTCCCGGGGAAGTTGTCCCTGGATCACAGGACCCTGGCAGTGGCGGGCTGCACAGGCTCCCGGGAGGAGAGGTGTGGATAGTGACCTGTGCTCGCACACAGGCTTCTTGGTGGCGGCAGCAGCAGCCTTAGCGTCTCATGCCCGTCTTTGGGGTCCGTGCTGATAGCAGCGGCTCGCGCCCGTCTCTGGAGCTCGTTTAGGCGGTGCTCTGAATCCCCTCTCCTCGCGCACCCAAAACAGTGGTCTCTTTCCTCTTAGGCAGATCCAGACCTTTTCCCGGACTCCCTCCCAGCTAGCCGTGGCGCACTAGCCCCCTTCAGGCTGTGTTCATGCCGCCAACCCCAGTCCTCTCCCTGCGGTCTGACCTCCGAAGCCTGAGCCTCAGCTCCCAGCCCCGCCCACCCCAGCGAGTGAGCAGACAAGGCTCTTGGGCTGGTGAGTGCTGGTCGGCACCCGATCCTCTGTGCGGGAATCTCTCCGCTTTGCCCTCCGCACCCCTGTGGCTGCGCTCTCCTCCGTGGCTCTGAAGCTTTCCCCTCCGCCACCCGCAGTCTCCGCCCGCGAACAGGCTTCCTAGTGTGTGGAAACCTTTCCTCCTTCACAGCTCCCTCCCACTGGTCCCGTCCCTATTATTTTGTCTCTGTTGTTTCTTTTTTCTTTTGCCCTACCCAGGTACGTGGGGAGTTTCTTGCCTTTTGGGAAGTCTGAGGTCTTCTGCCAGCATTCAGTAGGTGTTCTGTAGGAGTTGTTCCACATGTAGACGGATTTCTGGTGTATTTGTGGGGAGGAAGGTGATCTCCACGTCTTACTCTTCTGCCATCTTGAAGGTCTACCCTCAAACGTGCTGTTTCTAAACAGGCTTTGCCACCTTTAGTTGCTTTAAGAAGCCCTTGATCATTCTTTCCTCTTCTTTGCTTTCTGTATTAGTGAGACTACCCTCTCCCCTTGTTGGAGAGGCTGTAACCCAGGAATTGGGTGACTGGTTATTGGACCTTCTGGTGTCAGCTTAAGAGAATAGTGGGGAGCAGGTGGGGGAGATAAAAATAGAATTTATAAGCCTGATAAGGGCTCCTGGCAGGAGACTAACCTTAACAGGGTAAGATGTTTACTTATGGATTTTAATATTTTGAAAAGTAACCAGCGCGAACTGATACTAAATAAAAGTTCTGTAAAGGAAACCACAGCCCCATGCTGAGAATCATCCCAATAGTCTCTCCTTCTCTTGGCTGTGAATCTTTCTGCTTCCCTCTGACCAGCTTGAGAAATGTCTGAAGTGGGAATTGGTGGGAATTGCCACCCATGCCAGAGGCCGGGGGAATTTACGGTACCCAAGAGGGGGCTTACGCCTTGCGCAGCAGCTGATAGGTCAGAGGTGGGGCTACATCAGGAGAGAGGGAAGTGTTGCAAAGGTAGAGTGGCTTGGGGTGGAGAGAAGGGGTTACAGGAAAAGAAGCCATCTCTGTAGAGCTCTCCTGTGGATTCTGCCTGGAGAATCCACACAGGGGTTTCCGGAAAGGCTGAGCCCAGGGCTCCTTTACGGTACAACGGGATATGTTGACTTGACCAGGGGGAGTATCTTTCCCAAATATTTGCATTCCCCTCCCTCTCCTCTGTGGTTTTGTGTCACTGGAAACTTTTGCTCACAAGCTTCTTGTGACTTACCTGTAGTTGTAGCCCAGCTGAGTTGCAAACCACATGTTTGATCTTGGACACGTCATTTTTGCCCCTCAGGGCTCAAGTTTCCTCATTTGCAAAACTGGGATGACGGTACCTACTTTGCAGGCTTGTTGTGAGGGTTCAATAGAACAGCAAAAGGACCACTGGTCTGGTATGCAGTGGGCACTCAATGTGTGTTCGTTATTGAGACCAGAGATGGTTTTCCTCCCAATCCTGCCTAGCATGTAGGACCATTCCCTGTATACCCTCAACAAACGTTAACTAAAGTGTGCCATGAAGCTGCACCTTTGAGGACCAACAATCCCACATATGGGGGTTTTCCTGTTTCCTGACACTCCCCTCATCACTGCCAGATTCCCCATACATAGACCTTCCCTCTGGCCACTTGGGAACAACTGTTTATTTGAACTTAGCTCTGGTTTCATTCCTCTCTGATGCTCCCTCTGCCTGGAACATACTGTCCCATCTGTACCCAGTTAACTCCACATCCTTGAAAAGTCAGCTCAAATATCCCTTCCTCTGGGAAGCTTTCCCTAACTCCTGCCCCCCTTTTCTGTGCTGTCACAGCACAAATGACACCCTGGTGTCTGGTCGAGATAATTGTTCTTCTGCCCCATGAGCCCGAGGGCACCCCTTGTGCACTATTGTGTCCCCAGGACCTGAACAAGGGACTAAGGTATGGAGGGCACCCAGGAAAGGGCTTTTGATGACACAACGCAGGGCTGCATGAATGCATGTGACAATGTTGCTCTTTAATAGTAATGGAGTTTGAGTCATAAGCTGAAGCATGTGTCAGGAGATAGGACGATGACCGTAGTCCCCTGAGTCCAAAGCACCTGGAGTGTGTGGCCACAGGAAGGTAGAGAAGGATTCTGGAAAAGAACTCCTCCTCTTCTCGCAGAAGAGGAGTTATTCAGAAAATAGAAGCACCCGACTTCTTGCCAACGGAAGAAACTGCAGGAAAGGATACTCTCAGTTTCACCCAGTACTACCTCCCTTAGCATTATTTGTGGGAATAATGCATGTGGCACCGTCAGAGCAACATGGATGGGTCCCTGGGGATGCCCCAGCCTGGCTCCGGGTCTGCAAATCCCTGACTGTTGAGAACGACCCGGGGCATACCTTGCTTTCAGGAATCACTGCAAATAGAATGTGACTATTATGATAATCAATTAATAATCAATTGGTTTAGTAATCTTCCCTTGTAGAAAACCTGCTGAAACAATGATGAATTGTGCAGACTCAACCAGGGCCGAAAGATGATAGAGGGGGGAAGAAAGTAGCTTTGCAGTTTAAACACACACAGAAAAAGAAAAAGGAAAAAAAAAACTTGGAAACCAAATCCCCAAGCCTGGCTGTCTCCGGAAAATGAATTCCACAGGCACCGGCTCCACGATGTTTTATCGAATGTGCTTTAGACTTGTAGGTGATGCATTGTCCCTCAGAGTCATTAAAAGGAACCCAGATAGCTGTAACGCGGCTCAGCTTCTAAGAAGTGCAGACTGTCCACACTTGTACTTCCACACAATATACGGTTGTTGTTAGATGTGCACATCCCCATATGCTGCCTGGATGGGGGCCTCTTCGTCCTTTATTCAGATGCGGGATAAGGATGCTTTTAGCACAGCACAATGACAGCCATGCTTCCGCACTCAGAGCCCAAGCACGAGACAGAAGCGAAAAGTTCCTTTGTTCCTAACGCAGTGTTCATCTTTTGTCATGCGGGCCCCCAAAACTAAGGTACATGCAGGCCATTTTAAAATGATTTGGATAATTTCTGAAAAACATAATCTCTCCTAATTTGGGGGGTAAGTAAGGCTGTTAGCAAAGCTTTACAGTCTGTTGTTGTGGACACCGTACACTGAAGGCATTTAGGGCTGTGCTTAGGGAAAAAATATCCATGTGGGTTTGTATTTCATTGAAAACAGAATGGTCACTATCCAGAGTGCAGATGACGGCTCCCTTTGTGACACTGCTTTGGGGGTCCAACAAAAACCCTGCCCTGTCTACAAAAGACACGGGCCGAGAAACGCTCGAGGGAAAGCTTCGCTGAGACTTAGGCTCCAAGGAGGCAGCTTTGAGCATTTTGTGTGCAGGACGCTGGACCTCAGAGCAGGCTCTCGCTTCATTTTTTTTGGCAAAGAGGGCAGCGAACATTGATGATTGAAGATTTGCCCGAGTGGAAGCCAACAGGGTGGCAAAGTTTATTGATTCCCCCGAAGCCCCGGCCCCCAGGGAGTGCCTGATTACATCTTAATGTTTTTCTAATGTGCCTCAGCATTGCAGCTGTGGACATTCCTTGACAGAGAAACCATGCAACATGGTGTACATGTGGGCGGGGAGGGTCATTCGTGTGCCCTGGAGCCTCAGCTTCTCCTGGAACATCTGAAGAGGAAGCCAGTATTTTAAGACTCGGAGATACTTCTGAGTAGAACCCTGTTGTTTTGCATACTTACCTTCTTGTCCAGACTGACAAGTCGACCTGCCGTGGCGTGTGGGTGTGAGGGATCGTGTGCTGAAATGATGACACGAGTGGTCTTCTCCATTCCAGTCATGAGCAGTTGCAGAGTAAACAATTTTCACCGTCTATTCCAAAGACTTTTGTTTTCTCATTTACAACCTACAGATTAAAACAGCTGAACATAACACATCTTTGCATAAAAGCACATCTTAACGATTTATTTTTAAAGCACGAGATTATGATCATTATTATTTCCTTCCACCACCCACTTCTGGTGACGCTTAAACCAACAACTCTATGGGAGGGACCAGCAGATGTCACTGTAGTTCTGTTCATTCATCTTTTCTCTTGACGGGATTCTAGTTCTATCATTTTGGCCTCAGCCGATCACATTTCTTATTTAATCAAAGCATAATGCATCATAACATTTGTAATTCATGTTGTTGTTATTCTTTCATTGTGTGCGGAATTGGATACATATCTTTGCAAACAGAGGTGCAAGCTAAAAATAGCCCAGACACCCCCAGTGAGGTGTGGAAATCAAAGGCCCTGCTGGAGAGTCATGATAAGACACAGGGACAAAAGAGCAGGGAAGGGTGTCTGCACACTGACGCTTGGTTCTGATGGACAATCTCAGTATTAAAGACGACACATTCCCTTCATTCTTACAGAGGGCCTCCAGGGAGCGTCAGCCAGGGGCAGTGCCGGGTGTGAGGGCAGGTCCCCCGTCAGGGTGGCTGGGGACCATCAGTAGAGGAGAAGGAGAGCAGGAGCTGGAGATGAGGTGAGTCTTTGGGAGTGAAGTCCCTGGCGCACAGCATTCTCTGCATTGAAAAAATCATTGCCCTCTTGGGTGAAAAGAAAGATCCATGTGTTAACTTCAGGGTTGTTGTTTGGCTGAAGGTACCACGTAGTTTCTGGAAGGTTTGGTGTTTGAGGGAGAGATGTTGACCACACAAGAAAGAGAGTAGTATGATCTGCTTGCCTGTGTTCTCCTTACTGATAGAAAGTGTTGAATTGAAAAAAATCAAAAAGGGCTTCTTTTTAGAAATAATCGAATTAATCTTTGGGGGAAAAGGAAAATTTGTGGTACTTATTTATGCTAACTTTGTATTTAACTCAAGTGAAGAACAAGGATATCATTCCATCACAGAGACTGGACTTAAGCACAGATGACCCAGGAATAAGTAAATGAAGCCCTAGAGACTGTGAACAAAGCCACTCTAATGGAATAAGCTATCTTTTAAGAGACTTTATTATATCCCCTCTACTGCCCATATCATTCAGTACCACACTAGCTGGGATTTTATGGACTGGCATCCTTCCTAGGTGGACACGTGATGGAAAGGCTGTGTCTGGGATGAAGCTTTTGTGCTCAGCCCTCCCACCAATCAGCACTCCCTACACATATACACAGCTGTTGAGTAAGGAGTTGGATTATTCAATAATATAGCCAGTCCTAGTTCTCCTCCACAGTTTGCTATTTTGACTTAATCTTTATCCAAAAGCTCAAGCCAAAGCCATCCTTATAAAGCAAGATTCTCAGTTAAGCATTTTTCTTCCCCTTTCTCTCCTCCTCCTCTTTCTTTATAAAGTAGGCAGCCTTCAGAATGGCCGCCAAGGGTCCATTACTCACACCTTTGTGTAATCCCCTCCTACACTGTGTCAGCGTTGGCCTGTGTGGCCAAAAGAATATGGCGGAAGTGATGGTGTGTAATTTATGAGCATAGATGATGAAAGACCTCCTGGCTTCCACCTTCCTTCCTGGCTCACTCAGCTGGCATATTACGAGGACACCCAACAGATTATGGAGAGCCCCAGGGGGAGAGAACTGAGGCCTCCTGCCAACAGCTGCCACTTACTTGCCAGCCATGGGAGGGAGCCACTTTAGAAGAGCTCTTCCAGCCCCAGTCAAGCCTTCAGATAACTGCAATTCCAGTTGACATCTTGACTACAACTTCATGAGAGACCCTGAGTGAAAACCATCCAGCTGAGTTGCTCCCAGTGAAACTGTGAGAGATTATAAATATTTTTCGTTGTGTTAGACAGCCAGGGCCAGGGTGAGGCAAGCCTAGGGTACAAAATTTAAGGAGGCACTCACTCTTAGGGTCATGTAAGTGCATGGTCACAAGCCATCATCCCAGATCTGTTGTTTTAAGTCATTAACTCTTGGGGTAATTTGTTACTAAGCTATAGGTAAGTGATATATTCTTCTTCTCCTTCGTTGCTGAGTCCCATTCAGTGAGGCTCAATCTGACCTCCTAGAGGTTTGTCACTTATTTCTCTTCAGGCTCCCTGTTACCAGAAGCCATGCTGTCCCTAACCTCTTAGAGATACCTCCTTTTGATTTAGAGTCCAATATCGTAGTCCTTTTTGCCAGTCAATTAATTTAGAAAACAAAAGAACCACAACCATGGTGCATTTGCTACTTTTCTAGTATTGATACATACTAATGGCACCTTTATCAGGTGCTATCATATCAAGATGATATTAAGCCTCTCTCTTACCTCAGGTTGTGATAGTCAAGAACATTTTTCACGATGTGAAACAATGGGTTTGTGGTTTAGAACACAGCCTGGAGTCATGGGGGATGAAGTAATAAAGTTAATGTAGGTCAGTAAGAACCAAAGGCTTTTCAGTAAACACAGCGTGACCAAAGAGAAAGGCTTTAATGAGAGGATCAAAGAAAAACATCTAGTTCAAAACCGGATAGCAGCTAATTTTGACACTTGCTCACACATGAACAGAGATTGATAGATGCTACTGGGTTGGGTGACTTTAAACTTTTCTGCTCACCTCCTGAATATATCAACACACTCAACAATGCCAACAATAACACACCTTCTCAACCCATTTTTTCTTCTGATTTCAGAAGATTTATGGGAATCTAGAGTTTTAAATGAAAGGCATTTATTTTATTATTTTGCCTTTTGGCAAGTTTGAATTTCTCTGTATTTCTTTTAGTTAAATATCATATTTCCACAAACAAAACACAGTTCAGGAGTCCTTTTAGATCCATTTACACTACTGAGGTGTTATGGAATATAGTCAAACATTATTCAGACCAATGATTACTTAGACAATGTAAAATATAAGAATATTTTTAAAATTAAATTCTGCTCAGGTATGCTAAGAGTTGATGAAAATAAAATTGGGGACCAGCATGTTCTTTCTCCACTTGAAAGACAGAACTACCAGTGTACTATCAACTGTTAAGAAAAAGGAAACTCCTAGCAAACACTGAATTTGATTATAATAAATAGTAATAATAATAATAATGATGAGCAGAAGCAAGAACTACAATCCTGCAGCCTGTGGAACAAAAGCCACATTCACAGAAAGATAGACAAGATGAAAAGGCACAGGGATATGTACCAGATGAAGGAACAAGATAAAACCCCCAAAAAACAACTAAATGAAGTGGAGATAGGCAACCTTCCAGAAAAAGAATTCAGAATAATGACAGTGAAGATGATACAGAACCTTGGAACAAGAATGGAGGCAAAGATTGAGAAGATGCAAGAAATGTTTAACAAAGACCTAGAAGAATTAAAGAACAAACACCTAGAAGACTTAAAGAATAAACAAACAGAGGTGTACAATACAATAACTGAAATTAAAAATACACTAGAAGGAATCAATAGCAGAATAACTGACGCAGAAGAACGGATAAGTGACCTGGAAGACAGAATGGTGGAATTCACTGCTGCAGAACAGAATAAAGAAAAAAGAATGAAAAGAAATGAAGACAGCCTAAAACACATCTGGGACAACATTAAACATAACAACATTCGCATTATAGGGGTCCCAGAAGGAGAAAGAGAGAAAGGACCCGAGAAAATATTTGAAGAGATTATAGTCAAAAACTTCCCTAACATGGGGAAGGAAATAGCCACCCAAGTCCAGGAAGCGCAGAGAGTCCCAGGCAGGATAAACGCAAGGAGAAACATGCTGAGACACATAGTAATCAAATTGACAAAAATTAAAGACAAAGAAAAATTATTGAAAGCAACAAGGGAAAAATGACAAATAACATACAAGGGAACTGCCATAAGGTTAACAGCTGATTTCTCAGCAGAAGCTCTACAAGCCAGAAGGGAGTGGCATGATATATTTAAAGTGATGAAAGGGAAGAACCTACAACCAAGATTACTCTACCCAGCAAGGATCTCATTCAGATTCGACGGAGAAATCAGAAACTTTACAGACAAGCAAAAACTAAATGAATTCAGCACCACCAAACCAGCTCTACAACAAATGCTAAAGGAACTTCTCTAAGTGGGAAACACAAAGGAAGAAAAGGGCCTACAAAAGCACACCCATAACAATTGAGAAAATGGTAATAGGAACATACATCTAGATAATTACCTTAAACTTGAATAGATTAAATGCTCCAACCAAAAGACACAGGCTCGCTGGATGTATACAAAAACAAAACCCATATATATGCTGTCTACAGGAGACCCACTTCAGACCTAGGGACACATACAGACTGAAAGTGAGGGGATGTAAAAAGATATTCCATGCAAATGAAAATCAAAAGAAAGCTGGAGGAGCAAGTCTCCTATCAGACAAAATAGACTTTAAAATAAAGACTATTATAAGAGAAAAAGAAGGACACTACATAATGATCAAGGGATCAATCCAAGGAGAAGATATAACAATTATAAATATATATGCACCCAACATAGGAGCACCTCAATACATAAGACAAATGCTAACAGCTATAAAAGAGGAAATCGACAGTAACACAATAATAGGGGGGAACGTGAACACCTCACTTACACCAATGGACAGATCATTCCAACAGAAAATTAATAAAGAAACACAAGCTTTAAATGACACAATAGACCAGATAGATTTAATTGATATTTATAGGACAGTCCATCCAAAAACAACAGAATGCACTTTCTTCTCAAGTGCTCACAGAACATTCTCCAGGATAGATCATATCTTGGGTCACAAATCTAGCCTTGGTAAATTTAAGAAAATTGAAATCGTATCAAGTATTTTTTCCGACCGGAATGCTATGAGACTAGTTATCAATTACAGGAAAAAATCTGTAAAAAATACAAACACATGGAGGCCAAACAATATATTACTAAATAACCAAGAGATCATTGAAGAAATCAAAGAGGAAATCAAAAAATCCTAGAGACAAATTACAATGAAAACACAACGATCCAAAACGTATGGGATGCAGCAAAAGCAGTTCTAAGAGGGAAGTTTATAGCAATACAAGCCTACCTCAAGAAACAAGAAAAATTTCAAATAAACAACCTAACCTTACACCTAAAGGAACTAGAGAAAGAAGAACAAACAAAACCCAAAGTTAGTAGAAGGAAAGAAGTCATAAAGATCAGAGCAAAAATAGAGAAATAGAAACAAAGGAAACAACAGCAAAGATCAATAAAACTAAAAGCTGGTTCTTTGAGAAGATAAACAAAATTGATAAACCATTAGCCAGACTGAGCAAGAAAAAGAGGGAGAGGACTCAAATCAATAAAATTAGAAATGAAAAAGGAGAAGTTACAACAGACACTGCAGAAATACACAGCATCCTAAGAGACTACAAGTAACTCTATGACAAGAAAATGGACAACCTGGAAGAAATGAACAAATTCTTAGAAAGGTATAACCTTCCAAGACTGAACCAGGAAGAAATAGAAAATATGAACAGGCCAATCAAAAGTAATGAAATTGAGACTGTGATTAAAAATCTTCCTACAAACAAAACTCCAGGACCAGATGGCTTCACAGGTGAATTCTATCAAACATTTAGAAAAGAGCTAACACCCATCCTTCTCAAACTCTTCCAAAAAAATTCAGAGGAAGGAACACTTCCAAACTATTCTATGAGGCCACCATCACCCTGATACCAAAAGCAGACAAAGATACCACTAAAAAAGAAAATTACAGACCAATTTCACTAATGAATATAGATGCAAAAATCCTCGACAAAATACTAGCAGACAGATTCAAACAACACATTAAAAGGATCATACACCATGATCAAGTGGAACTTATCCCAGGGATGCAAGGATTCTTCAATATATGCAAATCAATCAATGTGATACACCACATTAACAAATTGAAAACTAAAATCCATATGATCATCACAATAGATGCAGAAAAAGGTTTTGACAAAAATCAACACCGACTTATGATAAAAACTCTCTAGAAAGTGGGTACAGAGGGAACCTACCTCAACATAATAAAGGCCATATACACAAACCTACAGCAAACATCATTCTCAATGGTGAAAAACTGAAAGCATTTTCTCTAAGATCAGGAACAAGACAAGGATGTCCACTCTTACCACTATTCTTCAACATAGTTTTGGAAGTCCTAGCCATGGCAATCAGAGAAGAAAAAGAAATAAAAGAAATCCAAGTTGGAAAAGAAGACGTAAAACTGTCACTGTTTGCAGATGACATGATAGCATACATAGAGAATCCTAAAGATGCGACCAGAAATCTACTAGAGCTAATCAATGAATTTGGTAAAGTTGGAGGATAAAAAATTAATGCACAGAAATCTATTTCATTCCTATACACTAATGATGAAACATCTGAAAGAGAAATTAAGGAAAGAGTCTCATTCACCATTGCAACAAAAAGAATAAAATACCTAGGAATAAATCTACCTAGGGAGACAAAAAACCTGTATGCAGAAAACTATAAGACACTGATGAAAGAAATTAAAGATGATACAAACAGATTGAGAGATATACCATGTTCTTGGATTGGAAGAATCAATATTGTGAAAATGACTGTACTACCCAAAGCAATCTACAGATTCAGTGCAATCCCTATCAAATTACCAATGACATTTTTTGCAGAGCTGGAACAAAACATCTTAAAATTTTTATGGAGACACAAAAGACCCCAAATGGCCAAAGCAGTGTTGAGGGGAAAAAAAAACGGATCTGGAGCAGTCAGGCTCCTGGACTTCAGACTATACTACAAAGCTACAGTAATCAAGACAGTATGGTGCTGGCACAAAAGCAGAAATATAGATCAATGGAATAGGATAGGATGCCCAGAGATAAACCCACGCACCTATGTTCACCTATTTTAATCTATGACAAAGGAGACAAGGATATACAGTGGAGAAAAGACAGTCTCTTCAATAAGTGGTGCTGAGAAAACTGGACAGCTACATGTAAAAATTGAAATTAGAACACTCCCTAACACCATACACAAAAATTAACTCAAAATGGATTAGAGACCTAAATGTAAGGCCAGACACTATAAAACTCTTAGAGGAAAACATAGGAAGAACACTCTTTGACATAAATCACTGCAAGATCTTTTTTGATCCACCTCCTAGAGTAATGGAAATAAAAACAAAAATAAACAAATGGGACCTAATGAAACTTAAAAGCTTTTGCACAGCAAAGGAAACCATAAACAAGACCAAAAGAAAACCCTCGGAATGGGAGAAAATATTTGCAAATGAATCAACGGAGAAAGGATTAATCTCCAAAATATATAAACAGCCCATGGAGCTCAATATTAAGAAAACAAACAACCCATTCCAAAAATGGGCAGAAGACCTAAATAGACATTTCTCCAAAGAAGACCTACAGATGGCCAAGAATCACATGAAAAGCTGCTGAGCATCACTAATTATTAGAGAAATGCAAATCAAAACTACAATGAGGTATCACCTCACATCAGTTAGAATGGGCATCATCAGAAAATCTACAAATAACAAATGCTGGAGAGGGTGTGGAGAAAAGGGAACCCTCCTGCACTGTTGGTGGGAATGTAATTTGATACAGCCACTTTGGAGAACAGTATGGAGGTTCCTTAAAAAACTAAAAATAGAATTACCATATCACCCAGTAATCCCACTACTGGGCATATACCCAGAGAAAACCATAATTCAAAAAGACACATGCACCCCAATGTTCATTGCAGCACTATTTACAATAGCCAGGTCAGGGAAGCAACCTAAATGCCCATTGACACATGAATGGATAAAGAAGAAGTGGTATGTATATACAATGGAATATTACTCAGCCATAAAAAGGAACGAAATTGGGTCATTTGTAGAGACGTGGGTGGATCTAGAGACCGTCATACAAAGTGAAGCAAGTCAGAAAGAGAAAAACAAATATCGTATATTAATGCATATATGTGGAACCTAGAAAAATGGTATAGATGAACCAGTTTGCAGGGCAGAAATAGAGACACAGATGTAGAGAACAAACATATGAACACCAAGGGGGGAAAGTTTCCAGGGCGGGGTGGGGTGGTGGTGGGATCAATTGGGAGATTGAGATTGACATATATACACTAATATGTCTAAAATGGATAACTAATAAAAACCTGCTGTATAAAAAAATAAATAAAATAAAATTCAAGAAAAAAGCTATTATGATATCAAACCCTTATATAAGCTTGTGAAAATTTCCTATAGAAGAAAAAAAATGATTATGATGCTGATAATAATGAAACAAGTGGAAGGAGGAAGAGGAAGAAGAGGAGGGGGAAGAATAAAAGGAGAAGGGGAAGTGGAAGAGGAAGAAGAGGAGGGGGAAGAATAAAAGGAGAAGGGGAAGTGGAAGAGGAAGAAGAAGGGAAAGAAGGAGAAAAGAAAAAGAAGAAGAAGGAAGAGGAGGATGAGAGGGAAGCGGGGGAGGGAGGAGGAGGGGGAAGAGAAGCAGCAACAGTACCAGCTAACATTTATGGAGCATTAACCCTCCAGGCACTGTTTTAAGTGCTTTACATGTATTAGCTTATTTAATACTCACAAAAACTCTAGTGAGAGAAACTATTTTTATCCACATAATACAAGAGGAAACAGAAATTGGGTAGCTAGAGATCCCATGGACAATAAGTGGCAGATTCAGGAAGGTTATTCTCGAGGTTCCCAATGAGGCACTGTTAGTGTCCTTAGAAATTTTGTTAATGTCCCTCAGTTCTGTTGTTGAGGTCCTGAGCATGGTCACTTCTAGAAGTGACGCCTTACGCAACACAACTCAATGGCCCATCGCAGCCATAACCATAAAGGCCAGAGTGGGGAGATGCGGAAGGACCTTCACTCAGAATGGGCAGAAGAAAGTGAGACCGCCACAAAAATACGTTGACAGTAGCTTCAAGCAACATGAGATGGCTTAGAGAATTTGGTAATTAGCATCAACAAAAGCATTGATTTGTTATGAGAGATACTTTTGACTGAGTAAGGGACATCATCAATGTTCTTTTCTATACCCATAGTTACAGACACCAACCACAAGGAGTCTGTAAGTGACAAAGAGCATGGGGAAGAGGTTGTTCTTTCAGCCTCTCCATATACTTGAATGACAGCTTCAGCATCAGCACTTCCACAACTAGAGTGTAAGCTCTTAGAAGGGAGGGACCACCTAATCTTTGGCAGCACAGTGTCTAGAACCATTCAAATATACTGACCTGATGTTCAAGTAGGAAGAATGATTATATACTCAGAGCCAACGAACCACAATGGATACAAGAAATAACAGAAACCTCTGGCCTCTAGGCTTTAGGTACCTGAAAGGTCTGTGTTCTGGTCCAGGCTCTGCCACCTCCTGGCTGTGCGATTAAAGAAGTTACTTAATCATTCTAAATCTGTTTCCTTACTTATGAAAAGAGAGGATTGCAACATATATTTCTTGGAGATATTTTGAAGATGCAATTATGAGATAAGAGTTGAGAGCATGAACTGTGGAACAGACTGCATGGGCTTTGAATTTTTGCCCTGCCTCTTAATTAAGTATGTAATCCTGGGAAAATTGTTTAATCTCACTTTGCCTCAGTTTCCTCATCTGTAAAACCTGATAATAATAGTATTTACCTCACGGGGTTTTTGTGAGGAGTAAGGAAGTTCAGACATATAAAATGCTGAGAACGATATCTGGCACATTAGCAAGATCTGTTTAAGTGTTCCATATTATAGTTAAGTCACAGAATGCTTCTGAAGCTCAGGGCACAGTGCCTGGCACACTGAAAATGCTCAATTAATGGTTGTTATTGTGTATTTTACTGGTAACAGTCAACATTAGCTGGAAGGAGCAGGGGCATCTAATGTGAAATGTGAATGAATTGCAAATGGCTACATTGTTGCAATTTTAATAATGCTATTGTCTATTTCCTGTGAGTGACACTAAATTAAACTGTTGGCTCATCAAGTGGCTGTTTCCTGGGATTTTTGAGTTTCTTTAACATCCAGTAGCCCTTCTGGCTAATGTCACATGTTGATTTGTTAGTGATGATCATTTACTGATGATCAATGTTGAACCTTAGTCACAGTACAAATATCCTCTGTGTTTTATGGGCTGTATATTTGGAACTTTAGCAACCCTTATCTGAGGGGACTCTTCCTTAAAGGCACACATTCTGATTTTATTGTGCCCATTTTTCTCAAATGTAATTTTTTCCTACTGAGCCAGGGCTGGCAGAGGTATTGCAGAATCACAAGGTGGGAGACCTTTAGACCCGTCAGAAGAGCCAGTGGGGTCAGAGCTCTGTCTCTCCTTCTGTCTTTCCTGGCAGGAGTGGTTTCCCAGGTCCTTGTTCTCAAAGGACCAACAGGGTCGGGCTTGTTCTCAAACGCAGTCTCTCCTTTTCGCTCCGGCTGGCTGTCGGAAGGACTCACCCCCGGTTGCTTGTCAGGTGCAGGCTTTTGGCAACCTGGAGGCAGGCTCAGTGGAAGGTCATGTTTCCGGCCACGGCATAGCCGTTGACAGGAAGGGCTGGCATGTATCACATCTCAGCGGCCAACCAGGTGATTGCTTTCCCGGAGGTGGGAACAGGTGCTTCTCCCGTGTCTCCACTGTGCCTCTTTTTCTCCAGTCAGGCTATTTGGTGAGTTGCCCTTTGGTAAAATCCACTTAGATGGTGCCTGGCAGGCAGGCATTTTATGCCACTCAGAGGCAGCCGTGAGTGCTGGTCTTGGCAGGAGTAGATCGCCAGTCATGCCTGTCCCGGGGCCTGCACAAACCTTTCCCTCAAACCAGCCCACGTGTAGAGAATGTCCATGGGTAGAGAATTTTAAAAATATGTTAAATAATTGTGCTCAGAATGCAATTTCTTTGGGGAGGGGAAATATTTTTAAAGTCACTGCTATCATTTTATGATCATATTTTAAAATATTTTTAAAGTCATGGAAAACTGCATGTGAATGATCTTGTCAAGGCTATCTACGTTTGGGGTTCCTGGAGCCAGCCTGCCAGGACTTGGCCCTTCCTACCGCTGGGAAGGGAGGAAATGTCCGAGGGGACTCATGCTCCAGGACGAGCAGTGGCCTTGTTTTCAGGTGTTGTCACTCCGCAGATACTCAGAAGGCAAATTTTGTCCATGACCGCAAGGCTGGGCTGCCTTTGTGAGGGGGAGGGGACATAAGTTGGCCTCATTCAAAGTCGGGTCAGAAGGAGAAGTTTTACTTGATGAGCTCATTCTCCAGAAACAAAATCAGGAAAGGATTGGGATCCATAGCCTGTAAGAATCTTATAAAGTTCTGAGACTTTTATGATATCCCCACATGGTGAATGTTCCCATCCCCCTGTATGTCTCTACCGGGTGATTTGTAGAAGAGCTTTTCAAGAGAAGGGGGGCCTCGTGCTTGTGCTCAGCTTTGCAAGGAAGAGGGCTCCTGGGAAGACTGTATCCTATTCTGCCACTTGGCTGTGTGGTGTGTGGCCCCAGGGGACAGAGCCTGGTGGCAGCTGTAGAGTAAGGCCAAGGCTTGTAGAGAGAGGCAGAGGCTTGACTTCCTTGGTAAGAAAGGAGAGTGCAGGCCGGACCCACAGGGTACCAGAGCATCCCGCCTGCCTCCTGCTTCTTCCTTTTGCTCTGGTTGGTGCTGCTTTTGTCCTAAGGACCAAACTATCTTAGCTGCCCAAGAGGGAGACCTCATTCCTCTATTCAAGGAGACTCACTTGACATGAAAGAAACACACACACACACGTGTGTTTCTTTCATGTCAAAATAAATATTTATCTATTTATTAAAAATATATGTCATTGGTATCAGCCAGGGATTTTTGCAGTTTTAAAGATTGTAGGTGATAAGAAGCAATGCTACACTCAAGGGGCTAGCACTGGCTGGAGACACTTCAGTCATGAGTTAAGGGCCTATGGGGGAGCTCTTTCTCCTGCAGAGGACTTACAAAGGAGGAGGGAGAAAAATGGGTAGATCTGGCGAATCCATTCTCTAGGAAGACAAAGCTCAGGCCAATACAAAGCTGTTACACTGAGTTTATCCCACTGCCAATTGATGTGTGCTGTTCGAGTGGCCTTCCTAGGACCCTTCAAACAGGACCACAGAGGCTTCCGTCTGTCATCTGTAAGGCCAGCCTTGTGTGCAGCTGGGCTGACTGTGAAAAATGAAACATCCTTGACAGATAGTAAATTTCACTAGAATAAGAACTGTACCCATCCTTGAGTATAAATTCTGAATGTTTAGTTCAGAACTCAACCTCACGGCCACTTAATAAACATTTGCTGACTTGTTGACGTACCGCTCAGGAAAGACGTGTCCATGAAAATAAGCACACACAGCATTTATCTGTGTGACCTTGAGTCAATTCTCTAGCCTTTCCGGATTACTGTTTCCTCATCTGTAAAAGAATACGGTGCTGAACATTTATTGGGTGCTAACCCTGTAGCAGGCATTGAGCTGAGCACTTTATAGTCATGATCTCATGGATCCGTTAAAACATACCTATGGAGTATGAACTGTTATTGTTTTACGGATGAGGAGACTCTGGCATAAAGAAGCCTCAGGTCACTGAGCGGTTAAGTGGCAGCAGTCTGGCTCCAGAGCCCATGGTTTACTTACTACCCTGGAATAGGAATGATGAAGGTGCCTGTAACTAATTTACTTATGCGTTAATCACCTGATCTCTGGGGCGTGCCCTCTGCTTCAGGTCACCTTGAGCTGTGGTGTGAATTCCGTGGGAGAAGGAGAACAAAGGCTCTTGTGTCAGGAATGCTTTTGGTTGCAAGTAACAGAACGTCCAACCCCCAGCACCTTGCAGGCAGTGGGCTTTCTGGGAGTGGTGATTCTGCTGTGCGTCTGTGGGCATTAACCACCCTTAGAATCTTCAACTGAAAGGGCTATACTTTCTCAGGCTTTTTCCAGGTGGCACCAAAAGCAGGGAGAGGTGTGAGGTTCTCAGCTTCTGTGTGAGCTTTGATTTATCATCAGATCCACACAGGCCACCTGTGCTGCTCCCCAGGTGTTTCACCGCCCCTCAAGGTGAAACACCTCCTCATGGGAGGGGGAACACAGATGCCCTCTGAGCGGTGAAATTGGAGGAGTCTTGGCTCTTCCTATAACAACTCTTCATTTCCCGGAATGCCTGCAGCCCATTTCTGCGAAACCAGGCCATGAGTAACTAACTAGAAGAGCAGTGACTTGAGAATTGAAAAATTACTATTGGTGAAACCCCCTGATGGTTCCCTTCATTATTTAAAATTAATGTCTTTTACAGGTGAGCCCTTGAAATAGGGAGCATGGCGACTAAACGTTTGACTACTGCCACTTACGAGGGTCTGTGTTTTTCACTATTGCCTCTATTGTATTTTATGAGGGGATATCCCTAAATGAGGTTAAAATGTCCCTTATACCCACGTTTTCTGCTCCATTTTTATAGCCAATGATAATGCTCTCATTGAGGCTCCCAACACCTCCTGGGCATTGCAATAGCTTCCCCACTTGTCTCTCTCCCTCTAACCTATCCTGTTCCCTCCCACCGAATTAATCTCTCTAAAGTACTGCTTTCATCATCTTGTCACTCTGCTCATAAAACTGTGTGGGGCTCCTCTCTACCTAATGAATAAGCTCCAGCGTATGCAGCCAGGCATTCCAGTGCTCCACCCTCAGGCCTCAGTCTTCCCTCTTTTCCCCTTTTTTCTCCAGTGAGAATTTGTTTCCCCCCCATGCAGCTCCTTACACATATCTCTCTGCCCCTCAGCTCTGCTCTACTCTGTGTCTCTGGCTCTCCTACTCGACCCATCACTGGAGGCTCCCTTCAACCATGTAGCCTCCTCTGCCAGGCTTGCCGTCCTCACAATCTGTTCTCCCTTCTCCCAGATATTCGATAGTCCTTATTACCCTGAAACACTTTCACAACTAGCCAGGTTTGAGCAAGTGCTAGATGGGCTTATTACTTACGGCTCCAAGACTTCACTCTACCATTTCCCCTATTTATTGCCAGCAGCAGAATTCATGAGGCTTGTTAGTATAATGAACAATTTCAGGGATGGATTTGAGTCAGACGTACTATGGTAGACATTGTTAGTTGCCCATCCAATGTCTCCCTTCTTCTTTACCAATGAGATTCCTATTTTATTCAGTACAGTAACCTGCCCAGTCATAGCTCTTTAATCTTAAATCTAAGATAATCAGAACACTCATACTCCCATTTCTCAGCTTCTGTTACAGCCGGGAGGGGTCATGTGACACTGTACTGGTAAGTGTGCCAGATATCTTTGAGAAGGGATTTGTTTCCTGATAAAAGGCACAGTGTTTGAAGAGAAAGTGCACTGTTGTTGAACCTTTCACTTCTTCCTGCCTTGAACATCATTAGGATGTTTGGGACCCATACTGACCGTTTTGCAACCATGAGGTAACAAGCCCGAGAATGAAAAGTCAACACTTTAAATATGGTAAACAGAAGAACAGGAAGAAGTTGGATGCTTCATGTCTTTGTTGAATCAGTACATCAACATGCAACTACATCTTAACTTCCTGTACGTGAGATAATTAAATGTCTTGAATATTTAAGCCACTGTTAGTTGGATATTCTGTTACTTGCAGCTGAAAGTATTTCTAACTTGTACAATCATATTCATATTTCGAGAGCCCTAAACAATGCATGAACACTGTATATCTAACCAAATGCCTTGAACCAGTACAGGGGCAAATGTTGTCATATTAAAAAAAAAAAAAAACTTTCAGGAAATTAACATCAGACGCATATGCATCTAAGTACACTCCATTTACCAGAGAAGTAAACCCTCTCAATGACAAAATCTAAAGTGCTAATTCATAACCATAACGATTAATTAAATAATAGGACAGTTGAGCAAGATAAACAAAGGAAATTGTAGAAAGAGTACATTAATCCCACTAACCAGGAAAAAAAAGTTACACTGGCTCACATTTTTAAATAACCAAATTTTTAGGTGAAAATAAGGTCCCACTACTATTTACATATTAATTTTATTTCACTGTTTGTTAGTGGAAACTCCATTCCCTTGTCTTCATGTTTCCTTGAGAGGGCTTCTGTCAAAGCAATATTCCTGCCTGTCTTCCTACCCTTACTCTTTCCTTTCCATGAAAAGTGTGAGTTACCTGATAAGAAAATTCGGGAGAAGGTTCTGGGCATACTCTCCCCAGCTTCTCCATGGCTAGAGATATATAAATTAGCAAATAAGTTGTGTATACATGATAATTGAAGATGTAAGCTTGGATGAGCTTAGTTGGGGAAAGTTTATATAAAATACAGCCAAAGACCAAGACCTGCAGAGCACTAACATTTAATGGTCAGGTAGAGGGATATGAGCCTGTTAAAAAGAATAACAATGAGAAATGACAGAGATAGGAAGGAAACCATGAGAATATCATGCAAGCCGGGAGGAAAGGCTTATAGAAGAGAGTTGTGCTCAACTCTGTGAAACATTGCCAAGACAGGGAAGAAGAGATCTGAAAAGTGTTCATCCACTGACTTTAGTCCCTGAGACTTCAACAAGAGTATTACCACTGGGGTGACGGGGCAGAAACCCTGTGGGAGTGTGTTGAGTATTGAGTGAAAGGTGTTTAAAAGAGGAAATAGTAAGTTTAAGAAAAATTCTTCTAGAACTTAGTGTGAAGGGAAGAAAAGAGAGGCAGAACTGAAGTTGAAGAGTAATATTAAATGTGATTTAAGATGATTTAACAAGTCCAATGGGAAGGGTTTGCTTGAGAAGAAGAGTCTGAATATATCAAAGAAAAAGAATTATTGTTAAGGGTGAGGTTCCTAAGGGGATGGGAGGGGGTCACAGGTAAAGTGTAGCCAAAGAATTGGCTTTAGCTTTTCCATCTTTAAAGGAGGGAGGGAAGCACAGGTGTAGGTTTGTAGATCAGAAGGACAATGCGTTCTTGTTGGATGGCCTCGATCTCCTGTGTGAAGTGGATGAGATCATAGGCTGAAAGTGAAGGGGAAGCTATGAGTGGGGGAAGAGAGTGGAGGAGATCTGTTAGTCACAGAAAGTAAGAGATTGAATTGACCAATATACCACGTATGGATACATGGATACAGTATTCGTGACCCATTTGAGGTGGATGGTCATGAAATTATAGTGAAACAGTAATAAGTTTTGAAAAATTAAGCACAGTTATTTGAAAATTCTCCCTAAATACTCTGTTGCCTATGGGTTTGTTTATATCACCCATTTAGAACAATCTTGGTTGTTTGTCAAGTCTTATCTTCTTGTATGCCCAGTTATTTTTTTATTGAGTCCTTAGTGTTTAAATAAAAATAATCAACGCTTGTTATCACACAGTGTCTATGAGTCAGACATTCAGGGCCAGCTTAGGTGGATGGTTCTAGTTAGGGCGCTTCCATGAGTTTATAATCAAGGTATCGGCTAAAGCTGTAGTCATCTCATGGCTTGGCTGGAACTGTGGGATCCCCTCCCAAATCGGTGCATTCATGTGACTGCGGGTAGAAGGCCAAGGCCTCAGTTTCTCAGCACGTGGACTCTCCAGAGAGCTGCTTGAGAGCCCTCTGACACAGCATCTGCCTTCCCAGAGTGAATGGCATAAGGAGCAGGATGGAAGTGAGTGCTCACTTATTTTTGAGTGAGTGTTTGACAGAGAAAATTTGAGACACTGGATAATGTTTTTTTCCTTCAGAAAGGATTTGTCACTGTTGCTGGAAAGGAGCTGGGTTAAGGGCACTAGCAATCCCAGGTCCTTCATCCAATCAGGAATGGATATGATACGAAACGTTAGCCCCTGTGAAGATGCATATATTTCCAGTTCACTCTTACTTCTTGGGTATGGCCCTTTGGTTTCCCAGCTAATTGCCTGGGGTGCTTACCCAGCAGGCCTTGAGCTCCAAGCTTTGAGTCCCCAGACCCTGGAGACTGGCAGAATTCCTGCCCAGTTCTCAGTCTCTCAACTGTGCTTTCAGAATTACAGGTGCCTGATGGGCCACAGTTCTCAGACTTTAGGGTATATCAGAATCAACTAGATGGTTTGTTGAAGCAGATTTCTGGGTCTCACTTCAGAGTTTCTGACTCAGTGGATCTGGGGTGGAGCCTGAGAATGTGCATTTCTAACAAGTTCCCAGGTGCTACTGCTTACTCAGTGCCCACATTTGGAGAACCACCATTCTAGGGGAAAGGCAGCCTTGAATGGGCTTCCTTCCTCTCTGGGATTTGACAGTGTGATTTCTTACTGCCTTGGTAACTTGTCAGCGTCATTAAACTGATGTTTCTTTTCAATATTTCTTATGATCAGAGAGAGGATTGTTCTGAAACACCTACTCTGCTGTTACCAGAAGAAAAACTTCCAAACTAATAATGATGGCTAACACTACAGAGAAAGTATGATGTGTCAGACTGTGGCCAGCATGGCTGTTGATTGAATAACCCTAGGGGGCCTTGCGCATATTGTGTTTTATATGCCTGGCCACACCACGTTGGTGGAGTTGTGCAATGCAGCAGCCCTGTGTAGCTGGGTCCTGTGCAATGATCTTTTTTTTTTTTAATTTCTTTATTTAATTTCTTTATTTTTGGCTGTGTTGGGTCTTCGTTGCTGTGCGTGGGCTTTCTCTTGTTATGGCGAGTGGGGGCTACTTTTCATTGCGGTGCATGGGCTTCTCATTGCAGTGGCTTCTCTTGTTGCGGAGCACGAGCTCTAGGTGTGCGGGCTCAGTACTTGTGGCTCGCGGGCTGTAGAGCGCAGGCTCAGTAGTTGTGGCACACGTGCTTAGTTGCTCCGCAGCATGTGGGATCTTCCCAGACCAGGACTCAAACCTGTGTCTCCTGCATTGTCAGGCGGATTCTTAACCACTTCGCCACCAGGGAAGCCCCCGGTGCAATGATCTTATATGTATTATTTCATTTATCCTCACAAACACCCTATAATCCTTACTTGCAGATGAGGAAACTGAATCTTAGAATGAATAGCTTTCCAGAGGCCACAGGGTTTGTCGATTGCTAAGACTCTATTTCTTGATACGTGGGAAACCAAGTTTGCATTAAGCCTTTGACCTTCCCTCTTTCCCTATGTGTAAAATGGTAATGACAAGGTATTCATTTAAAAAGTAAGGGTTTCGAAAGCCCCTAGACACTTCAGACATCATTATTGCAACATAAAGCTCTTTACCTACAGGTCAAAAGTTCAATGGTAGGCTGGGTCGATAGTGACAAGTCTGATACTGGCCATCTGCTGGCTGCTGCATGGTTCATGACAAATGGATTGATGGGTTCAGCGCACTCGCCAGTCCGCGTGGGAAGGGCATTGCCAGACACTGGTTGGCATTCTCAGCACAGAGGCTGAGGCCTTAGTTGGAAGGACTCAGCTTTACTGACGTTGCCTCCTAGAGAATATGTGTGCGGGGCAAGGGAGAAAGGCATGAGTTGCTTGGGAAGAAAGAGAGAGAGATGTTGTCTTAACCTTCCATCTTCTTGACTACAAAGAAGATACCTCTTTCCAGACGCAGGGAAGTGGTGGACTTCCTGGTTTGTCATTCACTTTGGGGACTTTATCCACCAGAGGCGAGAAGACAACTGCCAGTAGTAAATGATGCGGGTCATGTTGTGCAGAGGAGACTGCTTTTGCTCTTTCAGCTAAAGTGAGGAGAGGACTGGAGAACACACAGGAAGGGGAGCAGAAGAGGGATGCATGGGCATGAACATACTTAGAGGAGGAGACCTCCCTTTCTTCTTTGCACACATAAACATTCACGCGAGATTCTTGAGGACAAGCGGTAGGATGTCCCGCTGTTTCTCTTTTGTCTGATTCTCTCCCAGCTGGCTCCATGCTCTTACAGGACGGCAGGGTCTCCATCCACAGCTCTTGTTATGTCCCTGGGGTCAATGTCAAGGACAGGTGTGGACCCTGACGCCTCCCCCCCTCCCCGACTGAGGTGTACTATTTATTGCCGTCTCTGGGTCTAGGCATTTTCAGACCAGTTTTGGCTCAAGAAACATACAAACTGCTTTCAAATTTTTTATTTTTTCAACAAGAGGCACATAATTTTTGTAAGCTACATTTTCTTTTTTGTTTTCTTTTACTATGTTGTTCCCATTACCAAAGTCCTTGCCTGAATCCAAGGGTCTTCCTGACTCTGGTCTGAGTGTCTGAATCTTCATCACACCATCACTAGAATGGAATCTGGCGAGATCCAGATTTCAGTGAGTCAGTGTGTGAATGACGTTGAAAAGGCAGTGAAAAACAAGAGCTCTTCTTTCCAGAAATCTGGTGGTGGAGGAGAAAGACAGCCACGGGGCAGCGGGAGGGGTTGCAGGGAGGTTTGTTAAGATGAGGGAGGAATCGTGCATATATTTTCAGTTTGAGAGATGGTGAAGAGAGGGAGAATAAAAATGTGCTGGACAGAAGAGGAATGCCAGAGAAGCAAGAGAGGAAAGGAATCAACTGCATAGGAGGAGGAGGTATTCCCGAAGAGGATGAGGTTCCAAGGGAGGAAAGGGCACCGTTACGGATCCATTTCAGACGAGGAGAGGGCGCTTCACCAACAATATGCTCTTATCTTCCTTGCACAATAGAAGTCAAGGCTGTGCACTGAGAGGTGGCCAGGAGCCTGAGGACTTGCCACAGATTTGTGGGAAAGGGAAAAAAGTCACGAGAGAACAGAAATGGAGGGCTGCAGGCCGGGCTGGATTCAGATGGATTTGCACTCTCTGTCTGCATATTGGTGTCACCTTTAAAGTCATCCAGCAAAGCTTGCTTTTCAGTCATGCAGGGGGGATCACTGCTTTACATTACGCAAGGAGGTTTGATGTGAGGATTGGAGAGAAAGCAGGCTATAGAGAATTCCACCCAAGATGTACGTGGAATGGGGGAAAATACCCCAATTGGGGTTGTCAAAAAGTTTTCAAAGAACTTTATCAAAACAAAAACAAAAACCTTTTCTCTTAAGTCAAAACAGCATGGAAAATAATAATATGGCGTTCAAACTCCATTCTCTCTGTTCGGGGTGATGCTTGAAGGAAAAGAAAAGTGTATTCTGTGGTTAGTCATATTTTAATTGGTCACAATATGAAGCAAAAATTCAAAATGAATGCTAAAGTATCTCCCCTCTGGAACATTCAATTAAAATCTGTGGGGGGAAAAGCCTCAAAAATGACAGCCAGAGCATAAGGACAACAATAACAACAAAAGTCACTGTAAACCTAGACTTCAGGCGGGCAGATGACATTGAAATGAGTCAAGTGAGTGTGTGTGTGTGTGTTGGGGGGTACATTGGGGGCAGGGGCGGGGGCTGGTGGGATTAACTCCAGGTCCTCCTAGCAGAAGGCTCAACCCAGCCTGTGCACTAAACATTAGTCCCCCTGCAAAAGTGTTTTGCTCTGAGCGAAAAGTGTGACATGGACAGAATTCATCCTAGGCATCTGCAGTCCTGCCTTTCCACGCCCTTCTTAGCCTTCGTAGTTCCTGCTTCCACCCCTTAGGAATATCCAGTGTCTTCTCTCACGCCTCCTCTCTAAGGATTTGAAATGTATTCACACTAAGGTAAAAATAACTGAAGATAGAAAAGACCAGTTACTGATGTCAGGAGTATCTGCGCTTTAATAAGCCAAATCTTAGGTAAAATAAATGTTACTGGACTCTGAAACAGCATCACACGCATGGAAGCCTATTCTTCTTATTCACTGAAGGCACTCTGGGACCATGCCACGCGCCTGCCAGTAAGAAGCCTACGTGGGATAGCTTAGAGAATTGTTTGAGTCCTGGAAGGGAAGTTAGAAATTTTAACATGTTGTATTGATTAAGATGATGTTGAAATCATCATAAGAAAAACTAAAGGTTATTACAGACAAAATGATCTGTGAACTTTTTAGCATTTAACACTGCATTTGACAATTTTTGTTCTGCTTTTCCTCAAAGGAGAAAATACGTGCCTCCCAGGTGGGGTTCAGGTGTGCAGATGAGCGTATGCACGCCTGTGCCCCCAGGTTTGGCGAGATCCTTCTGCGTCACATACTCCACCTGAAGTCCCCATGCAGAGCCAGTCGCTGCCACTTGTGAACTTTCTTGGTCCTCATAGCCACCACATGAAGGAGATACTATTATCTCAATAGTACAGAAAGGAGAGCCGAGACAGAGAGAGCCTGAGTGACTTGCCCAAACATACACAGCGTGCAGGTTGTGGACCTGGGATTTAAACCCCCAGGTTCAACGGGGGTCCAGTGTCTGGGCTCTAAGCACTCTGGAAACTGGCCGTGAGAACTTGAGACAGACAACATAGAGGCAGTTGTTTCTGAGCTCCCTGCTGAAGGATGAGTTTTCCAGGTTGGCGGGGGTGAGTGGGGTTTGCTTAGCTTTCCACACACATGACAAAGCGTGGGAGATTTGGGGAAGGCAGTAGCTCGGCAAGGTGGGTGGCTTAGGACGGACGTGGGGGTGGGGCTGACCATGCATCCCAGTTAGCCCATGACAGCCTCAGCTTTCATCTGTCTTCCCAGCGTCATTACACATGGCACCTGCTTGGACTCTCAAAAGAGTCTGGGTTTGGCTGGTATTACTTTGTCACCTCACCTTTGGGGGGCTGTTCCTATGAAACCTTGAACGGCATCCTACAGAGTTTGGATTTCATTCTGTGGGGTGGGAAGATAGTTTTGATGCCCAGAATTTCTTGGGAAAAGGACAGGAGTCACAGAAAGGAGATCGATCCTTATGGTACCAAAGGACCCACTTTGTAAGATTGTTGTGGAAATGAAATGAAATGGTTGAGAACAGATGAGTAGTAGTCAATTGCTCAGTATACATTAATTCCTCATATCCCTTTCTTTTCTCTTCTTCTCTTTCCCCTCTCTCCCCCATTCCCCACTTCACTCCACCTCTTCCTCCTCTTATTTCTTCTCCTCACCATTATCCCTGGGAACCGTAACCCAGCCCCTTTCTCCTCTGCAATTCCTCCTCTCCCGTCTTCCCCTGCCTAACCTCCCTTCCTTCATTGGGAAGCAGGTGTTGGAGAGCTTTCAGAGGGGGCAGGTGCAGGGTGCGGATGGTGAACCCACGCTAAGAAACAGAATCCAAGGAGCTCCTTATGGTAGCCTGGGTATGTGGAAGCCATCTGAGGTACAAAAAATTCACGAGAGACCCGATTCTTGAATTTTAAAAACTCAGCAAACTCAGCTGAAGGCTGTTACATTGGATGCTTATTCAACCTCATCCTGGCTGTAGTAGATGGAAGAAAAAGCCCCATAACAACTGAGAGCCCACATTTTAATCCTCACAGCTGGGAGTCTGGTCAGGGTCGTGTTACCAATATAAACAGCACAAAGCCAGCAGTCTAATATTCATATCTAATAGACTGAGTAGTACACATCCGCATCACACATCAAACACAGTGTGTTTTTGAAGCAGATATCAAATAATGTTTCCACTCTAGATTATGTTCCCTTTGTTCTAGGGCAGTAGAAAAGAAATGAGTGAAGAGTCCCTGGGGTCACATTATTTGGGGAGCTGATAACAGCAGGCTAAACAGTGAGAAAAGGAAGGGCTGGGGAAATGATGCGTATTTATTAAGCACCATCAGTGCAGGAGGAATGTGGTATACATTATGTTAACCCTCCCAACAGTATTATGAGTAGGGATTATTATACCCATTTTACAGATGAGGAAACTGTCCAGAGACTAAATAGTTGGTAGTCATACCAACAGGAAGTGCTAGAGCTGGGATCCAACTACAAGTGCTTCATAAGAATAGCCATATTTCTGCAAGTGCTAATACCCTAATGTCACCAAAATATATATCCATAGATAATTTCATAGCAATGGGTCCACCTGACATTGGATCTGCTTATGGCTTACCCATTGTACAGCGTTATAGCATCCAACCCATTTGACCACACCTTCCTTCCAGAAAACAGGCCTCCCTTGATGCTGGTTTCCTGATCTTTCTACTACTGCTCTAGCTGCTTCCCAGTCCCCTTTGCCAGTTTACCTGCTCCTTCTGGAAATTTTAAGTCTCTTTAAACTACCCACTTCTCTCCACCTGCTCTGCCAGTACCCCAGTCCAAAGCATCGACTTCTTCCACCTTGACTGTTCATGGGCCTCTGAATACTCCTGGAAAGACCTCTCTTCAGGTGCACGCACTGCAGTGACCACCCTCTACCTGACCTTCTCTAATGGCCTCCCGTATGCTTAGAATAAAATCAGGGAACAGTAATGATCCTTATCATGACCAGAAACATCTGCATGTTCTCTGTGGCCTCCCTCTCCAGTTTCATCTTAGGCCCCTCTATGCCTCACTTTCTGCTTCTGACACTCTGGCTTTCTCTGTCCCTCAAATGATCATTTTTGTTTTAGCATCGAGGCCTTTGGGTAAACTTGTCCCCTGGTCTGAACGTTGCTACCCCACTCTTTGCTGAGCTCCTGTTTATCTTTCAGGAACAAGGCTTCCTCAGGGAAGTTTCCCAGAATGCCTAAAAAGTAGGGTGAGTCTTTCTGTTACGGGCTCTCAAGGCCTCTTGTACTTCTCTTTCGTAATAGCTATTACCATTGACTATTTGTGTAGCTTTTAGTTTAATCTCTCTCTCTCTGCGGCTAGTTTGTAAGTCCATGAGGACTTTTTCAAGACCCTCTATTTCACCACTGTGCTCCTAGCATCCAGAACAGTACCTGGATCATGTAGAATAAATAAATGAGAGAAAAAAATTTTCAGTTTTCAAAATCGTTATTCCCAAGGTAAATTTGCAATGCTGTTGAATATAATATTAACATACTTCGAAGATTTAAACTCAGGGTCCCTGCCTTCTCAATTCCGTCATCATCTCAGCTCCCTTTTCCAGTTAAGTTCAGGGCTCTATGCAGATGTCTACCAACACTGCTGCTTCTACAAGTTCTGTTTGAGTATGTTTCCCTCCCACACCCTCTCTGGTTCTCATCTTCTCCATTTCAGCTATTGGTGTCACCATTCCTTTTACCTCTTTAAAGTCAAAACAAAAGACACTTTAAAAGGCACATATAGAGTTCTTTTATGATTATAAAATTTTTATATGTTCATTGTGGAAATTTGAAAAATATGTTTATAAAAAAACAAGAAAGTGAAAATGAGCTAATTGTCTAACCAGCAATAATCATTGTATCTACTTGGTTACAATTCTAATTTTTTTCTATGCATACAAATACATTATTTTTAAAGTGTGGCAGCATTCTGCCTTCTTTTTTTAATTAACATTATTTATTTATTAAGGCTGCACTGGGTCTTAATTGTGGCATGTGGGATCTTCGTTGCAGCATGTGGGATCTTTAGTTGCAGCATTCGGACTTCTTTTTATTATGGGAATTTTCAAAATAGAGAAAACTATATAATTAATAATTATCACCATTTTGTCATTCTTGTTTTATCTAATTCATTTATTTTTGAGTATTGTGCAGCAAATTCCAGATTTCATGTAATTTCACCCTGTAACACTTCAGTATGTGTCTCTAACACTGAACACTTTAAAAAAAAACACTGAAATGTCATTATCATACCTAACAAAACTAATAGCAAATACTCAGTTTCATCTAATACTTAGTCCATGTTTGATTTTCTCTGTCTCCAAAATGTCTTTTTACAGTTAGTTTGTTTGATTTAGAATCCAAAGTCTACATACTTTATTTGACTTATATACACAAAATTTTTAAAAATTAGGAACATATAGTGCAAGCTGTTTATAATCTGCCTTTTAAATTAACTTCTTATGCACATGTTCCCATGTATTAAATATTTTTCTTCAGTGATTTTAAGGTCTGTACAACATTCCATACTCCTTACCTCCAACATCTTATTATTGGACATTTAGCTTATTTTCAAATACATCACCCATGAGAAAGGCTTTGATATACATGCATGAGAAATGACTCATGAGAAGTAGAAAACCTGGGCTCACGATGAATAAGCATGTTTGTTAGATTTTTTTGATACTGTCAAATCGCTGTACAGAGGTGTACATCAGTTTTCCCATGAACAGCGTATTCCTTGCAAACACTAGGTGTTCTAATAGAAAAATTATTCTTACTTTTATCCACATCGATAGGTAAAATAGTATCTTTTTATTTATTTGCATTCTTTAGTGTGGTTAAACATGACTTCGTATGTTTAATAGCCTTTTAGATTTTGTTTGGAAATTTTTATGTTCATATTCTTTGCCCACTTTTCTAATATGTTTTACATTTTCACTGTTGGTTTGTAAGGGTTTTTTGGTTTGTTTGTTTTGTTTTGTTTTTCGGTAAACTTTACCGAGGTTATCTTGTGAATGCTGTAAGTGCTCTATTTTGGAATTTGTTGTTTGCCCTTCTAGAATTGTGTTGTATTCTGCCCTGTTATATCCTTAAGCAATCCTAATTTTTTATCCTGTTCCTTCACAATTTCTTAAACGTGTCAACTCCTCTTTCATATCACAATGCTGGGACTCTAACTGAACTTCTCAACAGCTTTTCCCTCTGACTGACTTTTTAAAAATATCTCCACTCTCTTTTCTAGTCCACTGTGAAGGCTGCTGTCTACTGAATATTTCTATAGCCACTTTCATCATATGACTACTCCATTCGTGACTCTGTATCGGCTTTCTGTAGCGTATCAGATGAAATCTAAACTTTTCTGCCCAGCATTTAGTAACATCCATGGTTTGACTTAAACTATCTTTTCTAAACTTATTACTGATTCCTTTTGCACAGGAACCATCCACGGCAGCCTGGATGATGTCCTTGCCCTCCCCATCTGACAACTCTTCTCACCATGTTCTTGCTTGTCCTCTTTTCAAACTCACTCCAATCCAAACCTCTCCATCTTTCAAGGTCCATGTTCAAGTCCCATCTGCTCTGTGAAGTCTTCTGTGAGTTGCCTCAGCCCAGAGAGCTCTTCTTCCTCTAGTTCTCCAAATACTTACAGTCAGATCCATATATCTTTAAGCATCTCCTAGTTGTTCAACTATTTAAGTTTGGCTTCCTCAGTAGAAGTGTGATACCCTTTTTGAGAGCAGGTGCTGTGTCATCTTCTTTCGATTCTCCTATAGTGCACGGGCTCGCCCCAGGTTTGGACACTTACTAACAACAAATTCTTGATGACTTGAGTCTACACGGGAGGACAGTATCACTCACTTGCCAAGAACAGAGCAGGCACTATGAATCATTTTCCTAGTAGAGATCAAGGTGGTCACAGAGCACCTATAATCTTTAATCCCATTCTTCCTTTTGACTAGTTCCTTACATGTAAACCATGAGTGATTGGATTACATCTTCATTCAGCAGGAGTGCAATAGAATTTTCATCTGTACACAAAGCTAACTGACTCACTGAAAGCAATTTCGTGATGTCAGTAGATGGACCCACTGTACAGAAAGGCAGCAACAGATGGGCATGTCCCTATCTTAGCTGGGAGAGGGGAAAATATGAGAGTCAGTTTCTTTAGAAGCTGAATGATAAACTCAAGAGGATCTTCACAGAAGCTGTATTTCCATTTGTTAGGAAAAGAAGACAGATGAGTTCAGTCCTCACTTAATAAAAGTTAAACAGAGAGGTAAAAACGGAAGCCATTTGCTTATGCTCATATCAGAGGAGAACATTGAAAGTCAAGGGGGTATGTCCAATGAATGGTTTTGCAAACAGGCACCTCCTGGGGATTTTTACAATCAGTGTCATCCACAGAAAGTCACTGTCTTCGCTGTCGTGAAGGACAAATCATCTCCCAATGGGTCTGCATTTCAAGATTCCATGATGAACTCTACTCCTAGAAATGTCCGAACCAAAACAGAACCTTAAGGAGTCTAACTCTAAATACAAACTTGAAGTAGGAGATAATTGTCCTGGCTGTATGGCAGGCTTTCAGAGAAATCATTAGAATGACGTATTTTATCAGAGTGCCTGTCGTTTTGTTCAGTGATGTATCCTAGGTACCTAAAAAAGTGCTTGGTAGCTAGTAGATGCCCAATAAATATTTGTTGAATTTAATTTAATTGAAGTGTTCTTAAATTTTTGGTCCTATGGTTGCTTGGGTACATGTGGGTACATGTGTATATGTGTCTTAATGGAGAGAAATAAAAAGTGCATGCTTGCTCCCTGTGCTATAATGTTCCAAATCACTATATCTACTGATAATATATAGGTATTATCAGTAGATATAGTGGTAGGTTTCAATTTACAAAGTTCTTTCACCATTCACTCACTCATTCAGTTGATATTTATTGGGTGACTATTATGTACCAGGCACTGTGGTGGGTATCAGGGATACGGACACGGTACCTGCCTGTATGTGTTTACAATCTCGGCAGGAAAGATAGGCAGATAAACAGACTGTTACAGTGGAGGTGTCAGATGCAATGGTCATCGAAGGCGGCTTAAGAAAGAAAGCTACCCCCATCTTAGGGGGTCAGGGATGGTTTCCGCAAGGTGGTGCTACTCAAGCTGAGACTGAAGGATGGAGGTCCTACTGGAGGGACCGGCCCAGAGGGAAAAAGATAGAGATATGTCCGCTTGCCTGTCTAATGAAGATTCTCCTCAAGCCTCTGCCCCCACCTGCTCCCTGTTGGCTGTGAGATGGGGCCGCTCTGACACAGAAAACGTGGGTTCCGAATGAGCTGCTGACACCCTGGCTGATACGGCGCTCCAGGCCCTGGGGAGGGCGGGACACGGGCTGAGCGTCCTTCCTCCGATGAGTGGTCGACACCACCTCCCGCCTGTGGCTTGCTCAGTGCCCAGTGCAGTGGCCGGGGCCTTCGGGACTCTGCTGCATGCAGGTGGGCAGTGCCGTTGTACCGCCCCAAGCACCACCCCTGGGCTCTGGGGCCACCCTGCTGCTGTCACTTCAGAGAAATCATTCACTCCCTGCCTTAGTCTCCTGAGTGGCCGCAAGCAGGTCAGCGTCACTAGGGAGACTCCCATCCTTTTCTCTGTTTCTGGAAAAGTGAGAAGAATAATGTGCTGTGCTAAGCTCATTCACCTGAACTCAAGGGGTCCCGAGTTCTTTCCTGGGCTCCCTTCTCTTTGAGGGTCAATTGAGGCTCTCTTGTGCCCTCTTACCTTGGCTTCTGCCTAGAGGAACAACTCTGTATGCGCTATATGTGGCTCCTGATTTACTGTGGAGTCAAGAAGATATAGTAACGAAGGCCGTTAGTTAGTGAGTACCTGCTATGTGCCAGGAATTTTGCAACCATGATCTTTAATAATATTAACAACCCTGCAAAGTAAATAGCAGTATCAGGTGAGAAGACTGAGACTCAAAGAAGTTTAATAATGTGCCCAGGGTCATACTAAGTTGCAGACGTAGAATTCAAATTCTGGTGCATCTTGTTCCAAAGCTATGATCTTTTTAGAATGTCATGTGACTACCCATCTACCCCATCATATTCCTAATGACTTATTTCCAAGGCAGTCCTCTATCAGAAAGCTTCAGCTTTCTATAACCCCCATCTCCCTGTAGCAGCAGGAAAGAGGTTTCTGCCCCCAGATCCCCTCAGGCAGCCCCCTGACCACAGGGCACATGATTCCAGGACACTCGGGTGCACCCTCTCTCAGTCAGGAGCACGTAACTTCTTCTTCTCCCCGCTCCCCACTCTTAGAAACAGTGGCAGATTATAGCTTTGTAATGGCTTTCAACCTTTGGGTTTATTATTAAATGGTTGCGATACACCGGTCACTAGGAATACAAAGATAAGAGAGAACGCCTACCCTCCAGTCCAGTAAGAGAGCCAGACTCAAGGTCGAATAATAATGACAGCGTAGTAGAGCAAATGCAACCATTGGATTGTATATAAGGGACAGTGAGAAGAGACAGGTAAGACCAACTCTGTTTAGGGAGTTGAGGAGAATTTATTAGAAGGTGATGCTTGGTCCAGGCCATGAAGGATAAGTAGGAGTTTGGTGGGCAAATAAGGGAGGGACAGGACACTGGGGACAGGGGTAGTTTAGAATCAGTCTCAGGGCCCTATCCTGGCTTGGCCAACGTTACTTGTATGTTCAAGGATAAGGCACTGGCTCAGGTTCCCCTTTTCAGGGAAAGTATGCTACAAAAGCTACCGACAGATCTTCAATAAGTCCCATCTGGCTCTGCACATATGATGCAACTTCAGAAAAACCTGGGCCAGTGTTCTTGTTTCCTCAGATGAGCATGAAACTCCTTAGTCCTAATGTTCTCTGCAGCGGGAAGGGCCTTCCAGGAGTCCATTTAGTAAGTGAAGCTGGAGCTGCTGAGTGGTTGACTCTCAGCTTGCAACTGTCATCAGCATGGTTCTCCTAGAAACGTCCTCACACCCAGGCTACCCAGCAGCCAGCTAGGAGAAAGGGACTAATTGTCTTCCCATTTCTTTCTCTGATTATAGGGATTCTGTTAATGACTGTGGGAAATGCAGCATTTCCAGAGGAAGGACATTTTAATGTCTTTAAATAACATTTCTATATCTAATTGCAAAAGTAACAAGTATTCATTGTAGAAAAGGTTGAAAAGTAGCAGGGAAGAAAATATTACCTGTCAGACCTTTACTAAGAGATAATGATGTCAATATTCTGTTCTTTGTGCATACATTTATAAAAAACTAGAGAAAGAGTAAGTGTGCTACAGAAACTCTTTGTAACCTATGTTTTTCAGTTAGTAGTATGATGAAAACATTATATCATTAGTACTCTTCTGGTGTGTTGTTTTTAATGGCTTCATAATATTCTCTACATCAGGGGTCCCCAATCCCCGGGCCGCAGACCCATGCGGGTTAGGAACCGGGCCGCACAGCAGGTGGTGAGTGGCAGGCGAGAGAGGGGCGGGGCTTCATCTGCTACTCCCCATCGAGCCCCATCACTCGCATTACCGTCTCCCACGACACCCCGCCCCGGTCCGTGGAAAAATTGTCTTCCACGAAACCCGTCCCTGGTGCCAAAAAGGTTGGGGACAGCTGCTCTACACCATATGGCTTATTCATGATTTATTTAAACAGTCTTCTATCACTGTGCATGGTGATTGTTTTTTGAATTTTTCACAGCCATAAACAATACTGTGATGAACATCTTGTAGCTAAATCCTTGGGCACATACATGATTACTCTAATTCCAGGAAGGGTGTGCAGACTGGGTTGAGAAGTAAGCCTTGTGGGAGGCGCGTGGATGGCAGCTTGCTTGAGAAGTTGTTTTCCTGGTTGCACGGGCTTGGAAGGCAGGACCGACCGGAGCCCGTGGCTCCCCCTGCTGAGCTGCGTTGGAACTGACACCACCAGGCGCCACTGTGTGTGCTCTGAGCCTGGCTACCCGGCTGGGGCCTCCCGGCTGAGAGCCGCGGCGCAGGGTGGGACAGCGCCGTGGGGAGAAGGGGAGGGTGCAGGAAATTTTCATGACACCAGGCTTCTGTTCAGTGCTTTGGATAAATAAAAGTAGACACCCACCCAGGCCACATCTTTAGTCTCAGATGTACTACAGGTGGATTTTGGAATTGGTTCCTGGGGTACAGGGAGAAGCACCAACCCCTGGGACATCTAAACCAGGAGGAGAAAGAGCCCCAGAAGTGTTGTGTGGAAACAGACCCTCCGCAGGCCGTGCTCGGCTAGATGACCTCCTAGGTCCTTCCTATCTTTATTCTGGTGAATATCGGACCCAATTTTAGAGGGTGACCAGACTCAAAATACAAACATTGAACACCTAAGCCAGCCCTTGTGGAGTGACAGACACATCCTCCTTCTCTGTAACTTCAGCCTGAAGTCTGCCTCTGTGCTCTGATGTTTGGGGCGGGCCGCATGCCTTCCTCAGTTTCCTCGGTTGGGGGAAGCTCTGCTTTCCTGAGGTGACGGCAGAAGCACATTCTAGAGCCCACTCTGCCCAGGTGACGGCGCTTCCTACATGAGTCCCGCCGGCGCGTGAAGGGGGAGTGAATCCACACCCGGCCACCGGCACCTTCATTAACTGGCCCTCCATGTAACTGGGGCCCTTGGGACGGGGCCGCAGACTTCCCACTTGTCCACGGGCTTGATAAGAGTCCTCAGCTTTTCTCAGCTGGAGTGAAAACAGTTGACACAGCAGGGGCACAGACGGTTGTGAGATGGTAATGAGGCTACAGTATTATTGCCACAGGCCTGGCCTGCAGTTGTCCAAACCTCAGTCAACACATATTTGTCACTAGAGTGGGATGCATCCATCTAGTTATCACTAAAATCTTTGAAGGCAAGAATCTTTATCTGACTTGTTTACTGCTCTATCCTCAGGCATGTAGCTTGCCTTTAATAAATATGTGTTGAATGAATGAATGGAGCACGTACTATGGCAAGGTACGTGCTAGATGCCAGGGAAGCTACACGGTATGATGGAAAGGCCATGGGATTTGCAGTCACACCGTTCTGGTTCCAATCCATGTTCTGGCCTCCATTTCCTCTTTCGGAAAATGGGACTCAATGATGCCCGCCTTATAGGGAGGTTGCGATGATTGTACCTGTTGGTCAAATGCCGAGCCCGGCACCGGGACTCAGCAGGTGCTGAGCAAGCTCTTCTCATCTGTCTCCTTCTGCGCGGCCTGGACTGTGCATCTCCCGGAGGACTCAGCCAGGCTGGGAAGATGCTTGAGAAGCAAGGGCTGCCTGTTTTTACGTTCCGCCGTGGCTCCCTTCTACCTGGTGGAGAAAACTGTGTGTGCCTACGCCACGTCATCAATCTCTTTTCAGGCCACACACCTGGAACTGGGAACTGGAAAGCATCAGCTCCAGTGGCAGCTGATTCATCTTATAGCTACAGCCCAGACCTCCAGAGAATTTAGAAAAGAGAGGTGGAGGTTTTCATCCCTCTCCGTGGAAAAAAAGAGTGAAGCCTCACTTTTACTGCGTACACTGGTGTATTGGCCTGGCAAGTGATGCATTTTGTTTCGTAGATTACTTTGCACAAGACTGCTTGACTCCAGCATATGGCACGCCAGAGTCTGACTATATTTAAACGTCAAACATGGAAGATGTCCACTGTCTACATCAGAGAAGGACAGGCAGCGGCGTGAACCATAATTCTTGGTGCACTTATATTCCCCAAACTACTTGCTTCTGTGCTTAAATGAAAGGCTCCATATTGAGTACCAGTCATTAGCCAGCTGATTACATTTCAGAAGAATGTCTGAACTTCCCAAGCCTTATATTTCATACCAGAAACCTAAGCTGAAGTATTTTCATGTGGTAACAATTTTGATAGAGGCAAAATAATTTAAACAAATAATTAGCCTTGAGAATAAAAAGTGTACACAAAAGCACAATTAATGAATTTACTAATTGTCCTTCCCTGCTGTGGACATTGCTCAAAGTTGAATTTTAAGCTATTACATAAATATAAACTACTGTACCAAGCCACAGAACTGGATGACTCACCGTTAGTCATTAATGTTGCCTTACAAACAAGCTCAGGCTCTCAGAGAGAAAATGTGTTCACAGAGGCAGACGTTATTTTGAAAATAAATCCAGTCTTAGATGATAAACTGGTCTTTGAGTCTTTGGGAAAAACACACACACACAAGAGACTTGTGGGTTTTAATGCCCTATGTAAATATCAGACAGGCAGCATTTACCTTCTTCAAAATTCTCCATTAGCTGAAAAGGGATGAATTTGGTCTGTCCTGACCACGCGGTCAAATGCATCCACCCTCCCTCTGTATCCCACCCTTTGCAGAAATGGAATCAAAACGTGAACTGAAGTGTCTTTTGTGCTTAATATTCTCTGTACGTGATGGAGACGGCTTCCTCTTCTTCCCTGTCCTCTTCTTCATCTGCATCTTCTTCTTCTCCTTTAATTCCTACAGAAGCAGTGTTTTCTGGCTTTGCCTAGAAGGCTGCCTATAGAAACTATAAAACAGAAGCTGTTTTCATGTTTTCCCAGCCTGGGAACAAAAGTGGGGGAAGGCCACAGAGGTCTAGTCAAGGGTTAGATAAATTCCTGGCAGAACTGTTGGGTGTTTCCTCAAACAGAACAACAACAAAGAAAGATCTTTGTATCCCTTAGGGCCATTGGTTTTTAATATGGCTCCAAAGGATGATTCTTTTTAATTTTTATATTTTATATGAAATACTACTACAGCAGTCACCTAAAAGCAATGCACTTTACATGAAACCTGCTTGTAGAAAGAACCGATCCTTTGTATCTCTGACTTTGGCATCTTAAGGGCCTGTATGTGAATTGACATCAATTCATAAAATGGGACACTCAGACACCCATCGCATCTCTTTATAATGTGATGGACTGATCTAGAGTATTATAGGTCTGATCTTAATAGGGGGAATAGTAAATAATCAGAAGCCCTAGGATTCTGGAAGGGTCTGAAGTGTTGGGATATTCCAAGTAGGGAGAAAAGGGAGGTCAGTGGTCTAACAAAGGGGCTTCAAGCACTAAAACGTATTTGGAAAAACCACTTAAAGGTATTCCACTGGATGGGGGAGGGCTAGGACTGTGGAGAAGCAGGACCAGGACTGGAAGCAGGAGGAAGAGGTGACAACAGAGCCTCTTCTCCTCTGGCCAGAGCAAGTCTCCATCACGTCCAAAGTGTCCTGTTCTAGGTGCAGGGGCCTGGGTCTGTGGCGTGGCTAGGAAGGGGAAAGGGGCAGTGCAATGGGATAAATTTAGGGGCTTCATCCAGGGTCCCCTCCACCAACATGAGGCTCTGTTCACACCCCTCCCTGCCCCTCACCGAGAAGGAGAGGAGGCCGGAGGGAAGGGGGCAGGTTGGTCTTACCAGTGGCAGTGTCGATGAGGTCACGATCTCTTCAATTTCACTTGTCCAGACAGTATGTTTCTGATGATTTGGGTAATTTCAGCAGAAAAGAGGGCCGGGGCCTGTGTTTGTGGGACTAGGAGGGGGAGAGGAGGGAGAAGACGGCAGAGGGAGGGGATCTGACTTTGAGGGGACAAACGACATAGAAAAAAGAGGGGAAAGGCAGGCAAGCCAAGGTATTTTTCCATCTTTACATTTTGCTCGGGGCCATCCAAGTCCACTAGTGCAAGCCCTGGCTCCCCTGAGATGTACTGGAGAGAAATTTCTACAGGCAGAAAATCTAAGCTGCTAGGGCTCTTCTTAGCCCTGTGCAGCGGGGAGTGTGCCTGATGCAGAGGGGTCCTGGGGGACAGTCTGCATCAAAGGGGGCACGGGGGCTGCATTTGCTGCTGCTGACTCCTTTCCTGCTGAGTCCTGTACTCAGCATCCCAGAGAAGTGGCTGGGTGCCCAGGAGTCCTGTCTCCTGCCGGCATTTGGATCCTGGCTCAGTCATCTCCCACCTGTGTGACCTTGGGACAGAGTTTTTGACCTTTCTGTATCTCAGTTTCCTCCTCCGTAAAGCGGGGATAGTCATAGTACCTACCTTACAGACCTGCTGTAAAGAGTAGATGAGATAATCAACAGAAAGCACTAGAGCAGTGTCTGGTACCAAGTGTCATAAGTGTTAGCTAAAATCCCAATTGCTTTCCCCTCCAAAGAGTGCAAAATTTGCCCTTGTATCCAAGGCAAGAAAGAATCAGAACGGCTTTGAGTTGTTTTTTTTGTTTTTGTGTTTGTTTTCCTGGAATGGTTTCCAGAATGATTTGGCTTCTGGAGAGGGAATTATAAGGCAGCTGAACTTCACTGGTTCTGTCTTCGACTCATTATCGTGCAGGAGTAACACAGGTTAATCGCATAGCTAATTAAGAGATAACATTAATGGAATCTGAGTTGGTGCCCTGACAAAGCTGAGCCCTGGCAGATAAATGCTGAGGTGGAGCGAAGCCATTTACTTGAGGAGCAGCAGGGCTCCTATCAGGGCACCAACTCCAGTTCCATTAAAGTTATTGATATTACACCCCAATCTAAAACTGTAAGAAAATTCAGTGCACCTTTTTCTCTGTTTCTTCTTTCTGAGCCCACCCAGCATTAGTGGTACCGGTGGAACAGAATGCAACAGTAGCTAGGTGATACCAGCCCCTATAATCGAACGACACACTTAATAATGAATTAACAAATAATGAATGAATGAACATTAAAGAAATTCATTCAGAGCCAACACCGCTGCAGTTAATATGCTGCCATTCACAGGGGGACGATGACCAGGCAACCAGCAGAACCGATCCTTCCCTGAATTGATCAGTTGTCTTTTTCAGGGCTTTGCCTCCGAGCAAATCAATGAAGGACCTGAAGTACCATTTCTATATTTCTCCTTGTCTCCTTGCAGTTAACTTGATGAAAGGCTTTTGGAGATTTCCTTTCCTCCTTGCTTTAATAAATTCTCACATGGCTTCTTTAATTGTTGCTTTTTTTACCTTTCTTGGGGAATAATGATCAATTACTGCATTCAGCAAGCTGATGGCCGGCAAATTCTATTTGACATAATGCGGCCATGATTTAGAGGAAGAGCCATCGTGCAAACTACATGGCTGATTCACGAGGAGCCACGGGGATTATACTTTCCCTTCCGTGAGGGCTTGGGCATCCTGCAGTTGGCCAAGTGCATTTCTGAGAGCCACCCACCCACAGCCTAAAAGACAACCTGACACCAGTTCAGGACACCGTCATTCTGGTGATGGATTTGGTGACGTCTTTGCCGACTGCATCCTCATGACTTCCTGCACTCAGGCTGCAGTTGCCCCTTGCCTCTGCTCCCTAAAAGCCCCCACTGGGGCAAATTTCCTTCAGCGTCAATAAGCTCTAACAAAGGCCTTCGACAGAGTGAGGGGAATCGGCCACTGAAGCTACGTGACTTTACTTGGCATTCCTGTGCTGAGAATGTTAAATACCAATTCCGTCATGAGAAGTAAACAGTGGGGCTGTCTGAGAATCACACATCAGTAAAATACAGTCTCTTCCCCAGTTCAGGTGTAACTGGAGATCAGTCTGAACTGTGCCCAAAGGCCAACTCTGCAGATTTTAAAACCTTGAATTCTCTGAGCCTTGAGATAACGTCCCTAAAACACAGTGCCTGGAACACGTAAAGGCTCAACGATGCTAGTTCTTGTTATTCTTGTATCTGTGTTGCTGATTTATAGTCTAGACCTAAGTGAAAGCAAAGGCAGATTCCAAAGGGGGTATAAATTAGGAAGAAATAAGGAATTATCCCATCTCAATAATGAACTCAGATAACAGAAACGTTCACGCTAGACTCTTTGACTTTGACATCCTGTATTATGATTTCAAGGGGGAGTGCATTTAAATGCAAGGAAAGTTCTGTCGTTTTTTCAGCTATATAAATTAAAAATAAGATGAAAATCGAACATTCACCCCCTTTTGTGCTCTTCAAAATTCCCATTTATTGAGTATCAAAAGCAGATATGTTCCTTTCAGCAATTTGCCAAAGAAATACGAATACACCTGAGACCCTGAAACTCAAGGGGAAAATTCTTTTTTTTCCCTCCTGAAATTTTAAGCAGAAACTTTACAACCAGATTAGATGTCATAATTGTGTCACCCTACATAAAGGTCTATCATTAAGCTTTAAAAACACATGATTACACTATTTCAATTGTCTTATGAAACAAGTAACTCCTAAGTATGTGAGTCTGCAATAACAAAAATAGTCTATGCAAACTACATGCAAAGGTCCTCACAGTAGGAGAAAGAACTGGCAAAGTAAAGAAACTCATAATTAAGAATTAAATCTCTAAAATCTACACACAAAGCAAACCAGAGTTGTATGCATGGAGATGGTGACCTACCGTGCCTATGTACTAAAGAGTAAATTCTATTCTGTTCGGTCCTTGATAAATACACACAGTTTCCATGTGGATCTAACTCTAATTACTGACAATGTCAATATGAGGTACGTGTCCGAGAACACAGAACAGCTAGTGGACATGAGGATTTTCGTGATATTTTTTTCTTGGGGGTTAGGATACCAGGGAACAAAACTTGGGGTTTTGAACCCCAAACAAGCCAGTCCCCCTCTGTGTACATCCTTCCACATCGAGTTCCATTTGGAACAAGAACGCACTACAAAGATGCTTGGCAAGATGCTATACAAGAATGGCCATGTGGGCAAACAGAAGCATCTGACTTTGTATGTACAAGACATGCTGGTGTCAGAACGAGAATCTTTCTCCTGACCATCTTGCTGGGAGGAGTCAAGCTTCTATTTTCTGTTCTTCTCTAAAGTCTTCATTATGCCCAGGTTTGCTTCTGTCTCCTCAGTTCCTCTCTCTTTTTCACACCTTGACTTCCACAGTATGTTACACGCCATCTGTATCCTTTCATCTAATTCTTTGTGATCCCTTTCAACTCAGTTTTTATTTAGTTCATGAGGGCAGAAACAGTTTCATTTATTTCTCCCTATTCCCTGAGCCAGTGCACAATCTCTAGCATATAGAAGGTGTTTCTCAAAGTGTTTATTGACTAGAATTATTGACTGTGGTCCTCTGATCATCCCTTCTCATTCTGATTGTGTCCATCTCCCCTGGGGTGCCTTAGTAAAATGCCTCTTAAACATTACCTTTTCCGAACTCACTACACACACCAGCATATCTTTCAGGTGGTCAGTGTCTTCTGCTCTCCTGGAATCTCAAAAAAGTTCTCAGATTCTGGGGGTGGGCCCTCTTTCTTCCCTCCCCCCACATTTTCTTTATTATTATTAATTTATTTCTTTATTTTTGGCTGTGTTGGGTCTTCGTTTCTGTGCATGGGCTTTCTCTAGTTGCAGCGAGCAGGGGCTACTCTTTGTTGCGGTGCTTGTGCTTCTCATTGCGGTGGCTTCTCTTGTTGCATAGCATGGGCTCTAGATATGCGGGCTCAGTAGTTGTGGCTCGCGGGCTCTAGAGCGCAGGCTCAGTAGTTGTGGCACACAGGCCTAGTTGCTCCACGGCATGTGGGATCTTCCTGGACCAGGGCTCGAACCTGTGTCCCCTGCATTGGCAGGTGGATTCTTAACCACTGCGCCACCAGGGAAGTCCCCCACACACACATTTCCTCACTGGGAAATTGTCTCTGTTTCTTTTGCTCAACAAACTACCCAGGTGGCTTCTGTGCCCACCTTGAGTGTGAAATGGCAAGACAGTAAAACTCCAATCGTTTAGCCATGGAGGATTTTAACAGTGATTCATAGGGGATGCCATAGACTCAGCACTTCTGCTCAATGAGCGAAGCATTGTGAGTCCTGGTCCTTGCTAGAAGTTATTCTTCCAACAGGAGGAACAGTATAGATCCATCTTCACTTGATACAGCTCAGGTGACAGACAAGCCATCCCCAAAGTGGAAAAAAACATTCCCCAGTAATATTTCTCTGGCAGCAGGTATTTTGAAGTGGGCATTGGAGAAAATCAAATGCTCTTTAGCAATACACGAGTATAGCCCCTGCTTTTTTAATTGAAAAGTCACATGTGCTATCAAATCATTTTCTGTAAATAGCACTAAGTGTCTGTGTCAAGCCAGAATGTAGTCAGAAGAACAAAGCTTGCATCAGTGCAGCAGAGGGATTTTATGTGAGGTATTGGTTACAAAGGGATTGGAAGTTTTGAAAAACAAAAATACAGGTGATGGGAAAGCAAACCAGAGATTTATAACATCAGGAAGCCTCTAGGTCTTAAAGGTCAGAGGGAGGCAGCAGTGTTTCCAGAACCCAGAGGTCAATAGCGACTGGAGTCACAGAGTGGGGGACTGTCCCGAAGATCCGGGACTACAGAGGTAACGGCAGAAAAGCCTCCTGAAGCAGAAAGACAGGGAAGAAATACCTTGGGTTCTCTTCTTCCTGCTCTAAGTTACCCAGAGTAATTTAAAAGCCAGTAAACCCAGTACTTTGCAATAATTCTAGGGAGGACTTTTATGCGACACATTCAAGAGGTTTAGAAAGCCTTGGACATGCAAAAGAAAAGAAATCTCAACCAAATCAGAACAAAGACTAGTCTTATCCACAGCCATCTATGAAGTTGTTGTTTGTAACTATTTCTTCTATGTGGAATAAATGGAACTTGATAGCAGACTTCCAGTATGGATTCATTTACGGTTTCTTGCATATAATTATACTTTATGGTTTATTGCATATAGTTCTCATTTCATAGCATATGTTCAGTCATTTCAATTAATGATTTTATTGTCTTCATAAAGTCTAGTGTAGAAGGATTCTTCCAGGTATTGTCACAGATGGATATTCAAGTAGGGTGGTCCCTTCTTGACCATTATAAGAATAATATTGGTGTCCAACCTAGACACATAGGATGTGGTCTTTATGACATTTATTTTTGACCGGAAAAGCTACACGTTACACAACCGCAGAGACGCTTCTCACTTCTTATCTTTAAGCACAGGTCATCCCTGACATTTCATTTCATTAGACAAGACAAATGAAGAATTTTTAAAATTTTCTCTTAAAAAGTCTTACCCAACCTCCCATCAAAATCTGAGACACCAGAACATTCTTCTTCCCCTAGAGAATACCTTAGATCTTCCTCTAGTTCCCCTCTTTCTTCCTCTTCCTTGAACATATTTCTTTCTTCATAACGAAGTACCTATACCAGGCTCTGATTTTCTTGTATCTGAACTTTCACTGTTTTTCCTTCAGAAACTTCCTTTCCTTCTCACAAATCCATTAAAAATGAGTGTTTGGGCTTCCCTGGTGGCGCAGTGGTTGAGAGTCCGCCTGCGGATGCAGGGGACACGGGTTCGTGCCCCAGTCCGGGAAGATCCCACATGCCGCGGAGCAGCTGGGCCTGTGAGCCATGGCCTCTGAGCCTGCGCATCCGGAGCCTGTGCTCCGTAACGGGAGAGGCCCGAGTACCGGAAAAAAAAAAAAAAAAAAGACTGTTCATCCTTTATCAACCAAACTGTTCCTACTGTTCAGTTTAGAGTTTCCGTTTTGGCCCCTGGCTGTTCACACTCCTTCCTGCTCTCCCTCCCCTCCCCTTCCCTCTCTTCAACTTCAGTCCAGTCCGGTCCCTGGTCTGCTCAGGACCTCCGCCCAGGGAGCATCTCTGTGCCCTGCTCTGTCCTTTGCTGCCTTTCTCTGAGCAGAACCCTCTCCTTCCTCCCAAGCCCTAGATGGCCTCGCCGCCAGTCCTATCTACCCGACATGTGTTCTTGAAACTTACTCTGTTCACAGAGCAGAGGGGAAATGTGCCATCCTCTGAAATGTCACAGAGGAAAATCTCCTTTTTAGTTAGTTCTTTGAGAAACATGGACAAATTAACATGTTCGTCATATTCAATGTTTGGAATAAGCAGCCTTGATGGTTTTGTTTCAACCACACTTCCTTTCATAAAACAGAAGCTGTTCATGGCCTCCCTTCTGCTCTTTCTCTATCCTGACCCGATAGGAAGGCTCTTCCTCAAAGTACAAATCAGAGCAGCAAATCCAGGTTAAAGCAAGCTCTGTGGCAATCCAGAGCCTTCCACCCGACCCCAAGCTCCCCCAACCCCCAATCCCGGTAGCCGAGGAAGGGGAATGCCCATCCTTTCAAGGGCCGGGACCCTCTGTGGAGATCTCTCAGCCTCTTGCCTTAATGAGTTTAACTTCAGAGATGGGCAGCTAGAGCCTTCCCACTGAGCGTAATTACCACGACGGAGCACCTGGGGAGAGATTGTCACAAAGATAACTGGGTCTCAGGCCATTTAGTGCTTTACAGATGAGAGTAAGGTGGTGACTTGGAAAAATGAGGTCTGGTTCGGATAGGAAGATGGCTATAGTTCATTTTCTTCCCTCCTGTTAGAAGCAACAACTGTGTGTTTCTAATTGATGTGCATAAGCCCAGGGCACGAAATGGACTCAGGTGAGAAATCATAGGATCCCAAGGCTGGATGGGACCATAGGGGTCATTCTGTCCACCTCCAGCCTCAGGCAGGGCTGCTTACAAACCACCTTGGAAGGAGGACTCACTACCCTTTTCATCAGCACCTCGGGAGTACTGAACACGCAGATAACCGAGGGCTACCTGGGCACAGACACACGCTACAAAGGGTTGTTTGTGTGTGTTTATTCTGGCTCTTCTTGCTTAAAAGTCCTACCCAGGGTCAGGGGCAGGTCCCTAACACAGGCCGCTGACAGCACACACTGAACTGTCAGAAATTCACCCAGCAGCCTGGATATACTGAAGAACACACAAGGAAAATATATTGAATCATCTTGTGCAAATTTACACCTCACTGAGGAGCTGAAAGAGGAGAGTGATCTTTTAACCACCGTCAAACTCTGTGCGTGGCAGGATGGCATGGGGCTTCCGCTTTCCCCAAAGAAACGGCTGATGGAGGACCTAAAGCAGGGAATGGTGGAGGGCGGATTTGACAGGTAGTCCTGAGGCCATTTAGAAACTGACACTCAGATGCCTGCAGAAAGGGATCTGCTAAGTACAGGTTGGGAGATACAGGGGGTTTGGGACCTGCAGTCTCCTTTGTGGCTTCTGTGCATCCTATGCCTTATTAATGTAACAGTACTGAGAAGACCTAATGTGAGCCAAGGGGTGTGGGCCCCAGGAATGGCAGAGGGAATGAGCTGTCCCATGGTGCTGGTTGGACTAGACGACATTCCACCAAGAAGCCTGGACACATTCCCAAGATTCCAGGGATCAAGGAAAGTTTGTAGGGCAAGGATGCCCCGCTCCCTGCAAGGAAGATAAGTGGAGCTTTCTCTCTGGTCTGTCCACACCTGGAGCCGTTGGATTTCACATGTCCTTGAAGACTCTCGAGGAGACTGAGGAATCCATCCTCTTGGCCAGAGGTGAACAAACTACATCTTGTGGCCTGTTTTGGTACATCCCACAAACTAAGAATGGTTTTTACATTTTTGAAGGGTTGGAAAGAAAGCAAAGAAGAAGAATGTGCAATACAGATCATATCTGGTCCACTAAGCCTAAATATTTACTATCTGGCCCTTTACAGAAAAAGTTTGCCAACCCTGCTCTAGGCCACTGGTTCTCAAATTTCCATGTTCATAAAAATCACTTAGGGCACTTATTAAATATTCAGATTACCCCCTCCAGACAGCTGACTTAGCAGATCTTGGACTGGGCTCCCAGTATCTGCACTCTACCACCACCCAAGGTAATTCTAATGTAGGTGAGCATAAGATGACCTTACAAATGTTCCCTTTCCATTAATCAATAGATATATATTTGCAATTTCTATCTGGCCAGCTCTCTGCTGAGTGTAGCAAGAGACACCACTGGTAGAAGGTAACTCAGCCCAGCCCATGGAAGAATTGCAATCTAGTTAGGGAAAGGAAAGCTTCTCAAGTTGAAAGTATTAGATATAAGTCAGGAACAAACGGCATGAGGCTGATTCCACATGAACTGGGATTTCGGGTGTAGGGCCATTAGGCATGGTTGTGGTCACTCTGGTTGCAATCAGTGTGGAATGGAGTGTTTGAGAAAGACTTGACAAGGTTAGGGATGTGGAGAAGGTATCATTTGCAAAGGGACAGAGCAGGAAGGGGCTTTGGGAATGAAAGCTATGAATATGTGGGCAGAGAGCAGAATGGCTGGACCCCATGGGCATCCTGGATAGTAGAACTGATGGACTTCCTCTTCACGGTGAAAGCTACTCAGAAGAGTAGCTTGTCCTCCTTCTCTTCTTCTTAAAGCCTTGTTAGATCCTAAGCCACAGCAGTCAGGATTCTAGATTTTTCTACCTAAAACTATTTTTGCCATTTCCCACTTCCTTCTCACCTGCATCCTCATATACTCTCCAGGCTCCTATCTCGCTGAGATTTTTTTTCATTATGCACTACAAACTTATGCCTTTATTTCCTTGCAAAGACTATTCTTGTAGACTTGATTGTTCTTTTCCTACCTGTTCTTTCCCTTCTTGTTTATAAAGAAAACTCTGTCTCATCTCTCAAGACCCAACACAAGTGTTATCTTCTCCTTGAAGCAAAACTGTCTCCAATCTTTTCCCTTCCAAAACAGAGCTAAGCAAGTTTTCATTTTGCACCAGCCTGGTGTCTTGAACAAAGCAAAAGGATAGGGCTTGCACTGTAGTAGAATCAGTTGTCTTCATTTCTACCTATCTCGTGTATGAGACTAGGACCTCTTTGAGGCCAAAAAACCATGTTGATGCAGTCTTACTTCCTTGATGCCGCAAACAGTGCACGTCGTAGTGGGCAGTAAACATTTCTTTGGTGGGTGGGTGATTGAATGATTCATGAGCAAGGCATTCCAGTTTGTGGAGTCCCTTAAACATCAGAGGAATGTGGCCTTGCTGATACTATCAACGAGCCCCAGTACAGGTTTTTAAATAGGGGATGACATTATGGTTCCATTTAAGGTAACTTATAGAGAAAACATTAATGGAAAGTAGGAGTCTAAGGATGATTTGTTGAGTAGGTAGGAAGGCTGGAGATTCTCCCTGGAGGAGTACAATGTCTTACTTCTTTGATAATAACTCCTTGGCATCGCAGCATCTTTAAGTTCAATAGACATCTTCAGCAGATCACGGGTAAGATCTGAGCTGGGCACTGTGATACAAACTGTGTCTCAGCTGGGGCATCTGCTGTTGGATAACCTGAGCTTTCATATGGCATCTCAGAAAAACCTCCTGGGGCCCTGGAAGGCAGGAATAAAAAATAATCACTTTAATATCAGCTGCAGTTCTAATCTCAGGAATTTTGTTAAATTGCAGCTTGAAACTGCTCACGATGGGAAGTGGTTCTGTAACAACTAAGGCAAATAATTTACCTTAAGGACAAGAACCAACCCTACAGGCATAGAAACTGGAGGAGTTCCAGAGAACAACCAAAAAGTATAAAGACAAAGGAAAATAGGTCCCATGAAGTTTAATAAAAGTTAGGCAATAAGAGGGAAGAGATGGCAGAACAGGCTAAACTGGACCAAGGCAAGTGGAAGTGATGGTTGGGTTCCCGAAGCAACAAAGAGGAGGTCCAGAGAGGTAGGAATATGGAAACGTTTTCAATAGGTGGGTCTAGGATTCTGGATTTTATTTGTGAGGGGATGTAGGTGGTATCTGAGGAGGGTGCGGCACAGCCAAATATCCAAACTCCGAAGATATCTAACCAGGGCTTCCATTTCCCTGACTCCTCCCATCTACACGGGGCCAAAGGACAAATACAACGTGAGCAGAAGTAGTAAGCGTCACCTCGAGGCCGAGAAGCTCCAGTACTCAATGCGCCTTCCCAACCCTCTCTAATGCTTCTACAGGCCCTGGATTAAAGTTGGAAGCTTCTCCAGGAGGGAGAAGCCTGAATGCTGAGTCACGGCTTGGGAAAGGGCCCCCCAGGAAAACTGCCAGAGGAGGGACACCATCTTGGTCTTTGAGTGGGGAGACCTGAAGTCTTGCTGTGTTCATCCTTTGAGATTGGAGGTTGCTCATTACAACGGTAGTCGCCTCTTCCTTAATCCAGGGTAGGAGGCTAGATTGCCAGGATATTTTCGGAGAGCAGCCTAAGTTCTAGCCTAAAGTATCGTTTGAGGCAGGGCACAAGGAGAGCAGGAAGAGTTCTGTTGGGTCTTGGGACACATACAAAGCTAGGAGGAATCTGGGCCAGTCGTCCTTTTCTCCCATTGATTTTTGCTGGGGGCAGGCAGCCTTCGACCATTGATTTTAACCACTGATTGAGTCATATTCCCCAGTCCGTCAGCACTTACTCCATTTCCTTTCGTCTGTTCTCACCTGCTGGAAGCTCCACAGCCATCCGTATCTTGAGTTCACAGCTGCACGTTTCAGAAGGGCTTTAGAAACAGCTCCCTTCCCCGCATGGCAGTGTTCAGCCCCGTCTCTGCCTCCCTCTTCCAAGACAGTCGTTCTCAGGGCTATTGCCTGTTAGACAGAGAAAAATACTAAAGCTGGAGACAGCTGATCTTCACAGAGGCTACGGCGGGTCAGAGCTCCATTGGGAGGAAGCCGGCGACCTACCAGGAGTTACTTCAAGACCCAAACGCTCCTTTCTCTTCCACAGAACGAGCCATGAAGGCAACAAGACTCAAAGCCAGCTTCACAGCAAACAGGAACTAAAGAACGTCCAGCAGGTGGTGGCTCAGATGCCAACGCCAGCCTCATTCCAGTTGAAGAGCGGGCACAAGTAGAATTGAAAACGGCCCAGAGTGCTTGGAGTGGGAAAGAAGATTCTAAACCTCTGGACACACCTGCAGGAGAGAAGGGGGGTGGAGGTGTATTCTTCCTCTTTCTTTCTCCTTCTCATCTGTGGTTGCTGAAACAAACCAACGAACCCAACAACCAACCAACCAACCAACTAGCAGAAAACAAAGCAAGATGGCTGCGGGTGGCTCGCTGGGTCCTACACGCCGGCGGGCCCGTCTGTCCAGATGCCGCAGCCAATCCTCCCGCTGAGCGAGCCACACTGCGCTGCGGATCTATCTGCACACGCCAATGACTTGATTTCGAGCAGGCTGGGGACGGCGCGCAGAGCAGGGAGGAAATGGCTCTTGGGTTCTTCTCCATGGCCTTGTCCCTTTTGGCCCCTGGGGGAGAGAGTGAGGCGACCGCGAGGCCAGCCCCTCCCTGCACCGCAACATCTGGCGTGTCGTGCCCGAGGAGGACAACGTTTGGTTCCATCTCCACCCGCCTCCGAGGAGGGCCTGGAGAATCAAAACAGACTGAACGCTTTGGAGACACAGGAGATCGGGCTCCCCTTTGTGGCAGATGCAAATTCTGTCAGCAGGCTGGGGGAAGGCAGGCCATTGGGCGTCCATGCTAGGATTGCTGACACGAATCGAGATTCGTGTTGTGGCCTCTCTTCCCTCCTTCCTAGGATAATAGGCACACAGAATGCTAACTCCCTGCACGGCGGGCCCGAATCTGCCATCCTCTCTCCTCAAGGAGGGCAGCTGCCACAGCAGCCCAGCCCCAGACTCGCTGAGGGGGGAGGGGATGGGGAGTGGCCAGGGTAGCACTGGGATGTCTGTGTGTGTGTGTGTGTGTGTGTGTGTGTGTGTGTGTCTTGCTCACGTGGTGTTTACTCAACCTGTCTTCTGGAGTTTTGTTACCAGTTCGAATAGTCACCTGAGGGGCTCCCAGGGACAGCGGGCTGGGCCCATCCAAAGAATAGAAGCCCAGGGTCCAAACAGCTGTCTGTAGAACAAAGAGGTCCCATAAGTCATGGCTTATGCTTCTGGGCCAGCGGAGCAGCACAGACAATGGACATCGCCAGGGTGCTCGTCTCCCCCCTTCCTGACCAAATCCTTGTGCAGCTGTGGAAGTCTTCTTGTCCTTCCCAAACCCAGGTACCTCTTCTCTCCCTGAGCGTTGGTTCGTGCATCTTACCTACAGCCTGGAGCCTGGCCTGCCCTCACTTCATAATCTCTCTGATCACCTTTCCAGAGGAACCTCTCCCTTCCCTCTGCGGAGTCTACTGTAGGAATATCTCATAGAATTCTGCCACGCAGCCCACGACTGGCGACATTCTCTAGATAATTAGTGCAGTGGGGACTGGCACCCCGTCTTGTACATTTTGACATCTCTCTGCAGTGCCAATAACAGTGCTATTCAACTATTAGGCTTGAAATAAATTTTGGCTAAAATGAATCAGTTCTTAGGAAGTAGTAACTGGAAGATTTGTCCCTGAAAACTCTATGCCTCAGAAAAAAAATATTAAAAACAAAGACCCTTACATGTGGCCCATGCTCTCCCCTCTCAAAGCTGCCTCAAGAGCCGGCAGTCCTGTTGACTGATAAATCCCACCGTGCTTGGGTGGTCATTGCCCTGCCCACCATGAGACCATTGGAAATTTCCTCGCTTTGCTATCATTTGTCACGGGCTCCAAAGCTAGAATCACTCATTGCTAAGTTTTGGTTTTCAGGCTCATGCAGAAGTATTTTCATTTGTGTCCTTTTTCCATCCGACTCTTTAAACTAATCCTTCTAGACTTCAGATCTTTACACAAACCTCCCGTGTCATCACTGGGAAGCTCTGGGCCCAGAGCTAAGGTAGGAAGCAAAAAACCCCAAATCTGCACGTTTTATTTCATTGGTACATGTATTTAATCCATCTGCAAACTGTTCATTGGAGAGCATTGCAGGCTTCTCTCTCTGGGAACACTAAGGTATGTGTATTCAACAGTGAAAAATAAACATAAGATTTTATTACAGAGTGCCACCGCTGCTCCTGGCATGAGTAATTTGTGCACCTGCATTTTTTAAATGTTTCAAAGTTTTTCCCCTTGGTGGATTCCGTGGTAACACACATTAGCTTCCTGGCTGTCACAGCCTGGGTCTTGTAGGCTCCTGTCTCTTCTGCCCGTGCTACCCAGAAGTCCTTGTCTTCAGAGCAAACACAGTGGCCACCCATGGAAGCCTTGGAGAGTAAGGCTTCCTCTCAAGAATTAGCAAAAGTGTAAATCCCTAGGGCCAAGGAGGAGGGGGTGGACCATCGAGGGAGGAGTTAATGTCAGGTTCTGTCCTCCTCGGATGTGGGGATGGTTTCCGGGGGGATGCAGGGTTGCCCCCTCCTCCATGCTCTTTGCCTCTCAGCCTGCTTTTTCATAAGCATAGGATCCCAGTCATTTGCAGCTCATCACTGAGGTTATTCAGCAAAGAGGGCAACCCAGTATGAGCCAGACAGAACTGAAACACCCAGTCAGCCAGAGAACCTGGAATATGGTAGAGGGGCATTGGAAGGGGAGGGTGCTATTATTCTGAATGGGGTACAGCATCCTGGCTGTCTTTTATCTTTTCCTCCTCCTTCTTCAATGATTCTGATCTTTGCAAGTGTGTAAGTCAGTCTGTGTGCTCAGCGCTCACTAACAATTTCCCCTGTGATACCTGTAATCTCCTGGAAACATTCCTTCGTGCCTTCCGATGTCCTCCACAACAACCCAGAAGGCTGGCAATTCTAAGTCATCTTAGGCACATTCATATTTTCTTCAAGTCGTATCACAGCACATTGAACACTTTGCTCTGGAGCAGCAGGTCTCAGAGGAAGACGATGATGACCCAGTGCTACACCAACTTGATCGTTAAGAATCTCCATCCCTCTAAGCAACACCAGGCAGATAACTTGATCTAAAGAGTATTTATTTATCTGTCCAAGGCTGCAAATGGAGACAGAGGAAGCGCCACTGATGGAATCGTGGGGTGTGAAGTCTTCATTGTTCAGTGTGATGGAGAGCAATGGAATGCTTGTTTCATTTAAATAATACCGAGTTTTCGAACACTGCACACCATCTGGCCTGGGAGCTGCCTGGCCCAGGCACAGGATTGGATGTATATGGCATTTTGAATGGTTTAATTGCAAACTTGTTCTGGTTTTAGTTCAAGGGGTAGTAGTGGAGTAGCTGTTTTCACTGCCGGGGATCAAGTCCCTCTTCTTGCTGTGGACGAGGCTTCTGTTGGCCAACTGGTCATCTCTAAACTTGGCTGTCTAGGAAAGTGATATGATTCCCTCTCAGAAGAGTAAGAAGAATCGCACTTTGATATCCTCTATGAGTTTGCACACTGATGCTTTGGTCAAGCCATATGTTTTAATTCAGGGAAAGACTTCTCAAAGTATCCCCTAGAACTTTCTAACTTGTTCCTCTGGTGAGTCCTGCCTTAAATGGATGTATGAACCTTGTTCCAAAGCAAAGGCTCTTTGAATTGTCAAACCACATATTCACATACATGTGCACACCTGCATGTGCACACACACATGCACACGCATACACACACCAGTTTATTTGGAGAGAAATCAAAGACTGACTTTGATGTAGTTATCTGGATTGTCTTGTGCCCAGGTTGCTCATGAAAAAATTGTTTTTACAATTGAATTAATTTTTTATTGAAATATAGTTGATTTATAATGTTGTGTTAGTTTCTGCTGTACATCAAAGTGAATTGGTAATACATATACATATATCCACTCTTTTTTAGATTCTTTTCCCATATAGGTCATTACGGAGTATTGAGTAGAGTTCCCTGTGCTGTACAGTAGGCTCTTATTAGTTATCTACTTTATATATAGTAGTGTGTATATATCGATCCCAATCTCCCAGTTTATCCCTCCCCCCCCGCCTTCCCCCTTGGTAACCATAAGTTTGTTTTCTACATCTGTGACTCTATTTCTGTTTTGTAAATAAGTTCATTTGTGCCAGTGTTTTTTAGATTTCACATGTAAGCGTTACTCTATGTAAAGAACATGAGGAGCAGACCGGTGATAACTGAGGAAATGGTTGCCCCACTCGGCTGGATTGTACATTGAGTAGCGCTTGAGAAATATCCCTTGGCTTGGATTCAGTATCGCTCAGGCTCTGTCCACAGTTTTAGGCAGAGAGGCTATTTGCATTAATTATCTCATTTCTTCAGGATGAGTATACAGTATTTGGATAAGCAATGCTGTTAAAATGAACCCCACAATTCTAGCACCTTCACATAATAGAGGTCTCTTGTTCCTCCTATCATTGTCTTATATGATTTGGGAGGAAGGGTGAGGCTCTGAACTGTGAAACCAGCCGGGGTCCAGTCTCTTTCTGTCTTCTATCGCCTCCATCTCCACCACGTGGCCTCCAAGGTAACCACAGAAAACAAAAGAGAGAAAAGAGTGTACAGAGCATATATACCCACTCTTAACTGCCTTGGTCCCAAAGCCCCTCCTCTGTACAGAAGGGATGGGGAACATACGCTCACTGGTGCCAGGGAGAGGGGCCAGTCTCGCCACTGATACCTTTGCCAATATTATCTAGATATTTCATGGGAAAATATCCATCTCCAATCACAGATATTGTTCCATCTCTCTCCTTCTCATCGAGTCTTGGTGCTGGTGGATGGAACAGTTGCAGAGGGCATGTTCCTGGAGTTCTCCTTCTTGGATACCAATTCGGTGCCTTCCACAAGAGTGATGGTCTCAAGATGAGTTGCTGTGAATGGAGCTGATTATAATTGTGTTATGAACACACACATGCCTGAGGTGTTCTTCAGTCAGTCTCAACCACTTCAGTCTGGTTTAGTTATTCTTTACAGTAGCAAAACTTCTTTCACTTGCAATCTGAAAAAGGTACTATAAAATCAGGCTATAACTAATATTTCATTATGTAGTTGTAAAGGCATTGTATTTTGAAGCATGATAGTGAAATGGAGCAGGACCCTATGGTCCTTCCCCCCATGTCCTCAGCCTGCCTTTTGTCTGTGGAAAAACTTTAGCCAAAGAATAAGTTCAATCAGAGAAGTGAGAAAATGCAGAAGCAAAGGAAAACAGTCAAATAGGACAAAATAATAATAGTTTAGTCACTAAGCAAAGTCAAGGACCTTTAGTTCCTTCTCAAGGTCTATAGATAGTATTCTGAGCCATATCCTGTGGGCTGTCTTGTAAATACTGAAACCCCCCATCAGGTGGAAGAAGTTAACTACATGATGACCAGACTGTAGCCATGACATAAGCTGCCACAATTCCGAGAACTGGCCTCAAAGAAATGGGAACAAACTGACCTTGAAACTGAAGATTAACTGTACTTAAAACAATGAAGATGACGCTGGTCAGACCACTGATGACCAATTTCAAGATGACTGTCAGAGCTGACTGTGCTGTTTCTGCATGTAGCCCCCTCCCTCCATCTATAAAAGCTCTTGTCCACTGGTTGTTAGTGGGAGGGAGTCGGCCTTTGGACAGGAGTCCACCCTCGCCCCTAGTTGCCAGCATCTGAAATAAAGCAAACTTTCCTTTCCACTAACCTTGCCTCTTAATTGGCTTTTGAGCAGCAAGCAGCCGGACCTCCACTTTTAATTACAATAGTAGCATATAATACCCAACCCTTTGCCATTGCCCGTTATTTAAACTTGCTTTTGACACAACTACTCCTAACACAGTGCTTCTGACATACTGGGCCTACATTATCCAAAGCTTGATAATATTTTTTTCAGTCATTCTAAAATATTTCTTACATTAATGACTTGTCCTGTCTTTGGAATTGTGATTGGAAACAATAGAATAATGAAACTCCTTCAAGAGTTTTGTTAAGTGGGATTTGGACCACTTGGAATAGAAGCTACATTGTTCATGGCTCTAGTTTCATATGTTTGTATGCAACCACTCTCTTGTGCCTGAAATAGATTTGCTGTAGACTTTGTCTCTACTCTATTCTAAGTACACTGTACAAACAAGGGCCTGCTTCTCTGGAGAATAACCAAGCCAAGGATGTCATGTTCCATCTTGATGATGAAATGCAGATTTGTCATTAAAAGGCAAATTCTTCATTTTCAAAAGCTGAATAGAAATGATGCTTTAAAAGATTTTAACTAATGAAATTTAGCCCCTTCTTCCCTCCCCCCACAAAAGGAGAATTTAGGAATATACTCTGGAGCTCAGCCCAGAGTATTTCATTTGGCTTCAAAATGCATACATTTTCTTTTACTTCATGGTCTTGCCTTACAGTGTTTTGTTGTGCAGGAGGTAGCAAACCAATGTTGATCGCCTTGTTGAGCTCAGGAACACTGCTTGCTTGGTTTTCCTGATACGTTTCCAAGGCTTGTGGCTGGTTATGCAAAATCTATGTGGTTTCTGGCTACCCCCATCAAGGAAAACGTACCCCGAAGGTGCCACCACTCTGTAACTTCTGCATCACCCCAATCTTCCGTCTGGCAGGTTCCCTCTCTACTTTGTAATTCTTTCTTCATCTTCTTTGAAGCCATATGTGCAAGAAGGGAAGACAGAGATGCCTCTTTCCTTCCAACATTTCTATCAGCTTAGGCTGAGTTTTCAGTTTGGACTCTGCTTTGGGAGTTTCTAGGTTTTGAGGGGATTTAAAGACTTCCCCAGCTCACCAACGAGTCCTTGTAGACTTCAGTTTTTTGTAGACTCCTTAGTCAGTTCTCTATAAATGTCCAAACATAAAAGTCTCATTGCATTCCCTTATTCCTGTTCCCGTGGCTTGGGTGAGCCCCTGTGGGTGCAGGTTGCTGCTGTGGATGGGCTGAGGAGAATGGATGAATGGAGCTCTCCAAATCCATTTAATAGAGCTGCCCTCAGATAACCAAAGGCTTCTGTGGAGGTGGTAGTGAAGAGGGAGGTTCTGCAGGGGAAACTGCCAGAACCTCAGGAAGGTGCAAGAAACCCAGTGGCTGGGAGAGGCATCCACTTTCCTTCCTATGGGCCGCTGGGGAGCCAGGCATCAAATACCCTTCTGTGTTTTGGGTATTTTGTTTGTTTTTACTTTGCTTTGCTACAAACTCCAGTGTGACTTTGGAAATTCAGTTTCAAACTGTCCCGCACATTCCTCACCCTCAAGACCAGGAGGGAGGGGAGGACCTTCAAGATGGCAGAGGAGTAAGATGTGGAGATCACCTTCCTCCCCACAAACACATCAGAAATACATCTACATGTGGAACAACTCCTACAGAACACCTACTGAACGCTGGCAGAAGACCTCAGAATTCCCCAAAGGCAACAAACTCCCCAGGGCAAAAGAAAAAACAGAGACAAAAGAGTAGGGATGGGACCTGCACCTCTGGGAGGGAGCTGTGAAAGAGGAAAAGTTTCCACACATTAGGAAGCCCCTTCACTGGTGGAGACAGGGGCTAGGCGGGGAGGAACCTTCGGAGCCACAGAGGAGAGCTCAGCAACAGGGGTGCAGAGGGCAGAGCAGAGAGATTCCCGCACAGAGGATCGGTGCCGACCACCACTCAGCAGCCCAAGAGGCTTGTCTGCTCACCCGCGGGGACGGGCGGGGTCTGGGAGCTGAGGCTCGAGCTTCGGAGGTCGGATCCCAGGGAGAGGACTGGGGTTGGCGGCATGAACACAGCCTGAAGGGGGCTAGTTTGCCACGGCTAGCCGGGAGGGAGTCCGGGAAAAAGTCTGGAGCTGCCGAAGAGGCAAGAGACAATTGTTTCGGGGTGCGCGAGGAGAAGGGATTCAGAGCACCGCCTAAACGAGCTCGCGAGTGCCAGCTGCGCTATCAGTGTGGAACCCAGAGACGGGCATGAGACGCTAAGGCTGCTGCTGCCGCCACCAAGAAGCCTGTGTGCAAGCACAGGTCACTATCCACACCTCCCCTCCCGGGAGCCTGTGCAGCCCGCCCCTGCCAGGGTCCCACGATCCAGGGACAACTTCCCCGGGAGAACGCACGGTGCGCCTCAGGCTGTTGCAACGTCATGTTGGCCTCTGCCGCCGCAGGCTCACCCCGCACTCCGTACCCCTCCCTCCCCCCCGGCCTGAGAGAGCCAGAGCCCCCGAATCAGCTGCTCCTTTAACCACGTCCTGTCTGAGTGAAGAACAGATGCCCTCAGGCGATCTACACGCAGAGGCGGGGCCAAATCCAAAGCTGACCCCCAGGAGCTGTGAGAACAAAGAATAGAAAGGGAAATTTCTCCCAGCAGCCTCAGGAGCAGCAGATTAAAGCTCCACGATCAACTTGATGTACCCTGCATCTGTGGAATACATGAATAGACAAGGAATCATCCCAAATTGAGGAGGTGGACTTTGGGAGCAACTGTAGACTTGGGGTTTGCTTTCTGCATCTAATTTGTTTCTGGTTATATGTTTATCTTAGTTTAATATTCAGAGTTTATTATCACTGGTAGATTTGTTTATTGATTTGGTGGCTCTTCCTTTTTAAAAAAAATATTTTTTTTTTCCTTTTTTTCTTTTTGTGAGTGTGTATGTGTATGCTTCTTTGTGTGATTTTGTCTGTATAGCTTTGCTTTGGCCATTTGTCCTAGGGTTCTGTCTGCTTTTTTTTTTTTTTTAGTGTAGTTTTTAGTGCTTGTTATCACTGGTGGATTTGTTTATTGGTTTGGTTGCACTCTTCTTTTTTTCTTTTTTTATTACATTTGTATTTTTAATAATTTTTTTTTAATTTTTTAACTTTATTTTTTCTATCTTTCTTTCTTTATCCCTTTTCTTCTGAGCTGTGTGGCTGACAGGGTCTTGGTGCTCCGGCCAGGTGTCAGGCCTGAGCCTCTTAGGTGGGAGAGCCGAGTTCAGGACTTGGCCCGCCAGAGACCTCCCAGCCCCATGTAATATCAAATGGCAAAAGCCCTCCCAGAGATCTCCATCTCAAGGCTAAGACCCAGCTCCACTCAATGACCAGCAAATGACAGTGCTGGACACCCCATCCGAAACAACTAACAAGACAGAAACACAACCCCACCCAATAGCAGAGAGGCTGCCTAAAATCATACTAAGTTCACAGACCCCCAAAACACCACTGGACACGGTCCTGCCCACCAGAAAGACAAGATCCAACCTAATCCACCAGAACACAGACACCAGTCCCCTCCACCAGGAAGCCCACACAACCCACTGAACCAACCTTAGCCACTGGGGGCAGATGCTAAAAACAGTGGGAACTACGAACCTGCAGCCTGCGAAAAGATCCCAAACGAAGTAAGTTAAGCAAAATGGGAAGAAACAGAAATACACAGCAGATGAAGGAGCAAGGTAAAAACCCACCAGACCAAACAAATGAAGAGGAAATAGGTAGTCTACCTGAAAAAGAATTCAGAGTAATAATAGTAAAGATGATCCAAAATCTTGGAAATAGAATGGAGAAAATACAAGAAACGTTTAACAAGGACCTAGAAGAACTAAAGAGCAAACAAACACTGATGAGCAACACAATAAATGAAATTAAAAATTCTCTAGAAGGATTCTATAGCAGAATAACTGAAGCAGAAGAACGGAAAAGTGACCTGGAAGATAAAATAGTGGAAATAACTACTGCAGAGCAGAATAAAGAAAAAAGAATGAAAAGAATTGAGGACAGTCTCAGAGACCTCTGGGACAACATTAAATGCACCAACATTCAAATTCTAGGGGTCCCAGGAGACGAAGAGAAAAAGAAAGGGACTGAAAATATTTGAAGAGATTATAGTTCAAAACTTCCCTAATATGGGAAAGGAAATAGTTAATCAAGTCCAGGAAGTGCAAAGAGTCCCATACAGGATAAATCCAAGGAGAAACACGTCAAGACACATATTAATCAAACTATCAAACATTAAATACAAAGAAAAAATATTAAAAGCAGCAAAGGAAAAGCAACAAATAACGTACAAAGCAATCCCCATAAGGTTAACAGCTGATTTCTCAGCAGAAACTGTGCAAGCCAGAAGGGTGTGGCAGGACATATTTAAAGTGATGAAAGGGAAAAACCTACAACCAAGATTATTCTACCCAGCAAGGATCTCATTCAGATTTTACAGAGAAATTAAAACCTTTGCAGACAAACAAAAGCTAAGAGAATTCACCACCACCAAACCAGCTTTACAACAAATGCTAAAGGAAATCCTCTAGGCAGGAAACAGAAGAGAAGGAAAAGACCTACAAAAACAAAAACAAAACAATTAAGAAAATGGTAATAGGAACATACATATCGATAATTATAAATTATATAAGTAAATATAAATGGATTAAAGGCTCCCACCAAAAGACATAGACTGGCTGAATGGATACAAAAACAAGACCTATATATATGCGGTCTACAAGAGACCCACTTCAGACCTAGGGATACATACAGGCTGAAAGTGAGGGGATGGAAATAGATATTCCATGCAAATGGAAATCAAAAGAAAGCTGGAGTAGCAATTCTCATATCAGACAAAATAGACTTTAGAGACTATTACAAGAGACAAAGAAGGACACTACATAGTGATCAAGGGATCAATCCAAGGAGAAGATATAACAGTTGTAAATATTTATGCACCCAAAATAAGAGCAGTTCAATACATAAGGCAAATGCTAACAGCCATAAAAGGGGAAATTGAGAGTAATACTATCATAGTAGGGGACTTTGACACCTCACATTCACCAATGGACAGATCATCCAAATGAAAATAAATAAGGAAACACAAGCTTTAAGTGATACATTAAACAAGATGGACTTAATTGATTATTTATAGGACATTCCATCCAAAAACAGCAGATTACACTTTCTTCTCAGATGCTTATGGAACATTCTACAGGATAGGTCATATCTTAGGTCACAAATCAAGCCTTGGTAAATTTAAGAAAATTGAAATCATATCAAGAACCTTTTCTGACCACAACACTATAAGACTAGATATCAATTACAGGAAAAAATGTGTAAAAAATACAAACACATGGAGGCTAAACAATACACTACTAAATAACCAAGAAATCACTGAAGAAATCAAAGAGGAAATCAAAAAATACCTAGAAACAAATGACAATGACAACATGATGACCCAAAACCTATGGACACAGCAAAAGCAGTTCTAAGAGGGAAGTTTATAGCAATACAATCCTACCTCAAGAAACAAGAATTATCTCAAATAAACAACCTAACCTTATACCTAAAGCAGTTAGAGAAAGAAGAAAAAAAAAAAAAACCCAAAGTTAGCAGAAGGAAAGAAATCATAAAGATCAGATCAGAAATAAATGAAAAAGAAATGAAGGAAACTATAGCAAAGATAAATAAAACTAAAAGCTGGTTCCTTGAGAAGATAAACAAAATTGATAAACCATTAGCCAGACTCATCAAGAAAAAAATGGAGAAGACTCAATAGAATTAAAAATGAAAAAGAAGTAACAACTGACACTGCAGAAATACAAAGGATCATGAGAGATTACTACAAGCAACTATATGGCAGTAAAATGGACAACCTGGAAGAAATGGACAAATTCTTAGAACAGCACAGCCTTCCGAGACTGAACAAGAAAGGAATAGAAAATATAAACAGACCAATCACAAGCACCGAAATTGAAACTGTGATTAAAAATCTTCCAACAAAAGCCCAGGACCAGATGGCTTCACAGGCGAATTCTATCAAACATTTAGAGAAGAGCTAACACCTATCCTTCTCAAACTTTTTCAAAATACAGCAAAGGGAGGAACACTCCCAAACTCATTCTTCGAGGCCACCATCACCCTGATACCAAAACCAGACAAAGATGTCACAAAAAAACCCCAAAAAACTACAGGCCAATATTCTGATGAACATAGATGCAAAAATCCTCAACAAAATACTAACAAAAGGATCATACACCATGATCAAGTGGGGTTTATCCCAGGAATGCAAGGAGTCTTCAGTATATGCAAATCAATCAATGTGATAAACCATATTAACAAATTGAAGGAGGAAAACCATATGATCATCTCAATAGATGAAGAAAAAGCTTTAGACAAAATTCAACACCCATTTATGATTAAAAAACCCTCCAGAAAGTAAGCATAGAGGGAACTTACCTTAACATGATAAAGGCCATATATGACAAACCCACAGCCAACATTGTTCTCAATGGTGAAAAACCTAAACCATTTCCACTAAGATCAGGAAGAAGACAAGGTTGCCCATGCTCACCACTATTATTCCACATAGTTTTGGAAATTTTAGCCACAGCAATCAGAGAATAAAAAGAAATAAAAGGAATCCAAATTGGAAAAGAAGAAGTAAAACTGTCACTGTTTGCAGATGACATGATACTATATATAGAGAAACCTAAAGATGCTACCAGAAAACTACTAGAGCTAATCGATGAATTTTGTAAAGTAGTGGGATACAAAATTAATGCACAGAAATCTCTTGCATTCCTATACACTAATGATGCAAAATCTGAAAGAGAAATTAAGGAAACACTCCCATTTACCACTGCAACAAAAAGAATAAAATACCTAGGAATAAACCTACCTAAGAAGACAAGAGACCTGTATGCAGAAAACTATAAGACACAGATGAAGGTAATTAAAGATGATGCAAACAGATGGAGAGATATACCATGTTCTTGGATTGGAAGAATCAACATTGTGAAAATGACTATACTACCCAAAGCAATGTACAGATTTAGTACAATTCCTATCAAACTACCAATGGCATTTTTCACAGAACTAAAACAAAAAAAATCACTATTTGTATAAAACACAAAAGACCCTGAATAGCCAAAGCAGTCTTGAGAAAGAAAAATGGAGCTGGAGGAATCAGGCTCCCTGACTTCAGACTATACTACAAAGCTACAGTAATCAAGACAGTATGGTACTGGCACAAAAACAGAAATATAGATCAATAGGACAGGATAGAAAACCCAGAGATAAACCCATGCACATATGGTCACCTTATCTTTGATAAAGGGGGCAAGAATATACAGTGGAGAAAAGACACACTCTTCAATAAGTGGTGCTGGGAAAACTGGACAGCTACATGTAAAAGAATTAGAATACTCCCTAACACCATACACAAAAATAAACTCGAAATGGATTAAAGTCCTAAATGTAAGGCCAGACACTATGAAAGTCTTAAGAGGAAAACACAGGCAGAACACTCTATGACACAAATCACAGCAAGATCCTTTTTGACCCATCTCCTAGAGGAATGGATAAAAAACCAAAAATAAGCAAATGGGACCTAATGAAACTTAAAAGCTTTTGCACAGCAAAGGAAACCATAAACAAGACGAAAAGACAACCCTCAGAATGGGGGAAAATATTTGCCAATGAAGCAACTGACAAAGGATTAATCTCCAGAATTTGCATCAGCTCATGCAGCTCCATATCAAAAAAAAAAACCAAACAACCCAATCCAATAATGGGCAGAAGACCTAAGTAGACATTTCTCCGAAGAAAATGTACAGATTGCCAACAAACACTTGAAAGGATGCTCAACATCACTAATCATTTGAAAAATGCAAATCAAAACTAACAATAAAGTATTACCTCACACCGGTCAGAATGGCCATCATCAAAAAATCTACAAACAATAAATGCTGGAGAGGGTGTGGAGAAAAGGGAACCCTCTTGCACTGTTGGTGGGAATATAAATTGATACAACCACTATGGAGAACAGTATGGAGGTTCCTTTAAAAGTTAAAAATAGAACTACCATACGACACGACAGCCCCACTACTAGGCATATACCCTTAGAAAACATAATTCAAAAACATAATTCAAAAAGATTCATGTGGGTTTCCCTGGTGGTGCAGTGGTTGAGAGTCCGCCTGCCGATGCAGGGGATACGGGTTCGTGCCCTGGTCCGGGAAGATCCCACATGCCACGGAGCAGCTGGGCCCGTGAGCCATGGCCGCTGAGCCTGTGCGTCCGGAGCCTGTGCTCCTCAATGGAAGAGGCCACAACAGTGAGAGGCCCGCGTACTGCAAAAAAAAAAAAAAAAAAAGATTTGTGTACCACAATGTTCATTCCAGCTCTATTTACAATAGCCAGGACATGGAAGCAACCTAAGTGTCCATCAACAGATGAATGGATAAAGAAGATGTGGCACGTATATACAATGGAATATTACTCAGCCATAAAAGGAAATAAAATTGAGTTATTTGTAGTGAGGTGGATGGACCTAGAGTCTGTCATACAGAGTGAAGTAAGTCAGAAGAAAAACAAATACCATATGCTAACACATATATATGGAATCTAAAAAAAAAAAAAAATGGTTCTGAAGAACCTAGGGGCAGGACGGGAATAAAGACGCAGACGTAGGGAATGGACTTGAGGACACGGGGAGAGGGAAGGGTAAGCTGGGACGAAGTGAGAGAGTGGCCTGGACATATATACACTACCAAATGTAAAATAGATAGCTAGTGGGAAGCAGCTGCACGGCACAGGGAGATCAGCTCTGTGCTTTGTGACCACCTAGAGGGGTGGGATTGGGAGGGTAGGAGGGAGATGCAAGAGGGAGAGTATATGGGGATATATGTATACATATAGCTGATTCACTTTGTTATACAGCAGAAACTAACACACCATTGTAAAACAATTATACTCCAATAAAGCTGTTAAAAAAATAATATCAGAATTTAAAAAAATGGACCTATGAGGAAACAGCTTAGAGGAAAATAGTTGCACAATTACCTAGATATATAGTACATGCTTTGAATCAAGGTTATACCATGTTTTATGATGAGATACTCCATCTTCTCCTTCCTACTGAGTTATATGGAATAAATGCCCAGAAAGAAAGAAAGAAAGAAAGAAAAAGACCAGGAGGGAAGAAACCAGACCCAGGTTTTCACTAGGATAGTAGTATAGTGGAATAGATCGACCAAGACCGTTTTAAATGCCCACAGCTTTTCCGTGCTGAGGAATGCAGACGAGGCATCTGTTAGACAGCATGGTGGTCTCCAGGTGCCCAGTGGTCCATGCCATGGCCCTGGAAAAAAAACCTTTGGGAGATAAGCAGCAGAGACCCACAAACCAGAGGGGCCTGATTCGAGGCAGGACTGCGTGGCTCACCCTGTTGTTAACTTGGATGAAGGAAGGAACTGAATGACATTCACAACCCGAAGTGATTCCATTTCATCATTTTGTACACATACATTCATGATGTGCTATATGTTATATATAATTTACTAAAGCATGCTTTTAAAAATAGATTTGAGGAGCGTGGAGACCCCAGAAGCGTATGTTATTGTACTGGGCTTGAGTTTCTGTTTCCCTCCCACAGGGGACCTCTGAGGGTCTATTTGAGGGCATGAATATGAAAAATTCAGCTCCAACACCCCACCCCACTCCCCGAACAGCACTGCAGAGCTATGCTAAGCTCTTGTGGTTTTGAAAGAAAGATGCACGAGACAAAATAAGTACAAAAGGAATTTGGGGAATGGGTCCTAAGAATCACCACATTTCCTATCACTCTCAGAAAACACATCTCTTTTCAGGGGTACTGTACATCTGTGTGGCTCCAAACCACCAATTATTTTTCCAAGAAACATAATTACAGCCTTCTCCTGAAAATGCCAAATGCTCAAATGAAATACAGCTTCAGAAATTTTCACTTAAGTTAATTGGTTCCAATTACTCAGACCTGCTTTAGCCCCCCGAAACACGTGCAAGCCAAGTTCTTTTTTTTTTTCTTCCTATTCACTTTTTCCAGCGAAAGAAAGAAAGAGAGAGACAGAGAGAGAGGGAGGGAGGGAGGGAGGGACGGGGGGAGGGATGGAGGGAGGGTAGAGAGCTACCCCTGAATTCTACATATTTTATTAGAATACAACCTAATGGGACAGGAGGTATAATTGAAGTAGGCAGGGAGGACCCTGTCCTGGTGGACATTTGCCCTCCATATCTGCACCAGCCCTGAGAGGCCATAGATGTCACAGGCCTTCCTCTTGAGCCACTCTGAATGTAATCTGTTGGCTTTGGTTTGCTGACTGTATATGCACGTCAAAGACTGCACCCGTGGATTATTTATAAGATGTGCACTTCCAATTCGCGCTGCTTCAAACGTGAGCTTCAACTTGGCACACGCGGCAGCCGCAGCCGCAGTCTATTCTGAAAGGTTGGGCAGACGGGGCTGGTAAGTGAGCCTCTTGCTGAGTGGTTGTGCAAACGTTAGCTGAGGTAACATTTGGAAGCAGCCCTGTTTGCAGACAGACGCTTATTTCAGGTTAACAACGCTTTACGTGACATCATAAGAGACATATAAGGGCGCATTTTCAGAGGACGGATCTGGGAGTGATGCACCCAGCCCAGAGACCATTGGGTCATTTGGGCCCATGATGCTTCAAGTGCCCACTTGGAGAATTGACCGTGTCTCATTTTGGATCTGTGTCTGCCTACGTGGAAACCCCATTTTCCCACTTGATAGAGACTCACAGACATTGCCCCCTAACTCCATAATCTGGTATGGTAGGAGAAGCAACTGGGAAAATCAGTTTAATTTACCATTTTAACCAAACTTAATTAACCCATTTGCTGAGGTTAATGAAACCCTTGTTATCTTGAGTCCGGAGGGGGATGAAAAGGAGGGCCTTTTAAGCTCAGATCCCTAATAGGATCCATGCCTTAGGGAGCCGTGAACCTGACAAAGACAGGGCACTAGTTTGGTGCTTTGAACCTTTTCTCAGGAAGGGAGTCTAGGGGGCATTCTGCAGGGACATAGGACAGGAAATGTAGCCAGCACTCTAGTCTCTCCTAAAGTTATTCAGAGTTTGAAATTGTCATTTAGTCTAAAACAGGGGGATTCGAGGACAATTGCAGCAGGACACTGCAGTGCCCGGTGGAAATGACCTGGGGTCCATCCACATTCTCTAGTAGCTGACCTGCTGCTCCATGTTTTCAGAGGCCTCCTTCTCAGTCAATGGTGTTTGCAAGGCAGCCATAAATACCCAAAGCAATGGTTCTCCTGCCTGGAGTTCAGCATCAGAGCCATGAACTGACAAGCTCAGTGTGTTTCAGTTGCCAAGTGTCACTGTCATAAAACTCCGCCTCATCTGGCATTGGCCGAGAGCCCCGTCAGCTGACTCAGCTCAGAGGGTTTGAACACCAAGCAGGCTGGTGCCCTTCCCTCCTCTTCAGTGGGATTTCCTTAGTGGTTCCTGAGGTCTTCTGACCCTTGGAAGACAGTTAGCTTTCTAAGCATGTCCTTGGCAGGAAGGTGATTTATTTTTTTCCCCTGAATGTCAAGCTTGTTCCTAAGAGGTAAAGAAAGGGGAAGACCTTTGCACACATGCAAAGGGAAGAAGGAACCTTCCACAGTCAGAGAACATCTGTCAGGACACAGCAGAGGTTGAGAGTCCAAAGGTCAGGGTCTCAGAATTCCATGGGAGTTTTTTCTTCTTGATTCAAAAGATGGTGAGATCAGTTCGGGACTGATCTGGCCAGGAGGAGAGATTTGGGGATCTCACACATCACTGAATGCAATGGGCTCAAAATCTAGGGTTGAGAGAGGAGAGGCTCAAAGTAGCATGCGATGCACTTTCCTCCGCTCTTAAAGCTGTGGCTTCCAATCAAGCTCTCCATATCTGGGACCTTGATTTAAAAGATCAGGAACGAAAACTGAAGCATTTCTGAGCTTTAAAGGAATACATTCGTTAAGCCCCCACCTCCTTCCATCTTCTAAAAGAAGAATGTGCCAAATGCTGGATGAATAATTTTATTCCTGATCCACCAAACAGGGAAGGGGAGAAAGCAGCTGAGTGCTGTGGAGGGATTTCCGAAGGGTAGAACAGTGTCAGTGGGAAAGCACCGTAACAAGTTTTGGATCAGATTTACCACAAGAGCAGAGCTTTTCCTTTATTGACTGTTTTAGTCTTTTTCAAAAAAAACTTTTCCTGGGGTGGTAGAAAAACTCAGTGAAAAGGCACCACTTATTCACTTTGGGTGGAGATGGAAAAAGTATGTTAAAAAAAAAAAAGTAAAAGAAAAACTGACATTATGAAACATAGAAAATATTTTGGGAGTGTCTTCCTAAAAATCATCTAGCCTTTCAGAAAGTACTCTTTTCCTAAAAAATCTCAGGTTTTCTCCATCCCCCTCATCCATTATCCAGATAATTGCCTCCAAATAACTTTTAGCCATCATTCTGAAGCTTACCAGAATTGAAATAATTCGATGTTACTGAGTTGATAAAGCAGTATTCCTTGTGGGGTCCTCTTTATACTCCCCTTAGAGGGTCAGCAAAGCCAAGAATTAATTCATGGAGCAAATATTCATTACTACTGTTGGGAACACAAAGGAGTACAAGCCATGGATTTTGCTCTCAGGGAGCGATTTAGTTAGTGAAATAAGACCGACGCACACAAACAAGGTTGAAGTTCCTACACGTTGCCAACCACAGGCAAGTCAAGTCAAGTCAGTATTGACTTTATTATTCAGATCAGCACCAGAAGGATCACTTTTAGAAGTCTGACATCACGCGGGACAATCAGACACAGGCAAGGGCCAAGCACAGAGCAAGGGTCCCGGAGGCACTTAGCGATCATCTACATCCTCACCTGACGCTGCTAATCCCAGACCTGTGAGGGGAGCTGATGTGCTCAAGGTCACAAAGCTTCTGGGTGACAGAGCTGGGCTCGAGCATACATTTCCTGACTCCAGTTCCAGAATTCTCAATTCCAGTTCATAATTAAAGGTATATTTCCCCTCAGCTTTCCTTTGTGACATTCCCTTAAATGCCGGCAGAGCACTGAGCTATGGAACAGAAGACGTGCATTCTGGTCTCCGCGTCGCCCCTAACTAGCCAAGTGTGTCCATGGGCAAGTCACAAACTTCTCTGGATTTCAGATTCCTCTTCCGTCAAATGGGGTAATTAGACTTTCTCAGCGCTCTCCACACTTCTCCGTCAAAGCACCCCTCCTAGCAGAGCAGAGTGGATGATAATCGGAGTAAGAGTTTGGAGGTGTGTCGATAAATGGCCCCCTACAAGCAATAAATGCACTTGAAGTGTTGGAATTTGTCGGTCGTAATGATTTGTGTGACTTCGGCATTTTACTTTAAGATATCTGTGTTTGTTTTAATGTGAAAACAAGGTTTGAAATTTCTTACCATCAGTCGGAGTTGATTTGCCAAGGAGAGCCTGTTTATCCTGGGGTACAAGGATGGGGTGGTCTTCTGGGGCCATTTCCCTCCTCATGGATTCCCTGTTCGGCGTCTCTGTTTCTCATTTCACCGCACGCTCCTATTCCTGGTTCCAGCAATGTAGGCAGCTCTCTCACCACAGTGTTCATAGAGCTCTCAAGAACGCCTGGTTGTTTGAGAGAGTCCCTGAAGGGGAAATTAGCACCCTAGGCAGAGTCTAGAAAGGGACACAGACGTCTATGAGATGGCTGCTCTTCTAGAAAAGACAGGTGGGCTGACTCATCAACTTGGCCTCCGTCTGCAGGAGATCTGCTTTGCCGTTGAGCCAAATTTTGATCCTTTGCCTCAAATCTTTTCTGGAAAGAGGTGGGCTGTTTGGTTCAGAGGCACTAGATTAAATCTCTTTGAAAAATGCAACATTACCTCTTATCCAGATGCAAATCTCTTAAGTGCCTCGGCCTGTCCCCACCTCCTACCTTCAAGTCAACACCAAAGCGGAGAACCAATTTCTAGTTTGGTTTCACTCCACCCAGCTCTCTCGTCGCCTTCTGGATGTGTGGGGGGACTTGGAGCAGATGGGATAGAGGGTGCAAAGGGGGTTGATTCTCACCCAGTCCCTAGTCGGTGATCAGCAGGGACAGGGAGGTCAGCCAAATTCCTCGTCTGCTGCGACAGCAAAGGCCTTCTCCCAAGTGGCTCTTCCAGATGCAAAAGTACTCAGAGCTTCTGACCATTTCCCAGAGGGTGAAGTGGATGGGACGAGGAGGGACTTGTGCTCTTCTGAATAACCGAGTCTGCATGCATCATGCCGCTTCAGGGCATCTTCAGGCAACTTGCACATAGTAGGTACCCAAGGAAGGTGTATCAGATGCACGAATCAGGGCTAGTTCTCCGCCGAGGATGAAATCCTGGCACGTGGCTTATGAAAAGGAATATCCCCTTAGAACCCAGTATCTGGGCTCAGGTTTAGTTTCCAATCTTACAGATATTTAGCAAATAACAGGTTTAGATGAATCTAGGTATTGGAATTTAGGCTCACCAAGTGGTTTCAACTCAGGTTGAATAGTAGAACCATGTGGCAAGCTTTCTAAAAATACTGATGCCTGGGTCCCACTCCAGAGTAACTAAATTAGAAACTCTGGGGAGGGGCCCAGGTATCGGCAATTAAAAACTTTTTTTTCCAGGTGCTTCTGGGGCACAAGGCTATGAATGACTCATCTAACCAGGCAGGTGAAGTGTTTTTCCCAGGATCTCACCAGGCTGGTGGCAGCACTGGTTTCCCATCCAATCCTGTGCTCTTTCCCACACACCACAGCAGCCCTCCTTTACCCCTGTGGCCTGTGGGATAACTTGAACTTTTCCACTGGGAAAAGGGAGCAGTAGTTGACCCACTAACCCCCTGGAAACAAGTGCTTCAGCACCATGGGAATTTTCCTGGTCCTATTTGTGGAAATGGTCCAACCTTGAATGTTTTTCCAGGAAAGGATATTATGAGAAGGGTCCCTTTGGTAACTGCCTATAAGCATTATTTGTGAGGCATGGGAAGATTCTAGCCCCAAAATATCCTCTTTGCCTTCAGTTACTTATGCTGAAAGGCATCTCTCAGGAATATTTTAGGGGGTTAAGATAGATTGCTTATTAGAATATAAATGAGGCTGTGGGTGACCTATATTCTCTCTGCTTATCTAAATGAAGAACTGATGGTTTGAGTACCTAGCACAGTGTTTGACCTTAGTAATTTTACAATACGTATATGGTAACTACCACTTTTTAACATTTAATTTAATTTTTTTCTTTTATTGAGGTATAGTTGCTGTACAATATTATACAAGTTATAAGTGTACAATATACTGATTCACAATTTTTAAATGTTATATATATATAAGATTTAAAGTTATTATAGTTATTATAAAATATTGGCTATATTCCCTGTGTTGTACAGTATATCCTTGCAGCTTATTTTATACCTAATAGTTTGTACCTCTTAATTCCCTACCCCTATATTAACCCCCGCCATGGTAACCCCTAACTTGTTCTCTGTATCTGAGAGTCTGCTTCTTTTTGTTATATTCACTAGTTTGCTGTATTTTTTAGATTATACATATAAGTGATATCACACAGTATTTGTCTTTTCTGTCTGACTTATTTCACTTAGCATAATGCCCTCCAAGTCCATCCATGTTGCTGCAAATGGCAAAATTTCCTCCTTTTTATAGCTGAGTAATATTCCATTTGTATATATAGACCACATCTTCTTTATCCATTCATCTGTTGATGGACACTTTGGTTGCTTCCGTATCTTGGCATTTGTAAATAATGCTGCTATGAATAGGAGTGCATATATCTTTTCAAATGTTTTTTTGGGGGGAGTTTTTCAGATGTATACCCAGGAGTGGAATTGCTTAGTCATATGGTACTTCTATTTTTAGGGTAACCCCCTCTTACTATATGTTATTATATGTAAGAAAACCATGCTGGGCTTTAGGTACATTGTCTAATTTAATTATCACCCCAAACTTAGAGATAGTTGTTATTATCCTTGTATATACATATATATATACGTATATATATACGTATATATATACAGATATATACATATATATGTGTATATATATACGTATATATATATAAATATATACACATTCTGAGGCTCACATTGTAATTCTGATGCCTACAGGTTTCAGTTAAACTGGAAGATCCTCTGAGCTCAGACTAAACCCTCTGCTTCACTTATGAGGGAAATGGGGCCTTGACATATGAGGGAAGGGGCATGATTTTCTGTGTGAATGCCTAAGATATTCAATTTTTAATCAAAGATTCAAGCCCTGTAAATATTACTGCATCAGCTTCTTTCCAAATTGGAAAAAGAAAAGTCTTTGAGTCTCTTGGTGTGGTGTTCAAATCCTGGTCTGACCATTTTCTTGCTGTATAAAAATTACTGAACCTGGAAGACCTCCACTCTCAGAAGGAAAAGAAGAAGGAAGGAAAAAAAGGAAGAAATCAATGGAGGAAGGGAAATGGAGAGGGAGGAGTGTAAGGCAGAAGGGGAATAAAGAAAAAGGCGAAAGAAAAAAGAGGGAGCAAGTCGGGGGGGCGGGCAGGACCCTCCGAGTGAGATGGGAAGGCAGGAGACTGACGCTGCGGGGACCTCGTTGTGCTGCCACTGTGGGACCAGAGGCCACTCCAGAGTGGCTTTCTAAAGGGCACTTTTTTCTAATCCAAGACCGCAAGCAGAAGACCAGGACCTGCCGTGAGGAGAAGGCGGCTTGAATCAGGGACACATAGGTGAAGGTAGGTATAAGGGAGGGTTTCTACAGACCCAGGGCAGAGGAAGAATGGAATTTGTTCCAGAGAAATTCAGTGACAAGAAAGATGCGGAAAGAGAAAGAAAACGTTGGGTCAGTGAAGGCTCCGAAGGGCTTCTCTATAGGCCTGAATTAAAGACATTGTAAAAGTGAAAAGCATAAAGTGGAAGATTTTTGACCTTGAAGAATGTGCTTCTTTGAAGTGTCGGCTTCCCCAAAAACGGTATGTCGTGGACTCTAGCTTTTGAAGAAAGGAGGAGGAAGAAACTGGTCCAAGTGAATCAAAGGAAGTGATAAATCTGTGACCCTTTCCTGAAACAAAGCAGGTGGAGCTTAATTAATGCATTTAGCTGCCTGACCAGAAAAGCCTCATTTTGAAGCCCGCCTTAGGGGTCTCATCTATTTCAGGAGTTCTTGAGAGATGAAAATCACTTTTAAGCGCTGAGTCTGACGATGACCATGAGCACCGTTAACTCCTTGGGGAAAAACAAACACCATGTACTCAATGTATTATAATGCTTGCAAGGGCCTCGTTGAAGGCAGTGCCCTCTAACATAGAGACACATCGGCAGTGAAATAAAGAAAAGTAAGCAGGGGATGTTGGGAGGTGGAGAGGCACAGGCAGAACCAACAGGATTGTTCTTTAATGTCAGACACTGGACAGGGTGGGGAGGGAAGGTTTCAGGCAGGAGAATCAGGGAGAGGGGGTGCGGAAGATGTGAAATATCCATTGTGAGGCTCCAAGAAAAGGAAAAGGAAGCTACTCAGACTGGGCCACGTGAGAAGAAAGGAATTGTGTCATGCTGAATTAGAAGTGGTTAAATTTCTAGAGAAGGGACATAATCCACAGGTACAGGCATCAAGCACCAAGTCTTAACTACTGACCTGGGAAAACCAGGAAAGAGGTTGCGAATGAGCAAAAATAGGAAAGTCCACTGTTAACTCCTGGATTGGCCTTTCTCTCCGAGTCTTTATCTCCTCTCTCTCTGCGTTTCTGCTGTCTCTGGGGCTGTCTCTCTGACTCAAAGTTAGCTGAAATGGCTAGAGCCAGTATTCAAAATTTTTAAACAGCAAAAAGGAACATCATGAGCAAAGGTGGAAACTTATTTACGTGGAACCATGTCTTTTTCTTCTCTGTTTTACTTAGAGAGAGATCTAAGATGACAGATGTTTCATTCAAAGACTTCGAAAATGATGGCCAAACAGATGAGTAAATGGCAAGAGTGGTGATTCTTGCATTGAGATACATTGCTCAATTTCTTTCTTTTCGTTATTTGATTTAAGAACGTTGGAGCATTACTGAGGTTTACTCATAAATTTGGAGGAGACTTCTGCACTCGGCAGAGCAAGGCAAGAAGAAGCCAAGGGGCATGGTAGAAAGAACACAAAACTGGGGTCCAAAGCTCTGGCTCTTTTTCTTTGCTCTTCTAGAATATTCAGCCTTGGCATGTCACCAGATTCTGGGTTTCCGTTTTCCCCATTTGTATCAGGACTAGCGTATCCCAAAGATCTGATTCTAAAAATCTATTTTTCTAAATTGGCCTGTCATCAGGAACTTGTTAACAAAAATTTAGAGGTTTGACATTCTAATTATCTCCTGATATCTGTTTCAAAAAACTGCTTTCCACTTATTGGCTTATGAATCCAGGAGAAATAGCATTGGTTGTACTTAAGCCTTACTTTTGCTAATTTCCTATCAAGATGTGGTTGAGATTTATGGTTCTTTCTAAGCAGCCTCAATATAGTCTTCGTGGAGACAAGTAGGTTCAAAGCACTCTCTCATTCCTGTCCTAATAAAATAAGTACAAGGAGCCAAGTACCCCTGGGCCAGCTCTTCCTGGGTAGTTGGTCACGTGTCCATTGGAAAGACAGTGGTGATTGGTGGGGCTGAGAGCTGGGTGCCCCTCTACCCACCCCAACTCACCAGCTATGTGATTAGGGCAGATTATTCACACTTCTTGAGCCTCAGTTTCCCCATCTATGAAACAAAGATAATAATTGTACTCCATAGGGTTGTATGTACTAAATGCAATAATACACACACACACAAACCCACTCAGCGTTATGTCTGATCCAGAGTAAAAACAATAAATGTAAACTATCATTGTAATGTCATTGTCATTCATACAATCACCGGGGACTTTTTACATAGTGAGTCACCTCAGATTAAATTCTGCTGACTGCTCTGGTGGTTTATGAGTCAGATGCTTTTCTCCTGCCCCTTTCTGATTCTCATTGCTGAGAAGTTTTCCCAATAAAAATGTTACAAACCAAAATTCGTTTAATAATAGTTAATTCGGGAGAATTATTTTCTCGTTTTTTTTTTTATCACTTGTATTCACTCCACCTGCCTTACTGTTGGGGTCTTCAGGGTTAATTAGGAGCAGCTTCATACGTGGGTAGTTGGTTAATCACCAAGTAGAATGTTGGAAGAAGGCTACTCAGATGCTTTTCATCTCAGCATCCAATGCCCAGGAAATTCTGGCAAAAAATTTTTTACTTGTCTAAGGCCACCTACAGTATTAGGTAATTATTAAAGCTGATTGCATATCAGAGCCTAAATACAGTGTTATAGAACCATACTTCACTCATGCTCCCCTCATGGCAGATGAATCAGAGGAACTGCCATGTATTTTTGAAGAGTAAATCTTTGCGCTAATTAATTATATCAATATCAACATGTTGATATTGATATAATTAGCACAGTGGATGACACTGATATAATTAGCACAAATATTTACTCTTCAAAAGCAAGTGGCAGTGCATATGCATATAATAATAATAACGCTGAACAGTTATAGCACCACTTTCTCTAAGGAGCTTATAAAAATACATAAATAGCAAATTACTAAAACTCAGACTTCATTGAGAGCTTTGATGGCATTACTGAGCAAGGCTGAAGGGGTTGATGCAGCCGGGAGAAACCCCATGAATAGGTCCTGATGGGGGTCTTCCCCCAAACGGAAGTGAATCTCCAAGCCGCTCCCGATAAGCCTAAAACTAAGAGATACACCGATTTATGTAATGGAATTGAAAGTGAATAGGACTCCTTTTCTTTCTTTATTCTAATTAATGTTCAGCTAGTCTAAACCCAGCATGATCTGGTTTTAAAACTAAACAGAATTGGGTAAGAGCAGGGATGTTGGCGAGTAAGACAGAAAATATATTTGGACCACCCAGCCTTCAGTGTCTTTGACATAGAAAGACGACGGGCCCATTGTCAAGGAAATCTGTCCCTAGGTCATCTCTCCTTTGTTTGATGATACAGCCTCTTCGTATAACTGTGACAGGAAGAGAGGGTTTGGGAGAAATGTGTGCGGTACCATGAGAGGAGAAGGTGGGCATGGTGCCTAATGGTTCCATTGGCACTCTGCTGTCGGGGGCCTCTGAGAACCAACTTCCCCACTGTGTTTGTGATGAGAGATATTAATCTCAACCAATTTCTTATTCCTTTATTTGAGTACAGGCTAATTGAGTTACACATTTTCTTACCATAACAACTGTATTAACAGCAACCACGGTTTTGAAGTCGTTGTAGCACACACATATCTGCCCATACAAATATACAAACAACGCACACAACACCAAACGTAGCCTTGAGTTCAAATTAACTCATTGATAAGCATGGGAGATGTGGGCCAAGAGAATTTTCAAGTGTCTTATACTTTACAAAACTCTGACTTACTGGCCAACATCAGAAAAGTAAGCATGGTTTTATGGACTGACAGAAAGGAACGTTCGTTGTTTTAACGCTCTTTTCCTCTGAGGACTAACTCCTATAATGGAGTGTCCTAGACGTTCTGCTTCTTACTGCCTCTTTGGATGTGAAGATTGCACAGCAGGAGGCAACATCTGGGAGAGAAAGGAGCGATTGTGAGAGAGACTTAGAGTATTGGTGTGTGCCTGGTTGTGATTCTTGGGTAGATTATTACTCTTTTGGAGATGATTATTTATAATTTCTTGGTGCATAGCAGAGAAGTACGTCAGTATTTCTTCTCAAGTTTTGAATTTTTGAATTTTCAGTTGTATAAAGAAAAGAGGTTTTCTTTCTTGCATTCTTGCAGTTTTAGAATTCCAGCTGTAAATTGACCTTCCTCCTTACCCTAAACCATATTGGTTTGCAACTTCTTATTTGATAAAACTGCTTTGGTCCTTCAATAACGGGCTTCGTCGTTATCACGGTGAGAAGAAGTAGAAAGTCTCATGAACATCATTCCTTGGACTGTGCTTGGTTCAGGGGGGTTTGAAGTTCAGTCCTAATGCTTATGATTGTTTCATTTCACTTTGCCATCATAAATGAGACAAATCTCCACCGATTCCCCCCACACCCCGCCTCATCCCCACACCTCTACGTTCTTGCTTCCAAGTTTAATCTTCCACGGCAATTTGAATGTAAAAGCACTGGAGTGGATGACACACATAGTAATCATTTTGCACTGTAGCCTCAGTTCATGACGTCTTGCAAAGCAGGTATCCAAAGGCACACACCGAAATCATTTTGCCAGCGTCCTCTTGCCTTTTAATAGCTTCCTAACAGGGTATCCGAAGAAACACTCTGGAAACATTTTGCCCTCCTAATTTCGTGTTGTAATGACATCAAAGTGTCATAAAGCAATTACCATCCCAAGCACAAAGTGATCTTTAGAAGTTACTTTCTCCATAGGCTCATTAACTTCTTTCTAGCTTTAGTATCTTGATTGTTTAAAGAAATGTTCAATGCTAATTGAGAGACTTCATTTAAAACTGAATACCATTTATTTAGCACAACCTCTCATTCTGCTTCTGTCTCTCTCTCTCTCTCTCTCTCTCTCTCTCTCAACCAAATTGCACTAGGCTGACAGAACCCTAGATTTATAGATACACACACACCTTTTGACCTCTCCAGTTAAAATTCAAAGTGGAATTGATCTGTTACCACGCAAAAATCAGCATAGGGCATGGATTGCTTTGGGGACAAAGGGAACAGTAGATACTGAAGATGTCCTTGGTAGCAAGCACATCCCAAAGCTTCTGAAGTGCCCCCTAAATACCAGGCTGGGTCCCTATTATGAGACCTCAACGAAATGTGAAATGCTTAACTAGAGAAATTCTGCATGTCAACACAACTATCGGACTTCATCACCCCGTTTCTAATGATTGAGATCTGCCAGGTGTATTTCTTCAAACGAAAACTCTAAATCAAGGGAACTGACAGTGACAAATTAGATTCAGCCTCATTCTGTGATACAGGCTGTGATTTGCAGTTGTCCCTTCCTGAAACATCTGTAAGAGGAGTTTGAGCTTATGTTTTCCTGTGGGCTTGTATGAAATAAATAAGGAATGGGGAGTAACCTCAACAACCTTTTCTAGGCAGAAGCATAAGAGCCGATTTGCTTGTCCCACTTGTGCCAGGTAATATTCATATCTTAACCTTTAGCTCTCTGAGCACATTCTTATCTGGATAATGGAAGGGTTGGAAATGAGCTCAACTAATTTGCACAAAACAGTGCCCGGAGTCATGGTCTCTCTGCTCAAATCAAGAGATAAGATGGCCTCTGACTTTCTCTATAGGACTGTCTGTCCAAGACTAAATAACACAGGAATGTTCTTGCCAAATATTTTTTTCTGTTTTGAGATCCCTCCAAGGTGACCTGTAGAGCTCTTAGCAACTGGTTTGATCATTTGCTGATGGTGGAGAGACAGAATGATTGGTTCAGACGTGTGAAAATAAAGCTAAAACTGAGAGGGGCTATTTGGTTAATAATAAATAGCAAGAAAGATATATGGATAAAAATAAGCATCTTAATGATTTACCATTGCTGTGAAACCAATAGGCTGGTGATCCAATCCGATATCCGCAAATTCGTATAATCCTCAGGGTAAAACAATTTAATGGGCTGTCTCTTTTATAGTTACAAAAGGCCTTTCATGTGATCAATTATACATAAGAGTACAATAAATGTAACTTTCTTCATACTAATCACATCTAACTTAAATTCTTTTGTTGGTCTTTGGAGTGTACGTAGCATTCCCAATAAAGTTTTTAGTTCTGACTCTTACCAAAATTTAACCTGCCCAGAACTTCCAAATAAATCTTTGGTACAAGGGGTTTTTTTTCCACACTAAATAAAATGGTTCCAACAATACAGTTTGTTAGGAAACTGCCACCTCCTCCTGTTCTGGTCCCTCCTGCAACACGACAGTCCTGCTGCTTCAGTCGGCCAGTGGGCAGTGGGGGGTTGGTTTGATTGTTTTTATTCTGTTTGGTTTTGTTTGTATTTTGTCAGAAAGGCAGCCTAGCACTGTGTTAACACTGTCACCCGAGGATAACAAAACTTGTCTAAGAGATGGAGATCGCCAGTCCTCAGTCTAGTCACAGGTCCCAGGAGGCCCCCGGACCCTCCCAGATTCCTATAAAGCCCAAATTCCCATCTGCTTTATTATATGTTTAATTGGTTTGCTCCTCCATGAAACCGGAAAGTAAAATGAAACCCCTCATCATCTGCCACTTAAGTTAGAGGTAAAGGCCACAGACTCTAGAAGTTTGTGAAAAATAAGACGTGACTCAATTCCCTGAATCGCCTTAGCCAACCAATTGATGCTTGACTATGAGTTAGACGATTTAATAAATATTTTTTTTAGACACTACGAAGTACCAAAAACTGTTCTAGATGATGTAAATATAGTTGTAAGAATTAACTCTGTATTGCTTCAAAGAGTAGAATGAACTTCAAGGCGTTTCCCTGTACCTACACACAATGTATATACAATTCGTTTTGAAGTATGAAGCGTCTCAGGACATAGAGGATAGGATTGAAGAAAAGAATAGAGAAAGGCAGTGGTTATTTTTCTTCAGGCTTCCAAGCAGAAAATGAAAGAGTTCTGAGAAAGGAGATTTCTTAAAGTCCCAGTTGGGAGATTAGTTAATCCCTTGAGGATTGATTTTGGGGCCACACATCCTGAGAAAGTTACATGTATGTGAAAATTTAGGAAAATCTAGGTCTAATTACTAAAATAAAAGATGTGTGTGTGTGTGTGTATGTAATTTGCCTGAGATTATCTAAGAAAACACATTCTAAAGACTCATTTGTTGCTGCCTTGCTCCATGATTTTGGCCTCTCAAGTGTGGTTTGCTAAAGAAATCAGGCTGCCAGAAAAGTACAGCAAATTGAAAAAATGAACTGGAACATCATAATCTGCTTCAGCTATAGCAAAGAAAAAGACATCTGGTAGACCACTTGGAAGTCAGCCAATGATGAAGACTTCAATTAAAATAAAGAACATGTCCTCAGGAGAGCATCTCTGAGCTCAGGAAGTTATAAGTCCAGTGTGCTACTTGAAAGCCAACTACTAGAGAAAAGTCATTTTCAAATAAAGCAAGACAGAGCAAGCAAGCTTTGAATTCTTTCAAGGAACCTCTTCCTACATATACTGTCCTAACTGATGACTTAATAGGAGCTCGAGGTACCACCACTCAGTGCTGGATATAGGCTATCACACAGGAAATGAAGCTGTAGGTCTGCTCATAACGTTTCTGGGGAATATCAAATATTAGCACAAATTATAGAGGGTGCCATGGTGCAGCGAGCATGTGCTGGACCAGGAGTCGATGGACCTGGTTTCCAGTTTCAACTCTGCCACTTTTGACCCTTGAACCTCAGGCAAGAGACTTCATCCCTGTGGGTCTGTTTTCCCAGCTGAAAAGGATAATAAAACCTACCTTATAGAACTAAGGGAAGGAGTATATGATATATTCTGTGGAAAGACACTTAATACAATGCCTGGCATATAGTATGGCTACAATATGTTAGTTAAAAAGAATAAACCAGATAGAACAGAAAACTCATCTTTGCTAAGAATCAGGTATTAATTTTCATAGTAGAGAGATGGAATCTGATGTAAACAGCATCGATGTAAGAAACACCCCTGACCCACAAGATATTGTTGCATTTTCCTGAAAGAAGAATCATGAGGCTATGAAAGAGATAAAGAGTTTTGTAGAGTCCCAGAACAGACTCAAGGATTGAACATAGAAGCCACTGTACACCAAGACATCGAATCTCCACTTAGGAAAATGAGTCACTTGTCAGTGTTTGCAAAGTAACGAGGGCTCCGTAAACTGAAGTTGCACAGAAATTCTTAATAGACTACTTACTAGTATATTTACTAGTTGTTTGGTATACCAATAACTGAGTGTTTTTGTTAATTAGTATTCTTGACTTCAGATTTCTAACAAGAACATTTCTATACTGTAACTATTCCCAGAAATGCTGGACACAATGAAATCAAACACCTTGGTGATTCAAGAGAACTAGCACAGGCTATGCCCCTAACTCTTGAAGGGGTAATTTTGTTTAACTGAAGTATAGTTGGTTTACAATGTTCTGTTAGTTTCTGGTGTATAGCAAAGTGATTCGGTTATATTTATATATAATACATATATGTGTATATATATATATTTCATATTCTTTTCCATTATGGTTTATTATAGGATACTGAATATAATTCCCTGTGCTATATAGTGGGACCTTGTTGTTTATCTATTTTACATACAGTAGTTTGTAACTGCTAATCCCAAACTCCTAATTTATCCCTCCCCTACCCCCTTTCCCCTTTGGTAACTGTAAGTTTGTTTTCTATGTCTGTGAGTCTGTTTCTGTTTCATAGATAAATTCATTTGTGTCATATTTTAGATTCCACATATAAGTGCTATCATATGGTATTTGTCTTTGTCTTACTTCACTAGTATGATAATCTCTAGGTCCATCCACGTTGCTGCAAATGGTATTACTTTATTCTTTTTTATGGATGAGGTGTATTCTATCGTGTGTGTGTGTGTGTGTGTGTGTGTGTGTGTGTGTGTATACACATATATACACACATATACCATATCTTCTTTATCCATTCATCTGTGGATGGACCTTGAGGTTGCTTCCATGTCTTGGCTATTGTAAATAGTGCTGCTATGAACATAGGGGTGTAGGTGTCTTTTCAATTTATAGTTTTGTCTGGGTATACGCCCAGGAGTGGGATTGCTGGATTATTTGGCAACTCTGTTTTTAGTTTTTTGAGAAGCCTCCATACTGTTCTCCATAGTGGCTGTATCAATTTACATTCCCACCAGCAGTGTAGGAGGTCTCCTTGAAAGGGTAATTCTTAAAGAGCCATCGATTAATACCTTAGAAAGAATTTGTTCATTGGGCCTTTCTTATTTATTAAGTCAAAGAAAACCCAACATTGCTGAGCCTTTTGTATTACTTTATTAAAGCATTTAAACTTAATCTGTATAAATTATCAAGAGACTGGCACATGGTATATATGTATATGTATATATATATGAATGAATGAATGAAAGGATGTGCCTCAAACAGTTCAGTAGGAACAGTGCCTTGTGTGAAAGGTACATACAAGCAGTAAGAGCACCAGCAGAGCACCGGTTAGGACTGGGAAAGGAGAGGAGAAAAGGTTTAACAGAGGGTAAGTTATAGAAACAAGACTTGCCTTACATCTCAGAATTCAGCTGGGAGGAGCTGGTCCTTACCTTCCCAATTCCAGGCAATTGCTTTGTTGGGGTAGTGACCCCAGCAAAGCTAACATTCACTAGTAAACACTATCTTTCTATTTGGAAATTGATGGATGAACTCTGAAGTGAACAAAAGCAAATGATGACTCCCCAAAACTAGTGACTGCAGATTACAATAGAAGTCGCCCTCCATTGCTAACAGAGACAGCCAAACCCCCTGCAAATGTGAAGCAACAGTTCTCCCTCCCCACCCCTCTCTGAGACCATGGAGGAATGAGGGACTGGGGAGAGAAGGACCGGGTGTGGATGCCAGGAGCCATTGGGCTCCCCTTGGCTGTGGGGTTTCTCAGGCACTTTCCAGAGCAGCTGAGAGTCCACATGCCTTGTTTTCAGGAAGCTACTCGAAGGCGGATCCAAAGACTTCACGATTTCCACTGGAAACTTAGTCTTTTCTGCTGCCACCTGGTGTGTCAGTATTGTCATCCCCATTTGGAGCCCATCTGGCAGGAGCCTGAGTGTCCGCAGCCAGCCCTCCCCTGCTTTGTCCAGGGCTAGCCCCAGTCAGCTGGCTGTCAGGGAAGCTCATTCTTGCCTTGTCACCGAGTCCTAAGAAATCGATCAGATGCTTGAGAGGGTGTGTTACAACTCAGTGCTTTTTCAGCTCTAGTAACACCATTTCTGCAAAAGTTGTTCAACCTCAGGATGATCTTTTCACCAACCTCAATTTCTACAGGTTGAAGCTTTCCTGTGACACATCCCAAGCAGGCTGGAAGTCAGGTGGCATCTCCCTTAGAAATGACCCAGCTTGCTAGGGATGACAGGCCATCCCGTGCCTGAGTCCATTAGCTCTCTTAGCCATGCTGATGGAAAACAGGGAGCTGTCTGCCTTCAGTCACACGTGGCTCTTGTTTGGAGAGCACAGTGCCAGACAGCTGTGGAGAACATTTAGAAGAAGGAAGAAAACACTTTGCAGGAATGAGTAGTACCACAAAGCTGTGGAGCCTGGGATTACAGGGAGTTTTCTTGTAAAAGCCAAGAAATACAGCGCCATCCTCCAGAGAGGGGGACAGCTGGTGACCTGCTTTATTGTTGTGCCTCTGAGCCCAGAGAGTCACCATTAACTTCAGAGGCTCTTCCTGCCTGGTCGGTTGCACGTGTTGTTCATCTCTGAGCAGCTTCGTACTTAATGCAGGGAGTTCACTGTGTATCCGGTGGGGAAGCAATATTAGGCTGAGGGGCTAGTTCTTTCTTCTTCTTTTCCTCCAATGTTCCTCCTGTTTCTGACGTGCTTGATATCACCTGCTGCTCTAGCCAGCATTACTTCCTACAAATCCTACGAATAGGAAAGAGGAGGCATCCAAGAGAAAACCATTTAGGTCTAATCTAATGCTCTGTGAGGGCAGGACTGTGGTCTAACCTGTTCGTCACTCTGTGTTCAGAGCCTAGGACAATGCTGAGGTCAGAGTAGGAGCTGAATGCAAATTTATAATAAACTAGGGACTCTCAAAACTCATGACCTGAATGGAAGAACTACCAAAAGGTACTAAGACCACATCCCCTCCTTTTATAGACCAATGCCCTGTCTTCAGCCGTGAATCACCCTCTGTGACAGTTAAGCTTCATTTTAGTTTACCAGCTAAAGAAGGTTAAAATTACAGCAAAATGATACTATGATTTATAATAAGAAATAGAAATTTAGTCTTCGTCCCCCTTCCTGGCACAGAGCTCCTAAAACCCTTGGATTTTCCTAAGTGATGAGAACAAAAAGATATCTTTTGTTATGTTAATGAGGTGACTTTTGGGGCCCTGGGTAACCTGAGGATGGGGGCTGGTCACCAGAGGACCCAACCATGTGATTAGAGGGTTGGAGCTTTTCAACCCTGACCTTCTGGGAGGAGAGAAGGGCTGGAGATTAAGTTTGGTCACCACTGGCCAAGGATTTAATCAATAGTGCCAGTGTAATCTAGCCTCTGTAAAACCCCCAAAAGGACAGAGCTTCTGGGTTGATGAAGGCGTGGAGACTTGGGGAGAGTGGCCCACTCAGAGGTCATGGTGGAAACCTGGATTTGTGATTGATGTCTGAAGTGGAGGGAGGGGCAGTCTTATGAGACTGGGGCTTTTTCTGTGGGATCTGATGCCATCTCCAGGTAGATGGGGTCAGACTGAGTTGAATTGTAGGACACCCAGCTGGTATCTGAGAGTTGCCTGGTGGTGTGGGAGAAAAAAAAAAACATATTGGAGTTGGTGTTATAATCAGAATACTTCGTATTTTACTGGAAAAAATGCTGTGCTATCTCTCTAATGTTTGTTATTAGCACCCCCCAAAAAGCCTTTGGAAGTTAGCCATCTTCTAACTAGGAGGTCTCTCCTTTCTTTCTCTGATTATCACAAAAAAACCTTCCCCGAGTATCACAAGCCCTGCTTCCTTCACTGAGAATAAGAGAATTCCCCATTTCTATTGACCAGAAAGCAATTCTTGGAAAGAGTCTTGGTGTATATAAGAAAGTCTGAAATTGGTGAGTAAAAGAACGTATTAAGGTGGTCCAGAGTCTTAGGTCGGGTTCCCCAGAAGTAGACCCAGAGATGAAGATTTGAATAAAATTAGTATATTAAGGAATTGCTCCCAGGGGACCTGTAAGGAAATGGGGGAACAGGTTAGGGAAGGTGAGGAAACTGAGCAATGTGTGTGTGGTCTCAGCTGAAGAGTCCCGCAGGGGAGGACTTTATCCTGATCATCTGTCCAGGGAATTCTGGAGGTTAAGTCAGGCCTCAGTATCATCTTGCTCTGATTCAGGGACTTTCGTGCTTCCGTCCCCATCAGTCATTGGTTAAGGGATGCCCCAGGGAGGACGTCAGTCCCCTGGCACTTCAGTCTCTTGTGAAGTGGGTGAAGCAGGCTCTAGTAACCTGTGGGTCCCCCCGAAGAGAGCCACAGGTGTTCTGTATGAGTGGGGACGGTAGGTGTGAGGCCCACACTGTCCACGGCACCCAGCTTCCAGTTAATGAGCACGGCTCTCCTATCGTCCTGCAAACACAGCTCTGAGAAAAGAACAAAGGCCTTTCGAAAAGTCTGCCTCTATAGTTTTATTTTCTGTAGCACAAGCTGTATAAATACTCTTAGGTGTACAGTAAGAGTCATTTAAGTAAAATGTTTTGACAGGTCCCAGCTCAAAATGCACCCCCTCCCCACTCTTTGCCTAACCCATTGCCTGAAATCCCACTATTAGATATTTCTTTGGCCGAGGGCATCTCCTATTAAAATATTTTGTCTGGAAGGAGCAATCCACTAACTTCATCATAGCCATTGCCCTTGTCACATGAGGTGTAATTGATCAGAGCTGCTAGTCAGTCCCCTTTAAAGAGAACAGGCCTTGACATGGTTGGACATGACCTTGGGATTGTATAGTGGGGAAAGCCAGGGTCAGGAAGGGTCCCAGGGCTAGGTGCTGTCTGGAAGGCAGCCACAGAAGAAGGGGGAAAGATGCAGGTACCTAACGGGGGCAGGAGAAAGGGGATGTGGAAGGGATAGGATTTGGGGAGGGAGCAAGCAGAGCACGAGATGACAGGATGCCAGAGAGACAGCACTTTCCCGAATACGCTCAGGCCAATCTGTTGGGGGAAGCTTATCCCGTATTTCTGACCTTCTCGTCAACTGGGGGGAACATACAATCTTCACAGAGAAAACTGGCAAAATAGCTCCAGCCTTCCCTCACATATCTTCAGGAACTCTCCCCTAGGCCTCCAGATTGAGTTTGTTTCCTATATAATATACATTCTCCTCTTCCGCCTTACTAGGAGGACCCTGATTTTTTTCGGTGTGTCAGTATGCCCAGGAAAATATTTTCACCTCCCTAGACTTACTTGCAGCCAGGGGTAGCTACTCATTTGATTCGGTTCTAGTTACTGAGATGTAAGTGGCAGTCACTGGATGGGACTTCTGGTCAAGCTTCTTAAAGGGGGCAGACTCAACTGGCAAGTATCTTTTTGGCTTTTGCTATCCCCCCTTTTCCTTCCTGGAACATAGAAGTGATGACTGGATGGGGAGCAGCCATCTTGTGTCCATGAAGATAATAACACAAACTAATGAGGATGGAGCAGCAGGGTGAAAGGCACTGGGATCCCTTAAGCGTCCATGGCCCTTCAGCTCTAACTCTGGATTGTCTACCTCTGGACAGTTTGTCAAGTGAGAACAAGACCATCTTTTTTTTTTTTTTTTTTGTGGTATGCGGGCCTCTCACTGTTGTGGCCTCTCCCGTTGCGGAGCACAGGCTCCGGACGCACAGGCTCAGTAGCCATGGCTCAAGGGCCCAGCTGCTCCGCGGCATGTGGGGTCTTCCCAGACCGGGGCACGAACCCGTGTCCCCTGCATCGGCAGGTGGACTCGCAACCGCTGCGCCACCAGGGAAGCCCCAAGACTATCTGTTTGGTTAAACGATTTTTCTGGAGTTCCCATTACATATGTAATCCTAACTGCCAGAAGCCAAGGATGAAATAAGGAACTAGGTATTTACCTTTCCTTCTGGGTTCCCTCTGTCTTTTGAAGAGGGATGTCCTCAGGATACACACATTTTTTAAATTTGTTTCTCTTTTCCCTGTGCTAACTATGCAGGTGCTGTCCCTGTTGGTGGTAAACAGGTGTATGTAGCCTGTAGCTTGAGTGGGTAAGTTCAGTTCAGAGGGGAAAATAGGAGGAAGCCCAGCTGTTGCCAAAACAGCCTTTTCAGAGACAAAGCTGATACGTTGTTCCATCTGCCTAACTTCTGTGTCTGTCTCTTAGTCTAGAATTTGGAGAAGGATCCCATTAAAAGGTGCTTTGGCCCCCTCACTCTGAAAGACTGTTTTGCTGACTGTCAAATTTGGTGAAATAGTTTCGTGAACCTGTTTCTCAGTGGTCCAGATCCCATGTAGCCAGGGAGAGAGGAATAGAGAGTGAATACGAGTCTTAGGGCAAGGAACCCCTCCAGCCCCACTCCCCGAAACACACAAAGTCTCAAAGCACACAGAAGGCTCTCACACAAGTATTCTCTCATCCAACAGCTTAAGAGATTTGTCTCCCTGAAAGATACATGCTTTACAAACCTGTGTATGGAATCTGGTCCACTTACTGATGGGTGTCTGACTGAGTACCTCCTCACTCACTTCTGTCCCCTTCACTAGCTATAAGTTCTGGGAAGGCAGCTCTTGGTCTCTCTGTTTGCCACTGTGCACCCAGAGACTGGAATGGAGCCTGATGCAGAGTAAGTGCTCAACAGATGTTTTTTTTAATATTTGTTAAATGAATGAATGAATGAAGTCACCTCAAAATAAGCTAAATTATTTAGCTCGTCTCTATCTAAGTGGAAACTCATTTCAGATGATTTTCTCTAGTTTGCAGTCAACTCAGCACTATTCTTTAATGATTCAGTCTCTTCAAAGTACCTTCTAATGGGTTTGGTTATTTTATTTATTCTGTTTTGTTCAATCGCAGATAAATTCCCATTCGATTGGACCTAAATGGTTGGCAAAGACCCATCCTTGGCTAAGACCCATCTAACCATAACAAGACAGGCTGAATTTGGACACATTTCCACAGAAGCAAAAATATTTCCCACATATATTCAATTATTCATTTATGGGTGGACTGTTCTGCTTCAATATTTTCTGTATGTTTTAGTTTCCTTCTTTCTCCAGCCTTCCGGCATTTGACCCTTTCTTCCAATAAATGGTTGTAAGGCTGAAGGATCACACACCAGTTCATCTTGCTAGGTAAACGGAGCTCCATTATCCTCAGCTCCTGATCCATTGAACTCTGAATTCCACTTTCTCCTGCTTCCAGGCTTGTTCCCTGCTGTTCTCTCTAATGCAAACACTGTCCTCTTGCTTATCTACATGTGCAAATCCTCTCCTCCCTGACCCCAGTCCAAGAGCTGTTTTCTTTGTGAAAACTTTCTGTAGACAGAGTTAGCTGCTGTCTCTCTCACTGCTCCAAAGGTACCAGGTTTGAATGTCTCTTAGCTCTGATCACATTTTGATGGAAGTTCATCCTTGTGACTAAGCACATAGACTCTGATCCAGACTCCCTGGGTTCAAATCCTGGCTCTCCTACTTAATGGCTGTGCGACCCAAAACAAATTATTTTATTTCTCTCTGCTTCAGTTTCTCATCTGATGTGTGTGTGTGTGTGTGTGTGTGTGTGTGTGTGTGTATACATATTTATATGGATAGTAGTAGGACCTACCTCATAAAGTTGTTAGCATTCAATGATTTAATACATGAAAAAAAAACCCTAGAATAATGTCCAGCATGTAATCAGTGCTCGATAATTATTAGCTCTTCTAAAAATTATTATCCTTTTACACGTGTTTGCCTCACCAATTAGACGGTCATCTCCCACAGTGCTTGATCTATGAATTTGGCATATTCCTACTTCCAAATCCTAGAGCAGTATCTGAAACACACTTGAAGTTCTGTGAATGCTGATCAATGGATGAAAGATAGCCATTGACTATGATGATAAAAATGAGGTGTGGGCATTGTCTGTGTGAGTTGGATCTCTATAACTATTCTATAACTGCATGGGTGGCTCCAGGCCAGTCCATCTGGGAAAGGCCCAGAGTTCTGAAATTGGACTAGAGTCACATCCAGGGACCGTGCTTCTGGGCCCACTCAGACTCGCACCCTCACTCATGGGTAATGCTGAGCTCCAGCCACTCCAAGGTAGCAAGAAGGATGACTTCATCATGAGCCCCACTGGGGTTGACAGTAACGCTCAGTGCACTCACCAAGGCAGCTGAAGTGTGCACAGAATCCAGGCTGGTGGTCAGAGGGGCTGGGGTGAGGCCTCTGCCTAGTTGACTGCTAGGAAGCCACATTTCGCAGGTTATTCCCATCCTCCCTGTGGCAGACTCCACTCTTCCCTCTTTATTGCCTGCAGAATACGCTATGTTACAGTACTGAACCTGGCATTGCCATTAGCAAAATAGACATCTGTGTCAATATTAAAAAAAAAATGCTGTTTTCTGCCCCTCATGTCTTACGACATGTATAAAAATTTATAAATATTTGCACCTTTGTTCCACCCCAATATGGAAACTTGGGGGTTCAGCCTGAGGGAGGGGTCAGCATGGGGTCTGAGGACAGGGGAGGCCCTTGGACTGATGAGTGTGGGATGATGAGTGGGAAAGGAGACAGTTAAGACTGGGAACCCCTCTCCCACCTTCTGGGGTCCCAGCGTTAGAGGCAAAAAGAACTGTCATTTCCTTTTCAGGTCAGTGATATGTTCAGCCCAAGACATGGGATTAACCCAAGACATGTGGGAAGAAGTGACCATGTGTGTGTTCTGACCCTTAAGAGCGTTGCCTTCTTTCCCTTGTCCCGCTGACACTTAGTCCATCTCCATGAGCAGAAATAACTCACTGGCCCCAGAGTCATTAGAGGCACCTGGAGCAGACCGGAAACCTACCTAAGGCACGCTGGCATCAGCATGAGCCAGCCGACTCCCTGATTCACACCAGGGCTGGAGCTCAGACAGCAGCCTAGCTCAGCCGAGTAGCAGCCAAAACTTAGACCTTCATCAGGGCCACTGACTGCAGATCCGTGTGCCGGAAATAAATGCTTCTTGTTGTGGCCACTGAGATGTGGTGGTTGTTTTTATGTAGCGCTGTTAGACTGATACATGAGGAATTAAGAAAGAGTAGGAAAGGCTGAAACACAGGCTAATTTTACCTTCCTGGTACTTTAAAAAAATATTTTAGTGCAATATTTTATTTTATTTCTGTAAGACAATTTGGAGAAGTTTATTTCATTGAAGCAAGTTTTTATAATTTATCATCATGTTTAGTAGGATTTGACAATGATAAACCATATATAATACTAATTTTTCTATACCTTTGTCCAAAAATGTTTTCAATTGAAGTATAGTTGATTTGCAATGTTGTGTTAGTTCCTGCTGTACAGCAAAGTGATTCAGTTTTATTTATGTATGTATATATATAGATAGATAGATATTCTTTTGCATTATAGGTTATTACAAAATATTGAATATAGTTCCCTGTGCTATATAGTAGGACCTTGTTTTTTATCTATTTTGTACCTACTAGTCCCAAACTCCTAATTTATCTTTCCCCCATCCCCTTCCCCCTTGGTAACCATAAGTTTGTTTTCTATGCCTGTGAGTCTGTTTCTGTTTTGTAAATAAGTTCATTTGTATCGTATTTTAGAGTCCACATATAAGTGATATCATATGATATTTGTCTTTCTATGTCTCACTTACTTCACTTAGTATGATAATCTCTAGATCCATCCCTGTGGCAGCACATGGTATTATTTCATTCTTCTTTATGACTGAGTAGTATTCCATTGTATATATATGTACCACATTTTCTTTCTTTCTTTCTTTTTTTACATCTTTATTCAAGTATAATTGCTTTACAATGTTGTGTTACCTTCTGCTGTATAACAGAGTGAGTCAGCTATACATATACATATATCCCCATATCCCCTCCCTCTTGCATCTCCCTCCCACCCTCCCTATCCCACCCCTCTAGGTGGTCACAAAGCACCGAGCTGATCTCCCTGTGCTATGCGACTGCTTCCCACTAGCTATCTATTTTACATTTGGTAGTATATATATGTCAATGCTACTCTCTCACTTTGTCCCAGCTTACCCTCTCCTCCCCCGCCATGTCCTCAAGTCCATTCTCTACATCTGCATCTTTATTCCTGTCTTGCCCTTAGGTTCATCAAAACCATTTTTTTTTATATTCCATATATATGTGTTAGCATACAGTATTTTTTTTTCTCTTTCTGACTTACTTCACTCTGTATGACAGACTCTAGGTCTATCCACCTCACTGCAAATAGCTCAATTTCATTTCTTTTTATGGCTGAGTAATATTCCATTGTATATGTGTGCTACATCTTCTTTATCCATTGTACCACATTTTCTTCATCCATTCATCTGTGGTTGGACATTTAGGTTGCTTCCATGTCTTGGCTATTTTGAATAGTGATGCTGTGAACATTGAGGGGCATGTATCTTTTCAAATTAGAGTTTTCTCCCATTTCTTTTTTTTTAATTTAATTTTAAGTTGTTTCATACAGTTTCTAAAAGTTACATTGCATTTATATTTATTACAAAACATTGGCTCTATTCCCCGTGTTGTACAATACATCCTTGTAGCCTGCCTTATGCCCAATACCTTCCTTATACTTTTGTCTGGGCTGCCCCAAGCTAGGCCAGAAAGTCCTATGGCCCATGGCTTCTAGAACAGGGGCAACTGCAGCCTGCCTCTCCTTCTGTTTGTGACACATACAAGACTTAGAGAAAACTTGTGGAAGTCCTCACGCATGTTTTCCCACAGAGTGGAGGGGGAAAGTTGGGAGAATCCCTTCTAATAATAAGTGGCATTTGAGATGCCTCAACCAAGTATGATCCATGCAAGTTGGAAGTGACACCTTTTGGTTAGAGTCCTGAAGGGGGATCGATTGCTTCAAGCATTCTAGTTAAGCCCCAATTCTTCTCCAGAGCCCGTGAGATGGAGTGGAAGGTATAAATCTGAAGAACTGGAATCAATAGGATTTGATTGCAAACCTGCCTCTATTAGGGCGTGACCACCACCGAATTATTTAACTTTATCCAGACTCAATTTCCTTGCCAACAAATTGGGAGTAGCAATATCAACTTTGCACAGTAATTTTGAGGAGTAAATGAGCTAGTGTAGGCAGATTCCCTGGCTCACAGTATGTGGTCAATAATAAGTAGTAGTGATTTGTATTATTTTTCACCAGATTTCTCATTTCCCCTTTCCTACATTAAAGGACTATAATCGATCTGATGACATAGAAATATGTACATGTTATAACTCAGTGATTTCTGTTTAAGGTTTAGAAGTAGTCATGGTAGGACACATCCAGTTTTTCCAGCATCGGACTAGCCCTGCTCCATTTCAGATGGGTTTAACTGGAAAGTGACTGGTACTCCTTCTGTCCTGGTTTTGAGTAGTGTGGTGGGAGTGGAGGGCCTTGGGGAAGCTGGCAGTAGAGTCCTAAGCTTCCCAAGCACACAGAGGGTTTTGCCAAAGCCACGTACACTATTATTAAGATTAACCATTTTCAGATGGAGTCAGACTTTTCAACTAACTCAAGTCAGACTGACTGGTAATGATGTTCATGAGATGCCATTTCCTGCCTAACAGTAAGATGTGGAATTTGTTAAATTAAGCCATGCGATGGGTCTGAAATGTATTAACTTAATCCATAATGAATGTCATTCCATCCCTTTTAACATGCTTCCCCAATTAAGCTATTTAGGCCTCAGATATCTAAAGAAATTGAGCTGTCCTACTTGTTGCCAATTGGTTAATTCCTTGATGATGGATAAAAGCTACTAACTGCTTTTGTTTTTAAATCTATGTTTTCTTCAGTAATAGCAATCTTTTAATCAGCTGTTACAAAGAAAACGCTTAATGCTCCGTAAGCAAATGCTCAAGAAAATCAAATGATTAGGAAGGTGAATGCAAGGAGGCTCTGTTCAGCCTGCCTGAGCACCTCCAACAGGACCCAGTGTGGCCACACGGAGGACCCAGCGGTCATTTTTATTTTATAGCCCCATGGTGGACACAAGGTAGATGTTCATAGATGTTTAGTGTTTAGGCTGAACTCAACTGAATTCCGAGGACTCTTAAGGTTTCTGACAAAATTCTCTCCACAAGATAAGCATTTCCAAATTTCAGGAAATTTGGTTTGACAACCTCCACCTGTCAACAAGAGACTTAGCTGCCTTAGATTACCCCTGACTTAGCCACTGAGCTGGATATACCACATAACACGTCCACGGTTTCCTGGACAGTCAGTATATGGTTCGCTCACAAGAGCCCAGTGCAATCTTGCATGGTGCAGCCTATTAACAGATAATCAAGTGCAATATTTCAGTTTGTAAACCTCACTTTAAATGATAGAACATACCGATCAGAAGGAAGCTTTTAGAGAAAAATCGATCCAGGGTAAAATCAATCTCTGATAAGAAACTAATATTTTTCATTGTTGTTGTTATCTTTGAGGCCCACTTGATATTTCAAGACATTATCGATCACCAAAGTGTTTTATTCTAGAAGGAGGAGCCTGGTGGGGAGCTGTAGCTGTTTAGATCAGGGGTTGACAACTATAGCCTGTGGGCCAAATCTGGCCTGCCATCTGTTTTTGTAAATAAAGCTTTATTATAACACAATCATGCTTATTCATTTATGCATTGCCTACGGTTGCTTCTGAGTTATAATGGCAGAGTTAAATAGTTATGACAGAGACCACGTATTTCACAAAGCCTAAATTATTTGCTATCTGACCCTTGACAGAAAAGGTTTGTTAACCTCTGGTTTTGATTTTTCAAATATATTCACTCTCATTCCGTCTTATCTCTAGTAAGACTACTTTTGCCCACCCCATGATGCTGGCTCGCCATATCATGGTGGACAGAGGCTGTGTCTATGCCCCTTGATTTAGGGTCTGCAGTAGAACAAACTCAACGTTTCTGCCCACTGGCTAGTCAATTAAACATGAATCTAGGCATACCTGTGGAGAGACTTTGCAGATGGAATTAAAGATATAGATCTTAAATGAAGGACAAGATCCTAGATTATCCAGTGAGCCCAATTTTACCACAATAGCCTTAAAAATAGAGAAATTTGTCTGAGTGGAGTTCATCAGAGAGGTGTCGCAGAAGAGGAAGTCAGAAGAAATGCAGCCCAAGGGGAAGCTATAGAGACTCAAAGCATGAGAAGGAATGTGGGTAGCCTCCAGGAGGAAAGGCAGGTCCCTGCCTAACAGTCAGAAGAAAAACCGGGGCCTCAGTCCCGCAAACACAAGGAACTGAATTTTACCAACAGTTGGAATGAACTTGGAAGCAGATTCTTCCCCAGAGCCTCTCGTAAGGAGCACAGTCCTGTTGATCATTTAATTTTAGCCCCACAAGACCTGTGTCACACTTCTGACCTATAGAACTGTGAGATAATAAACTTGGGTTATCTTAGGCCACTGAGTTTGTGGCAATTTCCTGGGGCATCAATAGAAAGCTATCATAGGGTCTAACATCTGACCTGCTTTGGCCAACGTGATGTTAAAAGGCAGGATTAAACTAGAGGATGCAATTGTGCCAGGGCTTCCATCATCACCGTAAGAAATGTGGTTGAGATTTTTCCATCACCTGGCTAGCCTGACTGTCTAAAGAGGATAAGAGACCTGGACCCAACCTCCAACTTGGAGTTGAGCCCGACTGAGCCCAGTCTGGATCAGCCAACCCCAAGGCGACGCACAGATGCATAAACAGCATCGTATGATTGTTTCAAAAACCACTGAATTTTGAGATGGTTTGTTATGGAACATCAGGGTGGATAAATGATGAATACGGAAATTGGTACTGGAAATGGGTTACTCTCATTAAAAAAAAATCTAAACTATGTGGCAGTGGTTTGGGAAACAGACAGTGATTGATATACAAACTACTATGGGCAGCTAGAGTAAAATAGCAACAAACAAGTAAACAAACAACCCAACCTCACAGAGGAGGCTGAAAAACTGAGAACCCATGTGATGCAGTGGCAGACATTGATGAGCTGTTGCCCACAATCATCTGGAAGATAGATGGTGAGCCTAAGGAATGTGTGGATTTGAGGGAGGAGATCTATGGCAAGATGTTGAAAGCTTGAGCTGTTGCTACAACTCCATTTGATGAGCTGTGAGAAAGAGAAGAACTCAGAAGAGATATGGCTATTTTTTTACCAACAACGTATTGAGGGAATATAGAACGTCCAGAAATCTTAATGTTGGAAATAAAATGGAATCTTACAAAATTGAAGATGTGGCCAGTATGATAGAGACTCGGTGAAAACATCAAATTTGCGGTGCTGACAGAAAGCTATGTCCTTAATATGAAAACCAAATCGGAGGAATGGCTACAACACTCTTTTGACTAATGAAAGAAATAATATAGCACTTAGTAAATCTTTGCAGCTGAACGGAAAGTCTTGCAGAAAGATCAGGGCACAGTCCCACAGAAGTCTGATGAGGCAGGAGTACTCATAATTGAGTCTATATATAGAGAGAGGCATGTGTTGGAAATAATTGTGCGTGTGTTTTTGGCACATGGAGTTGATGTGAATCAGATACATAGAAGACCCACGCAGCTTTTGAGAGCTCTATATTGTCAAAATCACTGCTGGACATTTAACAATTTATTGTTCAATTTATAAACTGTCCTCTGAGCCCCCAAGATTCTAGAGACAGGAAGCAATTTGGGAAACTTGCTCAGCTCTTGAGAAAAGTATGTTCTCCGTTGGCTTCATCAGACGTGGCCAATGAGGATGTTGGAAAAGAAAAGGCCTTCCAGGGGGTGGAGTCAAGAGTGATGGCGAACAACAGACACAAGAGAGACCCATGGGGGCAGAACTGGGGCCAGATGAAGGAACATTACTTACCTCCAGGGAAAAGGCACTTGACACTATTTTCCCAGTAGAATTTCAGACTTGCTATTATTAGTGGCAACTGTGTGTCTCCCATTCTTCCCTTTTCAAAGAAGGCTCCTATCCCTGTTCCACTATTGTGCATTACATGTGGAGGGGACATAACACTTGTTTTTTATAGTTCTTTGGTTTTCAAATCAAGTGCTAAACTCAGAATTGATGTAGTCCATGAGAACCACCTGGGTTTTGAACCTGATGCCATGATTCAGTGACAATTTTGAGGGTGCTGGGATGAGATTCCTTCCACTAATAGCTACCTTAACTTTTGGTTTGATCTTGCAACTTTCACGGATCAATAGAATGTTATCAGAAGTGTCACAGATGGAGAGTGAACTGTCCTTACCTGGTTAATCTTCTTCTCGTGTGCTTCTGCAATTGCCATAAGAGAAAGCCCTGGCTAGCCCACTGGTCCAAGGAGGACGAGAGACATATAAAGCAGACCAGCACCCAAACTGAAGCTTGAAGCCGACCCCAAGTGAGACCAGCCTAGATCAGCCCACTTCCAGCTGATCCACAGATACCTAAAGGTTGTTTTAATCCACTGGGTTTTAGGGAGGTTGTTATAGCATTACTATAGCAAAAGCTAATAGTACAGAGATTTTTCCCCTTCTTCTCCCAAGAATTCCATCATTATGAATACCAATGGCAGATCCTATATTTCCCGTTCTTTTTAATACGCTTCCCAAATTAGTCATGTAGCTGACAGAGCTCTGCTTTGGGAGCCCGGAAACCTGGCTTTAAATACCAGCTCTGCCATATTATACTGGTTATATGATCTTGAGCCCATAAATTCATACTCTTTGAGTCTCAGTTACCTCACCAGCGAAATAATGATAATCATCCTAACTTCATGGAGTTTTGTAAGGATGACGTGAGAGAGCAGATTTGCAGAAACAGTGTGCTGCCTGGGATAAAGTAGGGTCTGAATGTGAGTGGAGCCTAAATAATTGAAACGGACTACTGGAGGACTTCCAACTTTCTTTCTAGGCCAACAGTATCATGTGCTGAGCAACTCCTGGTCTCCAACACAATACCTACTCGCTGATGCTTGTTTAATGATGACAGACATTTTTATTTCACTATTTGAGACAATCCTCACACGGGGAACGTTCCTGGAAAGGTTAACACATTGGGACTTAAATTTGTACTCTCTTGTGAATGACTAACATCAGAGCACATTTTAATTGATATCCATGGGAGATACACTAAGCATTTGGGTTTATGGTTGGGTTCCTAGTGCATAGAAGGTCAGCAAGTGGAAATGACAGAGAACACATCCAGTTAGTTCACAGCCAGGCAACATTTGTGTAGCGGCTGTAGTCCTAGAGAAAGATACCTGAAGAGTATCTGTATATGACAGAAAAAGCACCATAGCCACACTTTCCAAAAAACAGTGTAATCTAAGCACCCATGCAGAAAATCTAACAGAAATTGACCCAATTTATCGAAATGTATTTTTGAAATGTATTGTATATTTCTAAGTACAGTAAAAACTTTATATACCGGAACCAGAGCTTGAGACTTCTAACTTTAAAAGCTTTTCAGTCTTTTACTACAAACTTTACTGACGATAAACATGTATAATACATTAATTTGCTTTCTTATTGTAGGAAATGAGAATGAGTAGGCTTAATTTTTTTTTATTTGAGAATTCTGGGTAGTACTTAATCTCTGGGTCAGCATTACAAATGGGAAATCTCACAGTACAAGACTGAGGCCACAGCAGGTATCAGAAGTTGAGGTAAACGTCTGCTAATTACATTAAATACCCCGAAAATGAACTTTTTGATGAAGCCCCTGAAATCACCTTATTTTACCCCCAAAGTGTAACATAAATAGAAATAAACAATAACAAAAAATACACGGTTCAGGATATTTTAAGATAATCTGAGATTATCTTATTTTTTCTTTTAAGTTTATTTATATTTTAAGGCTCAATTGGGTTTCAGTTCATTGCAGTTTTGCTGTATTTCCTCACAATGCCGTTTTCCTTACCATAACTCTGTAGATTACCAGAGTGCATTATTTCATGCACAATTTATTGCAGAGACAGGCAGTATTTATCAGTTCCTTCATGGCAAAGAAGAATCATCTGCTTGAAGGCCATCACTCACGCTGCTGTCAGCAGAGTGGATGAGCTGCATAATAAAAGAAAAGAAAAGAGCTCCCACAAATGCTGGATCTGTGATAACTTCATTAATTTGAGAATTAGGAGACTTTTAAAAATGGGGGGGGGGTGGACAATACCCAACCTTTTAGCAGAACGTCCTAGATAAGATCCAGTCCAAGCCTTGCCTCATCCATCATTGTTTAGAATAAGCTTTCATGCACTTGACCTTAACCATCACTCTTTTTGTCAAGCCTGGGTGTCAACACAAAAGAAATTGGTTCATGGATGAGAGTCCTGAATGTGCATCTGATCACACTTCTTTGAGGCATTTACCTTCTCACAGTAAGGGATCAATTAAAACCAAATGGAGCAGATTTCTCTGGATATCTGGGTCGTCGATGTGGAATGCTATGGTTTGGGCAAAGAGGCATTTAACTGGAGAAGAGAGAAGCTTCTGGCTGGAGCACAAACGGGCCAGGCATGTATGTCATAAGCTGCGGGATGTAAACACATTCAGCACCGGACACAAAAGGACAAGGACACAAGAGACCGTCTGCCATGTCATTACCTGAATATCTAGCTGTATTATTTATAAACCAACTCGCAGCAGATGCTGTCTTTTTTAACACAAATTCTCCTTCCTGGGCATTATGTAGGAGGCCTAATTGTAAATGCCTATATTGTTTCTTTCCCCTACTGATTTATTGTTCTATAGATATCTACATGGGAACGCAGTGTGGAACTGTGCTGTTTTCTCTATTAATTATTTTCACTCTTTGATTGCTAATTTCAGAAGACAAACTTCTCACTGTTGACCTCCTCAGGAGTGGATTGTTTTACAACGAGGCTGTATTAGGGAAATGAGTCCCCAGTGAAAGCAGAAGGGCATGAAAACCTTGTGTCTTATTTACATTAACCCAGACACAAGTTTCCCAGTCTCTTCCCTCTTAAATCTTTACCTACTCATAAAAGAAAACGTCATAGATCCAGGAACACTGATTCCACCAGAGTTACTGCACAATACTGCAGCTATTGTATTAAAATCAAAGTCTGCAAAAAAAATCATTGCTGTTCGACAATAAGCCACTATGCCTATCTCTGTACCAAGGATGCAAAACCACCAACCACCATACCGGGCATAGAAGAGTAGGTGCTCAGAGTGTATGTGCGTTCTTAAAATTTAGAATCCGATATGGTTTCCAAAGTAAGCTTTCAAGATCTAATGAGTTGAAATTTGGAAGAGAGGTTGGAATTCTCTTCCAGAGAAAACTTGGAAACCTTTTGCTGTGCCATGGGGTTTGGTCAGTCCCCTTGACCAAATGCTGATTTGTACCTGTGATTTCCCACCCACCTGCCCCCTGGGAGAGAATCGCAGTCCCTGAGGAGCTCTCAGGGAAACTGACCCTTTCCACTCCCTTACCCTCACCTCCACTCAACATGAGGATGCACTCTGTACAAGCCAGGCTGAAAGGCAGAGTCCAGGGGCCGCTGCGGCCGTTGTCCTGAGCCCTGGTGGGGAGATAGGAATGCAGAAGATGAGGGAGTATCTGTTGCCTGTTTCACATGCTGCTGGTCCCTGCTTGGCCTCACACATTCCTCAGGAGTCCCAGCTGAACTTGGCAGAAGTGTGAACTCAGACTTGGGATGGTCAGGACAGACCGGCCATGTAACTCCAGTCTCTATCCTGTGCAGCAACCTGTTCTACCCTATGCCACTTAAAAGACCATCCAGCTTCTGCAGGGATGCCCCCAAGCATGGCAAACACACTCCCTCCTGAATGAGCTGCTCATTCTATTTTGTAAGAGATCGTTAGGGAGACCTTTATCGTACCAAGGCTCTGTCCAGAGGAGGCTTTGTCACTTTTACCTTTCTGTTCCGTCTGCTTTCTTGAGCCACATTGAGGGAGTTTAACTTTTCTTCCATGTGACTGGTCTCTTGAGTTATTGGATGAGGTTGTGCAAGACCATAGGGCCATATATTTCATTCCTGAGCACAGGGGAGATAGTCACTTTCTGCCCACCATGCCTTGTTTCTCTCAATTTGGGGCAGAGGTCTTCCCATCCTGGGGTAGATTGAACAGGTGAGTCTGATGGGACAGGTAGAGCTTTCCACCATCTGGAGGCAGGCTGAAGAGGCAGGTAGAAAGTGTGGAACTCGTGTTCCTTAAACAGATCAAGTGGACGGATCATCTTGATGCTTGGTTTTCCCTAAAGATGTTCTTTATTCTGCACCAGTGGAATCGTTCCATTTCAGGTACAAACGATCTGGGCTTGTAGGGCTGCTTCAGGTCTCAGGGACACCACCTGCTTATAAAGGCTCAATGGTGTCGTGTGCAAAAGATCTGGTGACGTCTCTTCCTTCGTTGTCAAACTTCTCACCTGCCCTTTAGAGTGGGGACCTAAGAGGAGAGATACTCTCAGGGCCCCAGCACTGTGACTGTCATTATAATCGTGGTTCGTTGATTGTTAAAGACCTGTTTTTATGATGAAATGTACCAACAACCCTATACGCGCGCCCTCTCTCTCTCTCAGTCTCTCCTCTCTCTTCCCCGTCTTGGGCGCTCCCCTCAAGAGCACCGGCAAATGCGGCTCTGACTGATGCTGTGGCAGTGATGACGGAAGATAAGAGGATCTAGGATTTGTTACTGATGATTAAAACCTAGACTTAGATCCAGTGCGAGGAGTGGGGGTGAGGCGGGCGTCATGCAAAACAAACAGGCTTTATCCGGAAGGCTGAGGAGAACCCAGTTTGCTAACCAGTAGAGTAAAAAAGGGACATGAGGGAGGTGGCAGCTGAGCTGTGAGGGGCACATGCTCAGTATTTCCCGGCCAGGTTAGATGTTCTGAGTCAAGGTTGGGGGGCCTGGGCAGAGACCTGCCTCCCTCCCCGCACAGAGAAGTAGACCCTACATCCCTGCTCCGGCACTTAGAGTTTGACGTCCCTGCTTGCCGAGCTCCCTGGATAAGGAGGCTCCCAGGGAGATGCAGGACAGGAGAGGGAGCTTGGGGTGGGAGAGTCCTCTCAGCCAAAACCTACTGCAGTTGGTCAGCCAGCCTCTGAATAGCAGCTTTTGACATCTCAGTGGGTTGTGAGGGAGGTGTGGTCATCACAAATGAAACACACCACAGGGGGTGGAGGAGACCTCTGCAGGGCCCCTAATCAATTACTAAAAACACAGAGAGGGTCCAAGCAAAATGAGTGAAGGAGACAGATGCATGCTGACACTCAGTGGTATCGCTGGGCACCAAAGGAGAAGTGGGGGGATTTTCAACTTCACAGAGGACAGGGGTGATTGTTTTCTTTCATCAGCCGTTGCCCTCAGAAAACAAAACAGACACCAGAAGGAAAACAGTGACTATAGAAAAAAATACATATAGAGCTGAAAAGGATGAAATAGGAGGAATGGAATTCTGCTTTTATGAAGTAATTTAAATAGTCTTGAATGCCCAAAGGGCCTAGGCACTAGATTATGTGTTACGGAGAGGCTGGTATCTCCCAGCTGGGATATGAAATGGGAGATGAATATTATTAATCATCCCTATTTGCTACATGTTAGGAAACCAAGGTAAAGTGAAAATGAGTGATTTTACCTCCTGACTCACATGCTGTGCAGCCACAGAGCTGGGATTGACAGACAGAAACTAGATTCCCTGCAAAGCAGGCTGGTAGGGGTCATGCTGCTGACGGCAGCAATGCCCAGTGACCCACCTGGCAGAGGCTGGTCATCTGCCTGAAGAACCCTGTAGGTGTGGCCAGGGACTCCCATCCTGGGTCATGTCCGTAGGCAATTCACCTGCTTGGCCCAGCTTGGCCCCGGTTCACTTGGAGTGACCCTAAGGGTTTGGGTTGTTATTGAACCTCATTGATCGACCTGAGGTTACAGAGAACAGACTAGAATATCAGATTCATTGGGGCAGGAATTGTCTGTTTATTTCACTTCTGTATCCCCAGGACCTAAACCAATGCCTGGGGCTCAGTCCGTATTTGTGGGATCACACTGACTGCTTTCTCCGTGCTGGGCAGTGACAGGCAACAGGATCTGAATGATGATTAAGGCAGCCATTCTCCAAGTGGTCTTGTAAGGTATTAACAGGTGTTCTGAAGGGGTCGGGAGAAGGAAGTTCTTGGTCCAAAGAAGTATGGGGAATGCTAAGTTTAGCTTTCCATTGGAAGGATTTCTCATAGCCTTTAATAAGTGAATATGGTTTGTGAATTTCCAAGGCAGGGATGGATTTGCATCATTTCCCAAGTATAATTGATGGTAAAAACCCCCTCTCATCCTTACATACACCTTCAGAGTGTTTTGCTAGCCATGTTCGTTCCTTGGAAAAAGCACAGTTCCTGCCCTCAAGTAGCTCACAATCTCTTGGCGTCACATCCATCCAGGCTCTGCCAAGGAATAGCTGGTCTCATGGATGCTTATTGGTCTTAGAGATGACCAGGATCACAATTAAACTATGGCTGCCAATTATTGTACCCACGCTGGACCCTACATACTGCTTCCTACTTGGTACCCCACCAGCCTCCAGCTGCAGCCGTTGGATTCCCTCCACTGGGAAGGCTGGGACACGAGGCAGAAGGCCTGGTCTCCCCAGACAGAGCCAGCTCTCACTCTAAGCACAAGCCCACGACCTGACATTTAAAGCCAAGATTGAGTCAGACACCTGAAGCCAGTTCTGTTCTCGGTAACTCTGACCCAGTAATACAGGGTCTAAATCCTGCCCCCATGCTTGTCCTAGATACAGAAATGAATAACAGAGAAAACAACTCTTTGGACCTCACAGCCTTCATCAGGCAGAGCCCAGAATCATCAGCGTGTGGCGTCCAGAGTCCCCATATCTGAGCCTCCGTGTCACACGTGGAGGGCTGTCCAGGCTCTCAGGCAGTGGACTCTACCCTTGCTGCAGTCTGAATAAATCACCGGTGCCCTTACTGAAGGGGGTTAATTGCGTTTGGAAATACTCCAGGTACCAGGGTTTGTTTGGTCAAAGACGTGGGCAGGGATAGAGGAATGGATGCACCCAATTTCACGAAACGCACCTTAAGAATAACAGGGCCCGCGTTGCCTAATTTACAGTGGATTCCCCCCACACTCCTCCCTGCGTTCCTTTCCAGGCGCAGAATGTGAGAGGAACCGTGGCCGTATTTTTCTTTCAGGTGTAACAGTCTGTCAGTATCAAATTCTCTCAGTCAGTGGGGAGCAAATAGTGTTGATTTACTGAAAATCTGGGATTATGTCTGCTCTGCAGTGAGTGTAGATTTAAGAGAGGAGAGGTAAGAGGTCTCCGAAAGGTGAAGAAAAACACAAATGAAAGCAAGCAAGGAAAAAAATAGCTTGACAGTTAAGACGTAGTGCAGCCACCGTCCACATCTTCTGGAAAGAAAAGCCCAGAAATAAACGCACACACACACACACACACACACACAGAGACACACACACACAAACATGCATGCAGGAATGTGCATGTACATCGGCTTTGAGCCCATGGACTGGAAGGTTTGCAACCTTTTCAGTTAACCCCTTTCTCTTCGGGCATCACAGGCGTGTCAACGAGGCTCCAATACTGTCATGTTTCATGCTGCAGAGAAATTGTGACAACAGACTCAAAGTTTTGTTTCGGTTTTTCAGAAATGGCTTTAGGGCTTCCCTGGTGGTGCAGTGGTTAAGAATCCGCCTGCCAATGCAGGGGATACAGGTTCAAGCCCTGGTCTGGGAAAATCCCACATGCCGTGGAGCAACTAAGCCCGCGCACCACAACTACTCAAGTTGCAGCTTGAGCCTGCGCTCTAGAGCCCTCAAGCTGCAACTACTGAGCCCATGTGCCACAATTACTGAAGCCTGCGCGCCTAGAGCCCATGCTCCCCAACAAGAGAAGCCACCACGATGAGAAGCCCATGCACCGCAACAAAGAGTGGTCCCCGCTCGCTGCAACTAGAGAAAGCCTGTGAGCAGCAACGAAGACCCAATGCAGCCAAAAAAAAAAAAAAAAAAAGAAAAAAAAGTAGAAATGGCTTTAAAAAAGGACTTGTGTGGAGCAAAGAGGGAATTCTTTCCTTCAAGGGCCCTCTGACGCTTGACTACACTCCTGGACCTTTTTGTCACCAATATTTCATTATCCTGATTACGTCCCTAGTCTCCTGGTCCTTTTCTCCTTTACCTTAAAATAACTGTCTCCCTGCGGGTTATTTTACCTCAGGAGTGTTTTCTAGAGACCCCTCAGAGTTCTTGTTTTCCCCTTATTATTTTATTCTTCTTCCTTTTAATCTTGTTTGAGAGGGAATGTGAGAACTAAATGGAATTAAAATACGAAGAGGAAAAAAACAAACCAACCTTGGGACAGTACGTGAGAGATTTTGAGAAGGGATGTTGGCACCTTTCGCATCTCTGAGATGAGGCTACAGGCAAAGGCTGGTAAGGACAGGGTAGTATAAGTGGTGGCAAGCGGCCAGTGTGCGGGCTGTTGGTGATTTCACCCCCTACCCCTCCCTGACCCCCACCAGTCCCTAGAGGTACCTCTGGGCTTCAGGACAGTTGGCAGGTGAGCAGTGACTATTGCCATCGTGGGTCCCAGCAGTGTCACAGTGGGTCAGCCATGGAAGAATCTGATGAGAAGGCAGGAGCTGAGGCCTCACTGGGCAGCTGGAAGGGGTTAAATGTGGTATTTGTGCAGGTCCCTGGTAGCTACAGAGGAGAAAGACGTCAGGGATGGGTGAGAGGAGGCATTAGTAACCCCCCTCACTGTGGCCACCAAGAGACCTGGGCACCACTATGTGAGTTAGAAAAGGGAGAAGGAGAAGGAGAAGAGGAGGAAAGAGGGGGAAAGAATAGTAAAGAAGATGCCACCATAGCATCAAGTAATTCTGGACAAGAGCACAGAGCTATCCAGCTGTGAAAGAAATGCCATTGTGCCTCTTTATTTTTTTAATCGTAAATCCTCAGTCTCCCGAGTTGGATTCCCATGTTATTTTGCCAAGTGGACTCTCTGAGCCTGTGATTCTCCAAGACCTGCCTCTGAGGTTAGGATGGAGGTCATCTGTGAGGAAGTGTGGATTCTGCCACTAGGGCCTGCGAGACAAGCCCCTGGGTTGAGCGGCCCTGTGTCGTAGCTTACCTGGAAGAAGTCTTCGGTCATAGCTCATGTCCCAGAGTGATTATCAGTAACATCCCCTTTCACTCTTGAAAGTGTCCTGGTTTTAATGATGAATTCTGTGGCCAGACTACATATAGGCAAACGGTGGGCCTCTTTTATGGGCTATCAACCACCGCTCTCTGTTGAGAATAAAAACTACCTGAAAAGGGCTTCCCTGGTGGCGCAGTGGTTGAGAGTCTGCCTGCCGATGCAGGGGACACGGGTTCGTGCCCTGGTCTGGGAGGATCCCACATGCCGCGGAGCGACTGGGCCCATGAGCCATGGCCGCTGAGCCTGTGTGTCCGGAGCCTGTGCTCCACAACGGGAGAGGCCACAACAGTGAGGGGCCCGCGTACTGAAAAAAAAAAAAAAAAAAAAAAAAAAAAAACACTACCTGAAAAGAGTTAAGAGCAAAATGAAACTCCAAGGCGAAGAATGACTCCTTCAAGATCACTTCTCTTTCTCAGAGACCAGAGCAGTTAGACCTGAGAAGAGGCCCCCCCATTCATGCATACTCGGGTCCCATTTGGACAGTATTTCTTTTCTGTTTTACTCCCTCATTTTTTTTTTTTTGGTACACGGATCCAGTTATTCAAGGCACAAGAACCTGGTTGTGACCAATGTGCTTCACGAAGCAGTGTGACAATGACAAGTGTAACAGTGAGACCCGCATTACAGTGGGCCCAGCAGTGGGACCCCCAAGGGAGAGCGGGGTCTGGGCTGGAAGAGGGCCCTTGAAAACTTTAGCCTTAAGGGCGTCTTTCACTTTATTCTCAGAACCCAGGAAGAATGCTGGAGACTCTGAAAGAAAACAAGTACAACTCCTCTCAGATTCTCCCCGTTCTGCACAGAGCAACAAAGCCTGCCTTTTTTACATTTCAAAAGAGGCTGCTCTCTCTTTAAAAAGTAGGAGCTACTTGGTCTGTGGCGGCTGCCTTTATCAACCATGAAGTTCCCAGCAAGGTGCTGTTAGTGCCTGATTAAACCTCATACCAACCCCGTGTCCCCCATGGTAACCAAGACATCCGCTGAGACCGGGAGCGCTGATTCGGTTTAATTGCCCCGGCTCTCTGTGATGGCCGGATTTCTTGTCTCTCAAGGCCCGGAATGGAAATCCATGTGATCAGATGAACTATCTGGGTGTCTTGACAGATCTGAAATATGAATATGGAGATGGCATTGTGCTCCGCAGCGACTTCTGAAACCCCAATGGTAAAAATATGACCTGCCACTGAAATGATTTCAGGAGTGTGTGATTCACGTAAAACCCATTTTCCGATGCAACACTAATTGTTAATAAATGAGACCAAAAAGAGAGAGAACGAGTGTGTGTGTGTATATGTGTATATAAATACATATAAGACACTCATATATATGAGATATGCATATGCATGTACATCCGTCTCTATGCGTAAATATAAAGGGCTCCATGTGGACATTTGGACAATGTCTCCTTATAAATATCTGTCTTTGGATTCTTGCTTTTGGGGGGATTTATAGGATAATAATAACTTGTATTTACAAAACATCATACTCCAAGGAATTCACACACTGACAATACCTGGTTTATTCTCCTTCTTCTACAATGAATGAAGAAATAGATGAATCCGCGGTGTCTTTTATTCCCTAGAGAGGGAAAACAAGGCACTGAGGGAGGCAGCGATGAGGGAGAATTAGAGCCAGCAATCCCCTGGAATCTGCACCCCATTTCCTGCTCTATCAGAAGGAGGTATGCAAGGGAGAAATCAGACAAGACGCCCTAACAAACCCCAGGGTCACTGGATTCCTCGTAAACCTTCCCTTTCTTCTGGAAAGTCATCAAAACAAAGACAGTGACCCTAGAAGATGGAGGGGTCACTTAAGGAACACTGCAGAGCTAGATTCTTGACTTTCTTCTCCTCAAACTCCCGCTTAGAAATTGCCCCTCCAACAACCTCCCACCTCAGACTATTTGCTCCAAGATTTTTAATCTATCGAACCAAGTAATGGGGTACAGTTACAACTTGAGATCTACTGGTCATACCGACTAATCCCTGTGATGACCACGACATCGTTCCCATCAAGTTAACCATCCTTAACACATGGGACTTGCTATATTTCCAGCCAAATCAAAGAAATTTTACTGATTTCTTTTGCAGCCCTGTTCTGAGTAAGTATGTGATTTCCATTAGGCTTTTTGAAATATGTAAAATATATAGTCTCCCATTACTACCTTCAGGACCTCTAGGTGTTTGGGGATCCCTTCCTGGGAATCACTCCTACGCCCAAAATGAGTTTGAAGATGAAAATTATTGCTAAGGGGAAAAGAACTGTTGGTGTAACAAAATATTTAAAAGCAAAATTTTTTTCCACCTGGCCTGGTCAGGGCCAAGAAACCAAGAAAAGGGTGTTTTCAAAATAAGAGTAACTGCTTTAGCAAAATGTGTAAAACTGAGACATGAGGCAAAAAAAAGAGAAGAGCGTTCATCTAAGAAAGAAGAGGAGTCTCTTATGTTAAGCTGTTCCTCCTGAAATAACATTTCCATTCAGCTGGGCAATTTTCTGACCTCCCCGAACTTTATTAGGTTTTTGGCGATTACCCCGAGGAGATCCAAAGAAAGGCAGGTAAAAGTGACACAACTGACCTGCCTAGCGTGACAGAAATAAAGGAAGCTGCACACAACTTTTCATTAATTAACGTATTTTTTCCTCAGTGCTATAAGGAAGGAAATTGTAAATTTGTAATCAGGCAGATCTCTAAGTTTTCCAAGAATGGTTGTTCCCCCGCCCCCAACTAGAGCAAAAAGACAATATGTTGCACTCTGTGCAGACCCTGCTGTGTTTCCTATGTTACTCAAGTAAGTTTTCAGAAATAGTCATAAATCTCTCTCTGTTTATTATTAATTCATTTTGAGAAACTTTCTTTATTCTAAACCTCCAGGATCTGTTTAAAAGTTTCCTGCGTGTAGAGTTTCATGGAGAAAGTCTGACGGGGAACCAAATTCCACCAGTGGTTTGGTGGCGTCGGAGCTAGGCCATCAGCCAGAACATTCTACCATGTCAGCAGTGAGCACTGTTTGGGGCCCTTTCTGCAGAGAAGGTTAATGGACACTCCTTTCCCCAACACTCTAAGGACCAGTTCCTAGAAAGTGGACAGAGACACCTAAGTCACCCTGGGGATAAAGCCAATCACCTTGTTAATAACAGAAAGCAGGGTTATCAGTACTACTTAATTTCCACTAACTAGTTAATGCAAATAAGGATAGCTAATAGGCAAAATTTTGCCTTTATTCTATTTATAGAGTTCCTCCACCCCAATTGTATATGTAAAAGCCTCCTGAATGGAGTCCCTTATCATTTTAGTGCACTGATGGATTACGCAGAATCCGATTTGCATTTCCCTCAAGGAGAAGCCCTTTAAAAATAGCTGTTGCTCTCTAAAGATGTCAATTACGTTTCTCCTGCAGGGGGCGCAGTGGATGCAGGAACCCAAATCCGCCTCTAGGAGAGGAGGCCTGGAGGAGTAGCATGAAACTAAGGAAAGGAAATTTGACAGTTGGGTATTTGGAAAGTGTTCGTACAGTCCAGTCTCGGAGGCCAGGGAGGTGTCTCTCAAGGGGGAGTGGTAGAAACCCCACAATCAGAGGCATTTAGAAGGAGGCCTGGCTGGAGCTATGGAAAATTAACCATAGGAAACAACTGAGCCCTGGCAGGGGAGAGGGGAGACAAGTTTAAGAGCTCTTTCCAGCTCTAATTTCTAAGAATCTGATTAGAGTACAGAGGAAAAAAAAAAAAAAAAGAGAGAGAGAATTTGAAACGGGGGTGGGGGGGTGGGGGAAGGAACAAAAGCCAGAAAAGAGCCTAATGTAATAACGTTAAGGCGCACAGTTAGCATACACACTGCTAAACCCCTAAGCGTCATCCAGCCACTGTCCCATTCCAGTTGCCACCGACCGCTGGGTGTCTTAAGAGAACTCAGGTGGGCCGAGGGGAGACCTTTCTGAACTTTGAAAAACACTGAGAACTTGAGAGCCATTTGTCTTAACAAAGTGCTGAAAGAGGAAGCCCGTGATGGGGCAGCAGCTAAGGTTCCTTTCCAGGTTCCTTTTAATCAACGCAATACTGTCGAAACAGTCTACTTGCCTCAGCAGAGAAGTCTGGACTTAAGCTTTGGGCTGGCTTTTTCTTTAAGGACTTCCAGAGATACCACAATGGCACATGATCTCCCAGATTTTTAGCATGCCTAGTCATAGATAATCTGAATATCCAGGGTGCTAGCTACTTCACGCTCCTGCCTTATTAACCTTCATTTAAGTCAGCCCAGGTTAAATATCTGAGTCATATAGTGTTCCAGCATAAATGAGCAAGGCCCATATATTTATAACTGAGCGAGTGTGTGTGTGTCAAGGATAGTAGATATTTCCATACTTCTGATTTTATTAACTGGTCGAAAGAACTGTGACCCCAACTGAGAGGGAACGAGGTTCCAAAAAAGCAGTTTTTCTGAGCATGTACAGACAAAGGAAATAGTTTCCTTACGGAAAGAAATCACTTGAAAGCTTTTAGGCCAGACCCTGCTCTGGCTCAGATTTCCTTTCTTTTAGCCCTTTGATGAACCACTCATATGGAGATGCAAGTGTCTCGTGCCTGGTTTGAATTTAAGCTGTTGCTGACTTTAGTGGAAAACTCTCATAAACTCATAAAGAAACAGGCTTTCTTCCTTTGCTTCACCACTGTCGATCAATTTCTGATATGTCCTTGGATATTCATCTTGAGTCATTCATGTCATCAACATGGCAGAAAACAAATTTGTTCCCAAGAGAGGTTGAATTCATTCTGCTCCTTTCTCCTGGAGCTCTGAGCATTGCCGTTTCTCCTTCAGGCGTAGGTAGAGGGTGGGGTAGAGATGGAGGACAGCTGGATTCGGGAAGGCGAAATGGAACAGAAAAGATGCTTTGTGACACCTGCTGAAGATCTCATATCTTCATGGCAGAGTTATGACCGGAACAGTACCACGTGGATCCCATCCAGTACCCCATGCAAGAAGCTATATTCTCCACGTGCCTTTCTTCAGGAATGAGCTGGGTATGGAGTATAGTTTTAAAGAAAAGGCTTTGCTTTCAAAACAAGACTCTTTTTTCTGGTCACTTGAGAATCGCGTTCTGAATAAATCGCCGCCCCCCCCCCCCGCCCCCGCCAACCCTTTGCTGGGCTCTTTGGTGGGAGTTGAGAGGCTGGGATGCCCAAAGCATTTTGTTCAGGAACCTGTGTTGCCTTCAGGATTGTGTGGTAAAAACCAAGAGCCTTGGAATCAAGCCAGTCTGGATTCAAAGCCCAGCTCTGCCCCTTAAGTGGGTAACTTTGAGCAAGTAACTTAAGTCTTCCTGGTCTTCAGCTTATCTGTGAATTTGAGAAATTGTCCTCAATTTATAGGTAATTGTGAGGATTAAATGAGATTGCATTTCTAAATCTCCCTGTCTTGGCTTCATTCTTTCTCTCTGACCCTCTGCTCTTGTTGATAACTTTGCAAATTCTCCTGGCCCTACATAACTACAACAATTGTGTCCAGTCCCTCCAAGAATATCCCTAGGGTATATGGGGCCCAAGGCAAATCACACTGTGTGTCCCTGCTCCCATCATGCTTACAAAGACACGATCAGATTTAAGTGAATTTAAAAGGCAGTTTTGAATTGAAGAGGAGTTCATCACCAAAGGAAAAGTCTAAGAAATACTTGTGGAAGCAGGAAAAGGGGACATCAGGATGGCAGTGTCGAGGGCTGTGACATACCTGTCCTGGATTTTCCATCCAAGTTTCCCCACCCCAGGCTGCACGGATCCCCAGGGGCTCCCGCATCATGCTCAGAGCTTGATCACTACAGCAGTACCCAAGGGTCCCCTGGCCCAGTGTGACCACCCTGATGGGCCAAAACCTTCAGGAGTGATTGCCAGAAACACTTCTCACCTCCACAAGTGACAGTTTCTGAACTTCAGGAGGCTTGTTTGCTACAGTTCCTTCAAAACATTTGGTTATAAATGAGCCAAGTAGACTTAGGATGGAGCAAATCTGACAGATCGCTACCCACACACCTATTTCAATTAAAAAATATGTAATCCATTAAAAACAAAAACAACATAGAGGATGTCACTATATAGCAGAGGCTTCAGCGTGAAAGTAAGCCACTGAATGTGTTAAATGCTGTATTTGTTTCCTGTGGCTGCTATAACAAATTCCCACAACCATAGTGGCTTAAAACCACACGAATTTATTCTCTTACAGTTCTGGAAGCCGGAAGTCCGAAATCAGTTTCACTAGGCTAAGGTCAAGGTTGACACTGGACATCAGGGCTGGTTCCATCTACAGCCTCCAGGAGGAGCATGTGTTTCTTGCCTCTTCCAGCTTCTTGTGGCTCTAGGCTTCCTTAGCTTGAGGCCACATCCCTTCAGTCTCTGCCTCTGTGGTCACATCGTCTTCTCTCCTGCAGCAAGTCTCCCCCTGCCTCCTTTTTATAAGATCACTAATAATGACATTTAGGGCCCACTGTGTAATCCAGAATAATCCCCCGATCAGTCACATCTGCCAGTCCCTTTGCCTATGAGGTGACAGTCATAGGCTCCAGGGATTAGGATGTGGATGTCTTTGGGGGCCATTACTCAGCCTACCACGAACGGGAATCCTCTTCATAAACAACTGCAAGCAGTTGTCTTATTAAAATGTGTCCTTTGCCCAACTGAATGGAAAAACGATTCTCAGGCACCCTAATTTTCTTTTTTCATTTTCCATCTATAATCAGCTTCGGGGCCAGTATACTACAGGAGCATCATTTCCCGCGATTGCCATTGCCTTTGCCATCTCAGGAAAGGAGCCGAGAAGTGGCTTCTAAAGGAATGAACCACCTAAGACCTTCCTCTCCTCTATGCAGAATTACCGTATCTCAGTCATTTTCCATCATATCAGAATTGCCAAGTGCTCCAGGTCTGGCAAGAAAGCATGTCCTTTTCCAGACACATACAAACCTAAATATATACCCCCTTCAGGGACAGACACATGGCATTTACGCCCGGAATGGTTGTCCAGTTGAGAAGCAGGAGGTTGAAAGGGGACAGCTATTTAAAAGTCACTCTGATATGACCTGTTCCCCAAACAATTCATCTCTGGGTCGCAACCATTGTTGCTAGGTGACATAACATTTATTACTGTCGTGTCCTGGTCTCCTTGGATTGGTAACAGACATATCTATTCCTCAGAGTATGAGCAAAGTTGATAATGTCCTCTTACTCTAGGCGAGCTGAACTTGAACCTCCAAGAGACTGGTTGACATTAAAACTTCGCAACACCTATCATTGTCTGTCACCTCCCGAGATAAACTCTCTTGTGATGGGTTTCTCCCATCACCAGCCGCTGATGCCATTTTATTCAGTCTCTTTTGTAGACTATCTCTTGGGTCCCCGACACTGCCTGGCTTGCTGAATTCGGTCATATGCTCAAAGTTAAATTCACAGACCTCAAGACCTCGGAGTGTGGTGGGATAGGAAATAATCAGAGGATCTGGACAGAGTAAGACTGTCAGAGAAACTGCGAATCAGCAAAAGAATGAAAGCCCCTTGACCCTGAGCACATCTGCCACGTATTTAATCCCACGTTCTTGCCAAGCCCTGAAAAACCAGGCTGGGGAGACATGTGGGTGGCGTGGGGTGATGCATTCTAGGAGAGCTAGAGGTGAGAAGCCTGGCAGGCGGCCACCCCTGTGGTCCACTCTCTGGGAGGGAACCGTTGGTTGCAGGGGAGGGGACACTGTGAGCCATGAGGACAGTCTTGGACGCAAACCTAAGGGGCTGGGGGAGTGTCTGGGTGACCAGCCGCCAGTTGTACTGTATTGATTTTATTTGCTGGTTACTTTGCCAGCTGGCTCTAGACCAAAGGAAGGAAAAGAGGCTTTAGCTTTCTTTGGGGTCCTGATCTCGAGGTGACATTAAGAAGATCGCGCCATCTGGGGGGAAGTCCGCCAGCGAGATCCTGAGTGGATCTTCATTTCCACATTCTAAGGTCAAATTGAAAATAAGCCAGACACAGAAAGGTTTTGTTTTGGGAAATGCCAGAAGGACCTTTGTGCTAGAGCTCCACCTACTTCTGCAGCCTCATTTTCACTCCTCCCCGCCCGCCCCCTCCGTCCCCCTCAACACACACACAGACACTTTTAGCTCCAAGAAGTCAGAGGATCTACTTTCAGTTTCTCTTCATTCTTCGCATATTTCTCATCTAGGTCAGATGTCACTGTCTCTTGGATTCTTTCCTGGATTTCCCATTCTGGGCTAGTTTACCCTTTCCAGGCCTCTCTCAGCATCCCTCACACTGTTCATTACACGAGGTACTAGAATACATAATTTATCCATCTTTCTTATTAGACCTGAAAGTATGTGAGGGTAGAATTTTATCCTTATATTCCCAGCTGGTACCTGGTCAGCATGCAATCGGTGTTGGTGAGGAGATGGCACGGATATATCAGACATTCCATTTGTATGTGGAAGAGACCTTTAAGCGTGAACCTTTGGTGCCAAAGCACGTGTGATGGATACACTAGAAGGAACAGGTACGAAGCCACAGGGCTTCACCACACATCATTTCCTTTAAAGAAAAGTGGCCCTGACTGATTTTTTAAAATTTCAGTTGCTATATTGTATTCTTTCGGGGAGGTGAAACTAGGGTGCAGGAGGGGCAGCAAGATAACCACATATGTTCCGAGCCCGGGAAACTTGGCTGCCTTGGAGATACCAGCAGGAATTCTGCCCGCGACAAGTGCTCCATACTGAATGCACCTATGCCAACCCAACCAGATCTCTCCTTGGCAAGAATAAAGGAAAGTCAGAGACCAGAGAAAATGCTCTGAAATCCTCTGAAATATTGCATGGACTCACCTACATTTCTTAGACTCTCATTAGTTAGGCTGGAAGCCTGTGATTTGTTCTGGTCAATGGACTGCAATTGGAAGTGACATGTGTCACCTCTGGGCCAAAGCATAGAAAAGTAGGTATGAATTCTCTGAACACTCTCTTCCCTACCGTGGTGGCCATGGAGGACTCATGTTGCCATGGCAGAGCAAGAGGATCAAAGTAGCTTGGATGCTTGAGTCACCGCACGGAGAACAGCTGCCTTGGAGAGGTGCCCAGACCCACAGAGGAGTCTGCATAAGTGAAATATAAATGTGTGTTGTCATGAGCCACTGAGATTTGGGGTGGTGAATGGCCCATCCAACTTTAGCAGGCAAGTTGTCCTAAAACACTCTCTTGCATACTTATGAAGTAGACCACTACTCAGTGCCAGAAGTATTGACATGAGTGTGACTGTCTCTTCTCCTTCATGGGAATCAGCCTGTACCTTTCGTTGAGAGCCCAAGGAAACTGGCAGGCTGATAGGCCCAGGGTGAATTCGCTGAGTGTGTTGTGGGCCATATACATCTGTGCACCTTCCTTACACAAATTCTTGAAGTTTGGCCTCACAAATCAGTCATCAGATGGCAGGGAGAGAGGTAAGGGAGGGTAGTCGTGGCATCAGATATTTAATACTTTTGGATGTCTCGTCACAAGCCTTCAAAAGAACCCTACCTCTCAGAGCATTGTTTGACCTCCTACATGTGTTCTTTACTTAATATTTATTAAATGCTTAATAATTACAAACTCCTATTTGGTGCAAAGGTGCTTTCTTGGCCAGCCTCCTGAATATGCCCATCCCATATGGACACTGGTCGGCATTCACGGGCCACTATTTACTGATTCAAACGCCAGACCTCTACACAGAGCAAATGTTCAAGGCAGTCCGAACGAACCAATTCGTTGCATTCCTGTCTTAGGCTACCTACGATTTTACCAGCACAGACTCCTCTAGCCTGAGCTAGAGAAAGCAATCCCCTTTTAAGAGAACACCCACCTGGTTGTTTACAGCGGGCTCCATCAGAAATATTCTAGAATGTCTTTTCCTAAGAAATAAGTGATTATTACATAGACCTAGAAGGGAAAATGAATTTGATTTGCAAACAGCCTTAGAGGATAGAGTCCTCTCCCCATCTTCCCTTTCTCTCTGTAAGCACCGGGAGGCATTTCCTATTAAAAATTTCAGCTCTGCTTCTTATCACCTTTGCCCTCTTCCCCGCTCTGACTTTAAATTCAGGAGATGGTTTCCCTGGGGAATATAGATCCTGGTGCCATGTGATCTGGCCTAAAGGGTAGTATGACAGAGCAAGACAAAGGGGCACGCTAACCTTGCCTTCTCCCAGCCGGGTCCACGCCTCCCACTGGATGCCGAGGCCCTGCAGTGCGTGGGCTCAGCAGTCTCTGTAGCACCCGTTAGTTTGTGTGATTCAGTCTTTGGCAAGGCCGGTTCCAAGTTGGAAAGGGGACATGGAATTAGCAAATTTCTGGTGTTTAGAAGGGACTGGTGAAAAATGTATTTTTTTATGGCTTTTATTGCTTTAATATTTTTTTTTACTGTAGAATTCATACTTGCTCATTATGGAAAAAATTTTTTAAAAATACAGAAAATTGAAAAGAGAGAAAAGCCATGTTTTAATCTAGCCATGCAGATGCTGCTATTAACATGCTGGTTTGAAACCTCTCTCTATGTGAGTGTGTGAGTGCGTGCGTGTGTGTGAATTCATGTGTATTCAAGTATATTTATATATAATTGTGTATACTTAATAGTATCATCATAACCTTATATTAATTATCTTAAGAAATCAGAATTTCCATTCTGAAGGCAACCGTATAAGGAAAAACAATAAATATAATACAGTTAGGAAAATATCTTGATGTATTGCTCAAAGTTGGGCAGTATGACTTGAAAGTCATGATTGACAAGAGACTAGTAGCCCAAAGAGGTGGCTGAACCACAGGTACTTAGAGATCAGAGATGGAGTTGTAAAAATGGCAGAAGGACATTCTGAGACATTTTAGGAAAATCTAGCGTTGATTTGGATTTTTCTTTTGTGTGGCAGTGAAATGTAGTCCTTCTCACTAGTTCCCCAAAACTCCAGTGCCTTCTGTGATGCTTTCGGGAAGACATCAAGGAAAGATGCTCTGTCCCACTTCTGGGGTGATATGCTGGGATGCCACCCCTGGATAGCACAGGGAAGGACAAGATTACTCACTGACCTACTTCAGCGCCAGCAGGGGTTCAGAGCCAGAAGGAATGAGGACCAAAGTAAGCTTCCGCCCCCTCCATGAACACCTGGACCTCAGGAAGAGCCTCTAGAGAGAATAGGAGAAGAGGAGAAAATGCGGAATGGGGTTGGGGTGAACTTAATGTGAATTCCAAAGGGTCAGGTGCTTTGGCCTTCATCTAGATTATATGCATTTAGTTTTAAAAGGTGGCATCATGCTATTTCTGTTATTTCACACAGCAGATTCTCACATAACAAATATTTCAAAACCATCCATGAAAATATACCCCATAAACATCATCACGTTAGTGTGGCAGTGACAGAGATCAGCTAGCTAGTTATGATCGATGTTACATTCTTCAGTACTGGTTCTGTCTCCTTCTAAATATCAAAATATGAAGATCCCACTTCTCACCCCCTTGCCGTTGGGCATGGCCGTGTGAATAATTGTGAGCAGAAGCGACAAGGGCTGCTTCTTGGTTGAAGGAGTGAAAGACAGCAACCGAATCCCCAGTCTCCCTCTTCCCTGTCTTAGCAATCAAGGAGGAGGCCTCGTCTTGAGATGATGGTGCCAAGGGTTGACAGTGGTCTGATTTGCTGAGTCATCACATGGAGGACCGCTGCTTGTAACGCTGTCCACACTGTGTGTGGGCAAGAAATACACTTGTGTTGGTTGAGTCACTGAGATGTGTGGAGTTGTTACTGCAGCATTAGTAAGCTTACCTCGACTAATATGTTAGTCACCAAATCCGTTTCCTCCTTTTCCTGGGTCCCCAGCCAGACCGTCTTTCCCAGACTTCCTTGACTTTGTGGCTGAGTTTTAGCCAATGAATGGTGAGCAGAAGTTACGCACGGTACCCTTGGCTTCAGATTGGTGAAATGTGGGACTACCTTCTCTCCTCTTTTTCCGTTTCTGCTGATGACCATGACGCCTAGGAAATGAAGAAGCCCCATGTTTAAAATGATTATGGATCCTTGAAATACTGCTTGGAGGACAGCTGCCCACCATTTGGAAACGCTTGTGTCAGACTCTGAGTGAGAATAAATTTGTATCATGTTTGAACCATTCCACATTTTTGGTGCTGTTTATAACAGCAGCTAGCATTACCTTAACTTTTAAAGAAATTGATGAATGTGTTTCCATAACCAAAACCTAAAATAGATGTCATCTGGCTTAGGGTAAAATGGCGAATGGCAAGGAAACTAGCAGTCTAGGGGGCTGAGTACTCCATCACGCATTGGCAAAACACTTGGTAAAAGTGTTGTCTGCAATAACTTGGAAGGCTGACCAGCTCCATACCGAGACTGTTAACTCACGGAAACTGTTGGGAAGTGTCCGTTTGAGTGTGTGATGGCCACTATTATCTGATCCTAACAAGGTCTTATGAGAAAAAGATGTGCTGATGCAAGAGCTGGCTAGTTTTCCAGCAGAGATGAAAGGGAAAGGAGAGAGTTCACGTTGGACTGAATGTGAGGGAGAATGAAACTTCTATCATGTGGGTATTTTTGGTTTTGTCTTTTACAACAGTTGTCATTACTGTAACTAATATGGCTGCATACTATTTTATTGTAAGAATATATCACAATTTTTTAAACAAACCCCTATCGATGAACAGTTGGGATGTTTCCAGTTGTTTGGCCGTTGTAAAAGAGCTCTACTTTGAACATCCTGGTACTATATACTTTATTTATTTTTGATTATTTTCTTAAAATTTATTCTTGTATTTGGAAGTACAGGGTTAAGGATAAGAATATTTTATATTTTGCCCAAGTTCCCATAACTAAAATTTACATCATTTTGAAATCCTACCAGGATAGCCTCATCAGAAACATTATCAATATTTTTATTTTAAAAGAAATAAGCAAAAAAATATAAAGTCCCATTCTTGTTTTTTTTTTCTTTTGTTATTAGTGAGGTCTAACATAATTTCATATGTTTACTGCCACTTGCGGTCATTTATGTGCACTTCTCTCTTGAGACGCCTGTCTTATAAGAACCCAGTTTAGTTTGTCTGTGAATGTTCTACTCTCTGCCTACTTTTCTGGCATAAGTATAAATAGCACCCTCTTTCACTCCCAAAGTGCCTTGGTTTGGACAATAGATTATAAGATACAAGCCCTGAGTGTGGCAATATGTTGCTCTTTCCCCCCAGATTGTCATTTGTCTTTTAAGTTTGTTTAAATTTTGACGTTGTAAATTTGGCCCTTTTTTTCTTAATGATTTCCAGCTTCCTTCTCATGTTTTGAACATTTTTCCTCATTCTAAGGTTGAGGAAACAGCTACCTAGTCTATTTGTTTTATGACTTTATTATTTACATGACAGTACAACATCCCTCTCATCGTCTTCAGATCTTTACTCAAATGTCACCTTTTCCATTTGGATTGAATCCTACGCCTGCCTGTTGGGGAAATGCTAACTGTATTTGTTGCTTTATTTGCCTTGTCACCATGTAACCTACTACATATTTCACTTCTTTAATTGTCTTATTGTCTCTCCACCATTAAAATGTAAACTCCCCGAGGGTGGGAATTTTTGTCTTTTTTGTTAACTTTATCTCTAGGAGCTGGTCTTGGCATACCAGTGTTCAACAAAGACTTGTTGAATGAATGAAATTAAGTCTTCAATCCATCTGAAAAAAATTTTCGTAAGATACAAAGTACACACTCAATTTATTTCAACTTGTTTCCCTTCTTGAATTAAAATTCCCTTTAGCATATATTGGCTCTATATTTTGGTACTACTTGGAATTCTGTTCTGTTCATTGGTTTCTCTATTCCTTCATCAGCATCACATTTTTAAAGAATGTATATAGCATTGATCTATTTCACAATGTCTTGTAGGAAAAATTCTTCAATAACCTCCTTTATTCTTTAGGTTTTCTTATCCTTGTTCTCAAATATTTACTTTTATAGATAAAACATAGATCCAGTTGTCATGTTCCCATACATGCCCTATTGGGGACTGTGATTAGGATAGTCTTCCAATTATAGACTGATGTAAGGAAATTTCACATCTCTATAGCGTTGACATCTCTTGCCTAAGATAAAGTGTGAATCTCCATTTTTCTTTGTATTAGTTATGGTAGCACTAGCTGCTGAGAGAGATGACTTCTAAATGCAGTGGCTTAACACAAAAAGTCCAGTCAGGGGCTCATGTGGTGGCATTCTATAATATTTAGTAACTCAGGGATGAAAGCTTCTTCCATGTTTTTACCCTGCCTTTCCCCTCCCATGCCAGAATCCTTTGCCAGCAGATGGGGAAAAACAGTAGAGAGGGTATACCTGTTTCTTAACTACCTTGGCCAAAAATAACATATTTTTTCCAACATCAGTCCTTACCAATGTTCTAAAGAACTTAAAGGGAAAAGAAATCAGAGTAAGAACTGGAAAGGTAAAGACAAAACAGATATTATTTGTAAATAATAGGATCTATATAGAAAAAAAAAGAATCCATAGATGATACTAGTGTAACATCTGTGTACAGTTTGCCTGATCTGAGTTCAATTTATAAGAATCAGTAGCATTTATTTCTACACCAGTCATAACCAGGTAGAAAATATAACAAAAAATTATGTTTCATAATAGTAAAAACAAAACGAAATAAAAACAAAAACCCACAGAACTACAATGAATGTAAGAATAGCAGCAAATACATAAGACCTCTATGGAGAAAAGTTCAAAACTCACGAAAGAACAAAATTAAAAAGATCTGAATAAAAGAAAGTCTTTCCATGTGCTTTGATGGAAGATTTAATATTACAAAGAGGTCAATTCTGTCCCAACTTATTATATAATATCACCATTCTGTTAAAAATATTTTCTAAATTCCCTTGTAATTTCTTATTTGATTATGAATTATTCAGAAATGTGTTATTTAATTTCCAAATATTTGGGAAATTTCTAGATTTTTTTTCTAATTTACTTCTCGTCAGAGAACATACTCTCTATGATTTCAATTCTTCTCATATTTATTAAAAACTTGTTAACTTCTCGTAATACGATCTTCCTTAGTGAAATGTTCCATGTCCGTTTGGAAGGAATATGTATTCTACTGTTATTGGGTGTAGTGTTCTATAAATGTTAATTAGGTCAGTTTGGTTGACAACATTTTCAGATCTTTTTAATCCTTAGTGATTTTCTATTTCTTCTATTAATAACTGAGAGAAAGTATTGAAATCTCCAAATATAACTGTAAATTTGTTTATTTCACCTTTCATTTCTATCAGTTTTTACTTTATGTATTTTGAGTCTTGGCTATTTGATGCATACACATTTAAGATTGTTATGTCTTCTGGTTGAATTGACATTTTTAATCATTCTGAAATCTCTCTCTTTATTTCTGATAACAGTCCATGTTACTTTGTCTGATATTAACATAGCCACTCCAGCTTTCTCCTGATCAGTGGTTCATTGTCATTTTTCATCCCTTTACTTTTGTTATTCATGGTTTCATATTTAAGGTTTATTTCTTAGACAACATATAGTTTGGACTTTCCTTTTTATTTAAATGACAGTTACTGCCTTTTAACTGGAGTGTTTATCTCAGTTACACTTAACGAAATCATCAGTATGCTGTTTGTCTTCTATTTGGCCAATCTGTTCATTGTTCTTTTCCTTTCCTACTTTTTTGGATTAATTGATTATTTTTAGGATTCATTTTATCTCCACCATTGACTTGCTAGCTACATATCTTTGTTTTATTTTTTTAGTGTTTGGTCTAGGCTTTACAATATGCATCTTTAACTTATCATATCTACCTTTAAATGTAATAATATTATGCTTCAGGTATACTCTTACTTCCCACTCTTTGTGCTATTGTCATTATACAATTTAATTCTCCATACTTTATAAACTCTACAGATCATTGGTACTATTTTTTCATCTGAAAAGCCAATTATCTTTTGAAGAAAGTAAAGAAAAACAAGAAAAAAGTATTTTATATTTCCCATTTACATACTATGTCTCTTCAGTTCTTTATATTCCTTATGTTCTCTCTGATGTCTTTTATTTCAGCATAAAGAACTTCACTGTGGTGGGGGTAGAGTTTATGGTGAGATCGTTGTGTCCCAGCCTCTGCTACCTACTTTGATGGGGTCTTCTCCTTTGCCTGACATACAGTCATCCTCAATCAGCCCTTAGGTTGTGTTTCTTGTTTGTTTGTTTGTTTTAAAGTGACAGTTGTTCCATAAGTAGCCCTTTGTATCTGTGGGAGGAGGTTGAGTTCAGGAGTGTCCTATGTCACCATCTTGAAAAGAACCCTCAACTTTTAACATTTCTTGTAGTGCACACTTCCTATTAATAATGCTCTCAGCTGTGTTTATCTGAAAATGCCTTTGTTTCACCTTCATTTTCAAAGAATAGTTTTGCTGGGTAAAGAATTCTAGGTTGATGAATTTTTTTCTTTAGCCTTTAAATATATCATTTCACTGTTTTCTATTTGCACTGTTTTTAACCAGAAGTTTGTTATTTCTTATGTGTGCCCCTATCTATGTGTTTTTTTCTGAATATTTTGGAACTTTTCTTTTTATTATTGGTTTTCAGAAATTTATTTATAATGTGTTTATATGGATTTTTTTTCCTTAATACTTATCCTGCCTAAGGTTCTTTGAGTTTCTTGGTTTTTGAATGTATAGTTTTTACTAAATGAAAATACTTTTTCAGCCATTATTTCTTCAAATATATTTTCTGATCTTTTCTCACTCTTCTTCTGGGACACCAATTACTTGTTCATTATGCCACATGATACTGTTCCACAAGTTGCTGAGGCTTTATTCAATTTTCTCAGTCTTTTTTTCCTAAATTTCATTTTGCAGTTTCTATTGCTATGTTTTCAAGTTCACTGATCTGTTATTATGTAGTGTCTATAAATTCTATCTAGTGAAATTTTCCTTTCATGTGTTACAGTTTTTAATCTCTAGAATTTTTTTTTGGTCTTTTTCCCAATATGTTCCATTTCTTTATTCTTTATGTAATGCTTTCTTTTAAGTCCTCAAACATATTTTAAAAGGTTTTAAATTCCTTTCCTGATAATTCTATCAACTCTGTCATTTCTAGACTTGTTCCCATGATTGATTTTTTTCTCCTCATTATGGGTCACAATTTCCTGCGTCATCTCATATCTTATAATTTTTTATTGGATGCCACATTTTAAATATTATTGCGGTTCAGTATTTGAATTTTTAAATTTTATTTTAAAGAGGATTTAAATTTTGTAGGAGAGACAGTTAAATTACTTGGATTAATCCTTTTGAGATTTGTTTTTAAGTTTTATGAGAGCAAGTCTAGAGTAGCTTTTATGATTTGTTTTATGTTCTTTTTCTTCTTTAGCTTTTCCTGAACATTTTGTTTATTTTTCTCTTCATAGTTTTACTGTGAAAAAGTTTAAATGTATAGAAATGTTAAGAGAACAGTACCGGGAACAGCCACATACTCACTGCCTAGATATGCCTGTTACTAAAATTTTGCCATGTTTAATTAGTCTATAATATCTGTATTTATTTAATTTGTTCTTACTATTTAGAATGTGTAGATTTTGTCTTCAGTTTTCTAAGTGTTACTTTTATGTCTTCATATACCTACTCAAATCTATCAAAAGATGCTGCATCTTTTCATCTATTTCCTAAAAAAAATGAGAAATGCATGTATTCCATCCTGAATTTAACATTTAATTTTTGTTTCTAATCACAGTGATCACATTACTGAAACTTAGATTGTTGTTTAAAACATCAATCATCAATAAATAAATAAATCATCAATCACCTAGGGATTCCAAAGGAGGGCGTGGATTAATTCCCATAGATTCTTCAATAACCTAAAATATGATGAACATTTCTATGTATAGGTAGTATGTACCTTTTATTCTGAGAAGGTCCATGCCTTCCTCAGAACCTCCTAGGGATTCATTGTTGATTCATATTCACTAACAGTCCTTTAATACTATAATTTCCCCATTCTTTTTGGTTCACCTTTTCTAATGCTGGAATACATCTGCAAATGACCTTTATCATGAATTGTTCATTAGTGATATACTTCCCAAATTCTTGCTCTTTTGAGTATGCTTTTCTTTTGTCTTTACAAGAATAACAACCCAACTGCTTATGAAATTCTTGGCCACAAGCTTTCAGCTTTAAAATTCTCTAATACTGCTAATGCAAATTCTGGACTAACTTGATGATTTCTATTGTTGGTTATATTTATTTCCTCTGGCTGAATGTTTGTAATAATAGATGGCATTTACCAAGTACTTACTCTATGCCAGGCAACAGGCTAAGTACCTTTGCAAAGGTTTTCATGTTTCATCTTATGATAATCTTCTAAGTTATGTACTACCCATCTAACATCAGAGCAATGCAATTTGTACCCATGTAGTGTGACTGCAGTCTTAAGCAATGCTAAGGTGTTTTTGTTTTTTTTTGTCCTTAAAGTTCTGTACCTTTGCTCGGAGAGACTTTGGGCTTTGACAAATTTTTGTTCATTTTTCCTGTTATTGTGAGCCTTGCAAACTGCCTGTTCTCCCTTTTGTGTTTTTGTTTATCATTTCTGACTTCTTCAGGCATACAAACTACATGCTGAATCTTCCTTGTTTGATTTCCACAGCTTCATCTTTGCTCTGATCAGTTTCTTTTCTTTGTCCTTCTCTCTTCCTTTGGAGTGATTTTCTCAAGACAGTTCTCTACTGATCCAATTTCTTTAGCATGAGTTCTGTGTTTTGGTTCTTCTACTGTAGTTTCAGTTCTATAATAACATTATTCTCCCCTTTGTTTTTTACTTACCTGTGGCAGTTCCCTTTTCATTTTGCGATCTTCTCCCATCTCTTGTTTAATAGGTTTATTTATCCTTTCCTTTTCTTAGGATGTGATAGAGTTGTATATTTTTCATTATACCTTCTGATGTAAAATTTACTTCAAATTTTGCTTTTTATCTCTCTTTTCTCTCTTTTTTTTTTTTGCATGTTAGGCTCATTTTCTCCTTTTGCATTGTATGATTTTTCTAGGTCTTAAGCTTCTGCTTTTTGCTTCAATCTCACCTTGGAGGTAGGACCTTGTAACACTGAATTTACCATCAATATAGAGAAAGTCAAATCTCCGAAACTCTCATTTGCTAGGATTTAACATAGGGGTGGGGGCTGGAGGTTGTAGAGTCAAGTATCATTTTATTCACTCATTTTCCCAAGGAAGTTAGAGAAGGAACTAAGATCATGGACAACTCTGTCCATTGAATTTTGATAGATATAAATAGAAACTCCTTCACTGGGGCCAGCACTTGGAGGGAGAAGGAAGGAAGTGGGGGTCCTCAGGTTGCTGTTTGCTCACCTACTACAGTGTGAGTGGAAACTTCAGCTATTCTGTTACTTAGCACCCAGGCATGTCACTTGGTTGGTCAGATACTTTCTTTACTCAATGACTCTCGCTTGTTGCAGCGGATCTAAGGTTGTAACGTTGTTTCCTCGGAGATTGTCTCAAATTTGTCATCTGTTTTATTAATGTGCTTCCAAATCACCTCTCAATCTTGAGAAAACACTGTGGGAGCTGTGAACACTGAGAATTCTGCTGGCTTGGTGCCCACTGCAGATCCACAGGGAGTGAATAGACTCCTGGCGGTACGGTCCCATCTTTTCTGTGGTCCGCTCATGTCTCTGTTCCCATCTCTCCAAGCTGGGAAGCATTATCAGGGACTGACAGAATTGTCTCTACCCACTTGCCTTAATATTCTGACACTCTCACAAGTATAGGAATTATATATTGGTTCTTAGAATCCTCTTTTCATTTGGTATGGAATATTATTTTAAATTGTAGTATATCTGGCAGGTATCTCTCAAGTCTTAGCAAATCCTTACCTTTTAGAGGCAAATGGATGTGACTAAGAGGGATTAATTAGAAAGATTGGAGAGTGAGATCAGAAGAGACAAGCAAGGCAACTGTTTTTAAGAAGGATAGTGTGGTTATTAATTTTAAGCGCTGCAGAGATAGCATATAGAATGAGAATGGAGCATAAGTAGGATTTAGGCAGCAGGGAGGCCACTGAGGTAGGAGAAATAGAGGAGGAAGTTCCAGTGCAATGCCCAGGGTAGGGGAGAGATTGCAAGAAGGTATTAAATACATGACGAATGTGAAATAAATGTGAGAAGAGTTTGTGGCAGAGAGATGGTCAGTGATCCCTCTGGTCATCAATTCCCCTTCCCATAAAATAAGTGCTAGACTAGGAATCTCTAAGGTACCTTGTGCTGTAAGGGGCCACCAAGGTGAAGTAAGGGCTCATGCTCCTTGATGCAAACTACCCAGGAACTTCCCCACCAAATGTGTAGAAAGAGCACCGACTATAAGTTCTCTTGCTGAAACATTGAAATGGACCCTAATCAAGCCTTTAGATCTAACTTCCAGTGCACAGGAAACGTGGGGGGAGAGAGGACTGAGACTAAGATACCAACAAGGAAACAGTAGGTCATGTCCAGAATGTGGAACATTTTACAGAATAACAAGTCAATGGCACCAAAAAAAGAGAGGAAAGGGGAGGTGTGGCTGACTCTTACCCCACCCCAGCTGACTCCTCTGCGGCCACGGTGGACTGTTCCTGTCCATGTTGGCAGGGTCCTCCAGGGTCACCTGGTGCTCTCTGCTTCTCTGTCTCAGGCCTTCTTCTGGTATCACAGGAGCTCACTCAGCCACTGAGCAGGGCAACCCAGGAGTAACAAATGAGGGGTGAGAGTCAGGGGATAAAGACCCCACTTTCCTCAGTTTTTGGTGGAATAACTCTGAGATGCACGCTACACACTTCCTCAGAGTATCCCCTGCAGAATTTAAACCTAGTTACCCACAGTCATAACCTGCTCATCAGTGCATCTTTTCTTGACCTTTTCTGTCTCACTTTTCTTGTTCTATCATTTTTGCTTCCTAGCACTACCTCCCAAATAAAATACCTGCACCCTGGTCCTTATCCTAAGGTCTACTTTTGGGGAAACCTAAACAAAGACAAGGGGACTATTCAAAACTAAAAGAGACTTAGGAGGCAAAAACGCACAAATACATCAGGTGGACGTCAGTTAGACTGGGCTTGAACAAACCAACTATAAAATGATATATTTATGGTAATCCAGGAATTTTGAATACAGACTTGGCATTTGATGATGTTAAGGATTTTTCTGTTAGTTTTGTTGGTTATAAGAATACTATCATGTTTGTAAGAAAACGTCTTTATTTGGAGATGCCTAAGGGTGAAACCCCTTATACATAGGACTCAGAAATCACCTGATATGATGTCAGAATTTATTTTTAAAAAGTACTTAAAAGAAACAAAAAAAAAAAAAAAGAAAGAAAAGAAAAAGAACGAATGAAAGAAAGAAGCAAGATAAATGGAATAAATAAAACAAGTGTGACAAAACGTTAACTATCAACTCTGGATGATAAGTATATGAACTATATTATATTCCTTATTTTGTGCATTTTCAAAATCTTTCACAATAAAAATTTTAATCCTTCTTTTAGAAGAGAAACATTTTAATTCCCAGAAAATACTAAGTTTGATAGGAGGCAAAATTCCTCCAGGACGGCTGACTTTCAGACAACTCTTTCATACAAGACAAGAAACAAACAAAAGACCCTCCTACTCCCTCTGCAAAATAACATCCACTAAGTACTCAACTCCTGTATTCCCTGCCTGCAGCCCTGCCAAGCGCCACGTGTCTCTCTCTGAAGTATCAGAGACCAAACAGACTCTCCTGCAATCAGCATATTCCACTGCAAGAGGCCAGCCACTGAGGAATCACATGAACAGCCCTCTGTGCACCAGACCGGGTTTTCAAATATTCTGGCCAAGAATAGTTCCAAGGGCAGAGCTCAGGCACGCCATGCAGCCCACGTAAAGAAAATTCCATACGTTTTCCACGGGCTGATTCAAGATACCCACAGAAACAGACCAAGGCGTTGCCCAAGCATCAGTTCTCGAGACAGGAAGGAACCCCTGAAAAAGAAAGCGCTCTTGGTCTCCTGCAAGGTAAAATGTGTGCCTCAGATCTGCCAGTGAAAGAGGATCACAAACATATGGTTAATGACTCATCCCAAATGGAAAAACAGAGTTTGTTATATTTTATGGTGATTTTACATGTCGAAGGTACATCTGTTGCTATTTATGCTGACATGTATGTAGAGATTGGCAGACTCAGTTCTCTGTAGGGATGAGCGAAATCCAAACCAAACCACAGAACTTTCTAACTTGGAGGCTGGCTCCTGGGATGGAAAACGGTTTCCTGATCCCTTGAAACACTGCCCGGTGGAGCAGGGTGACTGGGAGAGGCCACATCACAGGACTGCACAGTTGGATGAAGCAACAAAAAGTCCCGCTTTGCACAGGGCCTCCAGAGGGACCAGAGCAAACACAGGAAACACACGAGAGGCATCGCAGAACTCAGGGAAAGTCTAATGGGCTTCTTGTTAGCGAACGCCTTCTCTGGGTGACAGTTTCAGGCCAAATAGACCACGTCTCTTCTCACACAAACACGCCACTCGCCACCCAGGATCACGCAAAAGCCTACTCCCTTCAGTTTTGGTAGTAACATTCTCCAGCAGGGCGGCCAGGTGCTCTGGCAGACATTCTTTTCCAGTTGGGTAATTGATAAGTTTGAAGACTTTTCCTCAGCTACGTACACTTGCACAGTCTGCTATTTTATAGACCGTTGGTCTTTATTTCTGTTCTGTTGCATGGTTGTTTACCGTCTGAAGAGTGTGGGTCACGCCTGTTTAACCTAACCTCTGTCTTGCTCCCCCTTCCCCCCTCCCTCTCCCCTTCTTTGCGGGCGTCTAACGGAGGAGACACAGAAGTGAATAAGCAGCTGTATATACGCCACAGCTGAAAGAGAGAAGGGCTGGGAGAGTGTTATTGGCTGAATTGTGTCCCCGCCCCTACCAGGTTCATATGTCGAAGTCCTAACCTCTGGTCCCTCACAATGTGACTGTATTTGGAGATAGGTTTTTTTTTTTTCTTTTTCCTTTTCAGATTCTTTTCCGTCAGAGTTTATTACAAGATACTGAATATAGTTCCCTGTGCTCTGCAGTAGGTCCTTGTTGTTTATCTATTTTATACATAGTAGTGTGCATCTACTAATCCCAAGCTCCTTATTTATCCTCTCCCCGCTTCCACTTGAGTAACCATAAATTTGTTTTCTATGTCTGTGATTCTGTTTCTGTTTTGTCAATAAGTTCATTTGAATCATTTTTTAGATGCCATGTGTAAGTGATATCCTATGGTATTTGTCTTTCTCTGTCTCACTTCTCTCAGTATGATAATCTCTAGGTCCATCCATGTTGCTGCAAATGACATTATTTCATTCTTTTTTATGGCTGAGTAATATTCCATTGCATATATACACACCACATCTTCTTTATCCATTCATCTGTGGATGGACATTTAGGTTGCTTCCATGTCTTGTCTACTGTAAATAGTGCTAATATAAACACTGGGGTGCATGTATCTTTTCAAATTAGAGTTTTCTCTGGATATATGCCCAGGAGTGGGATTGCTGGATCATATGGTAGCTCTATTTTTAATTTTTTTAAGGAACCTCCATCCTGTTTTCCATAATGGCTGCACCAATTTACATTTCCACCAACAGTGTAGGAGGGTTTCCTTTTCTCCACATCCTTGGATATATGGTTTTAAAGAAGTGGTTAACTTAAAATGAGGTCACATGGGTGGGCCCTAATCCAATATGATTGGTGTCCTATTAAGAAGAGGAAATTTGGACAAACAGATACAGAGAAAGGGAAGGCCATGTGAGGACACAGGGAGAAGACGGTCATCTACAAGTCAAGCAGAGAGACCTCAGAAGAAAGCAATCCTGCTGACCCTTTCACCTCAGATTTCTAACCTCCAGAACTGTGAGAAAGTAGATTTCTGTTGTGTCAGCCCTCCAGACTGTGGTACTTTGTTTTGGCAGCCCGAGCAAGTGAATACAGAGAGTCAGTCAGATAAAGTGCCATGAGAATCCAGCAGTGGACGAGAAGGCTGTAGTTTAGTGGGATCACTAAACACCATCTGGAAGAGGGAGAATATTAACTATATCTGAGAAATGGGTAGAACCTACTCCTGCTCTAGGGGCAAGGCTGAAAAAACAGAATCAGGAGCTCAACTTGCTTACACAGACCTGCCCAAGGCCTCAAACCCGGTCCCCAGCAAGTCCCCCGGCATCATCCATGGAGATGTGTGCTCCACTCTTGCGGCTACGGCGCCTTCACAGCAGTACACACAGTGCTTGCTGTCTGATCCTTTCCAACAGTCAACTTTACTTTCGAGTCAGTAAACGCACGTGAGAATTAACGTGCTTGTTAATCCCTTGCTCGTCTGTGGGTTATTACCACTTAACATTGGCTGAGAGCCAGTGGGGAGGTGGCAATCACAAAAACTCATCTACCCCACGATAGGGGTCTCCAAAGACGCAAACTCAGTATGAAAAATGGAAACTTAATAGACTACAGTAGAGTATTAGTGAGACCTGTTCAGGTAACTCACTCACTACTTGTTTCTGATCGCCCGTTGTGCAATGACTGCTGTTGAGTGTTGTGTCGCCCACATACTGAATTAACCTCCGGTGCCTCTGACTACTGTCGGAAGTATTATCAACAAAATCCACTCCTTCAGAATCTGCATTAGGAAAGCCCAAGAACGTTTTACTGACAGTCATGGAAAATGTATTTAACATTCTTATAAATATTATAACTCCCTTTCTGGCAGTGGGCAAAGTTGCTCCTTCTGCACTGATTTAAGCGAGGTCTGGCTTCGTCTCAGAGAAGCTCAGGGTGTTGGGCTGAGAAGGTTCAACAGTGTCAGAAGGCAGGTTTAGTCTCTGGCCTCTCCTCTTGATTTAAACCTTCAACTTCAGAAAGACGATTGCAAGTGTCGTTCAGCCACAGTCGTCAAAAAACACCCCAGGTGTGGCAGGCTTGTTTCTGAATGTTAGGGAGATGTGACAAGAAGAGACATTTTGGGTCATCAATGAAAAACTTTGAGTCCCAGCAGCACTAGATAGATATTGGTTGGAATGTACGTGTATTTGCTATAATGAAGGGCAAGGACCAAGCCATCTCCTTTTAAAGACCCCAAAATTTAAAAAATCTTAGCTGCAAAACTTCCTGTGTTAGATCCAGCTTCCTCCCATTATAATAGCTATGCACCCACATTCTTGATGAAAAGGGACACTGGGACAATTATCCCAATGACTCAGGCCATGAATTTTCTGTCTGAAAGTATCAAACAGTATGAGAAAGGGGAAAGATTCCACTTTGGGGAAGTCAAGAAATTTCATTTCTAGACCTGTGAGTGTGTGTGTTTGTGTGTGTGTGTGTGTGTGTGTGTGTGTGTGTGTGTGTGTGTGTGTGTTGGAAAAGGGGGCAAGGAGTATTATCCAGGGATTAAGGGCTTTGGGATCACACACCTGGGTTTGGGTTTGTCGCTGTGTGGTAGGGAGAATAATGTCCCCCCCACACACACCCACACAAAGACAAACACATCCTAATCTCTAGAACCTGTGAATATATTATTACCTTACAGAGCAAAAGGAACTTTGCAGATGTGATTAAATTAAAAATCTGGAGATGGAGAAATTATCTTGGATTATCCTGGTGGGTCCTATCTAATCATAAGGGCCCTCATAAGGGCAAGAGAGGGCAGGAACGTCAGAGTCAGACATGCGATGATGGAAGCAGAGGTCAGAGAGAGATGAGAGTTGTGAAGAGGTTGTGCTGCTGGCTTTGAAGATGCAGGAAGGTGCCAGGAACGAAGGAAGGTAGGCAGCCTCTAGAAGCTGGAAAAGTCAAGGAAATAAATTCTCCCCTAGAGTCTCCAGGAGGATCCAGCCCTGCCAACCCACTGTAGACTTCTGACCTTCCTGGACTGTAAGGCAACGTCCTTGTGTTGTTTTAAGCCATGAGGTTTGTGGTCATCTGTTACAGCAGCAATGGGGAACGAGTGCACCTGCTTCAGCACTTAATAGGAGTAACGTACTCTTGGGCGTGTTCCTTCATGAGATGGAGCCTCAGTTTGTGCATCTATAAAAGGTAGTGATAAGGGCTTCCCTGGTGGCGGGGTGGTTGAGAGTCTGCCTGCCAATGCAGGGTACATGGGTTCATGCCCCGGTCCGGGAAGATCCCACATGCCGCGGAGCGGCTGGGCCCGTGTGCCATGGCCACTGAGCCTGCGCGTCCGGAGCCTGTGCTCCGCAAGGGGAGAGGCCACAACAGTGAGAGGTCCGTGTACCGGTAGTGATAATAATACACATTTTACAGGGTTGTACAGTGAGGACTGCACGAGGCCATGCAATGTGAAATACCCAGTCAGGGTCTGTGGAATTTTTACCGTCTCTACCTCAGATGTTGTATTGTCGACCACGTCCTCAACAACTGTATTTCCGTATCTTCACTTGTCCAGTATGACTCTAGGCCTCTCTTAGCCAGCTCGGGCTGCTATAACAAAATACTGTAGACTGGGTGGCTTAAACAACAGGAATGAATTTCTCATGGTTCTGGAGGCTGGCAGTCCTAGATCAGGGTTCCAGATGATGGGCTTCCAGCCAGGGCCCTGTTCCTGGATGGCTGTGTCCTCACATGGGAGAGAGAATAAACTCTAAGGCCCTACCTCCCAATACCATCCCACGGGGGGCTTAGGGTTTCAACATATGAATTTTGGGGAGGACACAAACATGCAGTCCACAGCAAGGTTATAACTACTTCTCAGGGTGGTTGTGAAGATCAGATGAATGAATAATGTAAACCAGAGTGTTTAAGGGAAGATTCAGTTAAGTAAGAGTGGTTTCTTTGGCTTTTGCTTGGATAATACCCAGGAATGCTTCACTTCCCTGTCACTTATGGACAAAGCCTGGTGTCCCTTCCCACCCCTGCCCGGATGGCATGTAACACCCTCTACTATAATCATGAGCTTATGAGTCTCCCTCCCTCACGATCCATGAGATGAGCCGCTGGGGGCAGAGCCCTGCCTAATTCATGTTCGTACCTCCAGAACCTCACTGTAGATGTTTGCTGGAGTTATAGAAGCCCTGTGAACCTTCCCGTACCCTGTCACACTCAGTCCCAGGCCCCCTTTTTGCTACTGCTGTATGGCTGAGACTATTTTGCTGTAAACCAGTAGCTTTCAACCCTGGTACACATTAAGGTGTTTCAGCCCAGCAGGGTTAGTTCTTCCTTACCAGTCCCAGGCTGGGCTGAAACAAATCAAACCACACCCTTCTTTTCTTTTAAGATGCAATTTGATTTAAAAGCACCTTTTGGTAGTTCTGTTTTGGCGTGACATATTGACACAACTATCAAAATGACAGTTTCTGACTTTCATTAATATCAGAACTGAGACACTTCTGTGAATTTCAAGAAACGTGTGCACAAGTATTGGAGAAAAAAGTTGTGATATGGAAGCTGAAAGGGTTCATGACAATTTCCATTTTTATTTCCTAGTCTACTGAAATTTGACCAGTGTTCTAGAACAAAGTATAGTATTAAAAGCTCAAAAGCTAACTACAGTATTTGGAATAAACTTCACCGTAGTTAGACATTCATTCACTATACTTGGAGTGAGTTTTTGTAGGGGGCTTTAAAAATCCATTAAAACTGCGTTTAAGTGCTACTGTATGTAACTGTAAAAGAAGTTTAAAGTAAAACTCTAATAACCTCAAGAAAATGCTCAGCCTTTAATACCAAGTCATTGAGTAATAGCCCCAAGGTTGTCATCTCTCCTGATATATGGCTCTTTTCTGGCTGTTAGAGGGATATTTATGATCCCCATTACGTACATATGAGTAAATGATACAGATGGCTTGAATGCCAATTAATGCACATGAAAATAACCAATAATATATCTTCTTTTCATAAATGACAATAATTTGACATTCTCGAAATAATTTCTTCCAGTTTTTCAAATTACGTTAATTATGCTTCCTCTTTTGCTTCCTCTCTTATTTATCTGTGTGGCTTAGTACCCATACACACATTTACAAACTCACACACAAAGGCAATTACTATCACTTAAATTTATTTGAAAACAAAATCACCTATAGATGTGGACATATAAAGACTCACCTGTGTTCTAATTATGCCAGTCCATGGTTTTCTTTACCTTTTAAGATAAATACTTTAAAAGAAGCATTTTTTTTTCCTATTGTATTCCATTTCTGTAATAAAACTTTTCCCCCAGAAGTTTGGTAATAGGAAGAAAAACATTCTGTATTTTGATATTCCAAATCATGGCTTATATAAGTTGTAAAAAAATTAGTACAGTTCAAATAACAGGAAACATTTGAAATGTTTCTGATGGATTTCATTTTGTAAAATATGTTTGATTGTGCATTTATTCCCTAAACAATTTGCAGCTTTTGTATATTTTTCTTTACACTTTTAAGGTATAATTTATACGTAATAAAATACACATACGGGAAGTGTGCCATTTTGTGAGTTCTGATGAATGCATACAGCTGTGTAACAAACACTGCAATTAAAACACAGCACATTTCCATTGTTCCACTAAGCTTCCTCATGCCCCTTTGTAATTAATCTCCCCACCCCCGATCTCTAGATGCAACCAGTGTTCTAATTTCTATCACTATAACTAATTTTTGCCTCTTCTATAACTTCACATAAATCGAATCAGGTTGCATGTGCTCTTTTAATCTGGCTTCCTTCGCTCAGCCTAATGTTATAATGGTTCGCGATTCATCTGTGTTACGTGTATTGGTTGTTTGTTCCTTTTTATTTCTGAGTGTTATTTCATTCCATTAACCTGTTGATGGACATTTGGGTTGTTTCCAATTTGGGGCCATTATAAATAAGACTGTTATGAAAATTCTTGTACAAATCTTTTGGAGGACAGACGTTAATATCTAAGCATTACATATCTAACTGACATACTTTATATGGAGGAATCAAATCAAGATATTTATGTCTCCCAACCACAAACCCCAGTGCATACCAGGATCTAAAGGAGATAGATAAGACACATTATTATGTGGTGGGCTGCTGGCCAAAGTAATGTCCTAGCTCCTTCAGGACTACCTATATACCTTACTTAGCATCCTTAGTATAAACAGAATTGACTTAGCTTTCCTGCTGCCTGGTATGGTGCCCAGTACCTAGAAAAAAACTCAGTGAATTCTTATTGAATTTAAATGATAAATGAATGGATGAATGAATTATTCCTGAAGTTCCATATAAATGAGTACAACTTCAGAGAGGATCATTGCCACTGTGATAAAATCTAGAATGAAGCTTTTCTTTCTCTCACCCAGATAAACATGGTCCTGCCCTCCAAAATTCAGTAAAGAATAAAAAACTTTGAACATACCATAGCAATAAAAATTCAAGAATATAATACTGGGGTGGGTTGATTGAATGCCTTCTCCTGATGCTGTTTTAAAATCCCAGGAAAGACTGAGATATCTCACCAAAGCTGACCTAGAAGGCGGTTAGGAGTTAGTCAACATTGCCTCCTCTGGGGGAGATATAAAAACAAAAGGTCTCTTGAAAATACAGATACCCTCCCAGACCACCTAATGGTAGGAGGCCATGCTTTTTTTCCATTCTTTACGTTTCCTTCCAAATGGAGGACACATACACTCCTGGCTTGTTTCCACCCTGTCCCCCACCCTTCCGCTGGTAGGAGGGTGGAATCGATGATCTGGGAATGAGTTGGGAAGATGAAACAGGGCATATTTCCCAGACTTTTCCTCTCTTCCTGTTCTTGAGAGCGAGTCGTCCATAGGAAGCAAATATTTGCCCTGCTTCTCCTTGTCCCACGTTTTACAGGGCAGCCTCCCATGTGTAGGGGATAGGGGATAGTGATCCAACCAACACGATCCATTCCAAAGTCTGTCTAATTCTGGGTCTCTCTATTACAGCCTTCCTCCCTGAAGGTACAAACCATATTCCCTAAAATCAGGGTAGAAAGGTAATATTTTGGTCTCCTGTCATACTTTTAATCTTATTTCTCAAGCTGTTTCAAACTCTGGTGGGGAAGAGGGTTTTATTTGCTTGGCATCTTCATACCCTATTGAATCTTGAAACTATTTCTTGCCCCCATCCTTACATGGCCTTAGAAACGTATCTGATATATATATTTTTTGATCTTGAAGGACTCATTGAATTACTCCAAAAGCATTTTGTCGCCTAAATATATAGAGTAGTAGTTACATCACATGGTAGAAAAGCTGAAAATTAAATAGTACCAAAGATTTATGGCCCAGATTACATACTGCCCCTATTGTCACCCCACAAACGGAAGAGAGGATCCAAGTGTAATCTGTTTTACAGATTAAAAAAGTCAAAGACATAGGCAAGATTATCCAGTGAGTTTCTGGCAGAGAGAAGTTAGACTTTCCTACACTTTACAGCTCATGATTATGTCGCATCCCCACAAATATATTTATACAGGGACTTTGGGTAGAGAAGCAACTCAAAAGGGAATTCACACTCTCCCAGAGAAAGCTTGAAATTAGCCCCAGTTTTCCAGATCTGGAAGGTCAGCTGAGTCGGGCCAAGACCTAAGCTTAAAAATGATTTTTGTGCTCATTTAGAGAGTGAGACTGTGAAATGGCTCATCCATTTAGGGGACCTTCCTAGAACATTTTCAGCTAATGATGTTGTGAAGTGAATCTGAGAGAAGGGATAGAGGATGGACTGAGCTCCCCTCTTCCCGTGTGGTCACTCACACGTCATTTCCACATTCCTATCCATGGTGCTACTTTCCATAATGTTAGCTCTGGAACGATGCCTTCACCCCAAGGCCTTTGAAATTGTTGGGGTCACGGACTGGCTTTGGCCAGAAGTGATTTTCTTGTCACAGTCTGGCACATCCTTAGGTTGTAAAATCTCTCTAATGCTGGACACTTACTAGTAGCTTTAAAGTGATTCCAGACAGACGTGCACAGAGGCTCCACGCTGCCTCTCCAAGCACCAACAGGAGCTTGGAGGTGAGTCACAGTCTCAAATGCTGCCACCCTATCCATGCTGGTGTCAACCTTTCTAGACTAAACCCCACATACTGCCACGCTCCTTTTACTTCTTCTCACCAGAAGGAGTACATTTTTGAATTCCTTCATTTTCAGTGAATTGGATCTCAGAATCCCCAGCCCAGCATCCCCACCACTTTCTTGGATGCTCTAAATAACACAAATTCCAAGCAAAAAGAGAAAAAAAAAACAACTTTGACATTAAAAAGCATGGGAACAACTAGCCACGTTGGTTTTGATCTCTGACTGAGGTAAGGTGAAGTGGCGATGTTTGTGTTTTTTTTTTTTTTTTTTTAACTTCCCTCTTTTTCCTTCACACTCCATCACAAGAGATGCCCACCCAGGTCAGGCAAACACGTTCAGTCATCTCTGATCCTTTCTCATTTCCACCTAACAAGCTCTTCTTTGTGACTGCAATCCTCTGCTTGTACACACATTTATTCCTCTGCACTGGCTCCTGAAGAGTAGCCCATGTGTGTTAAAAGCGCAAAATGGAGCTCATAATGATTTTGCTGCTGCCTTATCCATACGTCTAGCTGCAGGCAAGGCATTGAAAACCAATGAAATCAGGCAGCTTTCCTCAACACAGAAATTAAGATGTCGGAATGTTCACAGAGACCCACAGACAGGAGAACAAGAGCACTTGTTCATTGTTGGGAAGAGAACACTGCCTTTCTGCTTCTTTGGTAAATAAAAGCTGTGCGTCTGTCAGGAGGTGATAGCTTAGGACATTGTGAGCGTACAGTCAAGCTCCGTCTACCAGCACATTCTTTAACGCAGAGCTCGCAAGGAAATTTCCAGTGTTCCTCCTTTTTATCATGTTCACAGCCTCTTTAGCACTGACTGCGCTTTTGCTTTTCTGGTGCTGTTTACAAGCTGAAAACACTTCCAGAAGCCAAATCACCAACTTTCAAGGAAGGTGCAAAATGCTGTTTCTTGCTTGAGGCTCTTTGAACTGGCTTTCTCTTTGAGGAATAATAATGACTCCCTTCAAGAAGGCTCTGGCAGAGAGGGGGATGAAGAGAGGTAGATCCTTCTCTCTCACAGAGGAAACTGAAGTTAGCCTAATTAGATTTTCTGAGCGCTTAGGTACCACGGTGATAGACGCCATCTAAATGCATAGACAGATCGGAGGAGAGCACAGATGTTGTGTGAGACCACTGGTTTAGTTCCAAGTCAATACTCTTAATTAACTGCAAACTGTTTAAATATATAACATTCCCAACATGTAGCCAGTAGCACCTATATAGAACTCTTCATGTCAGTACCTTAAAGCAGAAAGCAAATTAGGGGTCACATCCAAAAGTACAAAACTGTAATAATAATTTCTCCTATTTAATGTAGATACACTGCCTCTAAATCCAGGTCCCCTAATGGTATTACACGCTTGGTAGATAATCAGCTCTGTCCAAAATAGGCATGCAGCCATCAATGAGGTGAAAAAACAAATAACAAGAAATTTAAAAAACCAAAACAGCTTCGATCTAAAAAACACCAGCTATCCATATAGAGGGAAGTTTCTGGGGTTTTTTGTTTGTTTAGTGTTCACCTGACCTAAGTAAAACACATCTGATTCCTAAGTTGGTTGGTGCCTAGATGTTGCGGTCTTGGTTGTAGGCCGAGCTCCTGGAGATTAGAGGGGGGCTTACTTCTCACTCAAGGAAATGACAGTATTTAGAGTCTGAGCATTAAAGTCAGCCTTAAGCGAGAAGCAAAACGACTCTGAGAATCTCTAAGGCCACTGGCAATACTCACAGGTGACATATTCCTTTCTCTAGAAGTTGAAACAAAGTGATGCGCTTACAGTTTATTCTCTTATTGGTTTATTCCCTTTTTCTCTTATTGAATTACCTTATTCTCTACAAGAAAACTTCACTTAATAAATATAGTACCCACATTTGTTTTTCTAGACTGTAAATAGTCTGTTAAAAAAAAAACAAGAGGTCTAGTTCCTCAAGGGACAGACCCTGTGACTGGGATGATGAGAAGCTAAATAAAAGCAGCAGATATTTGTGAATGCACGAATGAGGGATTCATCGTATGGTTATGGTCGACGTCTGAATTTTTATTTAACCATATAGCAAATATTTATTAAGCGCGTATTCTGTGTTAAATCCTGGACAGACAAAAATAAACAAAGGATTTACCTGCCCTCATGGAGTTCACAGTACCATAAAGAAGATAAAGACATAAACACAGGCATTACTAGTAATGATGGTGGAGGAGGGTGGCTATGGGAACCCTCCCATAGATAATAATTATAAAATCTGTACACAATATAAAAAACAATTATTTATAGGAATAGGAAAACATCCAAGAGAAGACAGAAGCCAGAGGAAAGTTTGCTTTTAAAAAACAGCAGCTAGGGGAATTCCCTGGCGGTCCAGTGGTTAAGAATCTGCCTTCCAATGCAGGGGACGCAGGTTCAATCCCTGATCGGGGAACTAAGATCCCATATACTGCGGGGCAACGAAGCCCACATGCTGCAACTACTGAGCCTGTGTGCTCTGAAGCCCGCGCACCACAACTAGAGAGAAGCCCACGTGCCACAATGAAAGGTCCAAACTAAGACCTGACGCAGCCAAAAAAAAAAAAAAAAAAAAAACACTGCAGCTAGAAGAATTGGAAGTTTATAGTTGTCTTGCCTGAAGATGTTCCCTGACTGGCTAGGGTGATGGAAAACATCAGGCACCTTACAGGCTCAAGATACCAGAGAACAGAGCACAGGGGAGATTTTACGGGGGAAATCTGTAAGCAAGAGAATGGCAAAAGGCTTGAACCTAAAAAATCTGAGCATAAATTTTGCCCAGTCACTGGTTGCTCACTAAAGTATGCATCTAGGGGGGAGAATCTGACAGAGACACCAAAAAAGCAAGCGGTGGCCAGAAAGGAATCTAGCCTTAAAGGATAGAGCTGTTTGGGGTGAGTTCTCTGGATTTACCAAGAGTCAATTTAAATATTCAGCAGCTGGAAGTCAGAAGAACTGAATGGAATTATTAACAGCTACCCAGCACAGGCGACACAAAGTTTTCAGTTTGACTCCAAGCAAATTAACTGCCTAATAAAACAATAATAACAATAACAAGCATACTCTAAATAATATGACAGAACCCAGAGTCGTAACATTGTATTTTCTACAATGTCCGCTTTACAAACAAAAATTACTAAACATGCTAAGAAACATAAAAATGTGACCCATACTCAGGAAAAAAAAAGTCAATAAAAACCAACTCTAATTGGGTCCAGATGTTGGCCCAATTAGACTTCAAGTCAGCTATTATAAAATGTTCAAATAATTCAAGAAAAATGTTCTTAATGAATGAGCAGTTAGAAAATCTCGACTGAGAAATGACAACCATAAAAAATTGAAATTCCAGAGCTCTAAAGCACAATAACTGAAATAAAAAATTCACTAGATGGGCTTAAAGGCAGATTGCAGTGTCAGGAGAAAGAATCAATGAATTTAAAAAGAGATTAATAGGAATTATCCAATCTGAAGAACAAAGAGAGAAAGGATTGAAGAATAATGAACAGAGCGTCAGAGATGTATGGGACACCATCAAGAGATACAACATAGAAACTGGGATGATTTCAAATTGGAATGATAGAAAAGGAGAGGCGAGGAAGGACCAGGAAAAGTTTTTAAAGAAATAATGACCTAAAGCATCCCAAATTTTGTGGAAAACATTAACTTATAACTCCAGGAAACTCAGCAAACCCCAGGAATAATAAACCATAATAGTCAAAGTGCTGAAAGTCAAAGGTAAACAGAAAATCTTTAAAGCAGCCAGAGAAAGATGACATGTTACATATAGGAGAATAATAATGTGATTACCGACTGACTTCACATCAAAAATAATGGAAGCCATACAAGATTAGAATGGCATATTTCAGCTGCTGGAGAGAGAAAAAAACTGAAAACCAAGAATTATGTATCCAAAGAATTTATCCTTCATAAATGAGAGAGAAATTAAGGCAGAGCCAGACAAATGAAACTAAGATAATTCATTACCAGCAGAATTGTACTATTAGAAACACTAAAGGAAGTTCTTGAGGCTGAAGGTAAAGGACATCAGATGGCTACTCGGATTTGCAGGAAGAAATAATGAGCACCAGAAACACTAACACTAAGGGTGGTGGGAAGGCCAGGGAAATGAAAATATACTGTTGCAAGATTACTATGCTTTACTTGAAGTAATTGAACATGAACTCTAAATAAATTGGGTAAGTTAAAGATGTATGTATTGTATTAACCTCTAGAACAGCCATTATAAAAATGCATGAATTGGCTCGATAGTAAAAAGCCAACAGAGGAACTAAGGCAAAATATTAGAAAATATTTAATTAACAGGTAGGAGAGGAGGAACAAACAAACAAAAAAACCCAGATGATCTGAAACAAAGAAAATAAATAGCAAAATGGCAGGCGTAAAGTCAACTATTTCAATAACTGCACCAAATTTATATTGATTAAATATTCTAATGAAAAGGCATGATTTTCAGATTGAATATAAAAAGCAACCATTTATATACTGTTTATAAAAGATACTCTTTAAATACATAGGAACAAATAGGTTAACTGTAAATGGATTGAAAATATAGCATGCTAACATTCAACACAAGAAAATGGGAGCAGCTGTATTAACAGGAGACAAAATAGACTTCAAGATAAGGTATCTTGCTGGAGATAAAGAGAGAAACATCATAACGGCAAAAACATTAAGAAATATAGCAATTTACAATTATACATATTTATGCATATAATAACAGAGTTTCAACATAATGAAGTAAAACTTGGCAGAGAAATAAACAGACCCACAATCAGGAAGACTTTAACATACCTCTCAGTAACTGATAGACTAGCTAGACAGAAAAAAATAATAATAATAATAATAACTGAGGAGCTAGAAGAGCTAAATGAAACTATCAACCACTTTTGCTCATTGTGATTTACAGAACATTGTACCCAAGAAATGCAGAATATATATTCTTTTAAATTCCTATAGCAGGTTCACAAATGTAGAGGATATGCTGACTGAAACAAATCTTAATATACTTCAAAATATTGCAATCTTACAGAGTGTTTTTTCTGGCTATAAAGAAATTTAATTAAAACTCAGCAAAAAAATTTCAAGAAAACTCCAAATATTTGAAATTAAATAATTTACTTCTAAATAATCCATGGGGCAAAGTAGAAATCATGAGGAAACTTTAAAAAGTATTTCAAACTATATAATGAGAACAACATATCAAAATTTGCAGAATGCAGCAAAAATGCTGCTTAGAGGAAAGTTTATAGTTTCAAAGGCTTATAGTAGAAAAGAAGAAAAGTGTAAAATCAACAGTTGAGGCTTCCATTTTAGGAAGCTAGAGAAGGAAGAGCAAATTATATGCAAAGTAATTAGAAGAAAGGAATAATAAAGATTAGAGTGAAAAAAACAAAGAACTAGAAACAACTGAGAAAACAAAGAAAACAAAAAGCTAGTTTTTTGAAGGAATCAATAAAATTAATAATATTCTAGACAGACTGATCAAGATAAAAAAAGAGAGGACAAATTATTAATATCAGTAGCAAAAGAAGAGATACAACTATAGGTCCTACAAATATTAAAATAATAATAAGGAAATATCATGAACAATTTTATACCAATAATTTCAATAATGTAGATTCAATGGGCAAATTCCTTGAAAGACACAAATTTCCAGAATAAAGAAAAGAAGTAGAAAAATCTGAATCTATGTCTAGAAAACAACTTTTTAAATTAATTATAAAAATCTTCCCATAAGGAAAGTTCCAGGTTCAGATGGCTTAACTGGTGAATTCTATCATATATTTGAGGATGAAATAATACAACTTTTTATATAAACTCTTTCAAAAATTACTTTCCAACTCATTTTTTTGGCCAAGATCACTCCGGTACTAAAACCAGGCTGGAGACTGTTAAAAGAAAAATAAACTACAAATCAATATCCCTCAAAAATATAGATACAGAAAATCCTTAACAAAATGTACCAAGTCAAATACAACAAAATATAAAAAGAGAATACCTCTTTGGCAAATGGAATTTAAAGCCTGGCTTAACATTCAATATTCAATTAATATAATTCATATATTAAAATAATAAATGCAAAAAAATGACCATCTCAATAGATTCACAAAAGCATTTGACAAAACTATAGGAGAAAACTTAATAATAGGAGAATAAAGTAACAGGCAAAACCTTCCTCACGCTGTTAAAAAATCTATAAAAAACCCACAGATAACATTACCATCATCATAATAAATGGTAAAAAATTGAATCAGTAAAAGCAGGGGGATGTTTACTCTCACTGTTTCAATTTAGCATTGTACTTGATCTTCTAGACATGGCAATAATGAATGAAAAGATATAAAAGTGATTGTAACATTTTCTGTTCCCACCAACAGCATATGAGGTTTTCAACTGTTTCACATCTTTACCAAAACTTGTTATTGCAGATCTTTTTCATTCTAGCCATTCTAAAGGTTGCATAGTGGCATCTCATTGTGCTAACTAGTAATTTTGAGCATCTTTTCATGTGCTAATTAGCCATATATATGTGGAGGAAATATGTCTTTACTAGATGATTCTATGATCATGCACATAGGAAATTCTAAAGAGTTTACCAAAAACAAGTTACTAGGTCCAATAAATGAATTTTTCAAGGTCTATATACAACACCAATTGCATCTGTATATGCTAGCAGTGAATACCTGGAAAATGAAATAAAAATGACAATTCCATTTTACCATAGCATCCAAAACATAAAATAATTAGGGATAAACATAACAAACTATATGCAGAGCTCTTATATCTTTTAATTTCTTGAATTCCCATAAGCATTTTCACATATTAATTACAGTAATTTGTTACAGTGAATTGTTTATTTGTAATAATTCTGGGGCAAAAACTGTCTCATCATCATCTTACCACCAGTGCCTAGCACAGAGCCCAACTAAATCAATTAATAAACATCTATGCATATATTATCCTAAACACACAACATACATACATGGATGAAAGTTTTGAAAATGGAAAACATACAGAATATATCATCCACGGTCCCTTCACTGTCAATATTTTATATTGTTTCCTTCCAACCTTTTTTTCCCCTATAGGCAGAGTTTTAGACTTAATGCGTTATTCATAAAATAGCATTTGTTTGTAAGTAACAATAATGGTAATAAGAGTTCTACCTTATTCATGTTGAAACTTCCTCTAGTTACAATCTGCTGTTCTGATTCACTGAGACAAAGTAAAACGTGGTCAGCTACCAAAAACTTAAAGGAGGCTGCCCCCATCATAAAAGCGGCCAATTGATGTTTTAATGCAATCGCTGGGCTGGCTCTCTCACCTCAACCCTGCCCCACATTCACATGTGTTGTATTAACTATGAGAGGGTTTGATCCAGGTGTTCTTTTGTAAGATTCTGGCATAACTACTTTTTCAACTCATTCATACAAGAGTGTGTTAAAACCAGGAAACAGCAGATGGAGGGTATGCCCATTAGAGGAAAATTCGGACCATGATATGAATATCTCCAATCTACCAGATGGAAACTGCCCTGGAAAACGATGGCGTCCCAAAAAAGTACCTAAATACTAAGTAAAATGAGTTCCTGCCCCAATTCCTTGTGCTTCAAGAAACAATTTAGGTCACAGTAGAAACATGAGGTTCAAAAACAATAAATTCTGTACACCGAGGAAAGTAAGATTCAAACAGGGAAGTACTTTTCCAGATAGACCAATACAAGTCAGCTACAGTAAAAACGTGCAGATGACAGTATCAAACATCTGAGAAATGTCCAGAAGCAGTAACAAAAGAAATAAAACTCTGGTCATTCTACACAACAGACCAATGGGATCGTTGTCATGGAGCCGGAAACAGAATAAAAGCTAGATTGATTGAAATTTCCTATATAAACTCAGAGGTACATGGGCCACAGACACATACCCATTAGCCGCTGTAAGGAGCAATCCTCCATAAGCTGTTTCCTTGAAAATTAGATACCGTGGTTCTAAACCCTGCGCCTTCACTTCGAACAGGATAGAGATAAGCCGGGGGAAGACGAAAGGCAGAAGGGTGAGAGAGAATCAAAAAATTGCCCAACGACCCTTTGCAAAACTCAGTCTTCCAGACGCCTGAGGGGAATGGGCTGGCTGGGCAGAAATAACCTCCAGGTGACACTGGATGCAAGGAGAAATCAGACAGGAAAGGAAAGGAAGTAATAGTTGAATGAAAGGGGCCCACCGAAATGAGAGAGAAGGGAGTCTTCTGGAAACCAAGGTACTTGGCCAGCCATGCACCAGGGTTTTCCTCGGCCTCCTCACAGCCTCCCCTGGTGGCCTTGAATGTTCTCCCTCATTTACACTCTCCTGGAATTAAAGGTGTTATTCTTCGTCTCCCCGCCAGCAGAACAGTTGGTTGCAGCGGACTGTTTACCTGTGATGATTCTAGGGAAAAGACCACTTTGTGTGCATTGCCTGGTGTCAGTGCCCAGCATAGAGCCCGGCTAAGTGAATTGACAAATACACATGCAGACCTAACCCAAAACTTCCTGAGAACTGCGTCTTTTATCTCTTGTTCTCTAGAGCTTAGTGAGATGCCTGGCACATAGCAATCACTCAGTACCTTCTAAATGAAACCAAACTTCGATTCATGCTAAGGCCAACTTTGAACACAGCACATGACACTATCTTGATTTGACAAAATAGGCCATCACCAGAATGAAAACTCATACACTACACTGTTCCTTGGGCAAAGTCATCTCTCAGGATTTTAGAAAATTAGAATATCTTTTCAGAATGAAGGCAGCTAGATTCAGTCTTAGTGGTACACCTCCTGCTTGGTGTCACCATTATCCTGCTCAAAAGGGCCTGCTTGTGACCCAACACTCACCCTGTTAGACAAACATAAGACATCTCCTGAGTCAGTCTGGAAGCAGCCACCATCGGGGGCAGACCTCAAGAAAGGCTGGGTTGCAACATGTCCTCACAACAGAAGCTGTCCTTGATCTCACATTCTCTCCAACCACGAAAGTAGAATTAGAGTTTTTCACTATAGCTGACTCCTAAGAAGAGAGACCTATTAGAATAGGAAAGCAAGTTAGTGACATATTTTCAGAACAAGAAAAGAACAGGAAAGTAGGTGATCCACCCCACATAAATCTTTAGAAGAGTACAAAGTGCTGAAAAGACTTCAGGTGTGAAATAGATGCTTTCCAGTAGAAAATGGCGCTCCAAGCACAGAGGCTTGAACAAGTGGAAAAGAGTGGAATTTTCAATATAAGAGCCTTGGGTCAGCTCTGAAGGGCTGGTTCCTCAGCCTTGGAGATGGTTGAAGACTCGAGAGGTAATGACCTCAGGTCTCACCTCAGTTCCACCTTCCAATGTCAGCAGACCTCTTCTGATGGCTTGTTCAACCTCCCCTTGGGTGGGAATCATTCATTAGGCTGGGAAGCCTCAGAGTCATTGCCTTGCACCTGGCCACCAATCACTACCACCACCACTGGCTCCACTCCCATCAATGGCAGCTGCACTGCTACAATGGCCCCGTGAGTGTTGAGCTCCTATGATTCCACTGGAGCCTCTGCTCTTGCTGCCTCTAGTGGAAGGACATTTTTCTCCCAGATTGACAGTCCTTTAAATAGACCTTACGACCTCTGGTCCCTTAGGTGAACATGGCTTTTTTCTTTTTAAGCTTCCTAAAATAAGTATTTTCAGCTTTCCATTGTCCTTCGTCGGGGAACTTATTTCAGATGCTGAGCTATGGCCTCTTTGAAAACCTCGCTCTAAGTTGTTAACCAGCCTGCTTCCCAGACCTCCACCTTCGGTCACCAGATATCTTACATGTGCTTTGATTTCTCTCTACTTCAGGGTGCTGCTTTCTGATGCATGTCCTTTCCCCCTACATTTTCTCGTCCCTTTTCAGCCTGAAGGTCCTGATACTGCTATTTAGTCTGACTTACCTAAATTTGTCTTCATTATTTTTCCCGGGGAAGAAATCGCATGTAGCTGGCATGTGTACCACTGCCTCTCCCCGCCTCTGACTAGGGCAGCCACTGCCGTTCAGTCATGGTCCGAATACATCTTCCTTCTCCATTCCGCCAGCCCTTCCCCCAGGCAGAGAAGGTGCACCACTTGCAGCTTCTTTGTCATTCCTGGCACACGGGGCTCCATGCCTCAATGTCCCAAAGATGGGTTTGCAGCTTAGGGTCTAACCCTTGAGCAAAAAGCAGCTTTCTCATCTCCTTGGTTATTTATAAGAGCTCTCCAAAGAGAACCTGGGGACTAGCAATGTTAGTTTTCTGAAGAGTCAGTATGTCTATAGGTCTGAGGTGCTTAAGGATGAGCGTATTCGGGGAGAGGGACTTCTCAGTGATTACCACAGACTTTGCCCCTAGGAAGACGCATGGTGAAGAAAGCCAGAAACGCTTGAGAAGTTTGTTCCGATTAGTTCTGCCCGGCCCTTCTGAAAATTATCCACTTGCGATGTCTCAGCCAGTCAGAGGTACCTGCACAATTATGTGATTTAGAGAATTATGGAGCAAGAAAAGAGCCTTAGAGGTTATTGAGTCTAACCTTAGAAGAACATGAAGCCCAGATAAGTGAAGTGACCTGTTGTAGATTTCCAAAACCAAGTAGTAGCACAGAGGGCCTGAGCCGAGGCTATGTGATCTCGTGGTCAGGGACACCCCACTGGGCTTAGTCATCTTCCTCTACAGACAGGTGAGGGGCCTGCATCTTACACTTCCCTCCTACTTGCTGCTGTCGGACATTCTTCAATGAGGGGCACATTCGTGTGGAAGAGGGTGGGCGGTGACCAAGAAAAACACCACCCATTGTACGTTTTGGGTGATGAACGGCCCTGAAAATGAATGACTGAAAAATACAGTAAGATCAGGTTTGTTTTCCTTGGCTAGAAAAGGGAATAAAACTCCAGACAGCAGTCTTTTCAGACAGAAGATACGATACAAGAAAGATAAGATGCAAGAATGATTCAGTCCATGCAGACAGCCAATGGGTACCTTGTCTGCTAACACAGAAAGTGAGACCAAGACACTCGCTCCCCTCACCAACATTTGGGCCTCCTGAGGAAAGACTGGGCGCCCACGTGATAATGCACAAGCAGAGGACGATATCGTAATCCCAAGCCAACCCTAGTTCTTTTTCTCCATCTGCCTCAAAGGGGATGAAGACTCTGCTTTGAGGAGATAGAGCCCAGAGCAAAGCCCCTCACCTCTCCCTCCAGTGACCCTGCCCTTGGGTGGGAGACATCACAGATCTCTCACTCTTCATGATAATCTCATAACTCCAGGCACGAAGTAAGGAAATCTGTCCAGTCAAAACTGCAGAAAGGAATTAGGTAATGTAACACTTTTTCTTTCTATTCTCCAGAAACTCTGAGAAATGCACTGATTCTCAGAACGATCGACCCCCAGACAGTCCCGCTGAATTGTTGCTTTTTGCCTGGGGATTACATATTTCCTGGAGCAGTGCATTTTCTTCTTTCCTCGTCTTATTTCCATCAGTACTGTATTTATTTAGAGCACAAGATAAAAATATCTATACGGCTAGACTATCAGCCCTGCACATGGAGAGTGTGCCTATTCTATATTTGTTTGTCTATGATGTAAAGATATCCCTAAGAGACATATGCTTCCTCCATAAAGGCAGCATGTCCAGTAACCCAAAAATTAAAAGGAGGAGAAGATAGAGAAAAAGAGAAAGAGATGGATGAAGAAGAAGAAGGAAGAGGAGGAGGAAACTAGTCTCTCAAGAAAAGAGCATCCTGGAGGGAAAAGCACAAGCTGGGGACAGATCTGGCTTCAAATCCTGCTTTCACGCAACTTTGACCAGCCTATGCTGAGTTTCACTTTCCTCCTTGGTGCGTGAAGATGAGAATCCACATTTCATATGGTCATTGTGAGGATTAAATAAGCATTGAGAAGGATCTGCACAGTGTAGGCACCCTTATTTCCTGCAAATGCTGAAAACCGAGATGCTTTGTGCTGATGGAGAAGCTACTAGATGGTAGGCACTTTGCATTCACCGTCTCTTTGAGATGTTTGAAACCCACCATTGAACTTGAGCACTTGCATTTAATTATCCATTGATTCTCTTGCTCCTTCACTCTTGGCTGTCTGCTCTTCATTGCCGGGCATTGTGCTGGGCACTGGGATCGCCTAGTGGGAAAGCGCCCCCTGCCCCGGGAGCTTCAGGCTAGAGAGGAAGTGAGCAACAGGAAGCTCATACGGTGCGTTAACAAGAGTGAAGCATCGGGCACTGTGGCACGCTAGGCAGAGGGGATACCTAGCCCAGTCTCGGGTGTGTGGGAGGAGTTGGGATGTGTGGGATGTAACTTTGCCTCGCCTCTCTTTTCATACCCATAAATCTGCCCCCAAGGCAGTTTCTTTACATTTCCAGCGTTTAAAAAATTATTATTTATAAAAGGCAGAGGGTCTAAGAGAGCATAGCAGTACAGATTTTAGCGAAAACACGGATTGCAGAAAAAAAATAACTAAATGACCAATCCTGGTAATCAATCCATCTTCCCACAATGAGTTGATCTTGATGAACCTCCCAAGAAGCTCTAAAAAGATCCAAGTCCTAATTAAACTCAACCATTATTCACCTGTGAGAGTCATTAACTTAGGGTGGACATTCATCTTTTAAGACAAGGGTAAGCACCTATGTGATGGCCGTGACCATGAGGCCCCAGAGGTAATTATAGTGGCGTGCTGCCCTTCCCGACCAGATGCAGCTCCTCTGCCTTCTCTTTTCTCGCTCTCTTTATTTCTCTTTCCGGTTCCTTTGCTTTTCCCATTTTTGCCTTTTCCTCTCTCCCTGATCTATGCTGAGAGCCTGCAAATGGTACCAAGGGGCACAAACCATTCTGTTAGCACCCACGTCTAAAGAGGTTGTTGATTTCTGTCTTAAAATATGATCGCAGCCTTTCTCAATGAAGATGACACCAAGAAAATGTTGGTGGGATGCCAGCAAGAACAATGAACACAGTGCAAACCCAGGGGTGTTCCTTTAATGGAAAGAAAATGCACAGGGCCTGAGAGCTGGTCCCACTGACCTTAAAAGCAAGCACATTAACATTCAACATTCATTCAACAAACATCTCATTGAGCATTTGTCAAGTTTTTTTTTTCTGGGCCCTTGGGATGCAGATAAAAATACAACCCCCAATCTGATGGGGAGGGAGAGAGATACAAAAATAAATAATTAAACTGTAATGTAGTGATAACTAAATCTAACCTGGCTGACTCCCTGCAGGGAAGAAGGGAGTGGGTAGAGTGGTGTTCTGGAGGCTTCTCTTCAAAGTCATTCTCACAGATTTCTTTTAGCGCCTTGGATAAGTCACTTAAAGTCGTGCTGCTGTAAAATGTGGGCAGTAATGATGAGTCATAGCTGGGTTATGGGAATTACCATGATAATGAATGTGAAAATAGATTGTTAGGAAACACATCCTATATAAATCCAAGACATTACTACTCCTGCTACAATGCCAATTTGCAAAAACTAATTTATCCATAAAATTCAAGTGTATCCTTGGACTATCCATAGCAGACCAGTTTTCTCTCTCTTCTTTTGTGTCTACCTACATCTGCTGTCCTTCTTGTCAACTAAGAGCGTCATCCCATCAGCACACACTGAAGCCCTGCTCTGCTAGGCCCTGGGACAGAGTAGGGAATGAGGCAGACGCATTTTTATAAAAGAAATGTCTCTTCCCCAACTATGAATGTAGACTGCCCCATTTCTACGTGTTGTGTTTTCTTTGGGGTTTTGTGTTTTTCTCAGAAAAGGTATGTTTGGGGCTGCAGAGCAGAGGGAAGGTGAACAGGAAGTGCCTGAGGTCCGGGATGCACAGGCCTCTGGGTAAGACATGAAAGGGAATTTTGCCGAGCTGCATGCTTGGGAGGCGTATTCAGGAGCGGAGGTTGTGTCTCATCTTTGGGGACGGGGCTCAGGGCCAGTCGTATGCCTGCAAGTCATGGCGGAATTTCCCCTGGAAGAAATGGACATTCCACTGGGAATCATTCTGGGAAGAGACATGTGTATCCTGGGACAGGAAATGAAGACTCAGGAGGTGGGGCTCAGAGTGGGATAAGGAGAAAAACAGCCTCCTTGTTCTGCAGCCTGAGGATCATGGGAGGGAGAGGCCTGCAGGCGGCGAGGCACACCTGGGGGTGGCGGAGCTGTGGGTGCAACACAGGGAGGGCCGTGAGTGGACCCGGAAGCTGGGTCACCGCTCACACGGTGGCTCCACTTCACTGTCTGCAATGCACTCCTTGCCTCCAGCTCTGCAGGAACTAGCCTGCGGGGAGCGACGGGAAAGCGCTGTTGTGGAAAACTCAGGAGAAGGGTGCATCCACCGTCGGAGATGCATTGCCAAAGGGAGGGCAGCGGTCACCCGTGGAGGATGACTGTCCCACTGAGTGTCAGTGCCTGGAGCCTGAACGATGACAGGCCTGAGCAAGGGAAGAAGGACACGCAGAGCCACTCCGTGCTTGCCTGAGCCGTACCCTGGGATAGACGGCGACACTTGCCCGGGGAAAGCCAGCTAGAGCTCGCGCCATCGTTATTGAAACCACACAGATGCTATCTAACAGGTTACGGTAAAAGTGGTCTGCAAGCAACCTGATGTACAAACAGACAAACAAAAGGATGGTGTCCTTTTGCTTCTCATCAAAGAGCGTTTCAAGGAGGAAGGGGACCTGAGAGAAGCTCCGAGGGAAGGGGAGGGTGGCCAGGTGCTAAGGTGAGGCAGTGGCGGCTTGAGAAGGGAAAGCAGAGGACCAAAGGCAGGGGTCGGGGGCGCATCGGGAAGCTGTCCCTGGGCTGAGGCCGGCAGCAGCGGGAGACCAAGCAGCCAGCTGGGGAAAGATGGGGCTCAGTAGGCAGCGTGAGGTCAGCCTTTTAAACTGAGGGGACCCCATTCCCCAGGCTCTGGCTCCCGTAGGCTGTCTGCCTCAGGCCAGCATGGTGCAAAAAGGACGTGGTTTCCAGGGAATTTGATCTACATAGAAAGCCAATCGGGAAAATTCAGTGTCTTCAGAAACTCCACTTATTCCTCATTAAGAGAGTTTGGGTTTGAATTATGTAGATAACTGCCTCAACTCTCCACTTCATTTTGCCTGTAGATACTTGCCCTCAGAGGGGTATTTTGAGGATAAATGAGAAGCGGGTAGAAGGCTTTGAACTCCTTCCATGAAAGGTAGCCTATCAATACAGGCCTCATGTAATGAAGATGCTTCACATTGCCAATGCACGCGTATTTATAGCACCCATTATAAACACTGGATATCGTTTCTTCCCTTTTTTATTTTTTACAAGAAGAAGGCAGGAAAATCTCATTTTTTTTAACCACACTGCTTTTCTGCACTTAACATTAACCTTTCCTTCTGAATGTCATTAGCAGCTAATTAGGATGTTGATCTGCAGATTGTATATCCTGCAATAGAAGTGATTTGTGAATGCTTACTAGGTGTTTCTCAAGCTACACCGCTCATGTTGGTTTAGCAAGAGCCTGGTGCCTTCTAATGTACTGAGCAGTTTCCCCATTCTCCATTATTTCTGCATGGGCATAATGAGAAAAAAAAACGATAAGAGAGAAAAATGGGAAACACTATAAACAGTTGCTAAAGAAAAAAGCTGTAGGAAAGAGTTACGGCTCTAAGTGGGTGCTGAAAGAGCAAACAGATTGAATTTATTTTCTCTTCTTAATGGGGTATTTTAAGAAATAAAATCTGCACATCGGTTAGGTGAGCAGGTGTCTACATGTACCCGAGTGGACGTGCACACATACCAACTGGCTATAGGAAATGGCGAGGGGCTGAATTTTCTGGAACACACATGCTCTTGTTTTCCAAGGCTGCCTACTCCTTTGCCATGTTCATGCCTTTAAGGTTTCCCAAAGAAACTTCTTGCTTCTAAAACCATCCTTAAATCAAAGAAAGGCCTTATTCAGTTACGGCAAAGGATTCTGCAACTTAGGGGACATCTCCACAGGACATTTTAATATAATTTATGAATATTTGCTAGCAACATAATTGTCTTTTCTGCTGACATTTTCAAAGCAACACTGTGATTTGTTGGGTCTCTGGAGAGTCCAACTACAAAACTGATAATTATATTAAATATACATAGACAATAAAGAGTGTGTTTACATAACTATGCCCATAAATATCTGATTGAACAGTCATTGTTCTCAAACCCCTTTTAAGCAGCTCTCTGAGGCTTTCGGTTCTAATGACATGATGGTTTAAAAGATGTTGCTCAGTCTTCTTCCATATTTAATTAACTTTCCTTTTTTAAACTTGTGATGGCAGAGACAATAACAAACAGTTCTGAAAAGACGGAGCGCTTTGAAACATGAGTGAGACCTTGTCAGGCTTTGTGCAGCAGGGACAGGAGATGGGCGGGCAAGCGTGGCTGGACCGGGACCTCCCACCCTCCCCTGGGAGTCTGATAGGTGGCCAGGCAGACTCTCCATCCCCACACACCTTCTCCCACACTCGCATCCGTGGAGCCACGCCTTGGGCACGTGCCCTTGCCTGTAAGCAGCTGCATCCCTAATGATCTCTTCCTCTGGAAAAGGAGAAAGCACAGTGAAAAACCAACAAGCCCTGAGAGGCAGAGGCAGAGGAGCGTAGTGGAACGACCAGGGCCCTGGATGGTCTAGATACTTAGATTCTGGCCTTGGCTCTGCCGTTGCTCTGTGACCTTGGGAAAGTGTATTCACTTCCTCTGGCTGCTGTAACAAATTACAAACTTGGTGGCTTCAGACGCCACAGACTACCTGTCTTGCAGTTCTGGAGGTCAGAAGTGGGTCTCCCAGGGCTAAACTCAAAAGTGTTGGCAGGGCTGGTTCCTTCTGGAGGCTCTACTGGAGACTGTTTCCTTGCTCTTCCCAGGGTCTAGCGGCCACTCACATTCCTTGGCTCATGGGCCCTTGCTCCATCTGTAAAGCCAGCAATGGCCAGTTGAGCTTTTCTTGTGCGGCATCACGCGGACATGGACTCTCTTGCCTCCCTTTACAAAGACCTGGGATTACGTGGCACCCATCCATGTAATCCACGCCCACCTCCCCATCTCAAGACCCTTAACCACATCTGCAAAGTCCCTTTTGCCACGTAAGTTAACATATTCACAGAAATTCGCGTGTAGACCTCTTTGGGGGCCATTGTTCTGCCTGCCACAGCAAGTCATCAAACATCTGTGAATGAGGGAGCTGGTATGACCTCCTAGATTCGATCATCCAACAAGTTAAGGTCCAGGTGACACAGTAGTGAACATGTGAGACTCAATCCTGCCCTCTACAGAACCTTTGGTATGGAGGGAGAGAGAAGCATACTAGAAAAAGTAAACATAAGTTTTCAGGTGTATTAAGGGCTACAAAAGGAAGTATGGAGTATAAGGAGAGTGTTTTACAAAGTGATCTGGGAGTGGGAGTAGTCGAAGAAGGCTTCCCTGAGGAGGTGACAGGGACGCAGAGATGAAGCCAATGACTTGCAGTTGTCCAGCAGAGTGTGTGGGAGCTGGGACTGGCAGAGGGGGCAGATGAGGATTTACAGTCAGAGGGAACACCTCTGGGGTGGGAAGAGGGGGTGGAAGAACACGGTTTGCTGGAGAAGAAGCCTTTGGGGCCGAGAGCACAGGGTGTACAGGGAGAGAGGTTTGTGATGGGCTGAGAGAGGCAGTGAGCTGAGAAGTGAACCCTCAACAAGTGATCAGCCCCTCCAAGAGGTTTGTAGGTAATTAGTTTTCAAAAGTTAGATACTGCTATGACCTTCACTTTGTAGAGGATGAAACTGAGGGTCAGAGAAGCTAAATGACCCCCTCCCAAGAGTCAGGACTTGCACCAGGTTTGCTCTTGTCCCTACACAACACTGTGTCTCAGGCAGGACTGTGGGACCTTGACATTTAACCCTTATGCTGAGAGCAGTTGGGAACCATAGAGGACTTTAGAAAGATGACTCTTGGTAATGGATTAGAGGAGAGGAAGCTCTCAGGCAAAACAACATTGGCTCAGTCTGAAGTGGAGTAGTACAGGTGGTAAGAAATGGAAAGATTCAGTAAATATGGAGGAGGTAAAATTGGTGTCTTGCTGATGGATGTAGGGTGAAAGGAAGAAGGAGATGACAAAGATGAGGCCCTTGCTTCCGGCCAGGGCATCTAGAAGGACCCATCAGTTCTATCCTAAAATAAGGGGTTCATGTGAGGCTGTGGACCAGAGTACAGACGTGCAGTAAAGCCCTAAAACTATGAAGCCCTTCATCCATTAATAGAGAAATAAGCTATGAGTGAACAGGTTTGAATGGATTTCAAGGTCTCAGTAAGAATTCAGCAGAATTTCTCCGTGGCCATCCTCTCCTTGTAAGAGATGAACCCTGCTTACCATCACGGCTATGACTCTGTGTTTGTGCTGAACTCTTTCTAATTGTCGTCAATTATGATTCATTTACTTTCAGGTGTCTTGCCTGTCATAATATTATCATTTGTAAGCCTTTCCCTTTGCAGGCTGTGCGAATCTGTTGTGACATCTCAATAAAGCGGGATTCAGTCAAGGTGGGAATGAATTGTTAATCTTGTTATAAATAGAAGGTACCATATGTCAGTATGTAAGGAATGTCTCCCTCTTTGCTGAAAACAATGTTAGTGAAACAAAACAAAAGAAGTTTCGGAAAGAGTTGGTTCAGCTCACCAGGCTTCCAATTATGTTATAGCCAACAGCTCTCTGCAGCTGATTCAGATTTCTGGAACTAATACTCGCACATATTTACTTAGAATCCATCATCATCTGAGAGAGAAAATTAGTGTCAGCTTGGGACATCAGAACCCCGGGTACGGCTGCTTCTCCTGACTGTGACTGTGGAGCTAGCCTTACGCTCTCCATCTGTATCCTCTGCATTTCTGTATGGTTTGAAGATTTTTAAAATATGGCTACATTGGCTGAGCTCCTGCCCAGACTAGCTTGTGAGAAATAAACCCTGAATCTCCTTCTCCATGTCCACTCTCAGTGGCCAGGGAGAGGGCTCTGGCCCATCCCGGCCTGAACGTGGTGCGGAGGCACCTGCGGGCAGTGTGTGCTCAGAGGTCCAGCAAAAGCCAGAACCAATAAAGCTTAAATTAGAATCCCATCATCTAGAGCTATTTCCCCTCTGCTCTTCCGGAGCCCTCCCCAGCACCTCCCCTCCCCAGCACCTCCCCTCCCAGCTCCTAAGCCCATCAATGTGTGCTTCTACCTTGTTCCGTTTCTTCGGGGCCTTGCTAAGTGACTAGCCTGTTAGTTCAAAATCAAGTTAATGGCTAATAACACTTCTCCCCCAGTGACCTGTGGCATTGCCACGGAGAATCAATGCAGAAGTGTGAAAAGAGCTTGGATTTTAGAATCAGCCAAGGTTCAAGTTCTGGCTGTTCTATTCCATTTTGAGTGTCCGGGGGCAAGTTGATGCTCTTTTGCAATTATAGCCGAGCCTGTAAAACAGTGATTCATACATCGTGAGGTTACTATGAGGATTAAAGAAAAGAACAAGTGTTCAGCATCAAGGACAGAAACTGGCCTACTGATTGACACTTGGGTAGAGGTCAGACGCAGCCCCCTGGAGACCCGTCTCAGTCATGGTCCACCCCCGATGATCTGGAGACCACGACTGCCTTTTTCGCTCTGGCTGTCTCTCCTTCCCCTCTCCCCTTCCCTCTCCTTTTTCGCTCTGGCTGTCTCTCCTTCCCCTCTCCCCTTCCTTCCTTTCCTCCCCGATGATTCCTTGAACTCTTGCTGGGTTCAAAACACTTTCTTTCCTTATTTTTCACTGTCACCAACACAGGGTACAAAGGGCATTGCTGGTGGCACATAATACGAGAAAAGCAGGTGGGAAGCGCGCGCCAAGCCCCATAAAGAGCCGTTCAGAACAACAGCCCTCCCGCCCCGTCCCTCCAAAATTTGTTGTAAACTTGTTCCACCACAGTCATTAGAGACACAAAGGAAGTGTTGATAAGCTCCATGATTCATTCAAGGACCAAGGTTAATTTTTATTTATTCCCAGGTCATCACAAACAGAGGCAGATGGTGGTGGCATTTCCTTCTTGCCGGGAGCTCAGATATTATCTGGATAGCTTTCAGCAGCCTTTTGTGTCCATTCCCTCTCGGCGTGGGCAGCTTTCCTGGATAGGGCCCCAGCCACCCAAACTGCAGACGGATTTGATTTAATTCTGATGACTTGTGGTAAGTAATTGAGGTCACTTGGGCCCGGCTGGAGGGGAGCCAGCATCGCCAAGGAGAAAGGTTGACATCGTTTACCCTTTAGCGGCTCGTCCTTCGGAGGATTTATTTTTGGTGACCCATTTAAGCGGTAGCTTACTAAACTGTTGCAAAGTCACTTTTTCTCAGTTATACTAGTATCAGGTGACGCTGGGATGGTTTAAAAAATATATACTTCAATTAAAAAATTAAAACAAAAACCAGCCAAGCAAAAAAACAGCACCCTGTGGGATGTACTTACACAGCCCTATAGGAATCATCGTAAGGAACCAGACCCATGGTTTATCCAATCAGGTTTCCGCTACACGCAGGAGTAGAATACGTAGCCCCTCCTCTCAGAGCTCACCTTCTGGGTGGAGAGGGCGATCACATTCTAGTCCTGAAAAGAAACTGAGGCCGTGAGACAGTGTGTGGCTAGTGCATTTGTGGGTGGTTAGTGAATGCCAATCAACTACCCATCCCGCTCTTTTAGGTTCTTAGAAAACTGAGAACAGCACAGGGAGGCAGATGAAGAGCAAAATAGCATCGGCTTAGCTTCTAGAGGATAGTCTGTCCCTCGGCGACTACTTTACAAACTCAGAAGTTTTCGATATTCTGTCTAAATCCATGTCAGTTTCTTCTTTAAGAAAACAACTTCCTGCCACTATTATATTGTTTCCTCATGAAATCCATCAAGAATTCTCTTTCTGACTCTTATTGGCATCACCTTTGCCATCATCTCCGTAGCCAGGAACCAAACCTGACTTCATCTGGCCTAAATTTGTCTTAAAGTATCAAAAACTTAAAGGCCGAAAATATGATTCTGAATGTCCATGCCCTGACCGTTCCTATCAGCTTGGCATCACCAATCTTTCCTCTGTCTCCTTGGTATATTGTGAGGATGAAGTCGTTTGTGCAAAAATGCCTTGTGCAATGCTGGCACCCAGTGCGTGTTAATAAATGATCGATGAGGTTCTTTTCTTTTAAATGTAAAATTTCTAGAACACATTCTGTCACCTCCCTGATCCTATTTCCATTATCACACACATAAAAAGATCTGTTCTGCCACCAGCACATCTAATGGCTAGCTGATATTAACAGGAATAACCATTGGAATCTACATGATAAGAGTTGTTATGAAGATTAAGTGATTTGCATATGTAAAGGACTTAGAAAAATGCCTGGCAAGCAGGAAGTTCATGTAAGTATATATAAGTGTTAGGCGCTAAGATTATTATTATTAGCAGTAGTAGTAGTTGTCATGATCGTTACAGTAGTATTTTATATCAGAAGCTCCTCTCTATTGCTCACCACCCTGCAGAGCAGAGGGCTAGATTTCTGAGATGATTCAGGAAAGGAGAAGGTGGTCGTATTGGGTGGAATGCATCCTGCCATCTACAAGATAGGAGCCCACCTCTGGTTTCTCTATCACCCTCATGTTGTCTAAGACGTCTTTCTGGCGACATACCCACCTACAGATCCACTGCATTAGGTCCGTGTTCACAAGCATATCTTTTCCTACATCTGTTTACCACTTCAGTCAGTGTTCAGATGCCGCCTTTATATAAGTAGGGAGATGAAGACTGGGTCTGAGGGGCGAGGATTTTATCTTGGGATATTGAGTATTTATTTCAAGGGACCCTTACATGATTGCATTGACTAACTTTGCTAGACTGGGCTCAATCTAATTATTACTTTCCCACCACTACTCAGCAGATGGGCACTCATGAAAACGAACAGATCAGTAGGGAAATGGCGATGGTACATAGCCCCTGTACACCCACATGTAATGTGAGTGACGTGACCCTGCTACACGGTGTGCGAGCTGTCACACTTTGGCCATTTAACATTAGCCATGAGAAAGAACTTTGGCTCATGTCTGCCGAGTGGTGACGTCTTACTAACTTTATTAATAAGCATATTTGGTAATGCTTCGGGGTTCCAGGCATGGAGCATATGGAGAACAAAGAAGTTAAATTAAGATCCAGAGACTGAGGTGGCTAGTACGCAGCTGTGTGTTCCAATGTCAATCAGTGAAAACGTTGTCAGCTATTGTCACACTTTTGGATCTACTGAGTCTGCTTTACTTTCCCTGCCTCTCCCCTGGTCGCCATCCCCTGAGGCAAGTGGGTACATTTTCCAGGACCCAGATCAGTCACGACTGTGGGCAGGTCTGCCCAAGCTTGGGTGGTGGTTTAGTATTGAATCATTTTCCTGTTATCTGTTGATTTGGGACAAGGGCCCCAGTTTTGCTCACTGGAGCCATGAGTCTCTCTTGATATACGTTGACTGCTCCTCTGTTTCTCCCAGAGTCCAGTCCCCTGTGTCCTGTTATGCCCCACTCTGGTTTGCATGTGATGTCCAGAACTTTGATCCACCTGAGTTTGTGCTCTGAGAACTCCCCAAAGCCGCTGGCCTGCTGGTCTACCTCTTCACACTCCATGTGGTCAGTCTGTGTCCCTCTGTGGCCTTGCCAAGGACTGATGTATGTCACTGATCTGAACTGAGACAAGGAATCGCCAGGTCCTTGGACAGGGAACCCAGGCAGATTGACCTTTTGTCAGCTCCAGCTGGGTCCACCCTGCCCGGAGGGTGGGTGGCACATTTACTCTTGAACAGTTTTCCCAGCTCCCAGTCTGTGCCAGTGCTGTGATGGGTGCTGGCAACACAAGAGGAACAGGACGGCTGTTAGTCCCTCTTCTCTGTGGGGTTTCGGTCCAGCTCACAGATCAGGGGTGGGTGCCTGAGCCCCTACCCACACTTTATCCTCACACTGTTTTGATGACTATGAAAATATGACAAGAATTGTATTCTATGGACAGAAACATTTATTTTGAGAATTCCAACAAAATGACAGAAGTTCACCTTTATTCGTGCTCAGGCTGTTTGCTCTGTCTAGGCTTGACAACCCAGAGGACTCTTACTGATTTTCCCACTGCGTCTCCCCGCTGAAGCCGTCATGTAACTCGTGTGTACAGATGGACGCCCCACCCCCTGGACTCTCACAGCATCTTTCTGACGCCCCAGAAGAGCACTTCCTCACGTGGATGGTCACTGTATGTGGGTCTTTGCCTCCTGAGCCTACAGTGGGCTCATTGGATGGAAGATGGCCTCTTACTCAGCTCTGCAATGCTAGTATCTCCTGTGGCACTTGACAGAAAAATTGATAGTAAAGAAAATTAACAGTTGGTCGTCAAACTCTCAGTTGCTCCTAGGCTAAAGGAACACTCTGCAGACGAATAGGGACACAATTTTATTGGGCACCAACTAGTGGCAGACATTGGGCTGTGTCCAGTTAATCTTCATGGCAGCTTAAGCGACAAGGGACCATTTCCCCTACTTTAGAAATAAAGCACCTGAAGCCCAGAGACCTTGTTCCATGTCCAAAATCACACCGCAGGACAGGAACTTAGGACTTCATCATCTTGCCTCCTGGGACCCATTACCTTATAAAATGACCCCCCACTTAGCTTCCCTCGGAGCTCTCATGGCCCCGAACCTCCAAGATTTCCTACACTGGCTTTCCCAATGGGGGAAAATCCACTCAGGTGTAACTAGGAAGAGAACGACCAAGTGTATTATAAAGGGGGTCCCATTACATCTACACACCTATAGATAACTGAAGCATACGGTTGCTTAAACCGAATTATTCCCTTTGGCTATTATACTCGTTACGTCCTGGCACTTAGAGTTCACCTGCTTCAATTTCACCAGAACGTGTGAGTTGCACATTCCATATCTGACTTAGCAGGAGCGCACCCTGAATCCGTGTTTTCTCACCTGATGGTAGTTGTAGGGCCGTCAAGAGGTCTTATTTGGTCTTATGGATGACTATCTTTCTCAGTGGAATGCCGAAGAGGATGCTAATTAATGTTTATAGGTATTCTGTATTTAGGGGCATAACTCTAAGTTGGGTCTTTTTTTTTTTTTTAATAAATTTATTTTTTGCTGTGTTGGGTCTTCGCTTCTGTGCGAGGGCTTTCTCTAGTTGTGGCAAGCGGGGGCCACCCTTCATTGAGGTGCACGGGCCTCTCACTATCACGGCCTCTCTTGTTACGGAGCACGGGCTCCAGATGCGCAGGCTCAGTAGTCGTGGCTCACGGGTCCAGTTGCTCCGCCAGCATGTGGGATCCTCCCAGACCAGGGCTCGAACCCGCGTCCCCTGCATTGGCAGGCAGATTCTCTACCCCTGCGCCACCAGGGAAGCCCTCTAAGTTGGGTCTTTAGCTAACGCATAAATCCGTATCACGTAAATATACCCTTTCTCTTCCTTTTTTTCTCACATATATGCCTCGACTTTGAATCATGCCTCCGCTTAGCTATGAGACCTTGGGCGGGCTGCCGTACCTTTCTGAGCCCCAATCCTTTGTGAAATGGGATACCACGTTTTCTGGAGTTGTGTGGATTTAGGGAGACGGATGAACTTCCCAGGCATCTGGCTGAGGACACGTCAGGAGCTTGGTGTCCACTGGAAGCTGAGCAGCTGTCGCATCGGCCACTCCTCTGTCACCCAACTCACTCTCGGTGAATCTCTTCTTCTCAGGGGCGCTTTCACAGGAGTGCTGCTTGGCGTGGGTCATCCAGGCACCAGCCACTCCCGTGTTCTCTGCCTCCTGACCAGGTGTCTGTTTCCACCTTGCAGGGCAGAGACGGCAGTCTGAGCTCTCCAGGAAGAGCCCACTCCCCCAGAAGCATTAGTGGGCCATGTGCTTTCACTGAGGATTTAACACCAAAGGGAGCAGAGGAGGTTTGCCTGGCCCGATCTTCAAAGAACCAGTCCAAACCAAACAAAACCTAGAAATATGCCTCAGACGCTTCTGATCTCTATAGTCTTCACTTGGCGACCACACAGCTGGGGTTGTCGCCTTTTCTGGTCCTTTCTTCTCCAATGCAGAGCCCAGTCTTGCTGGTTCCTCTTCAAGAACAATGCAAATTCCTTTTCTTGTCTTATCTCCAGAAATTTGATTATCATCCTTTGTTACATGTTAGACACTTGGACCTTCACCCTTTGGTAAGTAGCTTATCAAAAGATTTCTTGCTTTAAAATGCAGCGTTCTCTGGTACACTGAAATTTCCCCAGGTGATTCCCTATGGAGATTGAAAAGTGGGGCTGACCTTCGTGTCTTTGGTATCGAGTGGACCAGAGAGGCAGCCAGTGTTGAAGTAGAACCCTGGAGCCAGAGGTGGTGGCAGTGCTCATGAGAACACAAGGCCCACTTTTTACCATTTCTTTCTGCCCCTGGATTCTCTGAGTGCAGAAAAGGGGAAGGGAAAGATGGGGGAGGAGGTCAGATTTGAACTTCCATTGGGTGCGGACTAGTCAAAGTTACCTTCTCTCCATCTCGAGAGGCAAGAGGTCAAATTGGATGTGACAGCAGCATAGTACCTGGGCCATAGTAGGTGCTCAATAAAAGTGTCTCCATTTTCCCCCAGTCATGATAAACATTGCCTTCCCTCTCCACAAACCTGATCAAAGATTAACCAAGACAATGAGAAGCCCAGGGCTGACCTGTGGTCAAGCTCATTCTCCAGGGCCATCGAAGCCTTGCCATCCCGTGGTCAAAAAAACCTCCTTGAAATGAGATCGACATACACAGAAAGCCTTGGGTACACTTTGTTTTCACAAAATAACACTGACCCTCTTGTTTCTTTGCGCTAAATGACATGATGATTCTCAAAGGAATCCTTACAATTCTCTCTGGTAAGTTTGAATGCCTCCTGTAATTGAGTTAAACAGCTTTTGGGTATCACAGAGAAATCTGTTACTCACGGAAGTAAAATGGATCCCCCTACTTGAAGCTGGGGGCCTCTTAAGGTCCATCCGAGGCTCCTTGTGACCACATGACTTTCTCTTTCCCCAGACTGCCATGAAGGGGCAGTCATTACATGAGCTCTCACACCATTTGCTGCTGCTCTGTTTACTGTTCCTTTATTTATATAACTAGAGATTCAACATCCTAACATGTTTTGCAAGCTGTCATGACATGAGTAGCTAGTAATCTGCTCTATTTTGCTTGCTAACATATTTTTGACACATTTTAGCTTTTGATTATAAGATTGCCTCTTTGCCTGCTACCATCTGTCTCGACTCAGTGGAACTCTGGCATTTACAAAAACAGTGGGGTGTAGTATTTCTTATCTACTTGAACTCTACCAGAAACATGCTATTTTCAGTCTTAACCAATATGTCATGCTTTCACACACGAAGTCTGAAATGTTTGATATCTTGTGAGATCTGCCAGGGATAAGGAACATATCTTCATATCCAGTTTGGCTGAGATGAGAAATGCCTTAATGAGGAGAGAGGAGCAAGTTCCAGCTTCTAAACAGAGGTGGCTTTTTATCTGGTCTGCATCCTCTTGACCGTGCTTATCCCTTTATCAGCATGATTAAGATCTTCTGTGGAAATGCATCTTCTTTTGGACTTTGTGAGCTCCCAGTGGCCAACATTCTTGAGGCATATCTTTCAGCATGAGATAGTTATCCACCAACATTTGACAACAAGGCACCTTCTACATGGTGTCCCTTTTTCATTCCTATCTTTACTCATTAGGGGAAGTTATCCCAGGTTGGACCCAAAGGATTAGCTTGGTTCCCGTCTCTGCTGACAACACAGAGGAATGTGACACTGTATTCAGAAAACATGCTGGAGGAAAGGCCAAAAAAAAAAATATATATATATATGCACAAGCCTAACATGCATCTATTCAACACCAAGATTAAATGAATTTATTATGCTCCTGGATCACACCCCATAGGCCAAGAAGCTGTCAGCTGTTGACATTTTCTTTTCTCTCCATGTTCTAAGTGTAAATATATTTGTCTAGGGAATATAGCGTACGCCTGGTTCAGTATATGCCCATTTCATCAGAAGGAAAGATCTGATTATCTGTAATCACAGTCAACATCTTTGTTGCTTTAAGAAAGGAGTGAGCTGAAGCCTGGATTTACATATGGATCTGGTACCTTTTCAGATTCAGGTTTTTTTTCTTTTTTTATCATTAATTATATTCACCGTACTGTCTAAAGCCAAGTTTTAAAAAAAATATTTAGTACAGTTTTTAAAGGTACTTTCCATTTACAGTTATTACAAAATATTGGCTCTATTGGAGTTTGGTGCTAAACACATCAACTGAAATCATTACCGTCGAAGAGATCAAAGAAGGAGGCATTTTGGACATGCAACTCCAATGTGTTGTGGCTATAAACTGAGTCCATGCTGACCCGGGTCCTTGATGCCCTTCTTTACCAGGTTAATGAGGACAGTGGCAACTGTGGAACTGAGGAAAAACGGCTGAGATTGAGTCTCTGGGTAGTTTTAATTGTGAGTTTCTGGGGAGCAGGGATCTTGTCTTACCCCCTCATCCTCTGTTGAACTAAGAGGGACTGAGGACTATAGTCAAGCTCTTAATTCATCAACATGTGCTTAATTGAACTTCCAGGGTGACATCACTGCGGGTGGATTTTAAAAAAATACAGAGAGCAGATTCCCCATGCTTGAAAGATTTACAGTCCAGCTAGGAAGCCATGAATTGCTAAGCTAGGCTATAAGGGCAATGGGAATTTAGAGAAAGGAGATAATGGTGCAGATTAGCCTGGGATTTATGGAAGAGGGGCTTGGTCTGTGACCAGAAAACTGACCAGGATTGAGGTAAGTGGAGGGAAAGAAGGAAGAGCGTGTGAACAGTAGGAATAAACAGACAATAGACGTGAAAAATGAAGTAAAGGGATGGACTAGATGTGCAAAGGAGGATGACTTGGATTCACTGACAGAAACAGGTTGAAGCTGAATGGGTAGTTGGGCAAGATTAAAACATTCTTGAAAGTCTAAGGAATATTCATCTTTTTCTGGAAGATAATAAGACCATTACTTCAGGTTCTCATAAGCAGGAGACAAGGTAAAAGTGGTGTTTGTTTTTTAGAAACACTATAAAGGAGGGAATCAGATGGATAAGAGGTACCATGGAGAAAAAGCAGTGATTCTAGAATCAACATAAAAGGAGCCTGGATTAAATAAAGATAATAATACTTAAAGCAATAACTTTCCTGTATAGGGCATCTAATATATTTCAGGTGTTTTTAGTCACTGACAGCAACACCAGCAAACACCCTACAACAACTTGTAAGTATACTTACCCTCAAATTAAAGAAGGAAAAAGAAATTTCGGAAAAGCCAAGTAAGTTGGTCTAGGCTACATAGCTAGTAAGTGGCAGAAAAGGGCTCAAGTGCCATTTAAACCACACTCTTCCTCACTGCCTTACTCTGGGAGTCACTGGTATTTGCTGAGTGAGGAAATGATGTGAAATAATTGTTTTATAAAGATGAACATGGTGGCTATATACAAGAGGGATTAGAGAGAGGAGAGACCAGAGGTAGTAGATGAAAAGGACCTCCCTAGGGTCCTGTCATTGGAAATAGAAAGGAAAGAATAAACATAAGAAATACTGCCAAGCAAGAACATGGGGCCTGGTGACTGATGGTGTAAATTATTGAAAGGCAGAGGAGAGTGAGGACGGGGGGAAAACCCTTCTCGTTGGGTGGTGAGAAGGCCACTGTGACCTTCGGAACACATTTTCAGTAAATGGATATTGATGGAAGCCAGCCTGCAGGTGAGGAAGCAGCGAGTCAGTGGTCAGGAAGTGGAGGATGTGGGAGCAGACCACAAAGCTGAGAAATTTGGAAGAAAATAAATAAAACAGCCTTGGGAGGAGGTTTCGGAGTCAGGAAAAATGATTTTTTTTTTTTTTTTTTTTTTTGAAGAGGGGAAAACCAGTGCACATTTGAAGACAGAGAACAGTATGAAGATAGGTGGGAAAATAAACTAAAGGAGCTAGAGGAAGAGGGGCCTCTGTACATGGAAGGGGTCAAAGGAGGTGGGAGGGGGTGGGTTAGAATTGTCGAGCTGCCCAAGAGAACTTTCTGTGATTAGGAGAGTGTTCTGTATCTGTGCTGTTCTATACGGTAGCCCCTAGCCCCATAAAGCAGCTGAACACTTGAAACGTTCCTAGTGAGAATGAGAAATTGAATTTTAAACTTTGCTTAATTTAACTTCATTTCAATCTCAGTAGCCACATATTTAGGCAGCTACTGGCTACCATATTGGACAGCACACTCCCTTAGAGAAACAAAGGTTCTGTCTCCTGGACAAGGAAAACAAACTCTCCCTCTGATTCAGTAAAAGACAGCAGAGAGGGCTTCCCTGGTGGCGCAGTGGTCGAGAGTCCGCCTGCCAATGCAGAGGACACGAGTTCGTGCCCCAGTCTGGGAGGATCCCACATGCCACGAAGCGGCTGGGCCCGTGAGCCATGCTGCTGAGCCTGCGTGTCCAGAGCCTGTGCTCCGCAACGGGAGAGGCCACAACAGTGAGAGGCCCGTGTACCGCAAAAACTAAAAAAATTTAAAAAAGACAGAGAGCAAGACAAACCAGGTATGTTTCACATGCAGCGGAGGAAAAGTGAGTTTGTCCCTGCCACGTGACCTTGATTTTCATTGGTTATAGCTTGGTGATAGCCACATTGTTAGAGCATTAGATGAGGAGAACCCACCTGAGTGATAAGGGATTTGAAATTCACAACCCCGTGTAGATGTTAAGGTCTGAGCTTGACAGATGAATTGAAGGATTGCCAAATCTCATGTGGCACCACCGATACTCATCCTCTGTCTGCAGTGCTCGATCAAGATGCTCCTTGTTCACGTGAAAGGGAGATGGAGACGGCGCCGGTAGGTTCCTTGGGACGAGGACCACTTTGGGAATAGGTTTTCCTGGTGTCTGAGTGATGACAAAGCCCTCCTCTGATTTCTTAGTCCCCATCCTGCTTCCACATCTCATGGGCACTTTGGATTTGGATATTTTAAAATTTGGATATTTAAAAATCACCTCCAAAAGGAGGTGATTCCCCTCAGAATGATTTCACTTTGGACATAGTAGAAGTTTTCTCAAAGAATTTCCCACCCAGAGAAGGGAGTATGTGTCCTGCCCTGGATTCTGCAGGTAAACGAAGAGGGAGCCCCCGATGGGCGCCCACTGCTTCCCTGAGACAGCTTCACCCATCATCGTTTCACCGGCGCGCCATCCCCTGGATCATGGCGTGTGTTGTTTGGGCTGTTTTTCATAGCCTCCGCAGCTGGGAATTCAAGATGCTATACTTAGGCAGAAGTCCATGAAGGAATTAATTGATATGAGCCAGAAGTTGATTGCCATTTAAGTACTCAGCCTCCACCATTGCCAAGTTTCCCTCTTTGCAGAAAGAACTGAGCTTGCCTGCAAACTGGCTCCTTCAGGATGCGAGCACAAGATGGAATTCAACCTTTAATATGCTGCATCACCTGCTTGGAAATAAAGGGGCTCTGTGCCTTTCCCCCAGTTGACAGCTGACTTCATTACAAAGGAATCTGGCGGAGACGGGGCTCCTCCCTGGCCCCGTGAGGTGCTCACCCGGGAACGCAGTGCCAACCAGACCTGAGCCTTGGGATTCTGCCAGAAACCCACGCCGGGTCATTTTACCCTAAATCATTCCTCTTTCTTGAACTCTGGGCGTTTGCAGTACCTTTGGTAGTGCTCCCTCGAGACAAGGGAGACAGTAAGAGGCTCCGGCCTGCTGAAGCTGAGTGGAGAAGCGTTTGCAGGTATTCTCTAATGGATCTGGAGTTTCAAACGTCCTTTCTCAAGGGTTCTGCAGTGTTGCACCCCGACAGGCACAAAGCGGGGCTGCCGTGCTCTGTAGAGTGGAACTTGAGGGTTCATCGGAATCCTTTTCCAAGTTCTGGAACAGACCCAGCACTGCTCCAAGGAGCCTAACTCAGCCTGGGGGGACCCCTGGGGGCCGCCTCTGGGGTCTTTACCTTCCATTTGGACTGGAACACTGGTTAAGTTTATCAACCTTCAAAGCAGAATGTCAACCCTCTCACCCATTTACATGATTTCCAAAGCATATTTAACCTAGCCTCCATTTGCCACAGAGAATGTAGCATATCTGACTTGCAACGGAGAATGCTGACTTTCTGCTATTTTTTATCCTTCATCATTAAAAAAAAAAAAATTCCATCTGACATCTAAATATCCAGGAACAAGGGCAGGCTTATATAGAACACATCCATTTGGTGCATTGCTGTTCTACCTGAAGCAATAGAAATGTGAAGGCCACAAAGCAACATCAAAACTACATATGATGCTCACATATACAAATCGTATAATAATTTTACTTTATTTTAATTTATTTTTTTTTTTGCGGTACGCAGGCCTCTCACCGTTGTGGCCTCTCCCGTTGCAGAGCACAGGCTCCGGATGCGCAGGCTCAGTGGCCATGGCTCACGAGCCCAGCCGCTCCGCGGCATGTGGGATCTTCCCAGACCGGGGCATGAACCCGTGTCCCCTGCATCAGCAGGCGGACTCCCAACCACTGCGCCACCAGGGAAGCCCCGTATAATAATATTAAACAAACATTTTAAATAGTCTGGAATGAAAATAATTGGAAAAAAATAATACTTGATGCTGAAGGTCAAACCTGGCAATGCAAGAGTAGGGCCTGGCCCGAAAGTCTGTCTCATATGGCCTGCACAGTGGGGGTCAGCAGAGCTTGAATAACAAATGGAGTAGGCTGCCAACATTCAGAAATTGGCACATGGCACGTAACCACCCGGATTGCTGGCTTCTCCTGAGACACTGGGCGACCTGGCCTTGGCAGGTGATGGGTGATTTGCTCTCTGGGTGGCCAGAGTTCCCATGGGGCCAGATTTCTCACTCATAAAGCTTGTGATCCTGAATCAGGGGTAAGGGTGCCACGTGGGGTTCTGGGTCATTTTCCCCCTTTCCCCTTCTTCTGAAGCTTGCCATAGGTTATGTTACTTTAGAGTTAAAATAAGCATTACACACCCAGTTGTTAAAAAGTAATGTTGAGGAAAGAGAGTTTGAGGCCCCTACTTCTCTACTCCTTGGATGTTATTTTCAAATTTCTAGTCTTGAGCCCGGTATACTTATGTGTGAATGGAGCCTGGCCTGGTGGGTCTCCGGTGTGGCTGCACTAGGATCACCGGGGGCATGTTTGCATTCTAAACCAATTAAGTCAGCCTCTCTGGGGGTGGGATTCAGGCAATAGAGTTTTTTAGGGGAGTTCCCTGGCGGTCCAGTGTTTAGGACTCGGCACTTTCACTGCTGGGGCCCAGGGGTTCAATTCCTGGTCGGGGAAGTAAGATCCCACAAGCCACACAGTGAGGCCAAAATATACATACACACACACACACACACACACGCACACATATATATGAATCTTGCAGGCAATAGAGTTTTAAAGTTTTCCAGATAATTGTAATGTAAAAAGGTCCTTGAACAATCATAGAGAATTTTACATGAGAGCAGTTTCTCAAAATTGGCACTGTTGACATTTGGGACCTGATAATTCTTTGTTCTGGGGACCTGTCCTGTGGACTATAGGATGTTTAGCAGCATCTCTGGCCTCTACCCGTAGGTGCAGCCACACTCCTCCAGATGACAGCCACTGCATGAGATCATAAAGTTAGGGTCAGGAACAGTGGCCGTTGTATTGGCCACCTGACTGCAGATAAAGTCACTGAGAAATTTCTTTTGGAATTGAGTGATAGGGAAAAAGATCTCTCGTGAGCAAGTGGTATAATCCTTCCTTTCTGTTGTTGTTTTCCCCTTTACTACCAGGAAGCTCAAAGCCAGTGCGAAAATGCATTCAAAACCAAAATTAAAGCAGAAAACAGGCCAACTGCTTTACTGTATTTTCTCTTCTCTGCACGATGCTGCTCCCTATTAACGTTTTGTTAATCTTTATTTAAGTTGCCTTATATTCTTAGGGAGTGAAGCAGGAAATAAATATAAACAAGGTAATAAGCAGAAGGAGGGAATGACTGTTCCACACACCGTTCCGTATTTATGATCCAAAGAATGGCTGGTTATAAAGAAGGGCCTGCTGAATCTGAACGATCTCATAGTCACTGGAGGATCGGGCAGGCATATGGAGCAATAAGAGTCAACCTCTTTGGCCTCCAGCTTTACCTGGGAAGAGGCTGAAATGCTTGTATTGAAGGAGCCCAGTGGCCAGCCATGTGACAGCCTCTAGAACGATAGGCACCAGCCTCCATTGCTTCCTAGGAATTCCAACCCTTGCTGTTTACCGGGAGCCTGGGAAGTCTCTCAGAGGTGATGCTGTGAAAGGCAGCTTAGGCTCCATCCCTGGATAATACCATCACCTGCTTCCTTTTCATGAATGAAGAGCAGCTTCCTTTTAGTAAAATAGAACCCACTCATTAATAACCTGAGGTTTTAAAGCTTTTTAAAAAATCATCGTGTGGCTATTTCATTTTAAATGCAAAATCCTTGAATAGGCCAGAGATCTTAATTTTTTTAAACATAGCTGAGTATTTTAATTATGAATGTACTTGCATATTCTTAGCATACTTCATTATTTATGTAGCTGGTGAAAAGCTTTTTAATTAAATAGCATGCTGGCAATCCATTGTGAAATGTATAGTTGTAGGTTTTCCTAGCATTAAAAAACTAAACACACACACGATACACTCTGGCAAGCAAACGTACATTAATTACCAGGAGGTACCTGTTTCTGAATGGTCCTAAAATTTGACCAAACTTTCTTTTATTGGTATCAAAATAAGTAATATAATTTGCCAGCACTCTGCATGGCTATTCACATTCAATGCACTCAACTAATTTGGAAATGGGGTAGAACAGTGGGTCTCAAAGTGTGGCCCTCCAAAGTGTGGAACGTGAGCCCCAGCTGGGAATGTCCTAGAACTGCAAACATTTGAGCCCCACCAGGTCTACTGCCCCAGCAATTCCGGGTGTCAGGTCCAGTACCCTGTGATGTAACAAGCCCTCCAGGTGATCCTGACGCAGGCTAGGGTTTGAGCACCATGGGGTGAGGCTTACACCTTGCGTGGCTGGTATCTGGGTTTCATTCATGGTTCCCCTGGTGACAGGTGGTCACAATGAAGTGAATCGGTCCATGCTTTAGCTTCTCCATCAGAAAAAGTGCTGTGAAGACTCTCGCTTGTTTAAAGAGCTGCTTGAGGTCCTCAGAGTTTCAAAGAGGGTGAAAGAGTCCCAGTGGGTGAAGGATTTTAAGCAGGATGTGGATCAAAGTTGCCCACTAATATCAGGTCTATAGTTACTGATTTTGGCTAAACATGTATATTAGGACTCAACGTACACATGGCTATTCTCTCCCCACCCCCCAAAAAAAAGCCTCTGAAATTCGAGTGCCTATTCATTCACCATTTTGTGGCAAGCCATGGTGTGAGCAACCAGTGAGCAAACTTCCAGGCAACACCCCGTGCCTGCGTGAAGGCCTGTGACCAAGCCATGTCACTTCTCCGGGCTGGCGTCACCTCTCCGGGCTGGGGGACTGAGGCCTGGAGGTGGCTGATGTGGAGGAGATCACACCGAGAGTCTGCGCTCTGTGCCAGTGCGAGGCTCACAGGCTCCCCGCTCTGTGCTTTGTCTTCTGAATGAACAAAGCTGCTTCTTAAGTACACATAAGCCAAACTGCCTCTCAAATTGCAGCCATCTACTTTGAGTTCAGATTTGCTCAGCATGACATGAATTGGGCTGCAAATTATGCAGAAAACAGCCATCACATCCATCTGTGATGTCAAAATCCTCCAGTACAATGTGACCTGCTAGGATCTGCAAGAGGAAGAAGTACATCGGGTCTGATTCCTTCCCTATGCGATGTGATGAATCTCCTCCCAGCTGCTTTTGGCCCAGCGTGGAAAGCTTAAATATGATTGAGGTTATGCCTGGGATATTCTCAAGAGCAGAACTCATTTCCAAGGGTGCGGGCAATTAGATTTTTTTTAATGGCAGAGTAACTAGAAAAAGAAAACACACAAATACACTCATACCTAATGGTAAACTGAATTTATTTCCTCTTGGAAAACAATTCCAGTAATCTCCAGGTTCAGACCGCAGAGTAAACATTAATAACAGTAACATACAGGTTAGTTCAACTGATTCAAGAATTTGGCTGTGTGAAATCATTAAGGAAAACCTTGAACACTCAAAGCTTCAAATGTATCCAGGAAAAAAAAAATTCTTTGACAGTCTACATAACAACTATTGCATATATAGTGATGCTACCTGTCACATTGCAAGGCTTACAAATATATATACGGGCCTTATCCAGCTGTGGGGTTCTGTGAGAACATCTCTTCATGGTTTGCAAGAATCTTCAGCAATAAAAAATAGTCTTGGGTTTAACTGTTGATATACCAAAAGAGAAATTCTAGGCTTAAGTGTTAAGAAAAGGAAGTCCAAACATAGTCTCCTGTGTAACAGGGTTGTTTTAATCTGTCTTCCTTGAAAATACTTTCTCTTAAGCCATTTTGCTCACATTTTTTTAAAAATCTTGCCTGAATAGGGCCCAAGTCCACTTGTCTTTATAAGACCATTTTAGTATCAGACGACATAATACATGTGAGACACTTTATATACAGGGGGTCTATCCGGTGCTCAAAAGTTCAAACACATGAACATCCAACAGTTTTGATAATACAAGTTTTATGGTACAATACAATGTTTCTGAATAATATACATTAACAATGAAAGTTTCGTGCAAAGAGTAAAATATGTTCCCTTTTTGTGCCACAAAAGTCATTCTCCTTGAGAGACCGTGCTTGCACTAACTGCTGTGTTGGGTCATCGTATGATTCTGTAATGAAAGAGGGGGAAAAAAAAAAACCTTAAGTGATTGTATTTTCATCAAACCAAGTATCTATAAATGCTGATTGATTTATAATGACCTAAATACTGTATTTCTGCACCCAGATGAATCGGTGCTCATGGGACCGGCTCCTCCCCTCCCCCAGTGGGAGCCAGGATGGAAGGGCAGGGCCAGGGGTCTCCCCTTTCTCTGCCTCTGTTTTGCTTCCCCGGAGACTGCCGCCCTACCTTCCACCATCTCTTCTTATCAGGATACGACCGTCTTTTCAAATGCCTGGGTAGCACTATTTTAACACTTATATTTATCTGTGCATCATTTCCATTCATTACAGATGCTTTTGTTCTACTCACTCTTAGAAGGTGAACGTCTTAACAGCAGAGGCTCTATCTGTCCCTGAATATAGACTTTACGGGCAAGAACAGCCTGGCCGACAACTGACAGAGAGGACAGGAAGCTTCTTCAGTCCCTCTCCTTGGGGTGGGCTTGGTGCTGGGTCCCATCCTGGCGCAGGAGCAGATCACAGCAGCCTGCGACCTCCCCCGTCCCCAGCGGGTGCAGTCCTTGTTGTATTCTGGTGGCCTCCTCTCCATCCACACAGCATGTCCCCTTTCTGAGCCAACATCCCAGTTCCAAATTGTGAGCCGGCAACTGGGATTCCTGGGTAACTTATAACTACAAGCCAGGCCCTGGGGGTGAACACTGGGCCCCAGACCTGGGCCTATGGCGTGCACAGGGGATGGTCACAGGTCCACGGGACTTTCATTCGGAGCAAACGCCTGGAGATGGCCTGATGTGCACCTTCCCTCCGCTGTGCCTCCCCTGAGCCTCGTTCTCCCACCTCTCCCAGTCGACCCCCTTCCCCATCCCTTCTGATCAGAACCTTGAGGTCTACCACAAAACACTACCACTTCATGCTCATCCCGTCTAAAACTGCTTTCCCCCTTCTCTGATTTCCCACTGTGCTTTATCCTGCTTATATCGTACGCATCCGGGGTCTCGTGGTTATCTGCAATTTCGGCTCTCTCCCTGTGTCTGTAATTTTGGTCTTCATTCACTTATTCAAGAGATGCAAGCGTCTCTTGCATCCTGGTATCACCACCAGGCATAGCCCCCAGGATTGCAGCACTCAGCAAAGCGGGTCTGGCCAATTGAACGACTGACAAGGCAAGGGCCACTGACGGGAGAAGGACGGTCCCTGCCTTCACATCTTTAGAGTGTTCACAGTCTCAAGAAAGTCACGTGGGCACATGATGGTAAAGCAACCTGGTGGGATTATATTAGAAATGATCATAGGAGTATCATGCGCGCCTAACCCTGCCTGGCCTTTGGGGAAGGCTTTGCAGTGGACATAACTCGTGACATTTTAGTTGAGGCTGGAATACTATGAATGAATATGAATGAAGAGGCATTTGGGATGCAGGGCGGGCATTCCAGGCCAAAGACCCACGTGGGTAAAGGCAAAGAAGAATATGCAAGGTATGTTCGTGGACCTGCAACGCGTTCAGTTTGGTTGGAATCTTCTCAAGTGTCCAGAACCAAGCATGCTGATGAGAAATAAAGATAGAGAAAAGTTTGCGGCCAGATTATGAAGAGCCCTCTGTACCTGGCTAAGGAGTTCAGGCTTTGTCTTGTAGGGAAAGAGGAGCTATGGAAAGTCTGCAACAGAGGGCTTTGTCTCAGAGATCTTTGTTATCTTTTCATCCCCCACCAAACTAGCAAAATGCCTGCCCGATGAGTAAAGGATGCAGGACCAGAGGCTTGGCTCTCAGGGTTGCCCAGCTGGGGCTAAGAGCACCAAAGAAGGAGACATGAGTCTTGTGAAAAGGACCCAGGTCTTCCGTTCCCTATTTCAAACTAAGCCCATTTTGTAAGAAGACTGACAGCAAATAATGAGGATGTTATTTCACTCAGCCTTATTTAAAACATACCATTTTTATTAATTCAGTAAAAGACAAGCTGGATTTTAAATTTTTCTTTAGTAGTCCTCGCCTAAAAGTACATACAGGAGCAGACCGGTTTTATGCCAACTCTTTTTTTCTTTGTATTGATTCTAAATAAATACTTCTGCAAATTATTTTTCACCAACACGTAGACATAAAGGGTAATCAAAATACTGATGAGACTAAGAAACATTGCTATCCCCTTAAATATCAACATAATTATGATCAAAGAGGTTATAAACAGTAAAAAAGTTCAATTACTCAAAATGCACTGTCTAAACTTTTTCATGCATTTTCCTATCTCAAAGAGTCAAGCCTGATCTTACAGAAAGGTGCTTTTTTTTTTTAATTTAAAAAATTAAGAAAATAAATACAAGAATCTATGACAATAGTTATCTAAATGGTAGAACGTTGACAGGAGGATGTGTGATTACTTTTTATCATAAAGTAAAAAACAGAAATCAGTTTAATAACATTATTTAAAAATATTTAAGCGCTTACTATAGACATTCCACATTCAATCGAATTTTAGTGGTTAATAAAGGAAGCTATACTGCAATCTATCCTGTGTTCTTCTATGTGCCTGTATTAAGATACTGCAGAACAAAAACCTAACACAAGTTGGCCATAATAGTTGGCAACAGTTGTTTCTTGGATGCTTTCATCCTAAACCAAAGCCATACAAGTCTCTTCGGAGCTGCAAAGAAATGAACACATATGAATCACTTATTGCAACAGATTGAAGTTGCTACTATAAAGGATGTATGCTTTGCACATAAAGAGAAAAAAATATATATCATTTGAGAAAAGGACAAGGGTACGGCTTGCAAAATTCAAGATTCAACAAAACTAAAGAGCTGTAATACAAATCACGTCTAAATGGGAAATCTGGCATGAAACATGGTAAAGGCAGAAAGTTCTCTCGGTGTAGAGATACCTGTATACCATTGAGATCACTTTTTGTCCTTCTTTTTCTTTTTTTCTCCACATCAGCTGAGAGTGAGGTCAGGCCTCCCAGTCCTGGCTCACCATTGTCTGTGATTCTCAAGGTGGCAACTGGGCATATTTGCATTGAAAACAAAACAAACAGGTGATTCTGATCCAGTCCTCAAGGGCTTGTCCTCACCACTTCTGAGGATCTTTGGGATGTGACTGTTTCCCTCCTCCACGCAGTACTTTGAGTCACTGAAAATACAAATGGCCTGATTTCATCTTCTGGAGGAAGGAAGGAATGTCTGAGCTGCACAGGTTACTGGGTTGGTTTTTAGGGGTTGGAGAGAAAGATGAGGAGTGTTTGTCTCCAGACTTCACTGAAGGTCCAAGGATAAGAGAAACAAGAAGTTGCTTCATGGGAGCCTTCCACCTATTTGGTGAGTTTTTAAAATCACAGACAGAAAGGGAGACAAGAAGCGAGTGGGAAAGATGAAAAGTAGACCAGAGAAGCGCTAAGCCCAAGGAGAGGGCAGGTGCCTGCCCTATCTCCTCCCCACACCCCGCCACACCACAGAGCCCTTCCTGAGCCCCTGCAGCACAGGCGGGGACGCGCAGGGCGAGAAAAGGCTGCCAGGCCACGCGCAAGCAGCCTTCTCCTCTACGAGTTTTCTGTTCTTTGGGTCTGGAGGAAACCACTATGCTAGAACAAAGCAGTGGGTAATCTCACCAATTTTACACAGCAATTCACAGTCCCCAAGGTACTTTAATGCAATGACAGGTTATGAGAAAAAATATCTGTTCCAATGAAGGGAAAGTGTTTTACATAATCGAGGAGAATATCAGTGCAACATCGACGCGGGCTGGGGGGGTGATGACAGAAAAGGAAGTTGGAAGAGAAGAAAACTTCTGCAATCCCACAGAGAGCCATATTCTACTCTGCAAAAAGCCATCTCTTGGAGACCCCAGGTCTAAGTAACCGAAAATTGCAAACCATTAATCCCAGTTATGAACAGTTGTTTTACACGAGGGGGGTTTGTGTTAAAAAAAAAAATCAAATTCACAACACACCTTAAAGCTTAAAAGACGATCCATCTAGGTATGATACTTTAATAGCCAGGTTTAGAACAACAACAACAACAGAAACACTCTTTACTGAAAAGGGCCCCATTTAGAAGGAGTTTGTTCTATCTTTTTTTCTCTAAAATGTGAAATTAGACTTAGAAAGCTAAAAAACAGATGAGGACCTTAAAAATTCCCTTCTAGCACTATGAATTTCTTTAAAAATATGAGATGCCTTTCATTTTACAAGACTGGAATTCTCATTTTGGGCTTGGCACGCTAACACATGATTAATTCAGCCTCCTCCTTTCAGAGGGCTGACCACATTTACTGGTCAAACGGTTTAATCCTATTTAAAATGCAATCCAAGCAAAATATTTTTAAATTAAAAAAAAAAAAACAACCCACCATCCCCTGTAACTGTTCACCTTGGCCAAACTATCCCATTTTCCTGTGATCTTGATGTGAATTTGAATATCTGTATCTATAACAAAGATGAAGTTAAGCTCTGGAGGAAAGCCAGGGGGAATCTACCTTCCCAGGGTAGAAAAATTAAGTCCCTAGCCCCAAAAACGGTGCCACAGCTTGCCCTCGCTTGTCCAATATTTTGACAGACCACGTCTCGTTGTCTGTGCTTTGTAGCCCTCTGTTGGCATCGGCAAAATGTTACATAGCAGTGATAATAAAAATAAAAACTGTCAGAATGGAAGTTTTGTGAGCTTTGTTGATTCAAAGATGTTAATCATTTTTACCATGAGTTGTGTATTTATAGCCTTTTGTCTCAAATTCTGACAAGCTTTTAAAACTAAGAAAAAGAGACAGCATGCTATTTTAAAAAGGAATGAAAAAAAAATATAACAAGCTTTCCACTAATTCACCATGCCATTAGAATCCCGAATTTAAACTGCAGTTGTATTCAATTTAAATGAGATGTTTTCCAACCAGAAGAAATAGTAGGCAATTGTGGCTTTGCAACAATGCGAGGCGGGAAGAAATAAAAGACACAGAAGGATTAAATGTGGCTGTTTCTTTCAACAGATGGTGACAGCACCATGGCAGCATGTTGTTTTTTCTTTAGTTGAAGAACGCACACATCCGTAATCAATCATCACTGATTAACTAATTATATTACCCTTCCTTTTATCACGAGGGCTGGACCTTTATCTGTAAGCACTATGGATAGCCTGCGTGCTTTCATTTTTCTAGAAGCATATCCCAGTACACATACAGTCGTGCAGTTACAGGCTGCAAACAGAATTCTACATTATCGTCCACCTTTAAGCACTACTGCTTTTTTTTTTTTAATTTTTTATTTATTTTTTTAAACAAAAGCAATTGGTTTCCAACAGCCTGGATAATAAGTCTTTTGACCTGCATTCTTCTTTGACCCATTAAGGTCACCCTGTGCTCGGGCATATAGCTGACTTAGGAGATGCCTGCGAGTCCTACATTTTATCTCCTGCCCACTCAAAATAAAGCTTTCTTTAAATGTGTCTGCACGGGTCCCTGAAGGCCAAAGAGGCATCCCCGTAGCGGGCAGTGGAGGGACAGAAGCTTCTGCCTTTATTAATGAATGCAGACCATTATGAGTCTGGCTGGCTCCTTCCCTGTTCCCAGAAGCATATACTGTACGTGACTTAAAATGCTAGAATATTGACACAAAGCGAGCCGGGCACCCCTAAGGAAAATTACTCCTTGGATATAATGTAGGCTCGTAACAGCTATTAGAGTACAAAATAAAACCCTCCGGGATCAAACTGACATATACCGCATTCTACCTAGTCCTCAAACATTAGAAGAATTTCTTTGTGAAGGCGCTCTCAAGGACAGCATTAAACTGACTTTTGTAGCAAATCTGCAGCAGCTTTTTGGCTTAGAGCTTTTAGTACTAAATCTCTGGTTTGGATCAATATAAGTACTATATCTTCTACATTAATCAATACATTTGGTTCAATACATGTTCTATTAAATTATACGTTCTAATCAAGATTTTTACATTTCCACCCTCTCTCTTTTTTTCATTCCCAAGTTCTTTTGCTAGTAAAACAGCTTTAGGAGTGTATCTCGCTAATGGAGAGAGGATACTGGGTGATCTCCCCCATAGGTTAGAGAAAAAAATACAATGGCGAAGAGTAGCCTTTGTCTTGATAAGGTTAACAGGATGTGAAGGCAATAAATTAACATTTTCAAAGTCCACATGACTACCGAAGTACTCATACTTTTAAATTAATTAAAAGTGAATTGCTTCAGCTTTGGAAGTACTGTTAGAATGTTCTAAAAATCACCCAAACCATCCAAAATACCAGTTAGACCCCGTTCTACCACCCCAAAGTTTCCCTTGTCTACAAATCATATACGTCTTAGCTGGAGAAGTTTGGGGTAATTGTGTCTTTATGGGCCCTACCTGGCAAACGTCAGGAACATATATGTGGGTACGTGCATTTTGGTGAGATACATTTTAATGAATGTTCTTCAAAGACAAATGTATAGTATTTCCCAAAGTGCTCTGACAGTCTAAAACACATATTCACATGATGGATGTTCATGACCAGGGTGGCTGGCTGACTCATGATTTTTACTTTGGCAGGATTCACTAAAATGAGGTTCTACACTTATTTTGATAAACAGCAATGGGATTTCCCAAACCGTCTGTCATGATATGCTTTTGCCCCTCTCTTTAATGCCATGGATGTTGCATTTATGATCATGTTTGCCCTGACAGAATTTCCCTTTTTATTTTTTCATATGGTAATGTCATCACTATGAACTTAGAGAGACACTGATGCATTTTCTTTCGACATTTAACAGTTCACATGGGCTTGGCCTGACATCTCAAAGCATTTTCTGGATGACACTAAGCTATATTAAAGCAAAAGGTGAAATGGTATCATCAGAAGTGATCAGAAAAATACACGATATTAAGGAAAAGGACTGTTAGGTTATTTAGTTTGTCCCCTTGTTGGACAAAAATTGTTTTATAAAGTTCACACTCTAGGCTAGTTTTAAATGCTTTTGGCAATGAAGCTTCTATCACACCTCCCATAGGAAACAATTTCACATTCTAATAAACCTCACTGAAGGACTTTTTTTGTATTTGCTGTTCTTTGGACATTCATGCTAAATATGCCTAGAAAAGGTTGGGCTGAGGTAACTCTGAAGCATGTGGACACTGGCATGTTTATGAGTTTATGTTCAGAAGGCTTGACCGTGTATCTGTAGTATAAAGTTCTTCTATCTCACCCAGAGAAACCAAAAACACAATCCAGTAAGCTATTTCTTAGTCATTATACAAAATATGTCATTCAACTGCTTTGTTCTAGAGAGAGATGCCTACAAATTAAATAGATTCTAGAAGGCCAGTGGGACCAGGTTTCCCAACCGCAGCAGTACTGGAATGTCGAGGGGGACTAGTCTTGGCTCTAGGGGTCTGCCCTGTGCCCAGTAGGATGTTAGCAGCATCCCTGGCCTCTGTCAACAACATGCCAGGGGCACCTTCCCAGTCGTGACAGCCAGAAATCTCTAGACCTTGCCACATAGCCCCTGGGGGAAAAATCATCCCCAGTTGAGGCCCACTGCTTCCAGTGTTTTGAAAACACGTTGAGCTTGCCGCGCCTGCTTGGGGATGCGACCTAGTCTTCAGTCTCAGAGCTATCTCCCCCCGTCAAATTACAAAAAAAAAAAAAAAAAAAGGGACAGCAAGAGGGACACACATATGCCACATGGAACTATGGCATGGCATTTAAAAAGATGGTCAATGGTGAGAATGGGCATTTGCTGAGAAGTCAGGGAAAGGATTCTTCGAGATATATAATAAATGGCATTGCCTGTATAAATAATCATCTCTCCAAAAATGTCCACTCATTCAGCAGTTTACTAAGACCTTCCATGTACCATCAATGAACAAAGGTGGCACATTTTAGTGGCACTTAATCAGTGCTGCTTTAGAAATATTTACAATCTAATAAGTATAAAGGGACCCAAATATTAAAATCTGGAAATTACTATTTAGGCTATGGAAACCACTCCCTACTCTGAACGAAACGCAAAGCCATCATCCCTCATTTGCTGGTCGAGCCAACAAGACCTGTAAGTGATACTTCAGAATAAAAAAGAAATGGTTTCAGAGCTGGGAGAGTTCTAGCAGCATCTGTTCCAACATCTCATTTTATAGGTGAGGAAATTAAGTCCCAGAGAGTTTAAGCCAACTCTCAAGGTCTTACAGCCACTGCAGCGGCTGAGCTGGCTTGTGGGAAGAAGCAATTGTTGAGCGGTGCAGGTCGCTATGTTCTCATCCCCGGGCTGGGCTGGCTGCAGAGACTACAGCTGCTCACTGTCAGGGCACTCACCAGGGACAGGAGGACAGGGTGCCATGGGCCACAGAGAAAGGGCGCCTCACCTCCTGGGCTTAGTTCTCAGAGGAGTCGCACTTGCCCGGTGCTGGAGTGGGAGGTTAGAAGAGGGTGACGGGCTCCAGGGGGAGAGACCAAGCAGGAGCCAGGCTGAGAGTGGCCGAGGGCAGGGTACTGGTCCCTGTGGGGCTGAAGATCCGTGCGGCTGGGCAGGGAGGTAGGGGTCACTTCAAACAGAGCCTATTTTCACCACAGGTGCTCTTTTGTTTACAACAGCAAACCAAGCTGGGAAAGCCAATGGTGGTGAACGATATCTTGAGAATACCTACCTAAAGCCAGCCTAGCCTTAGTCTAACGTGAGTCTTCAGAAGCCTAAGCAAAGACTAATTTTTAAAGGAATGCCATGTCCAAATTGCTAATGTAGAGCAATGTTTAGTATTTTGACAATTAAACACTTCAGAGAAATAGAACAAGCCACGCTGGTCCACCAGCTTCAAAAGGACAAATACTGATGATGGGTCATACATGACGATGTGAACTTCGTAACCATTTCATTTCTCATTACGAGCCTAAAAATGGTAGTAAAGGGGATTCCCTAGTGGCCCAGTGGTTAGGACTCTGCTTTCACTGCCAAGGGTGCAGGTTCGATCCCTGGTTGGGGAACTAAAATCCTGCAAGCCACACAGCGTGGCCCAAAATTTAAATTAATTAATTAATTAAAAATAAATAAATAAATAAATAAAATACATGAAAAGAAATGGTAGTAAAATTTCAGTCGCTACCTGACCCCTATCTGTTTTGCATATGGAACAGGCTTGAAATTTCCCTTCTTTGAACTGACAGGAGCATGCACTATCCACTACATTGAGGAAAAAGAAAAAAAAAAGGTGCCGAATTAGAAGAATAGGTTAAAAAGAGCAAAATAGCCACTGGGAAATACATTAAAAGTACAAAGTTTATTTCTAAAAGAGAATAATGAGTTGAGCTACCTGTTTACACGCATGGAGGCAACGGAAAATTTAAATCAAATTGCAGAGAGCCAGCAAAAATGAAAGAGAGGCCAGAGCTTAAAGATTCTGCTCAGATTCTAGAATTGCAGGATCCAGCGCATTGTGGGACAGAAGGCTTTGATAGGCAATACAGTCTAATAAGATATTCAGGGATTAAGTCAGTGCTTCACAGACAGATGTGTCCATGTGCCAGTTGTTGCTAAGCTTTAATTTTTCCCCCTGTAATGTTTAATTTATCACACTGGTGCTTTCTAAACTAGAACACCTGTAAACCAGGTTAAGAATGACCTCCTTCCAATTTTACATCTGTGAACAGTGCCCCTTCTTCGTGCTCTAATTGTAGATACCTTAAAGATAAATCTGTGGAATGAAGGAAAAAGAAGGCTTGGCTGACACTGAAATGTGTTCATCTTGGGTGAATGCAAATTTCCTCTCTGCCTGGCTCTGGGTGTACACACTGACTCATGGTGCTCAAGTCATATTCAAGCCCCCCGCCCCATCCCAAGTCAAACACAATTAAACAAACTTCTGCTAAATATTTAACAGCCTCGTGTAGTAATTAGCAGCAAATAATGGGAGCTTAAATTGATAATTGCTCAGAACTGTCCTCTTGCAAACATTACACATTTCCTGCTCCTCCCTTTTCTCTTAGACTTTGAATCCCAGAAGGTTTTTTGTAAAGGGTTTAGTTAGTGAAATTACCCATCGTCACATTACTTGGCCCAAGATCTTGCAGTCAAGTTAGGTTGCCTGACCATCAGCAGCAAGATTCCGCCTGCATGACTTACTTCACGTCTGTTTTTGAAATCCATTGAAAGTTATGTACCTGAAAGCTGTTGGAACAGGGAGGGCATTGATGTAAAAACTGACTGGCAGGCTTAGGATTTAAACTCTGTCCGCCGGACTCAAAAGGTCATCTGATTAGAATGGGAGAAGCACAAGGCATAGTAATTTATATTCAAAGGGTAACCTTTCTAGGGAGGGGGAGGAAGCACGAACTCTTCCTGCTTTTCCACTTGATATGGACAAGGATTCCCTTCAACCAATTCCCAATAATTATGAAGAATAGTTTATTGAACTTGGGCAAAGAGCAAAAGAAATGCCACTTCCTTGTAGTGTATTATTTCTTTTAGTAAAAACACTGCCACACTCTCTAGGAGGTAAACTCACAGTAAGAGTAAGTCAACATGTTATAAATCATGGAGAATAACAGAAAACAACCTTTCCCCACCATAGGCAACCGAATGCTTGTCTACTAGGGCGTTTGCTCTAGTAAATATACATACAAAGAATAGAACTGTGAAAAGACGATATGTTGGTTTCCAAAATTTCCATAATGAAACTGCAGAAGGATGAGTGTGTGTGTGCACATGTGCATGTGTGTACACTCGTGCCTGTGCTGGATGTTGGCATGAGTGTGTGCTGTGGAGCCGGGAGAGAGGTACATTCCTGCATGGGTTCTACAGGTAAAATCCCTGGTGTCTGCCTTTGATCTTTGGGGGAAGTCCCCCAGGGCTCATATTCCTGCATGGAGAATGCAATCAGAAGGAGCCCCAAGTAGGCCTCGCTTTAAATTCTAAGAAAGTCCTTTTAAAATGCGAATATTTCACAAGCCCAGTTCCATTTGGGTGTCTCTCACTTTCAATTAAAAAAAAAAATAATCCCGGTTTGGAGAGAAGAGAAATAATTCTGTACTTAAGTTTGGTGCTTTTTTCCTGGCTTGCTCTCTTTCCTTTCCCTCCCCCTTGCATGTTTTGTGTCCTGCAGAAAGCTTCAAGCCCATTTCTTTAATAATGTCCTGCCTCGCGTCCCCTGAAATCACCCGTCTGTTAGCCAGTGCACACAGGCAGGAAGAGAGGGAATCAGGAATGCCAAGTGCATCCCTTATTCTACATGGAACCTTGTTGGGTCTTAACATACACTTGGATTCCCTCTTGTGCCTCATCTCTTCTTGTCCCAGAAGCTTTCAGGTCTTAAAACGGCAGAGCTGCCCACCACTCTGGCCAAGAAGAGCCTTTATTCGCTTCATAAACCCACACGTTAAACTCCCGTTCTCTTCCCATTTCCTGGGCATCTTTTCTGACGCTGCTTCTCGGTCTCTGTGGAACAGTCTCCTCACCCCTCATGGTGCACTGAGCTTCTAGAAAGACAGCCCTTGAGTTCCCCCCCGACAAAGCTGTAGCTATGGTGACAGTAATCTATAACCCTCACATCCTTAGATAATTTGCTGCTCCAAGTTAATTTTAATTCATTACAATAAAGCAATATAATTAAAAAAATAAGTCCTTAAAGTGAAGTATTTAACATGATCCTGGAAAGGAAGACAGCTTCCGCTAACAGAGGCCCAGGCAGCAGGCATGGTGTACGCTCGCTCTCTCGTGCAAATTCAAAGGTGAGCTGTAAACAAGCCCACGCACCAACGCCGCTGCCGGGCAGAAAGGACTGGGCGGCAGGAGGCCTCTTTCTAATCAGTCCTCAAAGGAACCTGCCACACAGAAGTGGCACTTATTCTAATTTAAAGCCCTCATGCTTGCTTCAGTGTTGCAAAATTTATAAAAGAATAACTTCATTAAACCGCCTGGTACTTCAAACACAAATGCAAACCAGCCACAACATAGAAGGAGCTGGCCAAGAGGAAGAGAAATATTCCCAGAGTTGTTAACTCAGATATTCAAATCCAGTCTGCATTTGGGCGCTTCTCCTTCTGAGGATGGGTTTGCCCTGGAACTTTCCTCCACCAAGGATTTCTGTGCCATGGTCCTTTACTTCTATCCTGAGGGCCAGCTGCCCCTGTTAAGTCTGCTTAATAACACTTAAAATCATCCAAAGCGGTTCGGCAAGGCACGCCCCTTGCAGAAATACATCTGGCAGTACCTAAATGAATGCTATTCAGTGCTCCTTTCCTGGTCTGCAGAAAAGATTGATTCTGAACGTGCCACGATTACAGTCCCCATTTACTTGGGTATATATTTCAGACTCACCTAAGTTGTTGAAAAACTAATGCAAAAACATTTTTTTCTCCTTACCCTCGGTCCTCCAGAAAGCCAGCAATAATAAGGGTTAAGTGGAAACATTCTGCTGAATTCATGCACGGCAATGGAGAAAAGTGATTGTCACATCCTAAAACACACACTTTTAAAGAAAATTCTTTTTCTCCCCTGAATCAAAGAAATGCCACAGTAAAAGAACTTCAGGCTAGATTCCTAAGCTACAATGCAGTTTGTGTCAGAACACACATCATTTCATGCTGAACTGTCAGCATTTCTCCAAATCATTTTTTTTCTTTTTGGATGCAATGAAAAGACAAACCTAGAAACCTGTACAAAACCTCCAAGCCCCTGTGCAAGTATGCATTACACACAAATTGGTCTATGCATTGAGAGCCTGGGGTCCCAATGATGAAGAACTCCTTTCCTGTTCAGTGTTTCTCATCACCCAGGTCCAAACGTGTGCTAAGATTTTGCTTCAAAGAGAAGAAAGTAGGCAATCACAAAGCTTGCAAATGGTAATCCATGGATGGATAAGAGGTAATGACCTTAGGGTGAAATCTCTTAAGGCGGATTTCTCCAAGGCGAATACCAGAAGACTGTTTATCCCAGCTGTCCTTCAGAACTGAGGAGGCGTTCTTGCTTTTGGTAAGAAGAGAGACCTATTATAGGATATTCATGCCAGGCTGACTGGAGGACAGACTGACACAGTAGATGTGAATGTTAAAGTTATCACCACAAAAATGCAGCGTGATGTGTTTTGCATTATTCCTGTTCCTAGGATAAACAAAGACTGAAATTAACTCTCCACCATCTTCATAAATTTGTTTTACAGTGCTGAAGGCTCTTTTACATTCACATCATGCGATATGTTGGAGAAGGTAAGCTTGTATTATTTTTCCGCTCCATGAATAAAACAGGGCTAATCAGATGGAATGAATGAGCTAATTCAATTACAGGCAGCCTTTATTATACACTAAAATATGGATTATTGATCTTGTGGAGTTGGCAATGCAGGATGCAAATTCAGTGAGCAAAACCTGCAGGTTTGAGTTTGGCTGTTTTTAACTCATGCTCAAGTCTGCTGGAACTGTTCTCGCTTTGGAAAAAACCACCAAAAGAAAACAACCCTAACTACTTAAACCCAGGGCTTCACAAGGGACCAGATGAAAGGTTAAGTCAGAGGGCTGGCCTGGGAGCCTGAGCAGGTCCCGGAGTGGGAGTGCGGATGTAAGCTCTGTCATAGTCCGACAATGGAGGGAGGAGACGTGGGCCGGCTCTTTGGGCCCGTCTGTGCAGTGGTAAGCGAAAACTTATTTGGGAGACTGAAATGTACTTCACAGGCATCTTGCTGCAGATGTAATCAAGTCGTGTAGGAAGCAAGAACGCCTTGTGGCGGCCCTGCACTCGTGAGACGGGCTTGTTTGCAATGCAACGCTGCACCGTCCTAGCAAACTCCTTTTGTCTTTCATCTTTGAAAAAAAAAATGCAGTAGCCAACCCTCGTTCGAAAGAAGGCAGCTCTGAATATGAGGTCACGTGGGAGGAAAACCTACGGCAGCAAACGCGAAAGGGAAAAAAGAAGGTGAGCTCTGATATATCAATGTCTGTTGATACACCTCTGTTGTGCCTTCCCATTTCCCTTATAAACCTGCCCCGAGACTCTATGGCCTGCTGGGTGCCATTTGTACTCCGCTCCGGAGCGCAGACCAGACCGGCTCCTGGATTCCTTGTAAACTTCTCCCAGCTTCTCCTTCCCAGCGCCAACGCTCCTCCTTTTGACGGGGTTCACATCCTCTCTACCTCTTTATGGGCCACAGCTGAGTGCCCCCCACATGGCAACACAGACGAAAATATGCTCTTTTCTCCTCTGTTTTTAAAAACAGCCCAGAAACGGGTTCTGTGTTTTGGTAGGCATCCCTCCAAAGCGTAGGTAAGTGTACATGTGGCCTGTTTTCGAAAAAGCTTCCAATGAAAGGGAGGAAGGAGGGATGCCTAACAATACTGCACAAAGTTGCAGACTGTTCGGCTACAGTCCAGAAAATGAATCCAATTTTTCATTCTGTCATTATAAATATTTCATTGCAAATGGTACTGATTTTCTGCAACTGTGGTTAAGCAAAGGGCCTCTGTGTGGATATTTAAGGAAAGAAAAAAGGAGGAAGACAACGAGGAAGAAGGGAGGGGGAATGAAAGGTTAGCAACCAATTAATTCCTTACTTTCAATGTAAAAGATTCTGGGAGAAATTCAACAGTGATGTAGTGTGCGACTCAAAGAAGAAGAAAAAAAACATTTACTCTGCTCTTCTTCTGACAGTTTCTCATAAAATATCTGCAGTCCATCTATCTTTTAGTACTCCAGGCTCCTCGGGAGAGCAGAAAATGGTGGTTTAAAGCTCTCTTCAGTGCCAGTCTGCGGGAGATTGCTTTCCACAGGACTCCCGCTGATGGAGGCCTAGGGGAAGAGGCCCAGGAGTTATTCAATCAGCCCGAGACTCTGGGGCGGCTGGGGGTCCTTTGAGGGCTGATTAGAAAGCTGCCCTCCTGTTGCCTGCCTCGGAACAGAACGAAATGAGCAGCCTCTTGCTGAGCAGATTCTGCAAGAAGGAATTTCACCTGTCATGGAGTTTGTCAGAATTTCAGGATTTATCTTGGTGCAAAATTAATAAAATACCAACCAGGATTTCAGGCTGACTACTCAGCTTTGTCATCTCCAAGTGATCTTTCACCCAAGAAAACCTGGACATGGAGTACAGCCATCCCTGCCCTACTTCTCCTTTGGAGGGTGAGCGAGATGACGGGACGAATACCAGCCAGACGCCAGGATGAGATTCTGAACCAATTACACACAAGGCTGAATTACAGTGTGGGTGCTACTGTCTTAGTGGGTGACCTCTCACCTCACCACTGGAGCTCTGAAGGCTCTTTGGAATAAGCCCGAGTCTGGAGTAGAAAAAGGCCATTTCTGCAGTTTATAACACAGTAGTTTCCCTATGGCATCACATCTGTTAAATTCATATACTGGTGTCCCAGGCCTGGATTTGATTTATCTTATTCAAGGAGGACTAACAATGGACTCTGTTAAGAGCACATATTGTGAAACATTACACATTAATCTTGCTTCAGCCATGCTCGAGGAGGTGCAGGGTCATCTTTTGTTTGAACCCACACTGTCCTCCTGCCCCATCACCCTCTGGGCTCCCAGCAGAGTGGGGAGTGGGAAGAAGCGGGGAGGGGAGCAGGGAGGCAGGGGCACGAGGGGCTGGGACAGGGTGGGAGCAAACCACTGCTGGCTCCAGGCTGCAGCGAGTTTGGAAGTTCGGCAACCCCTGCTCATTCCGCTTCAGAAGATGGCTCACACCACACAGATGACCGCGGCTATTTTAGGTGGCGTTCTGTAAAGCCCAGGGCCTGATCATTTTGAGCAGAGGCTTTAGGTAGCCCTGAGGCAACCAGCTCTGGTTCCCAGAGTGGGTAGCATCACATCACAGAGGGGCCAGTCTGTGGGGACTGGGTTGGTGCTCACGCCACCAGCTGGTCCAAGCCCCTGGATAGAGGGGGCAAACATTTCTCAGATTCGACTCCGGACTCTGAACTCTGGTTCAGAACAGGATTAACCTGAGTCATAATGTCCACCTTGTGTTGCATCCCTGGTCTCTCACCACGGACCACAGGTGCCTCGTACTAATCGGTGATCGGCAGGGCATCCTTGGCTCCCAGAGTCTGCGATTGGTTTAAGGCCATTGCTGCTTCCCTGCCCATTTTCTAATCGACATTTTCTAAATGAGACATTTAACAACACTGTAATGCGTTCCTTCCAGCTCTTCCCCTAGTTAAACGACAAGCCCGTTTTGGAGAGCCACTTTTACAAAGCAGTTAGTTAGTCGCCTGACAATATCAATACCAGGAGATCTCAGGAAAGAGTGAGTAACAGAGAGAGAGAGAGAGAGAGAGAGAGAGAGAGAGAGAGAGAGAGAGAGAGAGAGAGAGAGAGAGGAGTGGTGGGGGGGGCTTGCAAGCGAAGGCACAGATGGTGGGCGGGGATGCAGGGTGCTCGCAGCAGGCTTCAGTGGAGATGCATTAACTCCACAGAGGGACGAGGGCTTCCCACCAGTACTGTCATGAATTATAACTGAGTATGGGGATGAGGTCTTAGTGCCCGGCTCACGGCAAATAGACTGTTCTATTTTCCTGCACAATCACCTTTCACCCTTATAAACTCCAAGCACAGCTCAGCATACTGCTGATATTTGATAGTATCACGGTAGCCTTTTATTTGTCTAGAAGGCACACAAACTCAGCAGCTGTGCCCAGTGCTGTAAGTCAGATAATTATAAAATTAAGTTTTGGCAAAGTGAAAAAGGAAACCTTTTATGGGCGATTCGGGTTTCCGGCGAGAGATGGTCTTCTGCCATCTGAGGGGCCGCATCAAAGCAAAAGGAGGGCACGAAAGAAAGATGCCAGCCTCCCAGACACGCTGGGTACAAGGGAAAAGCCTCCCCTTTGCAAACTTTGCCCTCCTCTTACGGGAAAGCGGTTCCTGCCCAGTGACCTCCCCCATACCCTCCCTCCCTCCTTCGATGAAGTTATCAATGAAGGAGGCCTGTTATTTTAGGCAGTTTAAAATTTCACCACTTTTAAAGGACTCGTTTACCCTGCCTTTCACTCCCGTTTAAAGCTTCGGAGTTGCTGTTCTAGATGACAGCACCGCGAGCACCGCTTTTAAGCACTATTCATCTCACCCGCCACATCTCAGGCTTTCACAGAACACTGCTCTCTCCCCAATGAGGGGAACTCACTCCTTCATAGCTGCAGGGCAGAGCCTGCTACGAGCTGTAGATTCGCTGCAAATATAACAATAAAGGATACAAATGTGAATTCCTCTGAAAATACACGCATGGCTCTGAAGCCGCCTGGCCTTAGCAAACTCAGTGAAGGACAACCTATCAATCTTTCTCCAAACGTGCACCAACAGCTCACTTCATGCGGCTGGCCAAGGGATTGCCACATGCTGCTGGCCAAGGGATTGCCACATCGACGGGTCAGAGGATGCTGGAGTGGATTCTTTGCCCATTTCAGGGGATTGAGCGTTGAAGCCCATGACTACCTTCTCTCTAACTCTAACTGCCACAGCAGGTGGATATGGAAGTGGTGTTTTCCAAGAGTCCGATCGAAGTTTGTAAACACAAAGAGTCTATTCTTGGCATTGTGTCTCTGCTAATGTGAGAAGACTGATCCATGCGTAGAGCAAACATCTAAAACAGGAACACACGGGGGACTTCAACGTGCCTCCCTGGATTGCAGAATGTTCTAGAAATGTGGAGGCCCAGCTCTCGCCCAAGGATCTGCCTGCAAAGGTGCTGAGACAGAGTGCTGTCTTTGCAGGACGACTGTGCCCGCAGTTTCTCGCTCCTAACAGAGGCAGATCTTCCGGCGCTGTGGCAGCAGGCTGTCTTGGTGACACAGGAGCCGGCAGAGCCAGCAGAGCCCAGCCAAAGCGGAATGTGGCAGAGGTGATGAACATTTCCAGGGGGTGGGGGAGGGGAGGGAGTTGCAGCAGTGGCCGCAGTGCTCTTCAGTACACACTAGCTGAATGCTCCATAAGGTCGCACTGATGGCAGTTCGGAGATGGCCATCTGTCGTCAACTCTGGGCCAGACAAAAAAATAATGTAATGGCAGATCGCTAACAACAGGGCTGTTGGAGAAGGGAATGAGTCCTAGAACGGGGAGGTGGTGTTCCATCTCTTAATAGCGAAAACCAGCCATCGATATGAACATTAAGGAATTAATGGATGGAGAATTTTTAAAAACTGAGCTGGGGTGCTGTAGAAATGATTCAATGTAAATAACGTGGTTTTCGCTTAATGCAAATACCTCTGTTGTCCCTCCTTCGGTCCTATTACCCACTTGACTCTTGAAAATGTGACTGGTAGGACACATGGTGAAGCAGTGAGGGCCAAATCTAGAAAAAGGTGAGCCCAGGTTGTGCCCCCAAGCATGCACACACGGATTAGGGATTTATTGGTACAAAACGGGTAATTGAAAACTCATTTACTCATGTAGTCCCAATGAGTTCATTGTGATAATCGTGCTTATCTTTCCGTATGCTTGCCTAATTTCTAAGTGCAGTTTTATTAAAAAGCAAAATAAAGCTACTTCATCTTTAGATGCATATGAATGCTATAAAATTTTAAACTCCCTTCTTTGCTCAAGAAAAAGGGCAGCTTTGATAGGTTTTTTTTTTTTTTTACTACTGCTTACATGTTAGGAAGAGAGAAGGTGCAGGGAGGGAGGAAGGGGGTGAGAGAGAGACTAACAGTCAAACTGAGGTGAGCCGTGCCCTATTTCTTTGTCCTATATGATCAACTTTCTGCCTTCAGTGGTAAGGCCAATCAATCCTGATTGAATTATCCAATATTAACAGCTGAAAGTGATCACAAGTAATGGTGAAAACATAGATCCAATCAATAAATCAATGCAAACGATTCAGTTCCCGGAGATCTGATCAAATAAAAGAGATAGATCAATTTAACCACTGAGCAAATTAAGTGGAAGCTGCCGTAGCACCAGTTTATTTCAAAAGCCCCGAAGGCCCACAAAGCAGAGAAATGAGGCGGAGTAGAAGCGGACCAGTTCCAGAGCCACATGTTCCCTTGATACAGTTTATACTCCTGCAGCCCTCTGAGTCCGTACGATGCGTTTAAGGACTGCGAATTCAGCCCCAAGAACAGGAGATACACAGAGGTCCAGTGGATCGGTGGCAGTGGAGAACTAAGGTATGGGGCACAGACCACCTAGGAAGAGGCAGGAAGCACACCCCACCACATGACTGTCAATATGTAACCCGGCTGTGGCAGGCCCAGACATGGTGATGGGCAAATCGTTCCAGTCTGAGGGTCCCAAAGGGAGACCACGTGATAAGGCACAAGGCAGGACAGGGCTTACAGTCTTACAGCTGGAGTGGGGATAATGAAAGGAATTTCAAGTTCTGTTAGAAATAAAAAACAAAACAATTGAAAAATATAGAAAAGTTGTGAGAAGAAGATGAGTTATGAGGGGCAATAGTTTTAGAGACACTTCTTATAGATGTGCTGTGAGCAGTAAGACACACTTTTCCACTCCTCTTGTTTGCAAAAGAGAATTTCGGCCTGACTCCGAGAAAAATATGAAAACAAGCTAACACTAAAACAAACCTTTCCCCACACTCCACCCCGATCCTACCTTGTCTTATGTGGAGGGGCAAGATAAAACTTTGTTTCGGCCACTCATCTTTAATTTCGGAGGTGGGGGGGCAGGGGAGAAGGGTTAGCTTGTTTTGAAATACATTTCTGAAAGCAAATTTAAATGTTTAGTTTTACAGTTACGTGCTACAAAGAAAAACCAGAACTAAAAAGAAGCTCGACTCTTTAATCCTTTGAAAAAGATGAATGTTTAAAAGTAAGAATTTTTACCTGGAAACCAATTAACATGAAACTATGTCAAGGTATGATTAATTGGGAAATTGTTCCAGTGAACTAGAACAGAGAACTAAGGAAACATCTGACATGTCCGGGATAGAGATTTTATTTCCAAGTAATGATGGCTCTTGACTTTGTTTACTGAGGTCAGCATTAGGGAGAGGGAGGGGGTCCGGGAAGCAGAGCTCACCCAGTGCTTCCCTGTTCTACACTCTGCACTGACGGCTCAACATCGGCTACTCCACTGCACTCTCACCAGGACCCTGGGGCTTGGGCAGGATGCTCTGTTGTCTCCTACATGCCCATTTTACAGATGATAAAACGGAAGCTCAGAGTCCATCGCTTGTGAGCGGCAGTGACCAAAATCAAACTCTGGTGATTGTTCTCTGTACTTCATGCCCTTTCCCTTGTACTAAGCTGCCTACGTAGAAATCAAAGCAAAATAAAACAAATTTTAAAAAACCCCATAAAAACTATTTTGAAAATAACCATTAACTATTTGAGATTTTATGGATGGCTAACTCTCTCCCATCCACATATACCGGAAGCATATCCGTCCTTCAAAACCAGCTTGAATGCTTCCCACACGATGACTTTCTCGATTGCCCCAGCTGGAGAATAAACATTTTCTCTTGGAATACTTAGAACAATCTATCACATATTACCTCATATGATAGTTAATCATATGTAAACCTTTTCTAGTAGACTTAACTATTATATATTTCTAATTATTTTTGATACGTCATAGAGAGCTTGGGGCCATGGTAAATTGAAAATGATAAAATTATATTTTTATAAATATTTTAAATTAATAAATATATTTTCTTACCTCAGAACGGTATAGGGATGATAGCAGTCTATAGTATGGTATCTGTGGTTTGGCCATTAACAAGGACTCTTTTTTTTTTAAAGGCTCACTTTTTTTTTTTTTAATACATTCAACCTCTTATTTTTATTTTTGGCCTCACCATGCGGCTTGCAGGATCTTAGTTCCCTGACCAGGGATCAAACCCGTGCCCCCTGTAGTGGAAGTGTGGAGTCTTAACCACTGGACACCCAGGGGATTCCCAACAAGGATTCTTCAATGCCTCAGCATGTATTACTTAATACTTTGAGACACAAACTTATATAACAATTATTAAAAGGCTAGTTTAGGTAAGGAGCTAAGTTAGTGAATGACCCAGTCAGCCACACAGCAGCCACATTTCAGTGCTGTACTGTTGTCCTATATGTCCCATTCCATATGCAGTAATTCATTTTTCTTTCAGAAATGTGACCATAAAACTTGAGCAACAGTGACGCTGTGGTGTGAAAAATACGCATCAAAATCAGGCTGATTTGGTGGGAAAGTGATTTGAGAAGAAAATCAAACAGCTGTAGAGACAATTACGTATTTAAACTTCAGCGATAGCTGAAAGTCTTGGCGTATCCCTCAGAATGTCAAATCACTACTTTATTTTGTATGTAGAAAATACTGCATCCATGAATTAATGAAGGGAAGGCCAAGTATCAAAATAATCTTTGACTCAAAAAGAACTTAATACCAGAATCTCAGAGCCTCAAGTTCATGTAGGCCAATTCCCCCTCTTCCCACCGCTGGAATTCCCTCCATGTCCCTTACATTCACAACATGATGCCTCAGAGAAGTCTCTATGGGGACACATTGGAAGAGGATGATTCGATCACTGCCACTGAATTGTAGTTTTTCTAGAGGCACCAATTAAACAGTAATTACTGTATTGAAAGAAAGTGGCCTATTCAACAGGAGTTTGACAAACACACCACTTGCCCACACCTGTATAAACCACTTCGGATACAAATATGCATTGTAGGATATTATTCTTGGACCATACTATCCTTCTCTCAAAGCAGCTTCCTTAAGTTCTGCAGAAAAAGTTTTGAGGTCTATTAGGAAAACATGTGAAACATTCAACATATTCATTTGCTTTTAAAATAACAAAATGTTCACTTAGTTCAAATAATGCACTCTTATTCCAAAGCACATCTTCCCTACCAGCATGCTAGGTGGCCTTTGAAGTATATTAAAATTCCTTGCAAGAACGGGGGAAAACTCTACCAGAAGAAATAGATTATATCCTGCCAGGAGTTACACATTACACATCCCTGGACTGGCATTTAGAACTTCTGGTCAGAAAGGTCTAGAGGTCATGCAAAGACAATAGCTTTCACACTGGCAGGTCCTAGATGGAGTATCCCATAGAAACAGAGGTTTCATCTTGCTTAATTCTAAAAGCAACTGTGGTCTGTGATGTCAAAGGATAATGCCTAAGTCCTTGATTCCTGAAGATGGACAGTGTATTATGAGGAATTATTTGAATTCTGACTAGTACTGTAAGTGATGTTAATGAAAATAACACATCTCCGTGTGTGTGTGTGTGTATGTGTGTGTGTGTAATTTTATATCCAACAAAGCACTTCTATCCTCAAAAAGATGTTTTTGTGTTTTTAACTGGGTATAAACAGTGAAAGAAATGTAAATTACTTATTATGGTCATGAAATCGTTTATGCACCATTAAAAGATACACCACAGTGATGTTCCTGGGCAATTCTGAATGCTCACCCTAAACCTACCCTATTAGTCTCACTCTGATATAAGAGCCAAATAAACTATATGCTTTCAAAGCTCCAATCTCCAGTTCTTGGGCATTTGGTTTATAAAATGCCTCTTGTGCAAAGTCCTTCTTTCTGAACTACTAATTAGTGGCATAAAGATGTAGATGAGTTCAGGTGGTATGACATGGATCAATTTCAAAATCTGCATTAATTTTCATACCGAGGCATGAACTACAGTGGGCTGGTAAAGGGGCTTCATTTTTCTACTCTGTTATTATTTTAGTTACCGATCTTATTTTCTATTGTCACCTTAATTTCACTTGATTTCCCCCCCTTATTCTAGAAATGCACAAAACTGTATTTTTTGTATACCTACCCCGACCACTTTCTATGCAGGAAATAAATCATCAATATATAAAAGTCATATTAATTCTGTCCTCTAAGCACGGGTATAAAGTGATGTGAGTAATGAAGACAAACGCACAGGACTGTGAACCTCTAAGTTCAAATCATAAAAATCAGAAAGGTCTCAAAACTAGAAGTAAAGTTAACTCTGATCCATTTTTCTTAATGTATTGAAACTAAAAGCCATTGTTATTACTAGGGATTTAAGAAAACAGACCTACATAGATATTTCAATGACTGTGGATATTAGCTGTAATGATTATCACATATTAACTATAAATACTGTTCTTATCAAAGGAATGATGTACATTTTAAGCCTGAGTATTCACATCAAGGCCAAATATGTATGATTCTGAGTTGTGGGATTGGAAAAATAAGGCTACAGCTTCAGATTATGAAAGAAGTCTTATTTGGGCCCAGATCACAATTTGAATGAATGAGTCAGAAATGTTTTGAGAGATGTTTGACCTCATAAGGTCTTAAAGACTCAGAAACAGTTTTGTGTTCGGTACTATGTCTTCTATACCAGCAGTTCCTAGTGTGGCTGGGGGACCTCCGGGGATGTCCTAGATCCTCTCAGGGAGTCTGTTAGGTCAAGACTAGTTTCACAATAACATTAAGACAATGTTTGCCCTTTATACTCTCATTACCTCATGAGTGTACAGTGGTATCTTCTAGGGGCTACTTGACATTGGAAGGTATAATTTCTCCAACAGCTAGTAGAATTGTTTATTTGTGTATTTTTGCGTTTAAAACACTTCTCAATTTTGATTTCTAATATGGAAGATATCAACAGATAGTAACCCACATAGATCAAAGCCCTTTGTGGTCTTCAATAATTTGTGTCAAGGCATCCTGAGATCAAAGAGGTGGAGAACCCCCGGTCTATCCAGTAATGGAAGGAGAGAATACTGTACATTCCATGAAACCCTAAAATACGCCATAAAAGAAACCTGGAGTCCTGAAGGATGTGCTTAATTGCTTAGTTTTGTCTGCTGGCCAATGGGCCACAGGCCACCACTGCTGGAGTGTGGCGTTCTTTTAATGAAAGACATTCAAGTGACCAGCAGGTCAGTAGCATTAGAACCTACTAATATAGTACAAAAGTGGATTTGTTGCAAACTTTTTTCCAGGAACGTTAGATAAGAAGCCAGTCTCTACAGAATCTGTACAACTCTGATTTTAAGCTACTATGAATTCCGCTTCACAGTTTACATACTAATTAACAGCATCATTTAGGTGTACTAGCCATATCCTTTACAATCTCACAAACTCAAAGGACTTATCCTTCCATACCTATTGCAATAAGAATATACTATATTTTCCAATAGAAATTTAGGTTACTTTCACGAAGTATACTTTTAAATAATAGTCTAACTTGGTCTGTCTTCTATATTCAATTCACAAACAGATGTGACAGAGTAGAATTCTTTTTTGAAGTGATGAAAAGTAATAGAGCAACTTTAACACTGGTGCATTGACACGTTATAACTCTTAAATAGCATCACCCATTCTTTCATATATATTTTATCTGACGTCCTTATTTGCTATTTGTTCACTGGTAGGATGAAAGCTGAGATGATAAACTGTAAATTCCTTATTTTGATACAAAATTCACATAAATATGGCTTCCTCAGAGCCCAAGGAGGTCCAAAGCTGCCCCAGGGTCCACAGCGTGGGATGGGAGATGAAGGAGTGGGTGGGGCTTTGGTTCCCTTAGTCCTGCCTCAACCACATCAATCACATCAGACCCTCTTCTGGTTGTTTAGGGAATTCAGTACCAAAGGAAAAAGAAAATCATCCCCACCCTATTTTAGTCTAAATAACCTTACTGATAATAATAATGCTGACAATAATGAAATAACTTTGAATTCTAATCCATTCTCCTCCAAGGGCACCAACAAGATTTAACAAAGGCATGTTACTCTTATATCATTCCATCTGAAAAATGAAGATATTTATTAGACCCATTTTTCAGATGAAGTAAGAGGGGGAAAAATAGACTTATTTTCTTTTCACAATAAGGGACGTTTCTGGGTTAGGATCCAGGTCTCTGACCGACACCAGTCCATTGCTAAGAATAATCAAACTGACCAAACATTTCTATTATATTTTAGAGTTTATACCCTACATTCAGACCTGTTATTTCATTTTTACCTAACAATAGCCCTGTGAGTGTTACACCTGTCTATTATTTCTTCACACCCGAGGTTCTGAAGCATTTTGGACCAGTGCAAGGTCACACATCTAGCAAGTGGGACATTCAAGGCTAAAAAGTCTTTGGGTGCCAAATTTGCAACTATAAGGCTGTCACTAAGTAATAATTATTCTGTTACGTAGAAGAAACACAGTGGATAAGAGTATAGCTTCTTTCTTCTCTTCCCTTCTCCCTTCCAATTTTAAGCCCCTCAGGACAACAATAACCTGGACATCCATCCAGCTTGTAGCCCAGTGGGAACAGAACATGAATAAAACAGAGTTTGGGAGAATGGGCCCTGACAAGTGAGGTGAACGATCCTACAGTCCAGTAAACCTGACCCCTAAGTCTATCACACTGGGTCAGAAGATCCAATTATAGGCCTGTTCTAGTTCTTTTTATGATTGACAGCAGCCAGGGGCAAAATGACTTTGGTGTCTGTTAATCCGGCCTCTAATTTTCCCTTTGCCCCAGTACACACAAAGCATCATGGTGGCCCAGGGTGAGTGATTCCGCGAATCCAGATTTAAAACGCCCTTGTTTCCTATAAGAAGAGCAACTGAGTTCAATGCCAGCCCTCCTCATGGGGATATTACCTGCAGCTCTGTTTGGAAGAAAAACTTCTGTGGACATTGTGTGCAGTCATAGATCTTGTCTTCTTGTCCATGGGCAGAGAAAATATGCTGCTGCAACTTGTTTGCTTGAACAAACACTGCAATGATAAAAGAAGAGTGAACTTGGGGTTATTTTCATTCCGAAATGCCCTCCGTCCATGACTCCCTGTGAGCAGCTGCAGACGGGGCAGCATGAATGGCATACCTTCTGGGGGTGACCACTGCCAGGGGCCTGGGGGAGGGAGTCACACGTGCTCATGCTTGGGTGTCTGGCTTTTGTTAAGATGCACTCTACCGGGCACCTAACTGAACCCAAACAGCTCCAAAGTAAAGGTTTATCGAGGCCCTGCCCCCCATAAATCTTTTTAAATGAAACTTGTCAAATGCACAGCACTGTCTGAACAGAAATGATTCTTATTTCTCAGCAACCCATAGGTTAAGAAATCATAGATGCCAAAACCCTGTTTACTGTATTTGCCTAAAGTCACAGCTACCGAACAGTTCTCTATTTAAATGTGTTAATGCTAAAAATTATATCCCACAGCTACTCTGGGGCACTGTCTATAAATGTGTAACAGAACGGCAGGTAAAGTCTCTTTGGATACTTTAAGATCAACTCAGCCTATACACTGAATGCAAGGGTTTCAATAATATAAACATGTTCAATTTTAATGACTACAAAACAAGGCCCTAAGACTGTGTAACAGTTTACCTAGGAGACATACTATTAATAATTAAATTGTATATGCCAGAGGCAGTGTTTGGGTTGGCAGAACTGACTTCTGATGGATGCCTGGTGCACTGTGACCTAAAAAAGTTTGCATCTACAATATTAATCTGTATAGGCAGGGAAAGGATTTATTAAAGATGCTGGCATTTGACTTTGACTCTAATCATTAAAATTATTCTAATTGCCAGCCAGCCTAAAATATTAGAATATTGTTCTTGTGAGTCATACATTTTAATCATATTTCTCATTACCTTAAAAAACTGCTCAGATTTCTTCTCCCCCCCAACACGCTTTATATTGGAAGGTGGTTTTTTTTTTAAATTGCTTTTTCTAAAATTACTTCAAGATACACTAAAACAATTCAGGTCTGTCAGCACAGGAAAGGCAGACCGTTCATGATTAATGCATTTTTGTCTCTTACCTACATCAACCAAAAGAAATGGGGTTTTTATACTGATCTGCAACAAATCTCTATCTAACTTCACACATTTTACGAGGCTCCTGGCCACAACATGAAAGGGCTGTTTTATTAGGGGTCTTAATCATGAGGAGATCTATGACCCAGTCCTCCTTATGAAGACTTACTAGGAGCTTTTATAAAGAACCCAGACTCCTGACTCATTGTATTAAGACAAATACTACATTATGGTGAAAACATAATATATATATTTTAAATACAAATTTGGAGGAATCAAATAATAGTTCCAAAATAAGGAGTGGCTGATGGAATTATTGAATGAAGAAGCCTCACAGGCAAATGGTAAAGGCAGAACCACCAGCATAGTGTGGTACTACTTGTGCTAACTGTGTCGGAACATGGCCTCTCTCTTTTTATTACAGGACAGAAATCTACAGGCTGAATGCAGTGAAGGTTAATACCAATGCTTTGGAATTTTACACCGCAAACCAGGAAGTCACTTTTGAGAGGAGATGTTTTTGTTTTGTTTTGCCTTTTCTGACAAATAAGAAGGAAACATAGCCTTGAGGGGTTTGACCAATGAGCCCAAGACACAGGCAAAATTATCACAAAGGATTTTCCAAAATAACTCTGTCATTGTCGCGGGAGCAGCAGAAACGTGTGTGATCATATTTCAACCCCTATGGGCTTCAAATTATAGTTTCTGATTTGCAATTTTTCTTTTTGCTGCTGCTGCCGAAAACTATAATGCTACAACATCTCATAAAAGTTTCTTCTTAAAAGTGTAAACTTATATCAACTTCTGTTTTAAAAATCCAGTGACACAGGAAATAAAGGCCTCATCTAATGTGTTCATTTAATCTGTTTTCTAGTTCAAAGAATTGGGGGAGGGTTTTAATAACGCCTTTATATTTCATAGAGGGAGTGTTATAAAATTCTCCACGTTTAAATAACAGACGTGTTGACAACACGGCTGTACTTCTTTTAGTCCCATGTCTTACGATGAAAAAGCCACCTTTGCCTTGCTAACCTTTTAACACCGAGAGGAGAAAAGTGAATGAAACGTGGATGTCATTTTACAAATGGAAAAGTGCAAACTTCTGAGAGAACCTGAAATGCCATTTGTTCATCCTGACAGCTAACCTTCCTGACCGTCTGAGCCTCTAAAGTAGGTGGCAATCGATAATGCTAATCAGCAGAAATCAGACGTCTTCTTCCCAAATTGAACTGAAGTCAGATCTGTAAAAGGCCAGAGCAGTGGGAAGTATGCCCTGGTAGGAGAGACAGGATGTGGCTGAGAAACTCTCCAGAGTTTTCCAGAAATAATCTTCCTACCTGTAAAGCAGACGGGACACTTGAAGGTACCGCCCATCCCTTCGAAGCTGTGCTCGATCAGGTGGCACTGGAGTTTGGCAGGCGAGTCGAAGGTCTGGCTGCAGAGTTTGCACTCATGGTTCAGTCCTTCATCTGTTAAGGGAAGTGCGTGAGCAGAGAAGTTGACACCCATCGCATCTTTGACAGATAGTGAGTTAACTATAACCGCGTACATTAAACTCTTTCCAGCCCCCAGTATAAATGTGTAGTAGTCTATATGGTGGCTTCACATTATTTATGAATTTATATCCATTGGAAACATTTCTGGAATTTAAAATCGAACGATAACCACAAGGCAGGTTTTATCTTGGGGTAAAAATGCGTTTTATTAAGCTTTTAAAAGTAAAATTGGTGTGTCAATAACGAGGCATCTCCTTTTCTCTAACCAGCAAGATTTTATGGGCTGTGTATTTCCAAAGTCCTGAAATAAAGGAACCATAGAAAAATGAACAGCCTTCCCCAGGGCCTCTCATCTGGTTTATCTAGAAGGTTCTAGAGGTTCCTATTACTAACCATAAGGTTTTTAGTGGTTTTCCCATTGAAGACTTCCTTTCTCTACTTCCAAGATTTTCTGGCAATTTTGAAATATTATTAATGCTCATAGTGTTTTATAAATGCTCTTTTTTCTTGCTTGAAACTCCCAGTCCCCCATATCTTCTCAGTTCATTGCTCCCTTTATTTTGTAAGACAGTTTCGGTTTTACCCTCAGATCTAGACTCTGCCTGTCTTTCTCCAAAGGCACTTTCATGAGCTCCAGGCTCACTTTTGACTAGTCCTGGAGTTTTCTTTGATATCTCAGGAACAGGTAGAAAAATATTTTGATGTAATAACAATTGCTAGATAAAATGAAAAGTTTGTGTTATAGACAGAAAACATTATTTTTTATGTTGTTTTCCTCATTAAAATGTTTACGAAATTATACATTTTAGGATTATTCTAACTTGTTTCAATTTGCAGTCATAAGAAATGAAAACCCATAGCACTAGAACGAACAGCCTAACACTTCTTTGGTGCTCACTGTGTTCCAGACACCATTGTTCTAAGTGCTTGCAGACATGAATTCATCGAATTTAACAACAACTACTATTATTCCCATTTTACAGATGAGGAAAGTGACGCCCAGAGAGTTGAACTGATTTTGCTCTGAGTCGTAGGAGCAACACTTGGTGGAACCAGAACTTAAACCTAGGCAGCCTGGCCTCAGGGTCCATGACCTTAGCAGATATGCTATGGCATACACCGGCTATTCCCAAGACTCTCATTAGGAAAAGCAAGGGCTAGGAGGCTTCAGCTTAACCTGAAATGTTAGCAAGTTATACTTTTATCTTCTCTTATTTGCAAAGATTAGAAATGCTACTAAGGACCATCTGTGTCAGATAGTCTAGGTCTAGGGAATGAAAGACATATTTACACTGTAGGGGTAACGAGTCTACACTCCAAAGTTATTTCCTTTTACTCAACACCACATGCATGCAGAAGTCCTTCACCAGTTGATATTACTGGCAACACAAAGGCCCAATTACAAAGTGAATTATTATTAGCTAACTAGGAGTAAAATCACTCTATTTGTATTCCTAATCTTTCTTCTCACGCAAGTATGAGTCTTTAGAAGCAGAGGATTGGAATTTGTAAAAAGAGAAGCAAAGCACTAATTAAGCCACCCAGTACTGTCTACATTTCACAGGAGATAAAAACCTACTCTGTATTTGGGTGGCACAGTAAATTCCTTGATTATAATTATGTAAGAAGGAGTTTAATTGTGCATACTGACATGACTAGGGGTTATACAAAAAGCTTTAGGGATTATATAAGATCAAAGGTTTTTCATCTGTTCCTTTCTCTCTCTCTTTTTTTTAATCCTAAAGGCACCAAAATTTTTCTAAATTTTGGATATTGAATAATATAAGAAACACTATTTATTGTAGGGGATTGGGTCAGTAAGTGAATCGTCAGAAATACTTGCCAAATTTAAATGTTTTCTATTTCCTCAGTGCTGTATACCTTTATTGTGATGGTAAGAAGCTTCCTAAGAGTTCTAATTTCATCTTTAAATTATGTGCTTTGCACAAGAACAAAGATGTGGTCTATGGGTGTGAGAAGTTATACACATATGTTCCAGAATTCTTAAACTTGCAACGTTTGTCAAGGAACGTATATAGGCCTGGTGGGTTTTCTTGGGGATGATGATTGACTGTTACATGAACGTAACGTAAATTATGCACGTTAATGTGATCTTCAATGTGATGTCATCTTTCTTGACTATGAGTATTTTGTTTGGAAAAATAATAGAAGGGAAAATAAATAAGATATATTTGTATGAGTATAAGGAAAATGTCCTCATAGATTTTTATTTATTTCCTATCCAAAGAACAGAGAAGTTCCATCACAAAATGTTAAATAATCAAAATTTAGTCCAGTGAATTCACAAAAAGGTGACACACGCTCATAAAGTATTTATGCATTATTAGTGCAGACCTCTTTCCCATGAATTCCGTGCTTTGTGAGGGCACCGATAGCAATGATAATAACAATAGCACCCAGCATTTTCAGAACTCTTTATAGTTTAAAAGCACATTGTAATGTTGAAAAAAACGTTGGACGTTCTATCTGCCTTTTATTTCTAAGTTACATAGAGGTCTTTTCCAACAAATAACTTGTCCTAGTTATTTGAGTAGGACAGAAAATATATCTGAATTATTACACAGCAAATGATAGATAAGCAAAAGCCAGGATGTTCCAACCTAGACAATGGACATACCCACCCATTTCTCTCACTGTTGTTAACTTCTCTGCTCATTTTCCCATGTTCACACTTACTTATCACCAAAGGGTCAAATGATAATGAATGGGGGGGGGGACCCAAAACATGGTTACAGCTGGTTAATAGAATTTATTTTGTACTTTTAAAAATTGAAGTGGGGGGGGGGGATAGAGAATAATGGCAAACTAATAAAACTTATTTATAATAAGAATTTCAAAAGTTTATACTTAGTCTCTGTTTAACTCAGCTATCATTCATTCTATATTTGCATTGTGTGGCAAAGGGCAGTGTCTTAATTTTCAAAGAATTTCGAAAACACCCTTAGTCCTGGGGGGTCAAGCTCAGTTAAGCTCTGTTTCCTTTAAAAACTGAGCTTCCCTCCTTCTTTCTTCCTATCTGCTAGGTCCTCAAGAACAGTACAGAGTAACCATGGTTTCCATTAAACGTCCATGTTCATGAGGTGCACTGTCAACACCTCCAGCTTCAGGTCAATTTAAGCCTTAGACTCAAGGACTTTACCCAGGAAGCCACAACTCTCACCTTGTTTCCTAAAGGTGCCAAAAGTTTAAAAAATTCCATCAAAGTAACCATTTCTGCTCTCTGGAAAGGTAGCAACTGACAGTAATTGGATAATAATACAGTCTGACTCATTTATTAAAAAGAGATTCTGAGTCAACTGATTTAACAACCATTACAATATTCCATTAAGAATATAATAGGCTAGTGCAGCCCTATTTTTTATTAAGAGTTATAGGTGGCATCTATGGAAGAAACTTATAGATTTTTCTTCCTTTTTTTTGCTTATCTATCTTCTTCAGATTTTCTACAATAAGCATAATTTACCTTTATAGGTTACTTTGAAAATTAAAGAATAAAAAAACACTGTCTTTTCTATACCCTATTAATAAAGATCGATTACAACACTGAAATTTTGAATGCCAAAAGTTAGAAAATGAGCAATATTATGAAGTACAGAAAAACTCCAATTCTGAACATTAGACTGAAAAGTATTCTAGCCAAATACATGTGAAAGCAGAAACTAGCACATGGAAAGAGAGAGAGAAACATCACAGTGTGTATTAACCCACTGAATGAGAAGAATATGGAGCTTTCAATATAAACCCATACCTTTCCAGAACAAACAGAAAACCCCTCTCTCTTGTATCCTGGTGCAGGGGACCATGCATGCCGCCAGCACTGTGGGTCCAATGTCAGGAAAGGCAAGAGTGAAGCTCTTACCACTGAGAATGTGTTGGCAGCCAGCAACTTCCTGTCCTGGTCAATCACTTTAAAGCATGACCAGAGATGGTTTGGGTATAAATGAGAACACTTCAAAGCATGACTAAAGATGGTATGGGTATAAGTGAGAAATAATGTCATATGTATATAAATTTCAGCTAAAATAATTATTTCCATTTGTTAATCTTCATTTAAGTGTGAACATAAATGTAAACAGGAATCAAGTCTACATAGAAGAGACTGATGCTAATGTAAATATTTACTCTAATATTAAATGTTGCAAAGGAAAGAATCTGAATGCATAATTGCAATACAACCTTATGGCCTTAGAAGGGAATGTGATAATCATTTACTATAATCATGTGCTACAAGAACAAAATCTGTTTGTCTAAGGCCAGTTCAAAGGGGAATGATCATTTCTCTCTCTCCAATTTATAAAACCTGGATGAACACAACTATTAAGCAGTCAGTTTTGTAACAGAAAAGATAATAGTTACCATTCGGGTGCTCAAGTGCAACCCACGTTATAAGCTCCAACACGGCAACTGTTAGCTGAACACAAGACACTGACATTTCAATATAAGCTTTAAACAAGAGAAACCCTTCAAGCAGCCTCTAGACTGTGTGTCTCATGTTTATACTCCTTTTCCTTCAGTAAAAACAAAAATCTAGAGCAGCTACAAGCAAATGTTCAGTGGTTGACTTACATGTAGCTGTTATCCAAGGAATCACTGGGGGACTCCTAATATCATCTGATCAACACTGCAGCCATTACTAAGGACCAATTTGTAACGGTTTCTAAGTAGAACTCCTTCTCTTACTTACCCTCGAGACTGGACAGAAGGGTCCTCCAGCCTCTTCCACTGCATAAATCTATAGGCTAAAGTCCAAAGCTAGAAACCCCTCCTGGTGCATCACCACGTGGCAGGGGCCATACTTAAAGGCTCTGAACTGAGTGAGAGTAAACTCTGCCCTCAGAATCCAAACAGAGGAATCAAATGCCCTGCAGTTGCAATTTTTCCAGTTTGAATGTGTGTACCACTGCATCCTTATATGTATTTTTAAATCCAAGAAAACTATGCCCTAAACCAATTCCCAACCCCCAACCCTTTACTTTGCTTCTCCTCTTCCCTGAGTTAATTTCCAAGCACACATTTATAAGCTAGGGGTCTGAGGAGTAACAAAGAAAAGCCGTACATGACAAAACTCACCCCTTGGCTATGCTGGCTCACCCTAGAAACCAGGAGTAGAAGAATAGGCAGACTGTACTGCAATTTACCATGCACACAGTCATCACATCTTTCTAGGCTGTGCTCAGGCCACTGTAATTTGTTGTGTTATATACAGCACATATTTCACAACTGTAACACAAACACACTGAAGTGCTAATTTGGCAATGGGGAATATTACTCAGCCCTCGAAGTCGGCCACTAGATTAGTCATTAAGCCCCCAAAGTAAGGGAGCATTTGAAAATACTGAATATTGTGTGAACCTTTTCCTCACACTAGTTAAAAAGTTTTGCCCTGGGCTTCCCTGGTGGCGCAGTGGTTGGGGGTCCGCCTGCCGATGCAGGGGACACGGGTTCGTGCCCCGGTCTGGGAAGATCCCACATGCCGTGGAGCGGCTGGGCCCGTGAGCCATGGCCGCTGAGCCTGTGCGTCCGGAGTCTGTGCTCCGCAATGGGAGAGGCCACAACAGTGAGAGGCCCGTGTACCACAAAAAAAAAATAAAAACAAAAAGTTCTGCCCTATCCTTCTGAACAATTCAACATGAAAATGAATGTTGCCTGAAGACTGTCACAGCACTTTCTTGGATTTTTCTCAATGGCAATACGAGAATGTCTGGCACTGTCAGTATTTCCATGCCACATAAGAGAGAAGTAAGAGATATAAGCATAAGACTCCCAATAAGACAGGAAGGGCACTGGGAATCCCAAGAGTAAATGAGGATTGGGTACCTTAGCTTTGTCTGTCCGTACACAAAATGTCTAACCCTTAGGTATGTCAAGAAAAGCAAAATGATAAACCTCCCCTATGCTTCGGCCAGAATCTTATTTCAAGGAGGCCTACAAGGTGCAGGTCTGCACTGAACCCAGTTACTACCTGCTTTTGGCCAGGGGTCTAAAGACAATGATGTTTTTGCACTTTATAAGCAGAACCACTGATCCTGACACTGTTATTTCCTGTCTTGAACTTCTCATTATCAGCAGGGCTGGAGCAGGAAATGATTCAACTGGGGTAGGCTGCATTGTACCCAGCAGATTTTAAAGAGCCCAGGGGCTGCCTAGAGCCCCATAAACATCAGCAGCTTGGAAACTAGCAGGCGGTCCAGGTGGGTTGGGATGGGAGAGGCAGGCAGTGGGATTTTAGATGCTCTGAGATGCAATATTGTCCAATTCCTTGGCTATTATTATCAGTTGTGTTAGCAGTTGGGTAGCAGTTATTAGAATATTCTCACATAGGAGAAAACATTGGAAAGCTGTTCAAACAATAAACAATAAAGCAAACAACCCACTGAAAAGGTGGCTTTCCTCCACCTGTAGGGACTCCGCAGCGATACTTTGGCTCAAGTTCGGAATCAGGGCTAAGGATGCAGACTGAACCTGACCAGTATGTAGGCACCTCCAGGTCTGCATCCTTCTCTTCACTTTTCTCATCTAAACATGGACCCATAGCTGAAGTCTCAGAGTGTGTATTATACAGTGCTGGCAAGTAGCTTTAAAGGCAAACATCTGGGGTTCAAATATTTTTATTAAAACAAACAAATAGGGCTTCCCTGGTGGCGCAGTGGTTGAGAGTCCGCCTGACGATGCAGGGGACACGGGTTCGTGCCCCGGTCCGGGAAGATCCCACATGCCGCGGAGCGGCTGGGCCCGTGAGCCATGGCCGCTGAGCCTGCGTGTCCGGAGCCTGTGCTCCGCAACGGGAGAGGTCACAGCGGTGAGAGGCCCGCATACCGCAAAAAAACCCCAAAAACAAACAAACAAATAAACATCAGTTTTTGGTAAGGCACTGCTAAAATCACTTTGAGCTCCTCTCACCCCATTCCCCAAGAAAAAACATTCTTAACCAAGAAAAGAATAAAGTAGTACATGTTTCTTAGTAAAAATGTTGTTAACTCTGAAGAAGCAAGAGTGGGGATGGGGTGGGAGTGAGGATGGAGACCAACTAAGCCTGAAATACAATCTCTAGTTCTGTTTAGAAGTTAGGGTTGCTTTAAAAAAAATAGCTCCTTGTATAAATCTTTGATTTCACTATATGCAATTGTGTTCCACGGAAAGAGGTCCAGTTTATTTGAACAGTCCATTTCCTCCTTATCTATGTTCACTTGAATTAATGAAAGCAACCCTTTCTCTTCTACAAAGTTTTTGCCACCTGCTCTTTAGTGCTGCTCTGTTCTCTGCCTTGACAGAAAGTTTGTGGGTGCACAAGACAGTATACAAATATTCAGTTCCACTTCACATAATAATTAGACATACAATATGATTGGAAACAGCATGCTCCCAATTTCACAATTCAGTAATACATTTCAGCTCTTGCCTCACCTGTTAGAGAGAGGCAGGGGCCAGCCCCAGACATCTTCATACCAAGAGAGTGCCAAGAACTAAATTTGGGGTTGCTCAACAATTCATGCTACAAGGCCCATTCCAGGAGGGCAAGGACATTTGCCTGTTTTGTGTATTGATGTTTGCCAAGTACCTACAACAGTACATGGCTCAAAGTTGAGACTCAATAAATACTGAATCTATGGGAAATATATACTTAGCTGGTCCTACATCTAATTTCACCAGAACAAACTGCCAAGACTAACACCAGAACAATGTTTATTATTTATCAATTGAGTTTTAAAACGTTGTTCCATTCCCTTGTACACTAAAGCCCATGCATGTGACAAATGTGGACCAGCAAAATTTACCTTATGCTACTTGCCTTCATTATTTTTTGAAATAAGATTAAAATGTTCTGGCAAATGAAGTATTAACAAAATAACTATCTTATTTGCCAACTTATCTCTGGCAGGAAACTGATGAGTCAAACTTATCCATTATTTCAAGAGAAAAAATGTTATTATGCATTTTATTTCTGAGATACCAAAAAAAGAGAACCATATGAAAGAAGGGATAATTACCTTTTATTTGTCTCAAGTCACAGAGAGGACTCTATAGCATACATCCATGATGTGCAGTTCATGTTTTAAGCAACTTTTAATAGTTATGCATTCTTATATTACAAAGCTCTATTCTTTTTCGCTAAATCAGATGTATGCATTTATTACCCTCTTGGCTTGAAATTTCTTTTATTTGATATTAAATACCTGTTAATGCCCTCACATCTGGGACTTCCGGCACTAGCGGAAGTACAGGTATATTTACCTTCAAGTACTGTACTAAAAAATCACAGAAACTGGTAAAATTGAAAGAGTTCATGCAGGATAGACTGAACGTAACCTGCTTTAAAGTTCAATCTATTGGGAAAACATCCTGGAGAACTGAGATGGTGCAAGCATTAATATGAATTCCACAGAGCAGTAGCCCAGCAACTCCAGCCCTACCCTGGACACAGCTCTCATCAGGTGTGTTTCCGTGTTCCTGTGCTGAGTTGATGGCAAGGGTCAGGGCCTTTTCTTTCTTTTTTTTTTTTTTTTTTTTTAAAAATCTCCTTCTTGGCATAAAGCCACTAGTTATCTGAAGGAGAAAGTCAACACCGAAAATCAGTCTATTCTTGCTAAAGGCATAGGTTGCTATTGCTGATGATTTAAAAACAAAACAAACAGAACCCCCCAAATCAAACAAAAGAAATGGAATGAGGTTTACCAGCTTCGGTAGGTATTACAGATTCCAACAACCGTGGGGTTTTTAGTGCCTACAGGTTTAAGACAAAAAACTAGCCAGACATTTCCAAAGAAAATTATCTTTCTAAGAAACTTATATTTTTGATGACTTTTTTCATCAAAAATATAAGATGACATCTTTTCCCCTAAACCGTGGTGTTTAGAATCAGGATTCAACACCACAACATAGGTCAAATCTGCAATGGAGCATGAGGGTGTAAAGGGGGCCAGAAGCTCTCAGATTTCCAAGGGACCTTATCCAGGCCCTTTCACTTTGTCTGTAGCGATACTAAGAAAGTCCTAAGCAGCAATGCAAAAATCACAATACTTCAAGTTATTTGCAAATGACTCACATTGTTATTGTTCTGTTGGTGTGACCTTAGAAACTTGGCCTTGAAGAATAAAAAAAAAAAGGTAATGGCGCAATAAATGCAGTAAGATTTCTAAAAACAGTTTATCGGAACTGTGCTGTGAAACTTGAATTCTTCTAATCAGGCCATGCCACCCCTTAGAGAAATTTTCCTGTGCATTATTAAAGTGATATACTGCAGTACCAGTTAGAGCTCCATAACCTTTAAATTGCCGGATTGTAATTAAGGCCACTAGTTTTACTTAGGAAGGTTCAAGGAGGCTCAATTTAAGTTGGCTTAACTAGTGTGAATTTAATGTCATGCTTCCAGGAGGCAGAGAGCTCTCTGGCCTGGCTGTTCTGTGGCACATGCAGCTGCGGGGTCATGAATTCTAAATTAAGCCCGGCTTTAAAGAACCTACAGATGTCGGAAGTAGCTGGGTGTGTGAAAGTACACATCCCCAGGTTTGCATATGTACGTCATACATTCATTCACTACACTGGCAGCTGCCTGATGTGGGAATCTCAATACATCTGATTATTTATAGCGTGAATAGAAGGGGGTTAAATTTATTCTTAAAGGCATAATGGCCACTTTCATTGAAAGGTGAGGCCTAAGGCAATGTCCAATCTGCATTAATGATTTAAAAGAAGATACTTTTTTAAATTTTAAAATATTAATTAACCTGGAATTTATGTTATTGTAGACTATCAGAGGATGGCTCTCTAAGTGGATTTTCTTTTCAAATTTCAAATACCTAAAAAAAGTGTGTGTGTATATATATATATATATATATATATATATATATATATAAAATCAACCATATGTCAATAAAAAACTCTCAAATGATAAATAAAATAAAATGTGCATATAACAAAGTTGTAAAGGCAGGAATGTTATTTGCATTATAAAAGAAATTCTAAGACGGAAAATGTACAGTTGGGTACATGAGGAGAAAATAGAGCAAACTATTTGGACAGGCCACTAAATGGAGTGCTGAAAATTATCTATAAACTTCACTGAAAGGGCAGCAAATCAAGGACTGAAAACAAAAGATAAGAGAAAATGAAGGTCCTCAATGCAGAGACTAGCAGAGCCATAGGGTAGCAGCAGAAAGAAAACACTTAAGGATTTGACCCGTGTTCAAAATTCTACTGGATGTGAGCTCGAAAACATTCATCTCTGGATGGAATGCTGGCAATTTTCTGTAGCTCCAACGGCAATAATGATAAATGAATTCCTTACAGCCAAGTGGCTCAAGAAGCCAACTACGCTACCACTATATAATTAATAACAATAAGCAATGAAAGAGAACAGTGGGTTACAACTATAAGGTGTCAAAATATATTTAAAAAACTGCAACAACACACTTAAATGAAAAATAAACGTACAGGGTGTGAATCTAGGTACAGTTTCTTCTTCCACACTCTGTTTTAGATAAAGCTTTTTATGCTTGAAGGAAAATAGAGGATGACATAAAACTACTGTAAGGTGATTAACATCCCTCCAAAAGCACATAACACTCCCAATGCTCAAAGAAATCTGAAAAGTGATATGGAAACATGATTGTGAAGGCACGAGAGAGCTGGCTGACCACGATTTGCCATTATTCTTTTACTAAGAAATATTCTAATAAATACCTCCCTCTCCAAACTGTATTTGTTGGCTCAAACATTTTCAAAGATACCAGAACATTGTGTTTTTCTTTCATGTAAAATCGAGAAGCAATAAACTAGGAATGTGTAGGTAAAAGGACAGGGTGAATGTATATATTGATATTTGGCTAAATGCTGGAATGTCTGATAAAGGTTAGAAGGGGCTTTGGAGACAATCTCATTAACTATGGACTTGTTGAAAAGATGAGAAAATTGAGACTAGAGATATTAACTGACACGTCCACCCTGGCAAAGCGTTTTGGCCACGGCCAACCAGAATCCAGAGTTCCTGAATCCAGTACTACACTGTCCCACCAATCTCTCATTTTAAAAAGTTTCCTCCCTCTTAACTACAACAACTTAAGTCATCAATTATGCAAAGCAAAAGTTATTGTCTCTTTAGATCTCTTACTGATGTACAAAGAATTATTTATATTTCCATGCCATCAGGTCACTCCTTTGCTCCCTGACAAGACAAAGCCTGAATTTATTCCAATCCACATCATCTGCTATTTCCTAATCAACTAAGTACATACTATTAAGGTCCGTTGCCCTTGTAAAAGTGCTCCTCTCCCTTCTGGAAAGCAGAGCCTTAGCTGACATGCAGTGCCTGTCGGTAACAGAAAATTAAATTCCCCGTATCTCATGATTCTGCAGAAGTGCTAGGAACACCATCCTTGGTAAAGCACATTGGGCTGAGCTGTCAATCTGAAGGGAACACCCATGATTATACAACTTAAGGCATAGAAGGCATTCATGGCTGAATGCTGATGCTTTCTCCCAAAGGCAATTACCCACTGATTTGGTTAAACTGTCACCTGAAACCCTGTGGTGACTGGGCTAGAGGCTCTCCTGTATGGTATTATCATTATTCAGAAACAAAGACTGATTCCTTAATTCTATTCTACCTATAGCTAATTATACTTCTTCAAGTGCCTGAATCATTCCCTGATATGGTACTAAATGGAGTATTTGGGAAGAAACTGGGACTCCATGCATATCCTAAGTGTGTGGCTTACTAAAAAGGCAATGCCATGCTTATGTATGGAAAATAATAGCTCACGATGTTCCTTACCTACATTTCTCTCTCGGGCATCATTCTGGATACACCGGCACATCTAGACACTATAAGCTGAAGCCAGGATGTTACTGTCATACCAATGAGTTATACTCATTCCTAGTTCCTTCTGTCTGTTTCCTGTCAGTCAAGAGTAACATAAGTGAGAGAGTTACTCTCTATTGAGATGGGAAAAAAGAAGGAAGAGAGGGAAGGGGAGGAGGAGGGGGAGAGGAAGGAAAGAAGGAAGGTCGAAAGATTCATGTTGTAACAAAGATTTCTGCGTTATTCTCCTTAGCTTGGAAGTACAGTGAAGAAACAGATATTCCTGTATGTTTTGTTAGGTCACAAACCAAAGCTAAAGACTATGAAATGGGTCTAACAGAAACCATGAATTAGTTAATGAGTGTATCTGTTAGATAAAGAATGAGACATAAGAGTCCTTGTGAAGATGGCAGAGTAGAAGGATGTGCGCTCACTCCCTCTTGCGAGAGCACCAGAATCACAACTAACTGCTGAACAATCGACAGGAAGACACTGGAACTCACCAAAAAGACACCCCACATCCAAAGACAAAGGAGAAGCCACAATGAGACGGTAGGGGGGGCACAATCACAATAAACTCAAATCCCATAACCACTGGGTGGGTGACTCACGAACTGGAGAACACTTATACCACAGAAGTCCACCCACTGGAGTGAAGGTTCTGAGCCGCACGTCAGGCTTCCCAACCTGGGGGTCTGGAAACAGGAGGAGGAATTCCCAGAGACTCAGACATTGAAGGCTCACAGGATTTGATTGCAGGACTTTGACAGGACTGGGGGAACCAGAGACGCCACTCTTGGAGGGCACACACAAAGCGGTGTGCGCATCAGGACCCAGGGGGAAGGAGTAGGGAGCCCATAGGAGACTGAACCAGACCTACTGCTAGTGTTGGAGGGTCTTCTGCAGAGGTGGGGGTGGCTGTGGCTCACTGCGGGGACAAGGACACTGGCAACAGAAGTTCTGAGAAGTACTCCTTGGTGTGAGCCCTCCCAGAGTCTGCCATTAGCCCCACCAAAGAGCCTGTAGCCTCCAGTGCTGGGTCGCCTCAGGCCAAACAACCAGCAGGGAGGGAACTCAGACCAACCCATCAGCAGACAAGCAGATTAAAGTTTTACTGAGCTCTTCCCACCAGAGCAACACCCAGCTCTACCCACCACCAGTCCCACCCATCAGGAAGATTGCACAAGCCTCTTAGATAGCCTCATCCACCAGAGGGCAGACAGCAGAAGCAAGAAGAACTACAATCCTGCAGTCTGTGGAATGAAAACCACATTCAAAGAAAGATAGACAAAATGAAAAGGCAGAGGGCTATGTACCAGATGAAGGAACAAGATAAAGCCCCAGAAAAACAACTAAATCAAGTAGAGATAGGCAACCTTCCAGAAAAAGAATTCAGAATAATGATAGTGAAGAGGATCCAGGACCTCAGAAAAAGAATGGAGGCAAAGATCGAGAAGATACAAGAAATGTTTAACAAAGACCTAGAAGAATTAAAGAACCAAAAAATAGAGATGAACAATACAATAATTGAAATGAAAAATATACTAGAAGGAATCAATAGCAGAATAACTGAAGCAGAAGAATAGATAAGTGATGTGGATGACAGAATGGTGGAATTCACTGCCGCAGAACAGAATAATGAAAAAAGAATGAAAAGAAATGAAGACAGCCTAAGAGACCTCCGGGACAACATTAACACTGTTAATGCAACATTTGTATTATAGGGGTCCCAGAAGAAAAAGAGAGAGAAAGGCCCCGAGAAAATATCTGAAGAGATTATAGTCGAAAGCTTCCCTAACCTGGGAAGGGAAATAGGCACCCAAGTCAAGGAAGTGCAGAGAGCCCCAGGCAGGATAAACCCAAGGAGAAACACACCGTAATGCACAGTAATCAAATTGACAAAAATTAAAGACAAAGAAAAATTATTAAAAGAGCAAGGGAAAAATGACAAATGACATACAAGGGAACTCCCATAAAGGTAACAGCTGATTTGTCAGCAGAAACTCTACAAGCCAGAAGGGAGTGGCATGATATATTTAAAGTGATGAAAGGGAATAACCTACAGCCAAGATTACTCTACCCAGCAAGGATCTCATTCAGATTCAATGGAGAAATCAAAAGCTTTACAGACAAGCAAAAGCTAAAAGAATTCAGCATCACCAAACCAGATCTACAACAAATGCTAACTTCTCTAAGTGGGAAGCACAAGAGAAGAAAAGGACCTACAAAAACAAACCCATAACAATTAAGAAAATGGTAATAGAAACATACATACTGATAATTACCTTAAATGTGAATGGATTAAATGCTCCAACCAAAAGACACAGGCTTGCTGAATGGACACAAAAACAAGACCCATCTATATACCGTCTACAAAAGACCCACTTCAGACCTAGGAACACATACAGACTGAAAGTGAGGGGATGGAAAAAGATTTTCCATGAAAATGGAAATCAAAGGAAGCTGGAGTAGCAATACTTGTATCAAATAAAATAGACTTTAAAATAAAGAATGCTATAGGAGACAAGGAAGGACACTACATAATGATCAAGGGATCAATCCGAGAAGAAGATATAACAATTATAACTATATATGCACCCAACATACGAGCACCTCAAGACATAAGGTAAATGCTAACATCTATGAAAGAGGAAATCGACAGTAACACAATAATAGTCGGGGACTTTAACATCTCACCTACACCAATGGACAGATCATCCAGACAGAAAATTAATAAGAAAACACAAGCTTTAAATGACACAATAGATCAGATAGATTTATAGGACATTCCATCTGAAAACAGCAGATTACACTTTCTTCTCAAGTGCACACAGAACATTCTCCAGGATAGATCACATCGTGGGTCACAAATCAAGCCTTGGTAAATTTAACAAAACTGTAATCATTATCAAGTGTCTTTTCCGACCACAACACTATGAGATTAGAAATAAATTACAGGGGAAAAATATTCTTGGCGGCGGGAAGATGGCGGAAGAGTAAGACGCGGAGATCACGTTCCTCCCCACAGATACACCAGAAATACATCTACGCGTGGAACAACTCCTACAGAGCATCTACTGAACGCTGGCAGAAGACCTCAGACCTCCCAAAAGGCAAGAAACCCCCCACGTACCTGGGTAGGGCAAAAGAAAAAACTAAACAGAGACAAAAGGATAGGGACGGGTCCTGCACCAGCGGGAGAGAGCTGTGAAGGAGGAAAAGTGTCCACACACTAGGAAGCCCCTTCGCGGGTGGAGGCTTCGGGAGGCGGAGTGGGGGAGCTTGGGAGCCGCGGAGGAGAGCACAGCAACAGGGGTGCGGAGGGCAAAGCGGACAGATTCCAGCGCAGAGGATCGGGCCGACCGGAACTTGCCAGCCGAGAGGCTTGTCTGCTCGCCCGCCGGGGCGGGCGGGACTGGGAGCTGAGGCTCCGGCTTTTGTCGGAGCGCCGGGAGAGGACTGAGGTTGGCGGCGTGAACACAGCCTGCGGGGCGTTGGTGCACCGCGGCTGGCCGGGAGAGAGTCCGGGGAGAAGTCTGGAACTGCCGAAGAGGCAAGAGACTTTTACGTCCCTCTTTGTTTCCTGGTGCACGAGGAGAGGGGATTAAGAACGCTGCTTGAGAGAGCTCCAGGGACGGGCGCGAGCCGCGGCTAAAAGTGCGGAGCCCAGAGACGGACGTGGCTAGGGCCGCCCAGAGCGGCTAGGGCCGCTGCTGCCGCCACCGGGAGGCCTGTGTGCGAACACAGGTCACTGGCCACGCGCCCTTCCGGGGAGCCTGTGCAGCCCGCCACTGCCGGGGTCCCGGGATCCAGGGACAACTCCCCCGGGAGAACGCACAGGCGCGCCTCAGGCTGCAACGTCTCGCCGGCCTCTGCAGCCGCAGGCCCACCCCACACTCCGTGCCCCTCCCTACCCCCGGGCCTGAGTGAGCCAGAGCCTCCGAATCAGCGGCTCCTTTAACCCCGTCCTGTCTGAGCAAAGAACAGACGCCCTCCGGCGACCTACACGCACAGGCGGGGCTAAATCCAAAGCTGAGCCCCTGGGAGCTGTGAGAACAAAGAAGAGAAAGGGAAATCTCTCCCAGCAGCCTCAGAAGCAGCGGATTAAAGCTCCACAATCAACTTGATATACCCTGCATCTGTGGAATACCTGAATAGACAACCAATCATCCCAAATTAAGGAGCCCTGTGGATGAAAGGCTCTTGGGGCTGCAGCCAGGAGTCAGTGCTGTGCCTCTGAGGTGGGAGAGCCAACTTCAGGACACTGATCCACAAGAGACCTCCCAGCTGCACATAATATCAAACAGCAAAAATTTCCGAGAGATCTCCATCTCAACGCCAGCACCCAGCTTCACTCAACGACCAGCAAGCTACAGTGCTGGACATCCTATGCCAAACAACTAGCAAGACAGGAACACAACCCCACCCATTAGCAGAGAGGCGGCCCAAAATCATAATAAGTCTACAGACACCCCAAAACACACCACCAGACGTGGACCTGCACACCAGAAAGACAAGATCTAGCCTCATCCACCAGAACACAGGCACTAGTACCCTCCACCAGGAAGCCTACACAACCCACTGAACCAACCTTAGCCACTGGGGACAGACACAAAAAACAACAGGAACTACGAACCTTCAGCCTGCAAAAAAGGAGACCCCAAACACAGTAAGATAAGCAAAATGAAAAGACAGAAAAACACACCGCAGATGAAGGAGCAAGATAAAAACCCATCAGACCTAACAAATGAAGAGGAAATAGGCAGTCTACCTGAAAAAGAATTCAGAATAATGATAGTAAGGTTGATCCGAAATCTTGGAGATAGAATGGACAATAGAATGGACAAAATGCAAGAATCAGTTAACAAGGACCTAGAAGAACTAAAGATGAAACAAGCAACGATGAACAACACAATAAATGAAATTAAAAGTACTCTAGATGGGATCAATAGCAGAATAACTGAGGCAGAAGAACGGATAAGTGACCTGGAAGATAAAATAGTGGAAATAACTACTGCAGAGCAGAATAAAGAAAAAAGAATGAAAAGAACTGAGGACAGTCTCAGAGACCTCTGGGACAACATTAAACGTACCAACATTCGAATTATAGGGGTTCCAGAAGAAGAAGAGAAAAAGAAAGGGACTGAGAAAATATTTGAAGAGATTATAGTTGAAAACTTCCCTAATATGGGAAAGGAAATAGTTAATCAAGTCCAGGAAGCACAGAGAGTCCCATACAGGATAAATCCAAGGAGAAATACGCCAAGACACATATTAATCAAACTGTCAAAAATTAAATACAAAGAAAACATATTAAAAGCAGCAAGGGAAAAACAACAAATAACACACAAGGGAATCCCCATAAGGTTAACAGCTGATCTTTCAGCAGAAACTCTGCAAGCCAGAAGGGAGTGGCAGGACATATTGAAAGTGTTGAAGGAGAAAAACCTGCAACCAAGATTACTCTACCCAGCAAGGATCTCATTCAGATTTGATGGAGAAATTAAAACCTTTAGAGACAAGCAAAAGCTGAGAGAGTTCAGCACCACCAAACCAGCTCTACAACAACTGCTAAAGGAACTTCTCTAGGCAAGAAACACAAAAGAAGGAAAAGAACTACAATAACAAACCCAAAACAATTAAGAAAATGGGAATGGGAACACACATATCAATAATTACCTTAAATGTAAATGGACTAAATGCTCCCACCAAAAGACACAGATTGGCTGAATGGATACAAAATTTACAAGCAGCTCATGCAGTTCAATGTCAGAAAAACAAACAACCCAATCCAATAAATAGACCTAAATAGACCTAAATAGACATTTCTCCAAAGAAGATATACAGATTGCCAACAAATATATGAAAGAATCTGCAACATCATTAATCATTAGAGAAATGCAAATCACCACTACAATTAGATATCATCTCACACTGGTCAGAATGGGCATCATCAAAATATCTAGAAACAAAAAATGCTGGAGAGGGTGTGGAGAAAAGGGAACCCTCTTGCACTGTTGGTGGGAATGTAAATTGATACAGCCACTATGGAGAACAGTATGGAGGTTTCTTAAAAAACTAAATATAGAACTACCATAGGACCCAACAATCCCACTACTGGGCATATACCCTAAGAAAACCATAATTCAGAAAGAGTCATGTACCAAAATGTTCATTGCAGCTCTATTTACAATAGGCCGGAGATGGAAAAAACCTAAGTGTCCATCATCAGATGAATGGGTAAAGAAGATGTGGCACATATATACAATGGAATATTACTCAGCCATAAAAGAAACAAAATTGAGTTATTTGTAGTGAGGTCGATGGACCTAGAGTGTGTCATACAGAGTGAAGTAAATCAGAAAGAGAAAAAGAAATACTGTATGCTAACACATATATGTGGACTCTAAGGGGGAAAAAAAAAAAAAAGGTCATGAAGAACCTAGGAGCAAGACAGTAATAAAGACACAGACCTACTAAAGAATGGACTTGAGGATATGGGGAGGGGGAAGGGTAAGCTGGGACGAAATGAGAGAGTGGCATGGACATATATACACTACCAAACGTAAAATAGATAGCTAGTGGGAAGCAGCCGCATAGCACAGGGAGATCAGCTCGTTGGTTTGACTAACTAGAGGGGCGGGATAGGGAGGGTTGGAGGGAGGGAGACGCAAGAGGGAAGAGATATGGGAACATATGTATATGTATAACTGATTCACTTTGTTATAAAGCAGAAACTAACACACCATTGTAAAGCAATTATACTCCAATAAAGATGTTAAAAAATAAAAAAAAAAAAAAAAAGAAATAAATTACAGGGAAAAAAACCATAAAAAACACAAACACATGGAGGCTAAACAATATGTTACTAAATAACCAAGAGATCACTGAAGTAATCAAAGAGGAAATCAAAAAATACCTAGAGACAAATCACAATGAAAACATGATGATCCAAAACCTATGAGATGCAGCAAAAGCAGTTCTAAGAGGGAAGTTTATAGCAATACAATCCTACCTCAAGAAACAAGAAAAATCTCAAATAAACAATCTAACCTTACACCTAAAGGAACTAGAGAAAGAAGAACAAACAAAACCCAAAGTTAGTAGATGGAAAGAAATCATAAAGATCAGAGCAGAAATAAATGAAACAGAAACAAAGAAAACAATAGCAAAGATCAATAAAACTAAAAGCTGGTTCTTTGAGAAGATAAAATAATAAACCATTAGCCAGACTCATCAAGAAAAAGAGGGAGAGGACTCAAATCAATAAAATTAGAAATGAAAATGGAGAGGTTACAACAGACACCACAGAAATACAAAGCATCCTAAGAGACTACCACGAGCAACTCTATGGCAAAAAAATGGACAATCTGGAAGAACTGGACACATTCTTAGAAAGGTATAACTTCCAAGACTGAATCAGGAAGACATAGAAAATATAAACAGACCAATCACAAGTAATGAAATTGAAACTGTGATTAAAAATCTTCCAACAAACAAAAATCCAGGACCAGATGGCTTCACAGGTGAATTCTATCAAACATTTAGAGAAGAGCTAACACCCATCCTTCTCAAACTCTTCCAAAAAATTGCAGAGGAAGGAACACTCCCAAACTCATTCTATGAGGCCACCATCACCCTGATACCAAAACCAGACAAAGATACTACAAAAAAAGAAAACTACAGACCAATATCACTGATGAATATAGATGCAAAAATCCTCAACAAAATACTAGCAAACAGAATCCAACAACACATTAAAAGGATCATACACCATGATCAAGAGGGATGTATCCCTGGGATGTAAGGATTCTTCAATATATGCAAATCAATCAATGTGATATACCATATTAACAAACTGAAGAATAAAAACCATAGGATCATCTCAATAGATGCAGAAAAAGCTTTTGACAAAATTCAACACCCATTTATGATTAAAATTCTCCAGAAATTGGGCATAGAGGGAACCTACCTCAACATAATAAAGGCCATATACGACAAACTCACAACAAACATCATTCTCAATGGTGAAAAACTGAAAGCATTTCCTCTAAAATAAGGAGGAAGACAAGGATGTCCACTCTCACCACTATTATTCAACAGTTTTGGAAGTCCTAGCCATGACAATCAGAGAAGTAAAAGAAATAAAAGGAATCCAAATTGGAAAAGAAGAAGTAAAACTGTCACTGTTTGCAGATGACATGATACTATACATAGAGAATCCTAAAGATGCCACCAGAAAACTACTAGAGCTAATCAATGAATTTGGTAAAGTTGCAGGATACAAAATTAATGCACAAAAATCTCTTGCATTCCTGTACACTAAAAACGAAAGATCAGAAAGAGAAATTAAGGAAATAATCCCATTCACCATTGCAACAAAAAGAATAAAATACCTAGGAATAAACCTACTAAGGAGGTCAAAGACCTGTACTCAGAAAACTATAAGACAGTGATGAAAGAAATCAAAGATGACACAAACAGATGGAGAGATATACCATGTTCTTGGATTGGAAGAATCAATATTGTGAAAATGACTATATTACCCAAAGCAATCTACAGATTCAATGCAATCCCTATCAAATTACCAATGGCATTTTCTACAGAACTAGAACAAAAAAATCTTAAAATTTGTATGGAGACACTAAAGACCCCAAATAGCCAAAGCAATCTTGATGGGAAAAAAACATAACTGGAGGAATCAGACTCCCTGACTTCAGACTATACTACAAAGCTACCCACGCACCTATGGTCAACTAATCTATGACAAAGGAGGCAAGGAAATACAATGGAGAAAAGACAGTCTCTTCAATAAGTGGTGCTGGGACAACTGGACAGCTACATGTAAAAGAATGAAATTAGAACATTCCCTAACACCATAAACAAAAATAAACTCAAAATGGATTAAAGACCTAAATGTAAGACTGCACACTATAAAACTCTTAGAGGAAAACATAGGCAGAACACTCTTTGACATAAATCACAGCAAGATCTTTTTTGATCCACCTCCTAGAGAAATGGACATAAAAACAAAAATAAACAAATGGGACCTAATGAAACCTTAAAAGCTTTTGCACAGCAAAGCAAACTATAAACAAGATGAAAAGACAACCCTCAGAATGGGAGAAAATATTTGCAAACGAATCAACAGACAAAGGATTAATCTCCGAAATATGTAAACAGCTCATGCAGCTCAATATTAAAAAAACAAACAACCCATTCCAAAAATGGGCAGAAGACCTAAATAGACATTTCTCCAAAGAAGACATACAGATGGCTAAGAGGCACATGAAAAGCTGCTCAACATCACTAATGATTAGAGAAATGCAAATCAAAACTACATTGAGGTATCACCTCACACCAGTTAGAATGGGCATCATCAGAACACCTACAAACAACAAATGCTGGAGAGGGTGTGGAGAAAAGGGAACCCTCTTGCACTGTTGGTAGGAATGTAAATTGATAAAGCCACTATGGAGAACAGTATGGATGTTCTTTTAAAAACTAAAAATAGAATTACCATATGACCCTGCAATCCCACTACTGGTCATATACCCAGAGAAAACCATAATTCAAAAAGACACATGCACCCCAATGTTCATTGCAGCTCTATATACAATAGACAGGTCATGGAAGCGACCAAAATGCCCATTGACAGACAAATGGATAAAGAAGTTGTGGTACATATATATATAATGGAATATTACTCAGCCATTAAAAGGGATGAAATTGGGTCATTTGTAGAGACGTGGATGGACCTAGAGACTGTCATATAGAGTGAAGTAAGTCGGAAAGAGAAAAACAAATATCGTATATTAACACATATATGTGGAATCTAGAGAAATGGTACAGATGAACTGGTTTACAAGGCAGAAATAGAGACACAGATGTAGAGAACAAACGTATGGACACCAAGGGGGGAAAGTGACAGGTGGAGGGGTAATGAATTGCGAGATTGGGATTGACATGTATACACTAATATGTATAAAATGGATAACTAATAAGAGCCTGCTGTATAAAAAACATAAATTGAAATTTAAAAAATGAGACATAATTAAGGATAGCTCTTTCTCAGATAGCAATTCCTTACATTACCTTCTGCAAAGCTATTAAATATTTCTAAGACTATAATGCCAAATTATAAAGATGCTTTGGGCACAATAAATTTTTAAGCCCCTATCTTTATGACAGTTTTTCTAAAACCTGAACCAGCTCATTCAAGATCCACTTAAAAAATTTAAATATTGTATACTCTGTCAATGTAAAGAAGGCTGATAATTTCCTAACAGAAAAAAAAAATCTATTGAAAAAAATTCACTAAAATATCTATCAATGGCTTTAAGCATTTTATATATTTAAAAGCTCTGCTTTGCCCCTCTGCATGATGTGATGCAATCAGCATAGAATTACAATGCTGCCTTAAACAATCTAAGTAGAAATCTGATACTCAAAACTATAAAATTTATATCTTTTCTGAAAGCAAATCATATTTAGCTCACTTATCAATTTCATTGTTAATAAAGGAAAATGTAAAATTCCAGGATAAAAGGTGACCTACGGTGATGTCTTGGCCTCCTACTCTTCCTTTGCTTCTGAAAAGCAGTAGCAATGTCTCTTCTTAAAGACAGCGATTAGCATGAGAGTTTTTATATTTGACAATGTGGAGAAAAGTAAATACAGCGTATAATTTTGTAGGATAGTAACTGTTGGGTAAGATGGAGGTGAACAGTGTGATATGAACCGGCAATGAACAAAGTTCTCCTTTCTCTGAATATTGGAGGGAAGACATTTCAGAAATTAAAATGCGAGTGGGTAAATATAGATTAGCCTTGTATGAACGTGCAGAAAGGAATAAAGTGCGGTCACTATTTTTGCATATTTTCAACCAATCACAATAACTGACCATGGCATGGATACTTATATTTAGAGAAAAATGCTTAGTAACAAAATAAATTTTCTTCCCCAGAAAGGGAAGAGAAGTTTCCTTAATTAAGTATTGGCCCAGCTATTTCAAAGAATTAAAAATGAAATAAAACCTCAGAGAATTAGATGTAGCTAAGACTATCACATTACCCTTATGAGTGAGCACATGATCGATGAGGAAGCTATAGATTGGCATCTTGGCCAGACGAGTCCATTCTAAGCCTTTTTACTCTACCTAATGGCACCCACAATGCAAGCGGACACCCCCGCAAAAAGGAACAGCATGAGAAAGGAGAATGCAATAGAGTAACACACAGAGGCAGAATCTGTGCACCTCTTTAGATCTGTGCCTCTAGAATCTGAGCATCTCTCTTTTGAAATGAATATTAGAAAGTCTGTCTTAAAATGATAACAGCGGGGAAATTCCAAATCAAAGTAGTCACTGTGGCCTTAACTCACCCGATTAGGCCTACATATTACCTCATTTGCTGCAAAAGATCATACTTTGTGCTCAGGCCAACACGACTTTTAAGCACAAGAAGCTGAATGAAGTGTCTATACAATTCAAACCCAGCTCCCCCTGCCCCCCACCATTTTTGTGTGTGTGTGTGTGTGTTTTTTTTTTTGGAAAGCCCCATAAGAAGGAGATTCTTATCAATACTAAGACTATTACAGTGGTACATTTTCCTCTACCTGAGCATGATTATATATACAACTTATATTTACAGAGCATTTCACAATTTTCAAAGTGTGTGGTTGTGGGTGTATATACTTCGATTCTCAGTTAATCTGCTCAATAACACAGATTGCTCCAGGTTAACTCAAATCCTAGGAAGAGTAAAACTCAAAGTCACATGGGTAGTAACTGGTAGAACTGGGCTCAGATCTGGGTCTAGGCTCCAGGTTACAGGGAAGAAAATAATTACATTTCAACATGGAACCAAGTTTTTAGTTTAATCATCTATGATATTTATTTCACTGGGTCACTATGCTCAGGAAGAGGGGAGATGACCCAGCAGTTTGTGTTGATAATGTGTTTAGTTAAGGCAGTGATTCACAAAGGGAGGAAAAATCAGAAAAGTATACTTTCAGCATGGACCTTTCTGATTATCTTAATGGTTTATTTTAGTGCCCTTTGAAGGTTTAAGGCCAAACATAAAATGCTCTTTTTTTTAGATTATTACTTTTTTTTTTTTTTTGCGGTACGCAGTCCTCTCACTGTTGTGGCCTCTCCCGTTGAGGAGCACAGGCTCCGGACGCGCAGGCTCAGCGGCCATGGCTCACGGGAGCAGCCGCTCAGCGGCATGTGGGATCTTCCCGGACCGGGCACAAACCCGTGTCCCCTGCATCAGCAGGCGGACTGTCAACCACTGCGCCACCAGGGAAGCCCATGGTTATTACTTTTTAATTTATCAAGATTGAATTCAAAACTTGGCATTCCAAAATCTGACTAATTCATGAAGAAATAACATACCTCAATTTTGCGGGTATGGGTAAGGAAACTGATATGATTCATTTTATTAACGAATCTATTTTTAAAAGCCAAAAATGTCATTATTTTCAAACTGTGTGAAGCAATGCAGAATCAGTTGTTTCCCAACAAACGGTACCAGTTACAAGGCTGTTTTCTCGTCCGCATGTGGGATTTTCACGTAGACTGTTAAATATAACTTACTGAGTTGATTTGGAAAATACCAAGAAAACCATGCACTGTACAGCTCAAATGATTAGAGTGAACAAAAACAAACAAACCCCAGAATTGTAAATAAAAAGTCAGATTTCCCTGTACTGCATTTGATTGCATTAATTGATGTTTAGAAAAAGTCTGTTGAAAATAAAGCCCAGCGGTAGCATTTTTCTTTCCTAAATCACGAGAGCAGCACATTACAAACACTACCAAAAAGTCCCCTGGTACGTTTGTAAAGTTCCACTCTGGCAGTAAGATGTGTGTTCTCCATTTCCATCTCTACCCTCCCAAATACGTGTGAAAGCAGGTCACAAATGCAACGAAGCCTCCTTGCACGTGGTTTAAATATTTATTTCCAACGAAGACTCAGAACCTGAATGTCAGCCACTAAACTCTTATTAATTTGTTAAAAAACCCACAAAATCTTATTCTAAAACAGGGTTTGACCTCTGATAGCAGACAGACCTTTACTATCGAGTCTAGTTTTTGTAATCTGTCATGTTTCCACGATCCTGATAAGTGAGGCATGAACTTTGGGGGGCCTAGCATAGTAGCTAACAATAGACCTCTACCAGAGGCTTCAACGGGCTTACACCATAGTGGGTAGGGCAGACAGTGTTTATAAAAGTCATCACAGACATCATCTGTAAAAAGCTTCTCTTCCCATGCACCATGAGGGAGTGATTTTAAAAACTCAGGCTTTCGGGCTTCCCTGGTGGCTCAGTGGTTGAGAGTCCACCTGCCGATGCAGGGGACACGGGTTCGTGCCCCGGGCTGGGAAGATCCCACATGCCGCGGAGCGGCTGGGCCCGTGAGCCATGGCCGTTGAGCCTGTGCGTCCGGAGCCTGTGCTCCGCAACGGGAGAGGCCACAACAGTGAGAGGCCCGCGTACCGCAAAAAAAAAAAAAAAAACCTCAGTCTTTGGCATCACTTGGTGGTGGCGGGTGGGATGCCCAACCCTGCCCCTAACAAGCTGTGTAGTCTCACCTACGTTACTTAATCTTGCCTCAGCCAAACTGTCTAGTGAATGGGGCTATCAGGTACCCACATCAGAGGGCTGAGAAGTGAGACTCAATGGAGATGTTCCACAGCAAGTGTCCAGCACAATGCCTGGCCTATGGTAAGTGCTCTGTAAGCATCAGTTATTTTTGTTAAGCATGAAACACACGTTTGCTCCATTTGTTGAAATACCTTATATCAAGGGGTTTTACTCTATAGAGTTCATTTATTGACTCTGTGCCTCTATATGCTCCCCCTCCTCTCCATGCAAAGTGCTCTGTTAGCTGCACCAAAGTAGTTTTGCTTCCCCAAACAATCCAACATGTAACCAAAGAGATCTTTTCCACGCTATTCCTCTACCAGTGACATGCCTCTTGCCTAGTTTTCTTACTTCTGATCAGCCCCAAAATTTAAAAATAAAAGCAATTGTGTGTTCAGCCCTGTCCTCTGTATTTATTTCTATCTCAAAAGATAACAGTATTTTCCCGTCTTCCAGCAGGGCATCCTTACTGGCTACTGGTCAACTTCATTTTCTCTTGATGAGCAGGAAAATGATGGCCAGGTCCTGTGCTGTGCATTATACATCTAGCTGCTACCATTTCCCAGGTATGGACTTCTGCTGAGCCCTCCCTGGACATTTTTCTCTATTTTACATGTTTAAGTCGCAGGTAGAAGGAATGGGATGAAAAGAATGGACTTATTAAGTACTTTCGATGCTACTGCCCTCTGCTTGTGCCACAATGTCCCTACTAATCTGTGGGCAATCACAGTTTTCTTTCTTTAGAATGCTTCCTCATTGTAACCTCTAGAAATCAGAAGTCACGGTGTTTCAAAATATTCTCAGGACTAGTCTGATTTTAAAAATGAAATTAACAGTTGCTAGGGCAAAAATACGTTGCAAAAATCGAGTGTGAAATATCCGCCTTGAGTGTCGGCATTATTGTAGTCTCTCAAGGCCTCTCCCCTTTTAACTGAGTGCTATGACATCTGGCCAGCTGTTCCTAGTAAAAGGGACGCCCCTGGTCAGTTGGTGAACAATGAGCGGGTAAGGAGGTGCACAGCACCCCGTGTGCTGCCGCGATGCTTTCCCTGGTGTTAAGGGGCTAACCTGCCCCTTCATTAAGCCTTCGCAACTCTCCCTTACTGAGGCCCGGGCTTGGGTCTTCTCATTAGCACTGAATTCCCCGCCTCTGAGCAGAGCACAGATGTCAGGCGAGTCTGACCCAATATCTGGCTGATCAGATGCTGTTTACTTTCCTAAGCCCGAGGTTTTAGGGCATCTTGAGACGAGGCAGTGGGATTGTTCCCTGGCCCTCCTTGTTGGGGGGGCAGCAATGGAATTCACAACAGGCCCCCAAATGGCCGAGCCCATAGCCACAAATCCGTGTTAGGCAACGGCTGCTGTTTTCCATGGGAAGCTTCCCTAAAGGACAAAGGGTCGAGACTGCTTGTCTGCAAAGGAGATCTGCAGGAGGCTCTGGTCCCCTGAAACACCCAGGCTTGCGTTGGCACATCCAGCCCAGGGCAAATGGCCAGCTAGCTTGTCCTCTTTGGAAAAAAGTTCTCTGTATGGAATTAAATAAATAAATAAGCACACGCATACATACATGCATACATACATACAAATATGAAATGAATCTCTTTAATAATTTGAAGAAATCGTCTCGGCTCACGTATGAGGCAGTCATTAGGGGCCTGTGACAAAGGGGCCTTTGGGTTTTCTCTTTACCTTTGATGTGCATTATGAAATGTTAATGTCCATCCCATCAGAGCCTCTTCCAGAAATACACCCATTCTCAAAAGGCTTACCCCTGCCCTCTGCAACTTCCACTCAGATGATCCATTTATACTGAAGTGCTGACTTTGAGCTCAACCCAGAAACACCGACATTTTTAAAACATGGCTAGCTAAACTGCTAAGTAAAATTTACTGATGATAAAGAGCATGGCTTTGTGGCGATTTAATCACACACAGACACACACACACACTCCTATCCTGTGCATCTTGACATTACATATATACTTAATAAATGAAACTTAACTCCAAGCATTTCATCTATAGTAGGTAACGGGGGGTGGAGGGAGTGTCCACAGAATCTATAATTTTGTGTTGATTAGGTAGGAAACCACCACAAGCGCATATTTTGATATCTCTATTAACAGCCTGTTCATGTCGAACTACAAAACTTGGTTGTACTTCTTTCACCATCTTTGCCCAAGACAGACCAGTAAACACAATTCCTCTCTCTATAATTAGCCTTTTCTCTGAGGGCCCTGAAGTAAGTCTGCATGCCGTAGATTTAATATCCAGTGCTATATCCATATGTGCTGCCCTTGCCTGGTCCCAGAGCATATAAACTCCCCTATTAGCAGCCTTGACTGCTTAATTATGCAGATTTTTTTTGTACCCGCCTGCCTGTAAAATTACTGTGTCTAACCTTTTTTTTTTTCCCTCTTTGCACCATGCTGGCCATTCTAATGAAATCGGCATAGGGGAAAGGCCTGATTTGCAGTTATGGAGGCTGGAACGCACTGGCAATCTGTCCTTGGTGGGAGTTACAAAAGAAGTCAAATGCCTTCATCTGGTTCTACCCTATCATCCCCAAGGTGATTGAGTTCACTTCCCATTGCTTCCCAAGTTTTCCTCAGGCTGTCCAATCAGCATGTCCACCAGGGAGCCCAGCCTAGCTTGCAACAGTCTCTGTATCTAGTTACAGCCCCACCAGGGACAGTCAACCATCCACCCCCAAGCCTTCAGATGAAAACCTTTTCTAACAAGGCCGCCCAGCGCCAATGAAATAACACACATCTGCATATCCACTGGGTCCCATGTTTCTTGTGCTCATGGATTATGTATCTTGCAGCCTCTAATAAAGAAATGCAGTTCTTTGTTTAATGTTTATCTTGTGCTTGTTAAGCAAATGCTAATGTTGTATCAGAATGCTTTAGTGCTATTTGGGTTTTTGGTGATTTACTGCAAGACAATCTGCTGTGAAGTAAATTTAGAGAGAGAGAGAAAAGAGGAAAAAAGAGCCTTCTGGTTGAAAGGGAGAAAAAGAAAATGGTTTGACAGAAAAATCAGGGAAAAGGGGATGAGAGTGTGTGGGGAGAATGAGAGTGAAAGTGCATTCCGGATTCAGAGCAAAAGCCTGACACAGAGAGATATAGACAGGCGGACAGAGGGACAGACATACACGTACATACATGCGGAGGCGGGGGCAGACAGCAGGGCCTTATATAAATGCCCTGGCCCCAGGCTGACATGCCCACTTTACCACTGGACAGTTTGAGATTTGAAGCTGGAGAATAAACCCAGTACAATTTCCAAAAGGAATGAGATGATAACTTCCCCTTCGGTGATAAGGTAAACAGTGTCCTGAAGGGTAAACAAAAAATAAAAAAGCCTTTTTTTTGTTGTCTGATGGTTAGCACTGTGCACTGTTATTCACAGACCACAGGGAAGCCCTAAATTTAATTGTTCGTGCCTAGCTCTGCTAGAAATAGGCAAAAAATAATAATCAGAACCTCCCTCCTCCCAATTTCAGGGAGAGATGAGGATTGGGGAAAAAGAAAAGAGGGTGGCGGCTTGAAAGCTGATGAATGAATGCCCTTTATTTATCCTTTGGCACGATAGGATATGGATATCCACAGCACAAACCCTTCCCTCCTGCTTTCCAATGCCCGCAGTCCTGTTAGGGAAGAGGATGTCAGTTTTATACCGAGAAATCACATGTTTCCACCCTATTCACATTTTTGATAGGAGAGGTCAAAATGCAATTCTCTAAAAGTAAAGTCGAGGGGTCTATATACTTTATAATTACTGTTATTATAATTTGTTGACAAATAATGAGGTTAACGAGGTCTTAGATTTCTGTGTTTTACAACATACAAAGACTATCTGATAAGAGGCAATGATCTTGCAATATATACAAATATCAAACCATTTTGGTATGCACCTGAAAATAGTATGTTATTTGACAATTAGATCTCAGTTTAAAAAAAGAGATAGTGATGGAGAGAACAGAAAAGTGATTGGGATAAAAGAGTATTTTGCTCAGGAAATACACTTGTCACAAATCATAGTCAGTTCCTCTCCTTCCTCTCTGCATTTCGCAAAATAAATCAATGAATTTCCAAAAGGATAAAAAAAAAAAAAAAACTCTAAGTGGATAAATGAAAAGCAAACATCTACCATATGAACACAAGTGAAAATTACATCCGCGCAGAAGAATGCCATGCTAGCTTTCTTCTTGGGTAAACATCTCTATCCTTAACACATTACAGAAGCTGAGGATAAATTTAGTCTTCCTGATTACTACAACTAATTCTAAGTACTTCGGTTCTTTTGAAATACCCCAGTGATGTCACAAAAGTTTCCATTAAAAGTGTTAGCTACCGCTTCAGAAAATGAATATCCAATGTACCATCCTCTTTACTGAAAATATTTCTTAAAGGCTTGTTTTATTTTTCTTCCAAACATAATTTTCCTTGATAAATGTCCTGCTTTCTAACGATGCCCTGTTAATACAGAGGTTGAACTCAAAGACCTTTAGTGGCCAATGGAAGAAAGCAGAACAGACTGTGAAGGTATTCATTGCTATGGGAATAACTGGAAATCTGAAGTCTGGGATTCTCAAAAGTACTGCCTCCTAAGGGACCTGGGGCTCTCTGCAAAGTGAAGCTTAATTACTACCAGTGGGCATGATCTGGGGACGTGACACTTGCTCTTTGGGGTCCCACCAGAAGGAATCAGCTTCCTTCCATGATTTCATTTTGCTAAAAACATGATCACAGCAGACTTCATTTAGGCTCAAAGCAAATCCTACTGTTGAAAGGTCTCCCTTCCCCATTGTCTTAGCCATTTGGTCCCCACTGGAGGCTATTATTAGAATTGGAATTGAATGTATCTCTTTTCCCCTTTAAATTTAACAGAGGGTCAAAAAAGACAGAAAAAGGAAATCAATGGTACATTTCATTAGCTGGTTCTTATACCTATGGTAAGCCATGAATCATGGGATTTGCTGTTCAGAAAGCATCACAAAAGCATTCCAAATAATAAATAAAAACAAAATATGCACGGTTGGATTTTTCCTCTCTGTGACTTATAAGATATCCCATTGTCCTAATTCACATTATACTCCTATGAGGTAGCTATGTTCTGTGTATTATACTTAAGAAAACAGCAGTACAAAAATACTAAAAAAATAGTCCTCAAGGATGAATGTTTAATTCCAGACCTCCTGCCTTCCCCAGGGGAGTGGGGTTTGGGAGAACTCAGGCTGCTCAGGAGGCTGGGGCCTGGGTAGCCACAGCTTGCCTTGAGAGAGTCTGACTCCAGTGGGTTTTCAAAGTGCTTCACCTCACTTTCCCTGCCCCAGTAACTTCAGTAATGCTCTATCCATCCTGGTCTACACACCCAAGCATTCAATGTAGTATATTTTCCAGAGATAAGCACTTAGGGTTTAGGTAGTGAAAATGGCAAAAACTTGAATATAACCATATTTTCCTTCTGGAACTTTCAGTGACCAGGGTGACCTAAGAGCAATGGGCAGATGTGACACTGTGGTCTTCTCCAGGGGCACCAGAACTCTGTAGATTCAGCTGCTGAGACTTTTAGGCAGTCCATGGAGAAGAGAATGCTATAGCAGTGGCATCACCCAGAAGCCACGCTAAATGATCCCAGAGCCCCTGAACTGCAGTTGAAACAAAATCCAGAATGAGAACTAGACAATGGGTTGCATGAAGGTTGAGAAAGATTCCAGTTGAAGAGACTTACGGGAGCTGCTTTATTAAACAAAACAAAAGAAAACAAAGACTCAAAAGGCAACCCTGTAGAATGATAGAGTACATTAATACCTATACTCTCAGGAACCACCCTACACACTAATTTTCTAAAACCTGTGGGATAGAGGTTCCACTTTGGATTGGCATAATAAGATCCTACTAGATTGAAATTCCTGCTGATAATAACTATAAATTCTGGACAAAAGACAGAAAAAAAAAACAAACCCAAAACCCAAAAAACCCACAATTAACCTGAAGGCATTGGCACGTGAATACAAGCAGGCAGAGTCTGTAGAGAGTCAACACTTGGAAGAAGCTAATAACACAAGATGAATTTCCTACTTTTTATAGATTTTAGCTGCACATGGAAGCTAATGGTCCAATAGAAAAATATAGTATTTCTGGCTTAAAAAAAATACCCAGGGGCTTCCCTGGTGGCGCAGTGGTTGAGAGTCCGCCTGCCGATGCAGGGGACACAGTTCGTGCCCCGGTCCGGGAAGGTCTCACATGCTGCAGAGCGGCTAGGCCCGTGAACCATGGCCGCTGAGCCTGCGTGTCCGGAGCCTGTGCTCTGCAACGGGAGAGGCCACAACAGTGAGAGGCCCGCGTACCGCAAAAAAAAAAAACAAGAAAAACCCAAACCGCACCCCCCCCCCCCCCCGCCCCCGGCCAGAACTTGGAACAAGCAAAGCCACTAGAAAGTAGAGGAAAAACCCTGGAAAGGAAAGAGCCTGGAGGGGATGGGGAAAGCACAATCCTGTGTAAAACTCTGCCCAAATCTCTGGCTGACTTCTGAACCACACAAGTGCAGGACTGATTGAAAACAGACCAATGAAGGATTAAGAAAAAAAAACTGAAGAGACATTTGACCTGCAGTCCAAGAGACAGGGTTTGAAGTTTAAGTCCGGTCAGGTTATTTGTCTTCTAAAACAAAAACATCAGTACTCTTTGGAGAAGTATATCAGAATCCAGAGTATCTACAACATAATATTCACTATGTCCAAGATTCAATCCAAATTACTGGGCATATGAAGAAAATGGAAAATGTGATCCACATTCAAGAGAAAAGACAGTCAACTCAGATGTTAGAATTAACATCTAAGGATTTCAAAGCAGCCATTTTAACCTTGCTCAACGATATAAAAGAAAATATATTCCTCATGAATGAAAACACAGAAAATCAGAGCAGAAGAAAATAATCTATAAAAAGGTACCAAATGGAAACTCCAGGATTAAAAATTACAACTTGTTAAATAAAACAATCAGTGTATGGGCTTAAAAGCATAATGGATATGATAATGGAAAAAGTCAATGACTGTGAAAACAGATCAATAGAAATGATTCATTCTGCATAACAGAGTAAAGTATTGAAAGAAATACACAGAGCCTCAACAACCCGTAGGACAATATCAACACATGGGTTAATTGTGGTACCAAGGAATGGAACAAGAGAATGATGTGTAATAATAGTTTAAGAAATAATGGCTGAATAGTTCCCCAATTTAGTGAAAGACACAACTCTACAGATTCAAAAAGCTCAGCAAACTGCAAGCAGGAGAGGTTTAAAAAAAACAAATGGGCATATCCTTAAAAATGAAGAGAAAGGGAAAATCTTAAAGCAGCAAACAAAAACAAAATAAAACAAAAAACTTCACAAAAACATATTACTTAGGGAATAACAATAACTTGAGTGACCTCTGACTTCTCACTAGAAACACTGGAGCCCAGAAGATAGGACCAACACTTTGCTCGTTCTGGAAGAAAAAGAAAACTGTCACCCTATAAAATAGCAAAATATCCTTCCAAAAAAAAAGGTGAAATAAAAATATCTCTACATAAAGAACACAAAGAGAATTTTTACCAGAAGAGAAATTATACCAGATGAAAACCTGGATCTTCAAAAAGAATGAAGAGAAACAGAAACACTAAATAAGTGGTAAACACAAAAAAATTATTTTTCCTTTTAATTTCTTTAACACATATAAGATTACTTAAAGCAAAAATTATATCATTGTTTTGTGGTATTTACTACACATGTACATATAATACATATATCATACATGGATCTATATAGCTATGAAGTATCTACATTTTATATAAAGTGGGAAGATATTAACTCTGACTGTGAAAAGTTAAGGATGCATATTGTAAATGAGAAACTGCTGTATAGCACACGGAACTCTACTCCACTTTGCTATACAGTAGAAACCAATGAAACATTGTAGAACAACTATACCCCAATTAAAAAAAAAAAAAAAAGGAGACTGGGAGGTTGAAAGTAAATGGATAGGAAGACTATACACCATGTGTAGAACAAGCACAAGAATGTCAGAGTGGCTAGATTAATATAGGCTTCGAGATAATATTGCCAGAGATAAAGGAGGACATTTCATAATGAAAAATGGGTCATTGATTAGAACAACAACAAATGTGCATGCACTTAAGAAGAGCTTCAAAATACATAAAGAACTGACAGAATTTAAGGAAAAAATAGACAATTTTACAATCATAGATGGATATTTGAACACCTCTCTTAGCAACTGATAGAACAGCTAGCTCCCCCCATCACTAGTGACACAGACCATCTGAATAACACTATCACCCACCTTAGCCTAATTGATAACTATAGAACATTATACTCAACATCTGCAGACTATATGTCATTTTCAAGTGCACAATTATGTATTAACATTCACCAAGATTGACCATATGTTCACCCACAGAACAAGTGTCAATAAATATAATAGAATTGAAATCACAGGGAGTATGCTATTTAATTACAATGGAATTAAATTAGAAATTAATAACCATTGATATCTAGAAAAACTCCAAATATTTGGAAATTAAAAGCATATTTCTAAATAATCCATGGATCAAACAAAGAAATCACAAGATAAATTAGATTATATTTTGAACTGAAGGTTACTGAAAATTCAACATTTCAAAATTTGTGGGATGAAGCTAAAGCGTTTCTTACAAGGAAATTTATAGATTTAAATGTTTATGTTAAAAAGGAAAAACAAAGTCTAAAACTGATGACTTAAGTTTTACCTGAAGCAACCAGAAAAAGAAGGGCATATCCAACCTAAAGTCAGTATAAGGAAGGAAATAAAGATAAGAAGTCAGAGAAATAGAAAATAAAACATAGGGAAAATTAGTGAAATCAAAAGTCAGATCTTTGAAAAGATCAGCAGAATTGATAAACTTGTCTAGACTGATCAAGAAAAAAAAGAGAATACAAATGGCCAGTATCAGGAATGAAAGAGTACTACTGCTGATTCTATACATATTTTTTTTTTTTTTACTATGAGTTCAGTATATTTTCTTTTTTTTCTATAGATATTTAAAGGAAAATAAGAGAATATCCTGAACACCTTTATACCAACAAATTTGCTACAAAATTAAACAGAAAATCGGAAGAGCCTTTTATCTATTAAAAAAAAATTGAACTCCTTGAAGGAAGGAAGAAAAAAGGAAGGAAGGAAGGAAGGCTGAGATAGATTCACTGGTAACTTCTAAAAAGCATTCAAGGAAAAATAACACCTGTCTTAAACTCTTTTGGAAAATCTTTTATGAGGTCAGAATAAGTCTAATACCAAAACCTGAAAAAGACCTTATAAAACTGGTAGGATTGGCCTACATCCAAAATGGATTCATTCAATCAGGTTAATATACGAAAAGGGACACTGATGGATCAAAAAAGAAAAAAAAAAAGAGGAATGAAAACTAACTGAAATATTTTCCCCTTTCTTGTTCTTATCCCTGTTACCTATTTAATAATAAATAGATCAACCTCTTTAGAAATGAAAACTGATCTGTGCACAAATGCCTTGGGCTCCCTTCTCACTTTAGGAGCAGTCTCTCCTCATTAGGCAGCATTTTTACCTCCTGCAGTAAGATGCTGGTGGTGGCGCATGGGGTAATATAGCACAGACCTGCTGGTTTTCAAGGAGGCAGGAAGGAACCTGATTTTGGTCACAAGTTACCTACACACTCAAGACTGGCTTTATTGGTAGTAAAATTCACTTTTTGGTCAAAAACTCTTTGGAGAAAAATCCAGAGCAAAATTATAATTTTACTAAATGTGTTCTCACTTACCCCCTAAAAAAGAAAGTAGAGTGAAAGAGAAGAAGGAACGTTTTAAACATTTTTACAAGAAATGAAATATCTGCATATAAAGGTAGGGAGCAAAGGGTACAGTAACTACTCCCCTCTTTACCCACCACTGGGGGCAGAGGCAGTGGAAGAACAGGAGTAGCACTGAGGATTATTAGGGGACAGTAATATTTGAAGAAGTTCTACCAAGGAAGCAGAGAAAGTATTTACAAAAAGTTCAGAACATAGTTGCTTTACAGAATGGAGGAACTTACGACTGGAATGTCACCGTGACAGAAATCTGTGTGCCCCTCCCTCACCATCCCAAGTGCCTGGCTTGGGCTGATGGTACAGATAGATCTTTAATGAGGGTCAGTGGAACTGAGTTTTGCTCTGCAACCTGCCTTCCCCAGTTATAGGAATGCATCTTTCTGTTTTAACTCTCAAAGTGGTGGTCAATGAGCATTTAATTAGTAATTGTTCTGGTCAAGGTAGAATAACAGGAAAAAGATTTACCCTCCCAACTCAAACAACTAAGAAAAAATGAACAAAATATATGAAACAGCATTTTTCAAACCCTGGACGTGAAGCGGTACAGAACAGGGATCTCTGAAGGAAGGAAAACGTGTGAGGTGAGTCACAAATTGAACAGCTTATGTCTAGAGAGTTTCCAGATAAGGAGGTCTTTCTGAGCTGGCAGCCCAAGGGAGGCTAAAGCATAGTTCCTAAAGCAGAGTCCCAGAGAGGAGAGAACTATCTAGAGAGAGGGTGTGTAAAGGATCCTCCCTGAGTCTTCAGCTGACAGCTGACCAGTGCATGCATATGAAGAAGCTACCTGAGACCAGGGAAAATCCTTCCTGAGAGGAGCACAGGAAAAATGTCTATGCTCACACAAGGTCATGTTCCCACAGATCTGAACAGAAAACCCCTTACTTCAATATCCTTATGGCACTGAGTAGAGTATTTGGAAGGGCAGTGCCTTAGTAGAGGGAAAAAATTAGCCTAAATCAAAGGTTGCTCTGATCCCACGAAAAATAAACAAATAAATGCCTCCAAAGGATCAAATTAACTTAAATGCTTCCCAGAACAAAGCTCAGGAATTTTTACATAAATACAAAAATATCTAGCACCTAACAAGGTAAAATTCATAATATCTGACATTCAGTAAAAAATCACTAAGCGTGCAGGAAAATGCAATGTATAAAGCAAAGACGAAAGTCAAAAAGTAGAACAGACGTAGAAATGTCACAGATAAAATCAGCAGAGGAGAACATTACAAACGTTATCACAACTATACTCCACACGTTCAAGAGGTAGGAGAAACACTGAGCATAGTTAATAGATACATGAAAGACATAAAAAGACATATTGAACTTTAAGAGAGAAAAAATACACTGGGTGGATTTAACAGCAGATTAGACATCACAGAAGAAAAGATTAGTGAATTTAAAGACATAGGAATAAAAACTATCCAAAATGAAGCACCAAGAGAAAAAGGACTTTAGAAAAAATAAACGAAGCCTCAATGAGCTGTGAGACAACTTCAAGTAGTTTGATATATGTATAATTGGAATCCCTGAAGGGGGGGTACAGAAAAATATTTGAAAAATAGATAATTTTTGACTGACGAACTGTCACGCACATTCAGGTTATTTGAATATGTTCTAATTCTCTATATTTTCATGGTTTTAAGTATACACCACTTTCTGAATATGGTAACTAAAAATACATTTTACCTGAAAATGTCTACTATTTAAAAACAAGCCCACATTTTAAATATGGAATCATGCTTACTCTACCAAATAGATGAGTGGTTTTCAGAATACATTCAAGAGGGAAAATGAAGCTCTAATATAAATTTATCTCCTACTTTTTGTGAACCTGAATAGTGAAGTATTACTGAACCCACCAATTTATTTAAGAGGCAAGGGAGTACGAACTTGTTATATATGTTGATTTAGCATGGGACCCTAATGCACCTTAAAGTGTATATTAACACTCATAAAAAATACTCTTCCTTATATAACCTTGATCTACCTTGACCTACTACACTTTCTATAAGAAACATTAATTCCATATTTCGTTACTAATAATTTTGGGTTCTCAGAATTTAGAAGCACTTTTGAGGGTGCTGGTTTGGATGAACTCAGCTCTCTTAAAAGATCTGTCTACGGAAGAGATGATCCCTTCTTTAACCTTTTGATAAATGGTCCCCTTTAGGCCTTGTAAGCAATCCAAATTCACTCCATTAATTGTTATTTTCATAAATTGTCATTCCAGCGTCTTTCAGAGGAACACTTGAGGGGCTGAGAGCCAAGAAATCTGAACCCTGGCCTGGCCTCACCTCTGCTCAGTGCTTGGTAAGTCATGGAACTGATAGGGATCTTGGCTTTCTCATGATAAGCAGAGGAGACAGAACGCTCTCTAGGTTTCTCTAAATCTTTCTTATTTCAATTGTAAAGGTTTGGAGAGCAAGAATCTCTAGTCTTATATTTGCAACTATATCATTTATTTTCTTTCCTTCCCTTTCTTGTTCTGTACCCATCAACAAGTAGAAGAATCCGTGAAAAGACATAGAGTAGGGGTGAACTAAAAGAATTGTTATAATTTTTTATATCTTAATTTTTAAACATGAGCTCTAGAACTGCTTCTTTTTCTCTCCTGAGTTTACTGGTCACTTGGGCCTTGCTTCGGCAACTATGTAATATATTAGTGAAAGCGTTGGTAATCAGACTGTTTTTGATGTGCAGTGTGATGAAATTACAAAAGTTGAAGAATTAAGACTGCCTTTACAAATTCACGGTTTAAATGTAAACTAATTTCAGAGCAATTCTTTATTTTTTGCTTCTTTTTTTGTCCTGAACTCTTTTCCCTTTTCCTTAATTCTCATTCAGATTTCCTTCCCTGATTTTGTTGTATAGATGATTCTCATTTGCTAAGCTATTTTGATCTTATTTTCAACTGTAGGTACCAATAAATGACAACTACGCTGACAGCCTTCATACCTAGTAAAAAGTCTATCCATCGAAGTTATGTCAAATAAGCAGAAATATTTTGCTCTAAACAAATTAAATATCCATGTCAAATATACTCCTCTGTAGTATAAATACAGCTTCCAAAGCTCTTATTTTAAAACCATAGGTATTAGAAAGATACATGTACAAATGCTTTGAGTTATAGAAGTCCAAGCTGTAATCATCATAATAGGTAGTTCTACTTTAGGTAGTTTTATATTGCTTATGGAATTTTCTAGTATGGCGTTATATTAAAACATTCAACCAAAATTTCCTGAACACCATTTATGAGCATTGTACATATATAAAAATGACTTTAATTAGCTGACGTTAGTGGTAGCATGCCTACCACTAGTACATCAAAGAGTACACATGTATCAGTATCAGTCTGAGATATGAATTTACCTTCAATACGGTATTTGATCTCATAAATTCAACAGTTTATACCTCAAAGGGAGGGGTGGATTTTCTGCTGTTTTCATTTATGATAAAAACTGAATCTTAACTAGCCGTATGGGAATATGGTAGACAATAATCCATTGTTGAACAGCAGTCTTAGTATTTATCTGATCTATTGACTGAATGAAATGAGGTCTCTGATTCAACTCAAGAGTTGGGCATTTCACACTTTATAGTTTGTAGAACTGTTTAATTAACATTAAATTCTAAAGAAGTCTATTGATGTTGAGCAAATTTGGCCTAATACTAAGAGATATCAAAACATACCTTATGTTCAATTTGTGGTTCAACCTCTCTTCCTAAAAGGAAACAGTAACTGGTGAATCTTTTTGAATAGGCCACGTGCGTGTGCCTTTGTGTGTGTGTGTGTGTGTGTTTGTGTTCCCACGTGTTTGTAAAATGGTGTGATAAATTTTCTCCAGGGAAATTTTCAGGATAGATTTAGTTTTCAAAATTGTTTTAGTATTATTATTATTAGTAGTAGTAGTAGTAGTAGAAAGGTATGAATTGGCTGTGGTCTTGCTATTGTTTCTAAAATATAAACTTGCTGTTACTCAGTAGTACCTGGCACTTTAAGTTTTAATGTGGATATAAGCCCATATTTTGCAAATGTTTGACCATTACTTAAATGCAAAATTAGAAGTGGTGTATTTCATCTTACATTCTCTTTCTAGTTGTAGCAAGCTCTTTGACATTGTATCCCCCTTCAAGGGCCCTCACAAATGTAATTCTCGCCTTTATGTACTTTTTAAAATTAGGAATTTGAATCCAAGGAAGAGCCTCAAGAAACAGGATAGACTCCTCCAGGACAAATCATAAGAATAAATATTCTTGAAAACTTGCAAGTGGATTTGACTACCCAGAAATACAGACCATGCAGTAACACCCCAGCAATTGTCAAACCCATGAACCCATTTCCATGTCTCACAAGCAATCCTTGCACTCTCAGAACCTTTTCTTTTTTTTTAATAGAATTTAATTTTTACTTATTTATTTTGGCCACACCACATGGCATGCAGGATCTTGGTTCCCCGACCAGGGATCGAACCCGTGCCCATGCAGTAGAAGCACAGAGTCCTAACCACTGGGCTGCCAGGGAATTCCCCTCAGAACCTTTTCTTCACGATCAAATTGACCAGAAAATATCCCTCTCCTCCTTCAGCTCCTAACTTTGTAGGCTGCAAACTCATAAATGAAGTCAGGCTGTTGATATTATGCTTACATTCTACACAGAAATGTTACAAATTTAAATGAAGCAATACCTATATTCTAGCTCCTCAAATGAACAGTTCATTCCATATAAATAGAAGGATTATTAATAACTACATTCTGTTTTTCTATTCCCTCTGTAGCTTCAATTAATTATATAGATATTCACTCCCTTCTTTTTACCTGTGTACTATTTAAAAATCTTTATTCAACTGAAGAAGCGTCTCTGTTTTGTGGAATATGTAAAATAACTCAAAAGAAACATTTACTTCCTGGGGATTATTAAATGGCTAAAGAGGAGCCACATATAAATTCTAGAAATGTCCATTCAAGTGGACAAAAGTCTTTTTATCCTTTGAGATTTTCCTAATTAGGAGACAAGTACAGTAAGACAAATCTTGGAAATTAGAAGAACATTTTAGTCCTAAAAACTTCAGTGATTAGTACGTATTTGGAATGTCATATAAAATTCAAAATAAAAACAAACTGAAGAATTAAGTTAACGTAATTGCTGCACTTGTATTTTTTGGCACTGTTGGACAGGCCATCTCACCTGAGAGCCTCCAGCAGCGTAAACTTGGATAAACCACTTGACCTCTCTAGGACTTAGTCTATTCATTTGGGCCAAGTGATTCATAAGGTCTGTTCCAGATCTAAAAACACTGAGGGTTTGTATTATTGGTAAGGAACAAAGCTCAGATTGACAAACGTTGCGAAGCTCTACTTCACATACAAGACATGTCACACCTTGTGAGGGGGCTGGATGGGCAAGTGTAGGAGGGAGAACAAGGGGGAGCTATGTCTGGGGGAGGTGAGTAGTCAGTCAGAAATGAGAAGGAGATTTTTGTGGGGGTGTGTACAACAATCCCACCACAGCAGTAAAGGCTGGGTTTTGGAAGCCCTGAACTCTGAAATTGGGGGTTTAGATTTTTATCTGTAGGCAACAGAATTTTACCTGTATAAAAATTTTAACAGATTTTTATCTGTATTCCCCAACGAGTGGGATAAGGAGGACTGGAGACTCTTCAGCAGGGTAACAGCACTAATCATAACAATGGCTACATTTTATTATGCCCTACTGTATGTCAGGCATTGTTCCTCATCCTTTACATAATTAACTCATTGAAATAATGGAAACAACAACTACGGATTAGGTGCTGTTATTATTGCTTTTGTTAAAAAAGAAAACAGAGGGAAAAGGAGAATTTAAGCAATGTGGCTAACCACAAACACAAAAATATTTTAGAAAAAAGGCCCACTAAAGATGAGATCCAGAATGATTTGGAGAGGAGCCAACATATATGAATTTATTTTCAGAAATTTGATTCTTGGAAAAACATTTATTGCTTTTAAAACTACGTGTACATTTTAAGTGTGGTGATCAATCATTATAATGAAGTTTTATTTTTTGGAAGAGAAAAAAATACATTCAGAGTGTTACAGTAGTGTTGGTGAGTTTATGAGAATGCATGTATTAAAGAAAAATGAATTTAAAACCAAAAACCCTCACCCAATCCAAAATAGACCTGGTTATTTGGTCTCTGACACATCTATGTGAAACAAAGAATAGTGAATTCTTCCAAACATTTAAGGAATAAATGATACCAATTCTCTACAATTTGTCTCAGAAAACAGAAGCAGGGGAACACTTCCTAACTATTCTATGAGGCCCTAATACCAAAACCAGACAAAGACATTATAAGAAAAGAAAACTACAGACTAATATGTCTCATGAACATACATGCAAAAATCCTTAAAAACTAGCAAATTGAATCCAACAGTGTATAAGAAGAATTACACACTATAACCAAGTAGGATTTTTCCAGGTATGCAAATTAAGTTCAACATTTGAAAATCAATTTACGTAATTTATCACATCAACAGGCTATGGTAGAAGAATCATATGATCATATCAACAGATGAAGGAAAAGCATTTGACAAAATCCAACACCCATTCATGATCAAAATTCTCATCAAACTAGGAATAGAAGGCAATTTCTCTAACTTCATGAATAGCATGTATATAAGCCCTACAGCTAACAGTGGTAAGAAACTAGAAGCTTTCCCCCTAAGACCTAGAATGAGGCAAGGATGTCCCCTCTCAACACTCCTATTCAACATCATACTGAAAGTCCTGGCTAATATGATAAGAAAAGAAAAAGAAATAAAAGGTATACAGATTGGAAAAGAAGAAATAGAACTGTCTTTGTATACATGACATGATTGACTATGTAGAAAATCCCCCAAAATTGACCGAAAAAAACAACAACAACAAAACCCTCCTGTAGCTAAGAAGTGACTGTAGCAAGTTTGCAGGCTACCAGGTTAAATATGTAAATACACAAAATTCAATTGCTTTTCTATATTCAAGCAGTGAGCAGTTGGAATTTAAAATTAAAAGCATAACACTATATTAGCACCCAAAAATAGTTAGATATAAATTTAACAAAACATATATAAGATTTATCTGAGGAAAACTATAAAATTCTGATAAAAGATATTTTTAAAAGACCTAAATAAATGGAAAGGTATTCTATGTTCATGGATAGGGAGACTCAATATTGTTAAGATGCCAGCTCTTCCCAACTTGATCTACAGATTCAGTGCAATCCCAATCAAAATTTCAGCACGTTACTTTGTGGATATCAACAAAACAAGTCTAAAGCCTATATGAAAAGACAAAAGACCTAGAATAGCCAACAAAATATTGAAGAAAAACAAAGTCAGGGAAATGATGATACCCAACTTCAAGACTTATTATAAAGCAATAGCAATCAAGATAGTGTGGTACTAGTGAAAGAAAAGACAAATAGATCAGAGGAACAAAATGGAGAGCTGAGAAACAGATCCATACAAATTCAATTAATTGGTCTGTGACAAATAAGTAAAGGCAATTCAATGAAGAAAGGACAGTCTTTTCAACAAATGGTGCTGGAACAACTGCACATTCACATGCAAAAAAATGAGCCTAAATACAGACCTTCCTTACATCTTTCATCAAAAGTAACTCAAAATGGATCATAGACTAAATGTAAAACACAAAAATAAAACCTCTAGAAGATGACACAGGAGAAAATCTAGGTACCTGGCATTTGACAATGAATTTTTAGATACCACATCAAAAGCATGATCCATGAAAGAAAAAAAAATTGAAAAGTTGGGCTTCATTTAAATAAAAAAAACTTCTACTCTGCTAAGGACAATGTTAAGGGAATGAAAGATAAGCCATGGGCTATGAGGAAATATTTGTAAACATATGCCTGATAAAAGGACTTGTAACCAAAACATGTAAAGAAATATTAAGATTCAACAATAAGAAAACAAACTATCCATATAAAAAGTGGGAAAGTAATCTGAACAGACACTTTACCAAAGAAGATGTACAGATGGCAAATAAGCATATGAAAAGATGCTCAACATCATTTGTCATTATAGACTTGCAAATTAAAACAACAACGAAATACCACTATATACCTACAAGAATGGCTAAATTCTAAAACACTGACCAAATGCTGGCAAAGATGTAGAGCAACAGAAACTCTCATTCATTTCTGGTAGGAATGTAGAAGGTGACAGGTACTTTAGAAGACAGTTCGACAGGTTTTTTTCCCCCCAAAGCTAAACATAGTGTTAACATATGATTCAGCAATCACTCTCTTATGTATTTATCCAAATGAGCTGAAAACATATGTCCATACAAACACCTGCACACAGATGTTTATAGCAGCTTTATTCATAGCTGCCCAAACTTGGAAGCAACCAAGATGTCCTTCAGTAGGTGAAAGGATAACCAAACTGTGGTATATCCAGACAATGGAATATTATGTAGAAATAAAAAGAAATGGGCTGGGGCTTCACTGGTGGTGCAGTCGTTGAGAATCCGCCTGCCAATGCAGGGGACACGGGTTCGAACTCTGGTCTGGGAAGATCCCACATGCCGCGGAGCAACTAAGCCCGTGCGCCACAACTACTGAGCCTGTGCTCTAGAGCCTGCGTGCCACAACTACTGAGCCCACATGCCACAATTACTGAAGCCCATGTGCCTAGAGCCCATGCTCTGCAATAAGAGAAGCCACTGCAATGAGAAGCCCGTGCACCGCAACGAAGAGTAGCCCCTGCTCGCTGCAACTAGAGAAAGCCCACGCGCAGCAACAAAGACCCAACGCAGCCAAAAATAAATAAATTTAAAAAAAAAAAAAACTGTAAAAGACTTCACAAAAGGTATTAAAAAAAATGAGCTTTGAAACCATCAAAAGACATGAAGGAAACTTAAATGCATACTAAGAACTAAAAGAAGCCCATCTGAAAAGGCTCCATACCGTATGATTCCAACTGTATGACATTCTGGAAAACGCAAAACTATGGAGACAGTAAAAAGACCAGTGTTGCTAGGGGTTCCAGAGGAGGGGGACAGCACAGTGGATTTTTAGGGCAGTGAAACTATTTAATTAGCAATAATATATTAATACTGGTTCATCGTTTGTAACAAATGTACCACAGCAATGCAAGATGTTAAAAACAGGGGAATCTGGGTGTGGGGTGGACAGAGTATAAGGGAACTCTCTGCACTTTGGTATTTCTGTTCAGTTTTTTTGTAAACCTACAACTGCTCTAAGAAATAAAGTCTAGTAATTAAAAAAATAAAATCAACCTAATCCAAAACAGACTTTTTTTTGGTCTAGGGTATACCTAAGTGGAAAAATGAATAGTGTTTTTATAAAAGTTTGACCACAGTCGCAGAGAGAACCAGAGGGAAGTAAGCATAAAACAGAGAGATGGGATTCCTCCTTCCTGTTCCTCTGGCTTCCAGTACTGCCCCTTCGTGCCACATTGATGCCAGAATGACCCGTTACAGGCAAATGTAAACAAGTCACTCTCCTCTTAAACTTCCTCAAGAAAAACCCATGGGCCGCAAGATAAAGCTGAAACTCCTCGGTATGGCGCGCAAGGTCTGTAGTAGTCAGGTGGGCTCCACTTCTTGGCCCCCCCTGAGTCATTTCATCCCACCCGCTATATTTACAATTCCTCAAGAGGTTTTTCACAAATAGCAAAGTCCTTCTCTGGCCTTGCCAGCTCCTGCTTATTCTTCAAGCTCCTGGTTCACAGTCCCCAGGAGGTAAATACCACATTGTGATATAATGGTTCATTTCCATATCTGGTGCCTCATTTGACCCAAGTTCCTTTAGGGGACCACTATGTTGTATTTGTCTTTATATCCCTAGCATGTCAAACAGAGCCTAGTATATAGTAGGTGTTGAATAAATGCTTACTGAATAAACACCAGGAGCTGAATTTTCAAGCTCTGATTCACCACAGCCTCTATGGTAATATCTTCTAGCTAGTATTTTAACAGTTCACACTTCTCTAATTAATTCTCACTTGTATATGTAGTGAACTCTTGATTATCCACAAGAGGATTACCCACATTGTAGTTTAGTGTAGCAAATCTTACTTTTAACTTCTTGTTGACATCACCAGCTGTTTACTTATGTCCTTCAATGACATTGTCACCAATTCCATCTACTTTTACTCCTGTATCAGCCAAGAGCACGGCAGAAGTTGGGGGAAAAGAAAGGTATTTTTAAAGGAACAAACATTTATTTGCCTCTCCTTACCTAAGGTTCTGGGCCTAAAAATGCAAGAGATCGCGAAGACAGAAAAAGAGAGGAGACCAAGTGAAGCCTGATAATTCTGTATCTCAAACTACAAATCTCTGCATAGCTTTGAGGGTATGTTACTTAACAAATAATACTATATACTATATATTCTATGTCAGTTATATTAGTATTTTATAACTCCTAGCTTTTTCAGTGTCTTTGGATTCACCAACTTGATGCTCATACTAAGTGGCAGGATGTTTAGGAATAAACAAGTGCAGCTGCACACGCCTAAAATAATCATATATTAAACACTATCTTCAGTTTGACTGCTAGCAAAGACAAAAAATAAATACTTCAATCTCAGGCACAGGTTTTTTTGTTTTGTTTTGTTTTATGCTTCCCTGAGTATGTTTTATGAAACTATTTTTTAAATGTCATTTACATTAAACTCTTGAGCTGCTGACTGTGCCTTGGATTTGTCTGAAGGCCCCCGGTAGTGATTCTTCTTTTAAATTTAAAAGCCTAATGAACCCAGATTTTCAAAAGTAGCTAATATTGGGTTGAGGGCCAAACAATATAATGATGCAGAGCTACTTGCATTATTCCTGGAGCTATTTGATTTTGACAAGCCCACATTTGGTAATTAACATGAGAATGCCCCCTTGGGCCGTTCTCCTGTTAGCTAAAATATCTTATAAATTACTGTAATAAAAGGGGAAAAAAAGGAACACGCTGCCTGTCAATGTTTCAACTTAGCTAGCAAGAGGAGGAGACAAAGCCCTGATCTGGAAACATACAGATGCCAAATGGGAATGTAAATTCTACAGTCTGCCCCAACAGGAGAGAGTTGCCTATTCGACGGTGGGACAGGCGTGCAAGCATCAACTGATTTCCCACAGTGAAAGGCATGTTGCCCCTTGGATAGGTAGAATTTTTATGATTCACATTTGCACTTAGGCAGTGATATCATCATCTACTAAATACCAGGTCAGTGGACACAGCATGTGTAATTGAAGAAGCAGCTTCATATATTCCGTTTTTAAGGTCTCTTGGCAGAGTTTAATAAATAATACCATCTACCAATGATGGAAAGTACAGTCTAATTTATTATACTAATCTAGATGAATGTATTAACATGGTCGTAATAGAGATTCTATGTGCATTTGTGGTTAGGAGTCAAATGTCTCTCTTCACTACCTCTGTTTGCCCCCATCTGGCTACAAGCTTGTAATCAGCTAAACGAATTGGAAGTAGACAAATGATCAGGTTTTATAGTTTATTTTCTTGGGACGAAGATTTAGCAATGACGTAATTCTATTTCTGGCAAAGAGAAATAGCAGTCTGTGACTATTTCCTTGGAATTGACTTTTAAAATTCTTTCAGTCCACTCTTTTTTTTCTGTTCCACCCATACACACATTTATCAGCCTCCTGTAGACATAAAGGCCATCAAAAGATAATATGACACAACAAGGAATACATCCTTCACAGGCAATGTGGAGACTATTGTGTCTAAACATATCTATATTGATACACTCTGAATACCAGGTCATCAGGTAAAGGCATATGCAACAAATGTATCTAAAAATAAACTTTATTTTCTCACAGTACAGTTTTACCTACCGTTACCTAACCAACTTTTATTATCTTCAATTTATCTTATTCTGGGACGCTAACCATGCTATTTTGAGTTGACAACAGCTGCAGATTGAAACAAAAGTTTTCAATGTTCTATTACATAGGGTCTTTTTTAATACTCCAGTTAAACACCAGACGGAATCAATGGGTATAAAATGTAGACTTATTGATAAAAATTCTGAGCCTGCAGTAGAATATAGCACAAAAATAGCTGTGTTTAATCCATAGCAGACAAAATTTGCTACTACTGCTGAATTTTAACAGGAACAGATCCAAAATTATGTCAGTGTTCCCATTTTTGTGCCACAGAGTAATGACATTTAATCAGGAATATTACTACACTCTTTTGGTGACAGCTGAGACACGAAACCAGCCAGCTGATGCAATTCCTGTCTTATAGTTGGCGGCCTATAGGCAGCAGCCACAAACAGGAAGCTGCCTTACCTTGTATATATTATCAGAGGAAACTTTGCCAAACAAGGCTTGCAGACAGACTGCAAATGGAGTCCACCACGTTTCCCAAAGACTTCTGGAATCATCCTAGCCTTCACCTATCCCTGTGGCCGAAGGGAGCTTAAGGATTTAACTGTTCTAGATCTTTTAATACAATGGTGCTGCCCTTGTCAGGTGTGAGGCAACATGAGGTTTGCAGAATACAACCGCCATAGCTCCCGCTCAGTTAGATCGATGGCCTATAATTACCTGGGAATTACCTGGACACAAATCAGTGGTGTATTACGTCCCATTCATAATGAGCAGGGCAACTTCTGCCCAGTCTGCGGATGTCATGATAAAGACAATATCCCCATCTGCTTCCTCTGCCTGCCCAAACTGCACGTGATCCAGCCCAGAAAGACGGGGGATATGGGAAGAGGACTTCAGGCAGGCAGGGTGTGGGCCTGCACGCCTTCCAACTCTGAAAAAGGCCCTCAGTGCGGTGGTTGCAGGTTCTCCCTCAACCCAATGTGCGTGAAGATTGACATCTCTGAGATAAAAGGCACCGCATTCCATTAGATGTCATCAGCTGGCCAGCCTCCTCCCCCGGCCACACCCCAAGGGATCCAGCCACATTCTGATGACATCCATCAAGCTCCAGATTCCAGCTCAACAGTTTGCAGCAATTTCTCCATCTTGCAGCTTTCATTGAAAGAAGGCGGGGGCGGGGGTGGGGGGGAGCGCGGGACAGGGTGGGTACCCAGGCAAGTGGTGGGGAGGGGCTGCTCGGCACTATTGGATCAAACACCGAACGTGGAGCCCCATAACTAAACTGCCACAAACACACCACTCTGTCCTGTAATACTTCTTAAAAGTAAAGGAACAGAGCAGGAGTCCTGCTGGATTTCCCTTAGCAACCTGACAGGAGCCCACAAGGTCAGCTAGCAGGAAGCGTAGAAAATTATACAGTGGGGAATTATCAGCTAAATTATTTCACTATACTCAGGATTTTTACTCTTCTCCCCAAGACAGTGGCCTCTTGCTACCCAGATTAGAAACATGAATAAAAGGACAGGAATGACAAAAGGAGGGGGAAAGGAAAGGGAAACATTTAAAATTAACTCCTTATTTATCTTATTATATACACACACACATATATGTACATATATGTGTGGATGTATACATATATGTGTGTGTATATATATGTATATATATGTATACACACACACACACACATATTTTTTGGCTTTGGTTTTTGTTTTGATGCTACTCCTTGAGGCAGCTGCCCAGGGATCCAATCTGCTTGTTTTCTTTCTCTGTCCATGATGCTTCTTATCCTTTTTGTTTGGGGTGGAAGGACAATGGGGGTTGGGCTGGAGACTGCCTCACGATCAGGTTTGCTGCACAAGCTATAGCAGCAGGAGCAAGCATGATTTATCAATTAACAGGTAATGAAAAAAATTCTCTGCAATTAAAGATATGATTTTGCTCAAACAGGAAGCGGCACCACACAACTGTGTACCCCTCTGAGGAATACTCAGCTCCTGTCACTAATGTGGAACACAGCTAATTTTAACAGAGTGTGTGTGGGTCCCTTGGGGGACTCCATGTTGATGAAGGAATATACAGTAGGGAACCCCCAGAGGACCTAGCTGATTGGAGAGCCCCAGGAAAGGTGTAGGGAAATTACATTTCCTGTTTCTTCGGAGAGTTATTAAAGGGAAAGGCAGCTTTAATCACTGAAAGACCAGTTGCTGTATTATTTTTGATTTATATACCAAAACAATACCCTTTATTCCTTGGTTGCTTTTTAATATATAAGTCAACTTAGTCAATATTATATTTCAGCATAACATATAAATAGCTGTAGGATCTTGTTAAAAGTGTGAAGGGTTTTGAAAGATTATACAAGATAAAATGTATTATTCCTACTCAACCAAAAATCAGAAAAAATTAAAGTAGACAGACAGAAATTTTCCTTTTTATTTTTCCTTTCACGTGAATCAAGTATTTTTTTTTTTTTTAAAGAAATGAACCATGAATTTCCTAATGATATAAAAAAATGTTGTAGGGTTTCCTGTATTTTCTTTTTCTGGATATACAGACAGTTTCCTTAGAAAATTTTCATTTCTGTCCTATAAATGTAGAAAGGACAGAGGGATTGGTTGAAATTATGTTTATGTCACTTTCCTTAAAATACTTCTATACGGTCAATATTTTACATCAATAAATTAATAAACTTTGGGGATGGAGGAACCTTCAGATCACCTAGTTCAACCCTTTCATTTTTCAGGTAAGAAAACAAAGAGAAAGCCTAAGTACTAACAATGATACAACAATACCCACAATAAATCTAACATCAGTTGAGTAATTACTCTGCTAGGCACTGCTCTGAGCCTGTTGCATATATTATTTTATTTAATTCTCACCATATGAGGTATTATTATAATTACCACTATTATTATTTTCATCTAAGGAGAGGCTCAGGCTTAGGGAGGCGGAGTGATTCACTCAAGGGCATACCCGAGAGGGGCACTGGCAGGATGTGGGACCAGACAGTTTGGACTCTGGAATCTGTGGCCTTAACCACTAGGCTATGCTCTCTCTTCTGTCACACACTGATTACAGAGGCATAGGCACTAGACCCCAGATCCCTTGATTTCACATCTAACGTAAAAAGAAAATGATTTGATATCTATTAGATTATGCTGAAACACTCTCTGCACCAACAGATCACCTCACAATGTTGAATTTCAAGAAGAAAGTCCCAATACCAATTCCAGATGAGAAACCAAACAGGACACCACATGTGCATGTCAGTGAGGGTGCTGAATGGGGCTGTTTGTCGGTGGGAATGCAAATGACCTCGGGGAAAATTAGGCGGGGAGGGCTACTGCTGCTGTGACCTCTGACCTCCCAGAAGGATACCCCTGGGTCCCCCTCTAACCCCCAGGTTAAGTCTCCCCACATCACAGTCCAGTCCAAACCTGATTACGTTGATAAAAACAAGTGTTCCATTTCTGTACCTTTAAAATTTAATTGAAAGATCAAGTCTTCCTAAAACAGCCAAAATCTATAACCGTTCTCACAAACACCCTCACTGAAAACTCCTCTGCTTGCCAAAACAGTGTTAAAGAACAACTACGGTGTGGGGCGTGAGTGCAAACAGCTTTCCTTTTAAAACATAAACCAAAAATAGAAAAAAAAATACAGTCTAGCAACTATAAGTGACGAAGAACGCTCCTTCAAACCCTGCTCCACAGTATCACCTCGGGCAAAGGTTTCCTCTTCCGTTAGAACTGTAACATTTGGAAACAGGCTCCCCCTGCAAGCTTTGCTCTTGTTTCTTCGGAGGACTCCTCTGACAGTTCCTAACTGCATTATCAAGATTTGTCTCGCTGGTAATGGCCAATTCATTTGTATTACCACATTTAGACCTTACACTAAGCAGACAATCACAGGTATGAAGAGTGGTCCCACTGATTTCAGTGGAACTGACTGTTCCGACCGGCTCAGAGGAGAATACCAGCAGGAAATCGAGTCGGTCCTCCTCATCCTTCCCGTCCAGTTACCCGGCACTCTTACAGACACGCAGCCGGATTGATGGACAGACAGTGCGCATGCGCGTGGGCACTCCCACTCCCCCCCCCCCCAACCCCCATTAACCCCAGCGGAGGAACTGACTCCGGGAGAGGATAAGAGGCTTGCCACGTGGCAAAGTCAATGCCTTGACCTGAGGACAACTGACCAGTGTATTTTATGCAGCACTATTTCCTAAAAGCATAAAGAAGTCCCCCATTACTGCGGGTGTTCAGGATTTTCCTTTCTATGGCCCTTGTTCGGTGACTCCATCTTACAAGTGATCAGTTTCCCCGGCCCCTCTTTAAGGCCTTCCCTACGGACATCCTTACCCACTGGGGTAGCGCCCCCACTGGTAGAATCAGGCACAAAACGGTGCTGAGGGCTTCCTGGGAGGCCGAGGTCCCGGCCACCCAGTCCTTCCCACGTGGCTGGACACGCCCGTCCAGCTTCCCAGGACGATACCTCTCAGGGATTCATCTCTTCCGCTCTGAAAACAGCTGAACTACTAAAGGCATCCTCAGCATCGAAAAAAGGAGGGTGCTAGAGACCAGAGATGTTTCCAAGAATTTGTTTAGGAAAATAAACACTAGAAAGTTATTTAGAGGTTCAAAATACAAAAGAAGAATAAAGATAAGCCTGAGTCATATCCTAATTTTTATAGGTACAATTTGTACCTGTCTTTCAGTAGATGAGAGAGGTGGCACACAAGAAACGGATCATGAACCAGCAGTGTGAAACCAGGGAAATGAACCAGCTGCTGTGAAAGCCACCTCTCTTACTCTCTGAGAAAGAGGAGAGGGTGGGAGTGGGGAGGAGAGAGTGCAGGAAAGGCAGGAAAAAAGGAGCTGATTGTACCGACAGGAGCATTAGCTTAGAAGTCTGTGGACTGTCTTTCAGCTAGTGAACAGAAAATGTTGGATCAGAAAATTATAATTGTATGTGAATGATTTTTCATACTTCTGAAATGATAATAATTTGTTCTGGAAGGGCCTTAAAGATCATTTCATTCAAGGCCCTGGTTTAACGTGACATGAAACCAAGGAACTGAGGTTGAAGGGGACTGACTTATCCTCACGTCCACAAGCAAGTTGGTGGCGAGAGCCTGGCCTCCTGGCCCCCCGCCTTACCGTCTCCACTGACCCAGGCTGCCTGGCCATCCAACAGGCCAAAAGGCACCAGAAAGCCCCTTTCAAGCAAGCAAGGAGGTACAGGGTACAAGGTGGTTGGGTTGGGGCTGTTTAGCTATGTTTCTGAACACACAGGAGGCACCCTCTCTTCTCCATCTGGATGAACCTATGAGACCATTTGGGTTGTTGAATAAGCATCTCACATGCCTCCACCAAGCCAGAAATACAAAAAGACCATAAAGTCCATTAAGAGCAAAGGAATCCAGCAAAAGGCCATGTCCAAAAAGTCAATGCAGGAAAGCTGCCACGTGAATACACTGTGTCCTGAGTCCAGGACCTCTGTGAAAGGCATGATGACAAAGATGGGAGAGCAACTGCCGTCTTCTGAGTGCCTTCCTTCCAGGTGTTACCCCATTGAGTCTTCACACACCCCTTTCTCAGATGAGACAATTGAGGCCAGAAGTGTTAAGTAACCTGCCTATTGCACAGAGAACCAATACTCCAACCCAGGTCCACCTGAGTCCAGGTTCTTTCTTTGAGATCCTGTTCCCTGTCTCTCGATAAGTGCTCTGCGTGAGCAATAGAGCAACTAGGTCTTTGGGTGAAATGAGACTGCGGTATCAGCTCATAATTTACATCTTATTTGATTCATCCAAAAAATTCTAAATTTCTCTCTGTTCCTGAATGAAAAAAAAAGGCCGTCTCTTCTCAGCTTCCCTTTCTGATCCCACCCTGATACTTGGAAGAACAAAAAGGACAGCAGCCAACAGGAAGGAAAGGAACATCTCTCGGCTAAGACTGCGGTGCCAAAGAAAGCGAGAAAGCAGGAACAAAGTAACAAATTATATTGTCAGAGAAAATGTGAACTTTTTGATTGGGGATGACATTTATTTTAAGTGTGCAGTGACGGCAGGGAATCTGTCAGGGTAAGACATGGCAGAGGTTTCAGCGTTTCTTAAGAGTGTCGTGGGAATTTAGCTAAAACTGTTAAAACTGACACCATTGGCTTTTGTTAACACATTAAGCATGGGAAAAGTGCCAGTCAGCATATCCTCCATAGCATCAGTTCAGTTAAATCATCTGGAAGATGCATAAAACTGGGGGGGGAGGGGGAGGGGATAATAACGGCTACATTTTTCAACACATGGGGAGTCTGAGGGGAGAAGGCCAGTGCCATTTTGATAAGAATGACAAATGATTCCTTTAAGATATAGCTCCCTACAAGGCAGAAGGGGAGGGGAGGGCATTTTTATGGGCCCTGCTACGTTCCTAAGGATATTTTAGTAGAGGAAACAAAGTACTGCATGACATTAAGATTCCCAGAGGAAAATAATCATTGATCAACACAGAGATGCGCACACGTGGAGGTGGCTGAAGTAACCATGAAGGCCTGCCTCAAACTTTCTGCTTTAAAATAGACTCAATGATTATTTCAGAGTTAGGCCAAGTGAGAAAAAGCAGAAATTCCACTGTTTACCCAGTGAGATGAACTCAGTCAAATGCAAAGGCACTATTGCTTCTCCATGAAATCTTCAAAAGAACCCAATAAACTGAACCTTGCCTGGACCTGATTCCTCTCCAGAAGTAGATCAAAAGAAAAGAAAACTGAAAGCTTGACAATGCCATGGTTTCCAACAGTTAAATGGGTCTGAGCTCTTGGTGACCAGAACGCTATGCTGAAATGGTAGCCTAAGCTTCTTGGACAAATGTTTTGATTGAAGCGGAAGAATTTCGTTCTCAGCACCCCCTAGCTAGTAAATGAAAAATTACATGTTGTGTCATAGGAAGATTTAAGAAAAAGAGCTCGGAGTTTATGTCTGAAGAGCACAAAAGATATCGTAGTCCTGCCAAATTGTGCTAGAAAATGCAATGCCTTTTACCGTAACTCCATCCATGTGCTTTGCGAGACCTTAGGAAGTGAAACATTCCCTGGAAGTGAGGAAGTCCTCTGGGGGCCATTTTTCCTTAGGGCACAGCAAACTGAAATTCTGTGCTAGGGTCCCCTTATCGACTCCCGACTAAAGACAAGCCTTCAATTTGGCAAAACTATGAAGCAAATGACTTACTGCCCTTTGGCAGAGACTGAACCCTGCATGTACCTCTGCGTCAGGATTTACACTCTTTGTAGTCTGCAGAGGCTCTGAGTTTGCTGGTCTCTGACTTGGGATTTTCCGGTCAGCTTCCAGGAGAATGTTTATTGTCCATAGGTTAGGGTGCCTTTCATTTAAAGCCTTTCCCGGCTCCCTGGTTACCCGTAAATGATTACTCCATGCTCAGATTTGTAAGCAACAGACTCTAATGAATGTAAATAAAATAAGCCCCAGTTTTCCAATTATAGCGCCGGGACCCCCTCTCTCTACATCACCACCGACTGTCGGTGACCAGTGTAACTTTCCAACATTCCATGTGCGAGGAAGTTTTTGCTCATTTGCGCCTGTCTGGTTTAGCTGATAAAACACAGACACAGAATTAAGGGCAAAAACATAGAACTTGGCTGCCAAGAACTGTCTTTCTACTAGGCAAACATCATCTCGTGTAGTTTAAAACACTAAACGTTCTTCCTAAACGGCTGCTTCCGTCGTCCTCCCCCTCGACACGGAAAAGGGAACATATGAGCTTGGACCAAAAGGATCCTTACTTTTGGCTCCAGAAGTGGAGCTGTTGCAGGCATGGCACCTCATCAAATACACCAGACTGTCACCACTTGGACCTGACCAACCTCATCTCCTAGATTCTTCAAGTCCTCCCCCTTATCGATCTTTGGCTATTACCAAGCACAGGCACTCACCAGGCACAGCACCTGGGTTATTCAGACACACCACTACTGATTTTTGAAATTTAAGGGGAAAAAAAAAAAGATCAAGCGCTTGCCATAAGCATTGTCCAGATTCAGAAAATACTCTTATCCCCAAGTAAAACTGACTGAAATAAGGTCATTGGAACTGGCCTCACTATTGGCAGCCTTCAGTGGAATCATAGCTCACTAACACATGACCTAATTCTTAGCTCTACTTTCCTTACTGCCTACCTCAAAAGTTCCCGGACTGCTCTTCTGCAGACAAGGAGAGCAGGACTTTCATGGAACAGATGTGGCTTTCAGGCCTTAGACTGGCCAGGCAATGGAACCTTGAGAGGGCAAGCCCCAGAAGGGAGAAAAAATAGAGGCAAGTGATCACAAAACTGCCATTTGTTTTAACCAATGCATGGATACTCGGGTTGTTTTCTAGATTTTCACAGGTACTTTACAGTAGCTTTTCTTTTACATGTTATTGTTTAGCGGCTAAGAAAGGTAGCAGAAGCATTCATTAACATAAATTCTTTGCAAGACTTCGTATTAATTCCAGAATAAAATTCAGGAGACAGTTACCTAAGAGGTTTCTAATTCACATGTGCCCTTTAGTTTGGTTTGTAAAAGCAATTCTAATTAACTATTCTAATAGATTATGGTAATCAGTTCCAAAGTTATTAATCTGCCTACAAACAAAATCACACCTGCTAAAGATGTTCACATTGTTATCAATAGATACGCAAATATTCTTGGTACTGACCTTCCCCTGACATAGGCTAACACAACTAGAAAACTTAATAAGCATCTAATGTCTCACACAACTTTGAAATGACACATTTGGTGTCAACATGTACTCTGTATCATATTTTCTACACTCTAATCCTCTTCTTCAGCATTCTCAACATAGCATTAAAGAGTGAATTTTCCTTAAAGCTAGTTTTCTAGCAAATATCCCATCCATGCTTTGTGACATCACAGAAATTTCCCTAACAACTGTGAAATCCTAAACAGAAATGTATTATCGTGTCCAGGTGATAATAAAAGATGAGGTCAGTCACAACTAGCGAGAAGCAAGAGTCCTGTTTTTTCAGGAAGATACAGGCCTTCAGGTATAAAGAGATGAAAAATGAAGAAAAGATAAAGTGTGACTATCAGGTGATTCGATGGATTTTCTTGTGTATCTCATAAACCAGCTCTGAGAAAAATTAAAATCAGACCTCTAACGGTGTTCTGAGCAAGCATGGTGTTATTTAGAGTAAGCTGATAGCCTTCAGTTGTGATTATTTAAAGAGTAACCTTCATTATTATGCATAAGTACCATCATTTTAAAATTAAAAGTGACATGAAACACAGAGTCTTTGAAAATGTCTTCATAAAGTTTTTTTAAGATACCTGCATCAAATATGATAAACAAGAAAACTAAAGTTTCCATTATTTTATACATTTCCATCATTTAAAATTTTTTAAAAGACAGAGGAAAAAGAAAAAGAAGAAACATTTTTCCCCCAATGCGAAGGATCAATAGATATTGAAAGTTGCCGCAAGTATCTATAATCAGTTCAACCATCAAATGTCACATGACTGGAAGGAACAGAAATATTTTCTGAGGCAATTGTTCAATTTACCCTTTTACTAAGTGACGCAATCAGTTATACCAATAAGACGGTAAATACTTTCACTAGCACATGAAACAACCTTTTGGTTGGTTTATAATTTCAAGAATGATGCTAACTCAAGCCCCTGCTTTGTTTCAATATCCCTTGTTAGTACCATAGACCTCTCTGCCTCTCTTGTTTTTCTCAGAAGCAATTTAGAAAATGCCTGTATTTTAGACAAAAGGAGAACATTTGGTGAAAGAAAATTCATCATTAGGTATCTAGAGGTTTGTTAATAGAAAAGGCAACTCCCACAGTGTATCCTAGTGCTCAAGCCAGACACACGTGCTCAGGACCAGCAAGCTGCCTTCACAGTGGGCCAAAAGTCATTATCATAATTTTATATTACATAGACTACATTGAAAATTTAATATATCCCAGCAAAAAGAGACAAAAGACATTTTGCATAATGCTTCTGCGAGCGCACTCTCTTGCTACTCTTTTAGCCACCCCATGCAGATAATCACACCAGGAAAAAGAAGTTCATTACCTAAGCCAAATCAAAATTAGGCTTTTCTTTTTGATAGGGAACTTCATTAGTAAGCCCTGTCTTATACAGCTGGGAGATTTGATGAATCTATCTTAGAGTAATAATTCAGTACAATCAGCCACAATTTCACCTTAAGTTTTACGTCTTTATTAAGAAAAGTAGAAATATATAAACTGGATACATGTAGATAAATGTTTAAATATGTTAAATCAAGATGCTAACTAAAATCACTTTTGGATATTTGAAATATTCTGGGGTGATAGAAGAAACCCAGGTAAGAAATGCACCTCTTTGCCAACTTAACTACCCATGATTAAGGCTTTCAAGGAAAAAAAAAAAAAAAATTAAAGAAGGCAAAGCTGAAATACTTGGAGTTGAGGAAGGCGGGTATTTATTGAAACTCTTCAAATGAAAACACCTTCCAATTTTAAAGTTAGCCTTTGATTAACAAGCAAACACAGGCGGAAAGAGTCATTTTAGATATCTTCTTAAGATAAAGGCTCAAGGTCCATTGTCCCTACATGCCGTCCAACAAAATATCCACCGTGGCGCTGAGTCTCCATTTATATCATACAAAACTCAGTTATCCCACAGACAGGGAACAAAGAGCCCCACTCTCCCCTTTGTGTGACCCACATATGTAAGTAAGTGCACCAGCATGCAGAAGCTCTGCTGGCTGCAGACGATGGTCTGTGGAACTCCTCCAAGATTGCATCCTTTCATGCTGAAAAAAACCGATCTCTGTAGCCCTGGTCGTGGACATAGTTTTCTACACTGCGCTTGAAGCTAACCTTGACTTCTGTAACCAGACTGAAGTTTCAATATCATGCGGGGCTTCCTTGCCCATTGTCCATTATACTTTCTCTTAATCATACAAAGCCAGCTCTCCTTCAAGAGAAATCAGTCTCACTTTGCCACTTCTTCCTTCTCTTATTGGCATCCATGAATTTCCCCCAAATACTTACATCAATCCTATCGCAGGAACGAGAGTCCTGAATTCCTGAAGGTTAAGACTTTTTGGAACAGAGAAGATTACTTAATTTCCTAGGTCTCTTCGGTGCTATCAATCTATATTTTTTGTTAACCCTGGATGGAGGGCAAAGCCTACGGCAAAACAACAAAACCAAACCAAAAATCTAACCTCTTCCACCTGGTAATAGATGTCACTTCACCCATATCTGAATGGTAGGAGCACTCAAGAGACAAATTCCAATTGATTTAAGCTTGAACTGGTCATGGAGCATAAGTGGTCCAAATGGACCAATCCTGACTTCCAATATTGTAATGCTCAACAACCTCTTTTTGAGAAAGCACAAAAGATTTAAGAAGTCCCTGGTTTAAGAGGTAAAAGCTAAATACTTTCGTTCATTTACAACTATTTAAATCGTACGCTCAGAGCATTCTGAAACATGGATAGCATTCTGAATTCTAGCTTCCCCATCGGTTTAATTGACCTTTTACAAATTAATAACATAGTCTATTTTATTCCTTTCTAATGTTTCATCTTCTTCTGAAAACTCTACAGTTCCTGGTAATTTGCTGCCATGGGCAGTAATAGAAAGTGGAAATGAAAGAGTTTCAGATATTTTAAGATATGACAACATAGGAAACCTTTAGAAAGGAACATGATTACAATCGCTACCATTTATAAAGTTTTAACTGTGTACCCGTCATGGTGTTAGATATTTTTCCCCTCAAAACAACCATATTAGTTAGCTACTACTATTATTCCCATTTTATGGATTAGGAGACCGAGTTTTTGAAAAGTTCAATAATTCGCCCCAGTCACACAGCAAGAAAGTGGAGACGCTTGGATTTATACTCATTAATCTGACTCTAGTGCCCATTTTCCTAATCACCGTGTTCTCCAATCCTCCCAAGCAAGCCGTGAGCAATAAGAAATTCCAGGAAATAAAAAAAGTTGCTTAATTCTCACACCTGTCCTCTAAGTCACTTATGAAAATGCCCTTTCAGGTGTCCTTTGGGGACAGGAGCTATAAAAAGCATTTAGACATAAAGAAAACAGGCAGGGAGACCTATAGAAAACTGGGAAGGGTATAGAAAGAAATATACGGAAATATGGGCATATTCTATGCCATAATTTTGGTTTCTCTGAAAAAAAGACTATTAATCACTCCATTATCTGGTTTTATAAAAAACACTTGTATTAAAAAAACTAACTTGTACTTTCATAACCCTTGCTACTTGGCCACCTTAACCATCACTAATACCTCTTTAAGGTCTTATGAAAGTCACACCACGTCATTCTTCAGTTTTACTTTCCCTACTCAAATAAAGTTGGGTAGATCATGGCCCAGTGTAGGTCTTCTTTCGTCTTTGCTGACTCAGCTGTACTGTTCTTGTCTCTAGAATTTGTCCTTCTCATTTGACTGTTTATCCATGTTACATTACATTGTGATACATGTGATACGGGTGATATATACATATAGATGTGATCATCTCTTTATATGTATGCCCGGTCAGCCAACTACAACCAGATTCTATACTCCTTGAGAGCAGGAGATGCATCTCACGTGTTTGTAAGTAAAAAGCAAAAAAAAAAAAAAAAAAAAAAAACTGGATGCTTAAAAACTGTGTGACAAAGAATAGTGGGGGTAAGATTACACAAGCATCTTTATAATTCTTTCTGCCCTGGTTCTCTTCTTCTGAATCTTTATAAATTCATTCATTTATTTCATTTATTATTTTTGGCTGCGTTGGGTCTTCGTTGCTGCACGCGGGCTTTTTCTAGTTGTGGCGAGCGGGGGCTACTCTTCGTTGTGGTGCGTGGGCTTCTCACTGCGGTGGCTTCTCTTGTTGCGGAGCACAGGCTCTAGGCACGCGGGCTTCAGTAGTTGTGGCTCACAGGCTTTGTTGCTCCGTGGCACGTGGGATCTTCCTGGACCAGGGCTCGAACCCATGACCCCTGCGTTGGCAGGCAGATTCTTAACCACTGTGCCACCAGGGAAGTCCCTGAATCTTTAAAGAATACAGAGCAGGGCAAATATTCTAAAATTTGAGATTTACAAAGGCACCCACGCATACCAGTGCACAGTTGACAAAACAACTGCAAAGACAGTGATCACAAACAAACAACAAATGCCAACAACAAGATCAAACAGAGCAATAATATCAACAATTAACAAAACAAGTGAAAGCAAGGATCGTGAGATTTATCTTTTATATTAAGGTGTAATAACATAGTCTAAATAGGTATTTTTATATATTTTATAAGAAAGCTGTAGATTATATAAACCCTGGACACTTGGCCATAAAAAAACAATCAATTATCATCCTGAGAGGGACCAAATAGATATATTTTTAAAATTCCCCTCACATTCAATTGCAATTTAGTCCTAGTTCAGAAAATCCAGTTCAGCTATCCTCTTTTTCAACAGATTTCCACATGTTATTAGAAGTACACAGTTAACCAGGTTTCATGCAGTAGACAAAATGGCATTGTGGGATTACATTAGTTCGACAGCTGCTTTATGACTATAGTTTCCAGACCAATTTATTTAATATTGATCTTTAAACAAACATCAGTACAAATAAATTTGAGCACTCCAGTCCCGAGATTTTATATCTATAAAAGAGGCCTATGTTCAGAGAAGCAGGGCTGCTTGTATTTCTCCTTTGATTCTGTTTTCTTTGATCCTACCAGGTATCAAATACATCAATGCCAAATTAAAACAAATCCATCTTCAGATAACACTCTGTTTATAATCTTTCGTGCAGAAAGAATTTTTCTATCAATAACTTCCAGCAAGCGTTTTAACCGATCTTTTTATTGCTTTATTCTGACTACTACAAAAGGCAGCAGTGCCTGGTCCTGACTTGAGCTGTAGACCCGGCTCTCCCTGGAATATCTCCCAGTAAGGGCTGAGGCCCATTTCCCCATCTCCAGGCAGCTTGCTCTCTTTAACAATTGCAACCTGGCGGCAGGGATACACCAAGATCCAGCTGCCCCTACTGAGAAAATTGCTGCACAGAGCTAGGGGTTCCGAAGGCCAATCTCAAGATTTTTACAGGACTACAGTTGACCATTCGGAGGAGGGGACAGCTGGGTGCTAAATATAAGTGGGAAAAAAGACTTACATAGGGAAATAGATAATGAATCCTGGGATTAAACATTCAATTCAATTAGGCGGGCATATCTGAATGTGAGGCATAAATGGACCCAACATAATTATTTGCACAGGACTTACTTATGCTCTTTCTTAGTTATCCTGATTGAGTACAGATATGGGGCTCACCGGGGAATGGATACTCCTGGGGTCTGGAGCTGGGATCAAGTTCAAAGGTTTGGGTCACAATTCCTTCATGTCTCTGTCATCTGTTTTTATGTTCATTGAGGTCTACGGATTATATTGATCTTTTGAAGAAATAAAGTTTCTTTTCTGTTCTTTTCTCTTCCCTCCCTCTTCCTTCTTCCTCTCCACCTCTTCCTTCCTTCTTTTCTTTTAAATAGGAATATTCTGGAAACAGAGTAGGTCAGTGGAAAAAGTCTTTGTGGGAAATTAAAAATCCCTTCAGCAAAATATTCAGGTTTTTTCCAGACACCTTGAATCTGTACCATCAAAGGAAGGTATATCTGCTCTGAAACTGTAAGGTAATTGTCTACTGTGAGTTATGAATTCTGGTCAGTGAAGGATTGTTTTTAAGAACATTTGAATTTTTTTAAAAAGTCTTTTTACTCTGTCATAAATTAGGGCTCAAGGAGCGACTGAGGGGACACAGTATTTTTATGTTTAACATCAGAGATGCATAAAAGATACAACTATTCAAGACTACTATCCCTCAGCCAATCTAATAGCTGGATGCTATAAATAAAGCAACAAATCTATTATTTATATAAGTACTAGCTTCTGCTATGCCCCTTTCCAGTGCACTGACTTAAATGAACTTGGAGCATTAAACAAATGTACAGAATAGGAACCACATCTATTTCATTTTCCTAATTTGAAAGGACTCTTCTTCTTTGTTCACCAAACCATTAAAACCGTACATATTCTAGAGATAGATGAGAAGTGTCCATGTGGCTAAATGTGGCTACTTTCCTGCCCCTGAGGAACAGGGTGAAATATAAGGCACAGGGTTTTGTCCACAATGCTGCTGAATCTGAAAGAGGAGTTAGACCCTCCATGTAGCTGGAAGGCGAGGCTTGGCGCTGCTCCGTAACCTCTAAGATGCTACGGTGGGACCAGACAAAGAGGAAGGTTTTCTTTCAGCTGTGTGCGCTGTGGGATGGGTAGAGAATGATTTTTTCCCTCTTAGAATCATTGAGAGGATTAAATGGTGAAACACAGGTGAATCTGCTTTGATAACCAGATATCAAGCCAACATAACATTCATACTCTTTCTTAACTCATAATTATCATCATAAGATATCTAGGAAGGTCACGATTTTATTAAAGGAAGTCCACCTTTTATGGCTAATATCAGCTTCTATACTGGCTGACCAAGGGCTGGGACAGGTGGAAGAGCTAGTCTTCTCTCTTGGTGCCTCGCTTAGCATCCCTACCCACACCCCAGTGTTCCACCAACACATCACTAAATGAATTCCCTTAAGGCATCATTCCGATTGAGAACGCTATACATTTTGTATGTCACCCCCACTGCACCCTTTCACTGGCTAATTCTCAAGGAGTTAGCGCAAAAGAAGGGAAGATATGCCCCAGTCCTGGGTGCTCACTTCCATTGGGATAGTCTGTAATGAGAGATGAGTCAATGGTCCTAATGAGCCTTTGCCATTTGGGTGAGCCATGGGAACTGATGGTCTAAATCTCAGATATCAGCTATGCTCTGGGCAGAAAAAATCCTGAAAACCACTCCTCTACAGACATTTCCATTAAAACCTTTACAACAATGAGCATGTAATTATTCACTTCTTGCCTTTTACCTACTGACCGTGAGCATCTGAGACATACTCAGCATATCTTTGTATCCCCAGTCGGTGACAGAGTCCCTGGCATGAACAGATGATGAATGAATGAGTACAGGCTAGAGGAACAAACTCAGAGAGGTGATGATGGTTCTGAAACCATGACATACGAGCAGAGTTTGAAGGAAATGGTGAATGTTGATCTTGGAGGAGAATCAAGAGAAGAGGCATGTCAGCTGCAACAAAATATATGAAGGACTTTATGGCGGAGGAAGGATTTGTTTCTCTCCATGTGGACCAGAGGGTGGAAATTTCAGACAGGATTATAGCATCCTGAGACACCTGCCTTTCCTTCGTCACCCACATCTTCGGGTCATAACTCCTACATATTTCTGTGTTCCACTTCTTCTCCATTTCCCTTGCCAGAGTCCTGGTTCTGACTCTCATCTAAATCTCTTGGGCTATTTATACTTTGCTGCATGTGGTCTCTCACTCCTTTACTTCCATGCTCTAGCCTGCCGCAGGTCTTATTATGTTGTCCCCTGATTAAAATCTCTTGGAAGCCTCTCCGCTATCCTCAAAATAAAACTCAACTTCCTTGGCTGGGAAACAGGGTCTCTGAGGATCTAGTTGCTCCCTGAGTCTTTAAACTCCATGCTTTAGGCATACTCTTCTCTCTGACTGAATACCCTTCTTCCCCGGCCCTCCTGAGGGGCTTGGACTCATCATTCAAGATTCTGCTCAGAAGTATCCGCTTTTATAAAGTCTCACTTGCCTCTCACAGGCATGTTCATTTAGCCACTTCCCTGTCTTCTCATAACTAACACCTTGTGGTTTAGTACATTTCAATTATTTATATTTTTATTACCTTGAGGAAAGGTAACATGCTATTTACCTTTGTATCCCATTCATTTTGTATCCCATTTATTCAACATTTTATTTACTTTGTTAAGTAAATATATGAATGACTGGGTGATTTACTCTGTAAGTGGATCTTCAAAACTAGGACCAGGCTCTTTGGGGAAGTGTTGATTCCTTCACCAGCTGAACCAGGTGTTCAGCTGGTAGGCTGGATTAGACTTCTATAGGTTCTTCCAGCTTCTTCCCTCCACTCCCACCCCCTTAGGGCTTGGTGAGCAATGGGGTAGGAGAGAGTCAAGGCAGGCACGTGTGTAGAAGTTTAATCAGAGCTTTTCTGTTCAGGCAAGTAGACTAGTCAGAAAAATCAGAGCTGGCTTCCACTGTTCACAGATGAGAAACTAGTCCAGGATCTGGGTTCAGTACTGTAAAGCCTCCCCCCCAGCCCCCTGCCCAAGTGAAGCCTATCAGGTGCAGTGAGAGAGGATTTCATTTAGGGACTCATGTTACACAAACAAGCAATGATTTTGATAAACAAAAGGGACATTTTGATAAACAAAAGGGACACTTTGATAAACAAAAGGGACTTTTTTTTCCCAAAGTCCTTTCTTGCGGGATGAGGGTCAGCACATTTGCGCCCTTGATGTTGGTTCCTAATGATTATTTCTTACATGAGAGCGTATAAACACTAACATACCATTCCACTGCTTGCAGAGATCTCCCGGAGTATTAAAGAGCAATGATTTACAAGTACTACTTTTATGAATCCACACAGTGGAATCTTTCTACACATTTTTAAGCACTAGCCATCTGGGAGATCACAGGTCTGCAAGATCACAGATCATAGATCACAGATCAATGTCTACGTTTAGGCATTTACTTAATGCACTCCAAGGGCAATTTAGAAAATTGTACTCTAGTGGTCCCCCAAACTCAATGCCCCTCCCTAAGTGCCTAACCAATTACCAAGGGGATGCTTTTACTGCTAGAGAGAATTTAACTTTAAAAAAAGTTTTAAATCTGGTACTACTGATAGCCTGGAAGATTATGATCTTGTGTTATGGTACAAGGAAGAATGGCCTTTTACAGAAAACTGCTCTCTCTGCCTAAATTCAACTTAAAGTTTTGCACATAGGTTTAAGATCTCCTTCAAATTTAATTTCATGAGGCGCGAATTCAAACTCTCTTTTCTACCCTTAAACGTAGCGCTTGATTATTTTTTCATACTTTGTTGGCATTGGTGAAAACAGTGTAACTACTAGAGATAAGGTTAAAATGCAAAGTTACAGGTTACTACAGTTCTATAAGAGTCACTGGGACAAAAGTGATGGAAGTTACTCTCACTTAAATCTGGCCAAAATATCCCCAACACTGAAAAATGTGTAGGTGCCTTTCCTACCACACAAACTACAAGAGCTTTTAAAAATAATTACCTACAAACTGTGAAGAAGTCAGTTAGGAACAGAGGGTGCTTACCGTTCTGAAGTGAATTTTTTTATTGGTTCTGATAACTGTGTTTATTATGTCTTTTGGTACATGTAGTGATATTACTAAGTGTATCTTTTTTTTTAAATAGATCTTTATTGGAGTATAATTGCTTCACAATACTGTGTTAGTTTCTGTTGTACAACAGTAAGTGTATCTTAATGCCGTCGGTGTGGAGAACGTCGATCAGCTAAAATTTCAATTTGCATGTCATCTACACTAATATTTTAAGCAATTCGTTTGATCATGTAAATGGGAATCATATTGCCACAATTCTCTAATAAAAATCTGTGCTTTTCAATTAAAAATCTACTTCCTATACTGTCCATAAAAATTCCCTCCCCATCAGGATTTATGAAGTCATGGGGAAGCCTGCTTGGTCCTGCCCCCTTTCCTGTTATCTTTTGGTGCCAGGGATAATGAGAGACTTGACAACGCGGCTTCAGGTTGGAATTAAAAGCCTATAGCTCTTCCCACTCTGGTTTTATGGGGCCTGGCTGCTGAGACTTCACAGGACCTCGCTGAAACGACCTGTCTACTTGAGCGCCACCTGGTCCCACCCGGCGAGGCCTTTGGATCAAACCCTTCTCGTGTGAATACAGACAACGTCTGGGAAACCGTGGTGCGGATGTCTCCACAGAGAATCACAGATGCTGTCAGGACCTAACTTCACACTCAGACATTTGATGCATTTTAAAAAGGGATTCAGCCTCAGACTCAAACAGGCAGATGGATGGTCTAACACTTCAAAGGCTTTATAGCAGGACTGCCGTTTTTTTTCCTTTGTCCCATAACCCGTTCTGCTTCTCCTCCTTCACCCCAGCATGCCTCTGCATGGTTCTGAAGGAAGTGACAGTCTCACCAATCCTAACAGAACACCACAGAATAAGCACCGATCCATTAATTCCCTTATACAATCCCGAGCTTTTCCAGTTCTAACATCAATGGTTCCAAGCAATCAGGGATGGGCGCAGGGAGGAGTCACAGAAACAGCGACAAAACTAAAGAAGCAATAAGACAACACCCAGTTCTGTGTTGTGCTGTGGATGGAAAACGGGGAGTATCTTCCAACTTGGAACCTGCTCTGCCCTCACAGTCGATTCCTGCCAGCAAAGTGAAGGTATCCTAGATCGCAGGAAAGGCTGATTGCATTCTGGTTCAGGCCATCGAGGAAAAAAGCCCCAAGTCCAAATTGACCTTTCCCTTAAAGGGTTTATTTTGACAACTGACAAAGCAATTATTAAATCAGAAATATGCTGGCAACTGAAGCTGCTGATGTCTACACAAGTTCAAAAATTGCTGCTTTTCCATTAATTAATTATGGGGTTTACACAAGTTGGTCAATTGACACGGAATGTGGACAAAGGATTTTCCCCTGAGACATCCAGAAACAGGTGCATACCTGTCATGCCTCTAACCCTGATGGAACCTGATGCCACGAAAATGTTGAGGGTTCTACAGAAGCCTAAGGGGGAGGTGAAGGAGAGGGGGGGCAGAATAGGCAAAAGTGGGCTTCAGAAGTTTTAATCAATCAGTCAGCACATTCTCATTGTAAGCTAGGGTGTCAACTTCACCCCAAGTTGGAGAAGATGACATTATGTGCCCCTTCACATTTTGAAATTTAATGGGAGAGTGGAGACAATATTTACTTATGTGAAATCACTTGTAAATAACCCAAACCCAGTTCTGGATGGGTTAGGATTGCCAGGAATAGGAAAGGGGAGACAAGCTGCATCTTTAAAGAAGAGCATCTATTTATAGGTATGGTGGAATATACCTGGGGATAAACTCAGAGAAGATTAAGCTGAAAAGGACCTTAGAGATTGTCTAATACAAAAACCTTTATATAAACCTTCATATAAACCTCTTTATAAATAAAGTGAAATGGACTTGTTTATAGTCTTTCGGTTAGAATGGCAGAGCTAGACTGACAGTCCAGTTCCCATCAACAACCTGCCCTGTGATCTTTCCACAGTGCCCTTCCTCTGTGTATGTTCTGTACAATAACCTACATGTCGATGTTCTCTATTTAATAAGCAACATGTCCTCATGCTTGTTCATTTCTTCAAAGCAGAGATGCACATATTCACACACGTGCATATGCACATAAATAGGAAGTATTTTAAAAAGTCTAAGAAGCTAAATGGAAAGACTGGACCTGGCTTAATCCATTCGTGTCTTGACTTGAATTTGATGTGTTGTCTATATCCACGTTTCAGGCAAGAGTATTTTCTTCATCTGTTGACTGTTGTAATTTGCAAAGGCTAGTATCCTTTATATACTACACAATTTAAAATGTACATGCTACATTCTCAAATAGTTAAGAAGTTAAAATATATGTACATTAAACACCGCTAAAAAGAAAAATAGCAAAAAAGTGGAAAAATAATGTTAAAAGTCAAATATCTCATAGCGTTAAAATATCTCATAGCGAAGTGTTCTTTTAAGTCAATAAGATAGTGACAAATGCTAATTTTTAATGGCCATAAGGCATGAATAAGTTCTTTCTAAAATACCAAATAAAAATGGTGAATAAAAGATGAAAAAATCAATCTCACCAGTAATAAAAATGGAAAATTAAAATGAGGCATTGTTGGTACGTATCAGATGGAGTTTTCTAAAATTAAAACCGTCTATTTTTTAAAGGCCCATTACTCAGTGCGGTTGAGGGCATGAAGACATGGGTCTTCTCACACACAGAGGAAGTTGTATATCAGGACAACTTTTCTGACCAGAAATCTAAAAATTCGTATGAAGAGCTTTAAGAATTTTCCCATACTTTCTTATAAGAATTTATCCTAGGACCTTCCCTGGTGGTGCAGTGGTTGAGAATCCACCTGGCAATGCAGGGGATGCGGGTTTGATCCCTGGTCTGGAAGATCCCACATGACGTGGAACAACTAAGCCCCTGCGCCACAACTACTGAGCCTGTGCTCTAGAGCCCGAAAGCCACAACCACTGAGCCCACGTGCTGCAACTACTGAAGCCCGCACACCTAGAGCCCATGCTCTGCAACAAGAGAAGCCACCGCAGTGAGAAGCCTGCTCACCACAACGACGAGTAGCCCCTGCTCGCCGCAACTAGAGAAAGCCTGCGTGCTACCAAAAATAATAAAGATAAAAAATAATAATAATTAAAGAATTTATCCTTAGGAGGTAATCAGAGATTGTGGAGGAGAATGTTCATGACAGTGCTGTTTAGAAGAGCAACATATTGGTAACAACTCAAAATGTCCAGCTCGGAACGTCCAAGTGCATTGCTTCAATAAAGATGAGCCTGAGTATTTGAACGGCTATTTTATAATCATTAAGGTATATAAAGAGTCAGTGTATCTCAGTGGTTTAGAACACCATCTCTGGACCTCAAACTGCTCAGTCCAAATCCTGCCAACTGTTAGCTTTGTGTCCTTGGGCAAGTTACTTAATCTTTCAGTGTCTCAGTTCCCTCAAGTATAAAGTGGGGGTAACAGCAGTACCTGTCTCATAGAACAGTTGTAGCTTAGATAAATGGATTCACATATTGTCAGAATGGTACTGACAAATTATAAACACTCAATAAATGTTAATTATATAGTTGAAGAATATTAATGACATGGGAATATGTGCATTATATAAATATTAAAAAAGCAGAAAGTACTCAAAATGTTATATTGTATGGTAAGATCACATTCATATTTAAAGTATATACATCTGTCTATATATTTGTATAAATAAAGGGCTGAAGAAGAAAAATTTGAAGAATATATACCAAAATGTTATCACTTGGCTCTTAGAGTAGAGGCTGTAAGTAATTAATTTTCCTTTATACTTTTCTGCATTTTCCAAATTGGCCATAATCAGAACAATTACAGATTATTCAAAGAAAAAATAGAAATAGTTTTTCTCTCTCTTTAGTCTTTGATTTTCAGGGAAGGAATTTTCAGAGGAAAGGAAACACCACTAAGTATGAAACCATTAAAGCACGGAAAGAGAAGTTGCCTAGGACAGTAAAGGAGACTGAAAAACACAGGGAAGAAGGGGGGAAAGGAAATGAAATGAGGTAAGTTAAGAAGAGATGAACAGGGCTTCCCTGGTGGCGCAGTGGTTGGGAGTCCGCCTGCCGATGCAGGGGAGACGGGTTCGTGCCCCGGTCCGGGAAGATCCCACATGCAGCGGAGTGGCTAGGCCTGTGAGCCATGGCCGCTGAGCCTGCGCGTCTGGAGCCTGTGCTCCGCAGCGGGAGATGCCACAACAGTGAGAGGTCCGCGTACGGAAAAAAAAAAAAAAAAGAAGAGATGAACATACCAAGCAGAAAAAATCAAGGAAGGAAATAGGAAGCAAGTAACTGTGCAAAGACCTAGGAGATAAATCAGAACAGAAAATGCAGAGGAAGCCTGGCCGACTGTCACACCTCTGCATGTCCAGAGTGGTTGGCCAGGTCACCGCTGCTCACAAGAGCCTTCTTTACAGTGAAATGTGAGGTGCTGCATTACAAGAAAATGGTTAAAGGTAACCGAGAAGCTGATCACTATCAACTAAGCCATGCTCACTTGGCCCGGAGGGGTGTATTCTACAAAGTGAGCCAGTTTCTTCCACAATTTTCTTTTTATTTCCTTCATAGTACATTTATTTGCTGTGTTACCCAAAGTTTGGATAACACCAGAATCCAGGTATATCCTCAGGGCAGGGGAGAGAGAACAACGTGATCTAATGATCACCGCCTTACCATACTTAAGTTTCCTTCAATTACTGGCTGAGGAAATCATCTAAACGAGGAAATGTGTGAAGGCTGCTTTCTACAGAGGAGAAATGATTAATACTGAATAACAAAAAAGAAGCCAAAGAATTAAAACGGACTTTTTAGGGTTGTAAAATTGAAGATGAATTACTGTCACGCCTGTGGATAACAAGGGGCTGTATTCAAGTTAGGTCTGCATCGATTCAGCGGGTCAGTGTAAAATTCAGAGTCGTCTGGTCCAAACAGGAAAGACTGGAGAGAGAAAAGAAACCCTGAGACTTGATAGGGACCAGAAAGAATAAAAGGTCTTAAAGTAGGGGCCACTTCAACACACACAATGTAGAAATTTCATATCAAGGTCAACTGAATCACACTTGCCAGGAAGGGCACAGGACCCAATATGTGCCTTTGAACAAGTTCCTCGGCCTCCTCACTGTAAAACCAGGATAATATAACCGGCTTACACTGGAGGATGAAGTGAGACCACCCATGTGAAATGCTAATCTCGGTGCAAGGTATTCTACAAGTGATAGCTGAAAAATAGGATAAAATTAGCAAAAGAAAAGGGGTTATTATTTTGTAACTGTATCAGGAAATGCTTAAGGAAATACTCTGGGAGGATCAGAGAGAAGAAATGAGGATGTACAGAGGCCACCAGACAACCCAGCCTCAGGAACAGTCTTTCGGCTCAAAGGGGAATTCTGTTAGACACAATCTGAGTCAGCCCTCAAAGGGTTATTTTAGTGGTGTGTTATTCTATCCATCTTTGCTGGCAGGGCAACATTAAATGCAGAACTCATGAAAAGGAAATTAGGTAAGCTTTCACCCATCCGAGGAGAGTGGGGAAAGTACCTTTTATGAGTAGTCACCAGTGAACTATGGGAATGTCCTTTAGGATGTTGACCTAGATATGTTCCCAGGTGAATTAATGCTTTTCTGTCACTTTTACTGTCCAAGGGGTGCCTAAATGAATGAATGAATGGCATACATTCTGCTGGGTTCCAAGCTTCCTGATTAATTTGAAACAAGTGATGAAGAGCTTATTTAAGAATTTGGTTAGAAAAGCTGGGTTCTTTTGCACATGACACACTTGCACACCCCACAGACACAGACACACACATATCACCAGGTTTCCTTATGACACCACTCCATTCACAGGAACTTAATTTACTACTCTCATTGTCAGGTTTGGGAGGAAAATTTCCATAGGTAAGTTCACACATATGTGTTTTTCGCGTTTCGTGTTCTTTACAGCACTTCGTACATTCCCACAGTGAGAAGAAAAACAGAAACCAAGGTGAGAATTCTTTTGCTATTTCCATTGCTTTTCAATGAAACAAACAAGCCACATGTCATAATGGGAATTAGAGATGGCATTTGGGGAAGTTCCCGCTTTTGAGGGGAGTGTACGTGTGTGCGTGCGTGCGTGTGTGTGTGTGTGTTGTTTTCTGCTAGAGTTACTACAGCAGATAATTCAAAATAAAATTCAGCAGGTCCTGATGTTACATTTGGGACACCAAACTGAATTGAGGGAGAGCAGACGTACCAGGCCTCTCTGGGGAGGTAGTCTAATACCTCCTGAGGCCCCTGGCTCAGCTGTGGCAAGCTAATAAGGTTACCCTGAAGCAGATGCAGTTGTTAGTACAGATGTGGCATGGGACCTCCTGAGGCAGGTCACAGTCATGATAACTCATGGTCATATGCAGGATACTCATTATGAAAGCTTGTGACGGGAGACCCTCAGACTGGAGGTATCCCAGGGCGTCATGCTCTCTTTGTCTCCTTTTCTCTCAGTTCACCTCACCGAAGGCAGGCTAATTATTTTTCACACACACACACGCGCACACACACACACACACACACACGGTGTTTGGGGAGAGTTGTTTGGGACACTTTCCCTTCAACGCAAAAATATCGTATATTAACGCATATACGTGGAATCTGAAAAAAACTGGTATAGACGATCTTATTTACAAGCAGAAATATAGACACGGACGTAGAGAACAAATGTATGGATACCAAGGGGGAACGGGGGTAGCGGTGGGATGGACTGGGAGATTGGGATTGATATATATACACTATTGATACTATGTATAAAATAGATAACTAATGAGAACCTACTGTATAGCACAGGGAACTCTACTCAGTGCTCTGTGGTGACCTAAACGGGAAGGTAATCCAAAAAAGAGGGGATATATGTATACGTAGAGCTGATTCACTTTGCTGTACAGCAGAAACTAACACAACGTTGTAATGCAACTATACTCCAATAAACATTAAAAACAAAACACACAAAGGACTTTAAATCATTCTAAGGCAATTCGAGTTATGGGGCAAGTATGCACAGAGAATATCACAGAAATCGAGTGTGACAGCTGGTGTGGGTGTCCAGAGAAAGGAACTGCCCCTATTTATGGACACAATGGCGAGGAATGGTGTTGGCAGCCAGTTTCAAGGTTCATGGTGTGTGGTGAAATGGGTAATCCTGCAGGTGAGGGCTGATTATAAAGAAAACACTTCCCACTACTCACAGTCTAAAATGACGCTTTGGAGAAGACAGATGAAAACTACTGGATTTAATTTTACTGAAAACTCTTCCAAAGAGAGTGAGCTGATCTTACAAAATCACACAATCTCCTGAATGAATGGAAGGGTGCCCGTGCAGTTTGCACGCTGAAGTAATAACTTGAAAATTGCATGCTGGTAACCTGGGTGAATGCAGGACAGAGTGGAATACTGTACAGAGAGTAGCTTAAGCACCGAAAGAATCTGATTTGTTCAATATTTTCAGACTAATGGAGCACTGCTACTAATGTTCTGATTTCCAGCCCGAGAAGACAGACAAGCAAGCTGACTTCTGAAATTCCCCAACCACTTCGTTAACAAGGGCGGTGGGTTACAACATGATAAGCAGTCGCTTCTGGACACACGGGGGCTGCCTTCTGTGCGGTTTCCAGTCCCAGGGGGAGGAGAGGTGCAGGACAGTAAATGGAGGTAAAGTTAAATCTCCCCCGTGAATCATGTTTCCCCAAGAGGAACTCTATTGCTGGGGTCATTCTTTAGCTTGTCTGAACCAATTTTCCTTCCTCTATAAGTGGTCATGAAGAGAACAATTATTGTGTTCCAGTGTGAAACCAAATACTGTTACAAATAGCTTCAATGAAGTTACAATGTATGGGACAGAGGTCCTACATTCATATGTGAGGATAACTATCATTCTAAGATTCTTGCAAATGAAGACCTACAAAAAAATAAGCTTTAATCAAACTAAAGATAAAAAATAATGATAAGAATAAAAATTGAAGGACATGAAAGCAAAGTGTGATTTCAGATGATACTAGAAGAATGTATGGGAATGCGATTCTACGATCATCAAAAGGCAATGTTTCGGGCTTCCCCGGTGGTGCAGTGGTTGAGAGTCTGCCTGCCAATGCAGGGGGCACGAGTTTGTGCCCCGGTTCGAGAGGATCCCACATGCCGCGGAGCGGCTACGCCCGTGAGCCATGGTCGCTGAGCCTGCGCGTCCGGAGCCTGTGCTCCACAACGGGAGAGGCCACAACGGTGAGACGCCCGCGTACCGCAAAAAACAAAAACACAAAAAAAAAAACCCAAAAAACAAACAAAAAAAGAAAGGCAATGTTTCTAAATAACTTCTACGTCACTAGATCTCTATTTCCACAACACATAAAACCACTGGAGATTTTACTATCTAAGTTTACTCATTCATTCATTCAGCCCATTAATCAAGCATCCGTTCAGCAAACTTTTGTTGCCAGCCAATACATTTTTCAGTGTTTTCTATAAGCTATCAGAGATTGTAAACCAAATCCAATAGGGCTTGGCCATCAGACCACACAGTCTGTTATCTGATATAAGAATGCAGTGAAGATGATTGACAAAGATGCTTCAATAATTAAATCCATATCAAACTTGGGTATGGGTTTAGGGTTGGATGTGGCTCCTGAAAAAAAAAAAAGGTAGAAATTGAAATAAAGTCAGTTATCTCTGTGACTGGAATATGTCTATCACAGAACCACATATTCATCACAGTTTAGGTTCAGTTCTTCAAGTGTATCTTACAGCGGGCATTACGTCAGACACTTAGTCTGTAGTTAACAAGACCAGCAGGATTTAATATGCTAAGACCTGACTCACCAGAGCCTTAAAATACATTCATTATTTATTTCAACTATTAATCTAAAGATTAAAATAAGATAGTACTTGTATCTATTTTTCTCAACTGCCCCTTCTTAATTTTATTCTTTCATTAGTGGGGAAACAGAGACAAGAAGGGACTATAATTCAGGATCCCATAGCTAGTTAGTAGCTGAATTAGATCTAGAAGGCTTGCGTTCTCATCAATGATCTCAGGTTTATACACCTTAGGTCATACAGCTTTGACAGATTTTAAATTACCAAAGTTAGCACAGGAGTCAATACTATCAGAGGAGAAGACGCAATGTAGTATGAGAAATAAAACGGATCCACATACGTTCTGGGCAATGTAACTATGACCTGAATCACACAGAAGTATGCAATATGATAACCACACAGATAACAGTGTTCTTTCAATTCATAATAAATTGATAGCATTTTTTTTATGACAAAGATAGTTCAAAGATTTAAAAGTTGCCGGACACACTAATTAGAGTCAAGAGCAGCTTGGTTTATATCTAGCTCCTTTTTAGCACCGTTTTATTGGTTTGGTCCGACACCATCCCCTGCAGTGTGTGGAGACAGGCCAGGAGTATGAGGGCTGCAGAGCAGAAAGAAAATCAACTGTGAAATTGGTAATTTTATTGAGTTTCACGGGGGGCTTTGTTGTTAAGGCACAATGCAATTGGAACAGACGCCTATGGTAACACCACGCACACGGTGACCATTTCATGGCCAAAGGTAAACTCCCCCTAACCAAAAGCTACACGTACACACACATCCCCCCTCAAAAGTACTTTGCAAGGTAGGAAAAGAAATGGATCTGGTGAAGGATGAATGGTTATGTTGCAGGTATGGGGGTACCACCAAAGCACAGGCAGAATGGTTTTGTGTGGAGTGGTGTGTGCGTGTGTCTTTCCCTCCCAACATCTCAGAAGGTTCCTTTTCCGAACAGGGCCTGCTGGTTTGCGTTCAGGGAAAAGCTGTCCTTTTACTATAAATGGTAAGAAGGTCCCAGAGGGGTATGTGAGGAAGACAGGGGCAGAAGGAGAGGACAGACCGAAATGTAATGCCTGAACAGCTGAAATCATTTGGTACTCTCAATCCCCCAGGTAAAATAAGAATTAAACATAGCTAACAGGATATTACTCCCAGTTGGAAAAGATCTGCTTGCTGGCCATGTGAGAGTGAAGTGAACAATTGGTATTTGTTCTAGGGTGGTATTTTCTTTTCCCCCTGAAAGTTTAAAGCAGGAATAGTTAAATAAGGTATGCTGGTTAACTGGGTAAATACATTCGCAGCTTCTGTGCCTTGCAGGGATGTCCCTGTAGTGGGTTAATTTGGTTTCAGATGGAAGGATGCCGAAAGATGTTCTAGGCAGCCAAGATGGGGCAGGGCAGAGGAGGTTAAGTGGTGGTGAAAGCAGGAACACTTTCATTCTGTGAGAAGAGTGTGTGCGTGCAGAACACTTCTCCTCTGTAAAACACTTTCTCCCACACCAGTACACGAGTCTGAGCAGCGAGCTACCATGCCAAGAAGGCTTCATTTTTGTCATGCATTTGGACCACATTTTTGCAAGGGAAGAAATAAGGAAAATCAAAACAGTCCTATATGTCGTCATCAGTTTAATCTAAACTGTATGTGGGAGTGGTGATGCTTTGCTCTCTTATTTGGGGGCATATCTCAGGAGATTTTTGCCCTCCCCGGGGGAAACTAAGTTGTCATGCTTGGCTTCTTCCCACACAAGGGAAGCACGTGGGTCAGACGATGCATGAAGAAGGGAGGGAAAAGCGGTTCTATTGGCAGGAGGGGAGAGCACATTGCCACCCCTCCCTGGGAGGCTCCCTCCACTCCCGCACCAGGGAGAGGGCCGCTCAGTTCACCATTCATGCTGAAAGTGACATAAGACGGCCAGCTGGCATGTTTTACTCTTATTTATTTTTGTGCGATCGGGATAATAGCTACATCCACCAGCAAAGTATAAGTACAATACACCTGGATGCAGCTACACTTCCAGGATATGGAAGAGGGGTACTCATTCATTTTCCATAGAGATAACAATGAACGCTGATGTCCTGCTTTCCAAAAGATACAATTCGGGTTTTGTGTGTGTGGCCCAGGATGTCAAAGCATCTTTATGGACCCGTTTCACTTTCAAACGTGCATTAAAACAGAAGCTCCTCTTTTAACACTCATATGTTTTTGGTTTTTTTCTTTTTTTTTTCCAATGCACTGTATTCTGTGCTTCTTTTCTTTTTCAAAATGCAATTAATATGGTTGTGTGTTAAATGATTCAGTGAAAGTAAATCTTTTATATTCAGGTAAGCAATTCAGCCTTGCACAGTTTTATGGGAATTAGGTTTTTTTGAAGTCTGGGTTGAGCATGCCCATAACTCTGACAGGGCCCTGCAGGCTCTTGTCTTCACCTTCAAATCATAAGACAGAGAAATCAAGCTCCCTCTGTGCTCTCAATTATACCAAAAAACACGGAGCAGAAGTCTTCAGTAATTCAATCCCTGTGGAAGCTTCTTCATACTGTTTGCACTGTTGGAACTGCTGACAGCAGCAATCTCACAGTGCCCCCTGGTAGACTGTCAAAGTTCTTCATACGGTGTGAGCGGCCCTGCTCTGTCCCATGGCTCCTTCTCCAGAGACCTCTAAGCACATGCATGACTTTTGATGCTCGCTTGATACAGTGGCCAAGAGGCCAGAACACATCACAATGCGGGTTCTCATACTCTTACAAGGTACTTTGTACTCAAACTAATAAGTTCTGTGGCTACATGTGGGCCTGAGTTGGTGTAATTTAATCACAAGTACAGCTGCATAAACACGGTACTGAGGAATGTCTGTCTGCAATTGGATTCTTTCTTTGAAAATACACTGTAGAAAATTCCTGAGTGCCATTTTCCATATGGTTAATGAGCAAATGTATCATGGCCAGCTTTTAAAAGTAATTGGAATTTATGAGTTGCAGCGATTCTAGCACATGTGCACAAGAAACTGCGTGCACCCTGGGCTCTTCCTTACCGTGCAACCCCACTTCATAGTTTTCTGCCAAACGACACCAAAAGAACCACTCTGTGTGTTTAAGTGGCTTAAATCATCAGTAACAGCCTACAGCCAACATTCCGGCGGCCGCCAACCTCTTTCTAGCCTCTGCCCCCCAAAAGTGTTATAGGTAGGTTAGCCCACTTAGGACACAAAAGTGCCATTCATTTATAAAGTTTCACTTCATAAATATGGATTTCAAAGAAATCTTTTAACACACTTTCCCACCCGCAAACTCTGCTGTTACATCACATTGAAGTTTTTCCCATTCTTTTTAATGGAATAAAAGACAGAGGGTACAACAGCAAAAGTGAACTCTAATATAAACTATGGATTGGGGGGGACTATGATGTGTCACGGTAGGTTCATCAGCTGTAACAAATGGACCTCTCTGCTGGGGCTGTTGATGATGGGGCAGGCCGTGCATGGGTGGGGAGAGGAAGTATATAGGAAATCTTTGTAGCTTCTTAAATTTTGCTGTGAACCCAAAACTACTCTAAAAAAATAAAGTCTTCATTCGAAAAAAGAGAGTAGAGATTTTTTTACAAATCAAACCTGTTGCTGTATACTTTATCCCCTTCCCTTTGACTATAGCCCAAATGGGATGCATAAACAAAACAAACTCCTATCATGATACTTGAAATTCCAAAGTAGTTAAGTAAATTTGAAATTCACTAGATAAATAGAATGTGTCTCAATGTGTATGCTGAACTTACTTGGATTTTTTTAGATAAGATTTTTGTCTTTGTTTCACCATAGGATACGTTTCTTGTTCTAGATCTTTATGCTGGGGCATTAAAAATACTGAAAATCATTATTTTTAAAAAAGAGATAAAGATACACATGCACCCACGCTTTTAAAGATAACAGAAGTATACTTCATGGAATATATAATATCAGTTTTCCTTATTTTCGCTGAGGATATACTTTCAACGCAAAAATAGAGTTCAAAACTTTTCCCATGCAGGAACACAGCTGCTTCTGCATGGCAATGCCCCGAATAATGGCAGAAATGTTCAGGTCTCTGCTAGTTCGAATTATTACAGAAAACATATACCTGAATAACTGATAGAATTCGCTTCCTTCTGCAAGATAGCACCCTATATTCAAGTATTAACATGTATTTGTTTAATCAACTCCATCTGCAACTTTATGATCATGGATCCACTATTTGATTTGGTTTGTACACTGATTTGCTGAAGAGATGGATTAATGAATACTGCACGTGATTTTTATTCAGCTAACATGCTACTAGCATTGGAAAACAATATTTACATTTCCCTTCTTATCATTAACTAGTAACGAACTTTAATCCGCTTTACTTTATATATTTCTCATCGCTGCTTTTCTGCTGATTCGACCGTAGCCCAGCGCATGTTCTTTAAGGCTTGAGAACGTGATGGCTAATTGCTCTCTTCCTGTAGCATAGGTAACCTGGTTCACCTGAATGGGTACCTACCGTCTCAGAGGGAAATGGTCACCAAACGGTAATCAATGTGGTGTCATGACAGTTCACCCAGAAGCTCTGTCTTAAATGCAGCTTTGCTTTTTAGAGATTCACATTCACCACAGTTTTCCACATTTTTCTGTGGGCTGCTTGTCTCCTGACTAATCCAAAATTCACAGAATTTCAAAAAATACAAAAAACAGATCTCTTCTACTTAAGTACTCCAGCCTAACAATAGGCTGAATCATTAAGGGCAGGGAGATATACTAATGCTAAAGGTAACACAGTCCAAAATGACAGAGGCATTTTAGGAATAAAATAAATCCAATCAAATTGGAAGACATTTTCAAAACTTACCTGTTAAAAATTTTTGAAAAAAGGACCACATCGAGTAAATTTGTATTGGGGTCATTTTCGGACACAGGTGGGTGCTTATTAATTTTAAACATCGGGGCCCTTCCTCGTCTTGTAACTGTAACACTGATTTCCTAAAGCCAATCAGAAGAAATGTCCTACATTCTACCCATTCATGCCAACATTGTTGCATGAGGATTCTAGCTACCATTAAGCAGGCATTTGGTGGAGAAGGAGGGACTAAAAATTTATGATACAAACTGGAGTTATGGATTGCTCTGTGGCTTTGTGCCCCATCTGTCAAACTGGGGTGTCTGAACGGAGAGAAAGCAAGAAATTCCCACAAATCACAGATTGCAGTGCTGTTCGGCTCCCTCATTACTCGAAAGGTATGATTCTGTGTGAATAAAAAATGTACAGTTAGCATGCTGAAGTATTGAATGGCTTTTAAAAGCATTTAAAAAATATGTACAAGGATGGAAAGGTCACTTGCATCAAGGAGAGCACGCACAAGGTGAAAGCCTAATGAAACATTATGCGGCATCTTTTTTGGGGCTCAGAATAGCTCCAAGGTTAAGAGACTCCGAGTCAGTCTTCTGCAGATCCATTTCCTCTCTCCAGGCTTCTCATGTTAACCCAGTGATTTAGTGCTCTGCATTAAGAGCAATTCACCTGCCTCTCGTGTCCCTGTGGCCCATCCCTCTGGGGAGCGAGGTGGAGAATAAAAAGTTCCACATATGGTAAAGTCAAGCTGCTTGGAGCCTGCTGAGTGTCTGCTGTGGGGATAGCGGCTCCTGAAAGCCCCAGCTGGTACTTGGAAGAGATTCTGCATTACTACACCTCAGTGCCTGCCTGGTTCCCTTCGGAAACTGTTGGCTCCGCATACGACAGCCATTTTAGATCTCTTCAACCCTTTTCTCCCGGTTCTGTATCCAACTGAACAGTTGGTCCTCTACTGCTAGATAATCAAATTCTTCCATCTGGTCCCATCCCTGTGGAACGGAAAAGGTGTAGTATGCACCCGGTCCCAAACACATAGCAGGAGAGGCACAGACTTCCCAACAGAAAGCAGTCCACAACAGACAACAGCAAAACCTTGATTTTAAATCCGGGGGGGGGGGGGGGGGGAGGGAGTTAAATATCTATAAAATTATCTCCGAAAGAGAAATCGTTGAAACCTGCCCAAATTACTCGACTGCATGAGCCACGCTGCTAAATACAACATGAACACGCGCCCAACACTTAGACCCTGGTGGAAGCGCCACGCCGATTACTTTGAGATACCCTCCAGGCACGCGAGGTACCCCAGACACAGACCCCATCCCGTGACCACATCGGTGTGACTCCCCAACACCAAGTGTGCACAGGCTGAGAATTCGTGCTAATCTTCCTCGGATTTGCTGCAGTTTACAGTAAGACTCATTACACAGCTTATACCATTCGGACCGACACCCACTGGTTTCTGTGTATGTTTGAAAATCTCTCCATATTTACACATAGAGACTTTATATGGTGTGAGGGAGACAAAGAGGAAATGTAACCGGTAATAGTTTCCAAAATGATACCTCCTAAATGTTCCTGGCACTATAATTATTCCACGAACAGGCTAAGTACTTTGCTTTCTTTCTTGAGGTGGTTTCGCCTTAGTCTTTAACTATCTTAACCTTTAACCATCCAACTATTCCTGTAACATAAAGCCGTCTTAAATCTAGCCTCACTGGTTCCGATGTAGCCTAGACATTTTTTGACAGCTTCCATTTTCCTATTGCTTTACACTTTTTTTTTTTTTTTTTTTTTTTGCTGTACGCGGGCCTCTCACCGCTGTGGCCTCTCCCGTTGCAGAGCACAGGCTCTGGACGCACAGGCTCAGCAGCCACGGCTCACGGGTCCAGCCGCTCCGCGGCATGTGGGATCTTCCCGGACCGGGGCACGAACCCGTGTCCCCTGCATCGGCAGGCGGACTCTCAACCACTGCGCCACCAGGGAAGCCCTACACTTTTTAAGTAACTTTAACACACTGTCTTAAATGATCTTCACGACACTTGTGTGAAAGTGTCCGGCATTGGTCTTTTCAACCCACATTTTACAGGTAAAACAATCGTCTCAGAGAGATGAGGTGACTTGCTGAGGGTGGACAGCAGGTGAGGGTAAAGCTTGTAACAGGACTCCAGCCCTCCTCATCCAGCACAGGTCCAGAATTTCAAGTTATTGATGAAATGATAGGTTTTGAGGGCAAAGCAGGCAGTTTTCATGTTGAGATTTGTCTTACTTTTGCTACCCTTTATAAAAGTATAAGGTGAATACCAACAACGTCAGAGAAGACACAAAAAAACCCCAACAAAAACAGTTTAAAATTATTAAGTCCAGTCCATTTGCTTCATAGATATGGACACCCGAGGAGGACCAGAGACGTCAAAGGACTCGTCTAAGATTGTAAAATTGGTACTGCTCATATTTCAATTAAATTAGACTCTACAGTTTGTGTGATTCTTGAAAAGCAATTATCTGAACGTTGCTTCCAAGGTACAGGCTGTGTGTAAGGTAACTGGTTAGCAGTTTTAAAAAACTGAGTAAGAGATCCAAAGGTTAATCTCAATCTACTAATAAAGTCCTTATAAATCTTTACTGTATCCCCTCAGTGTGTATGTGTCAATTAGATTGCAATCATAAATTGTGCATCTTATTAGGGCTTTTTATGAAAGAAACTTAAAATATGTCACTACTTACTGTTTCATTAACTATACAATAAACACTGATTTAGGGCATCCTCTTTCCCAATAAGGAATATTCCCGTTTCAAAGAGCTCACGAGAGTTCAAAGTCAGCAGAACTAGCAATGCTTTAATTAAGATGAAGACGTTAATAGAAGTGGTCTTTATTTTTTTAAGAAAAACTCACTTATCTCATTTAATCACCCCAACCAAAGGTGACAACTGCTGCTCAAGTCACAAAATACTCTTTCTAGCTCCTGTCATCACAGAGTTGGAAAATCTTCACTAACCTGAAATGCCAGAACTAATGACCAGATTTAATATGACTTCATAAATAATTTAATAATAATAGACTTAGAGTATCTCATTCCCTATTCTGATTGGTGGAAAATCAATTGCACTGTGCCTGGAAATGACTGACTTCCCATTAGAGCTTTTTCCTAATTGCAGTCAAACACAACATCTTCGCCCTTCAGTGGTGCCAGACGGCACAGCAAAAAGTTATTTTTGGTATAAATTTTAGTCCTTGTAAGCCCTTAACAACAGTCATTCTTTATCTTTTCTAAATCAGTTGTGACTACAGTAAGTGATGAGTCTGTTGGTTCACACTCTCTCCGGTTTCGAGTGACAAAGCTTAGCACATGAGTTGTTAACTACCTGTAATGACACCTGGTTGATTAATGCTTCAGTGACACCCAATTTGATCTCATGTCCACTATTAAATCACAGCCATGTGATATAATTTAGTGTTCAGAGATTTTATAAAGGAGGCAAAATTGGTTTTGAAGGCCATTCACATTTTTAAAGGTAAGACTGATTATACAATGCAGGCCTATTTTTCCCTTGGAGTTTTAAGGAATTAATTTTTCACTAACATCTACCAGAAGCTGTATTTTGGCATTTGTGCTTACAAATTAATAAACTTCTTTTGTCTCTGAGTCAGTGGCTTTCAGTGGCTACTTGTCTGGGGGACAGTCTGATTCCAGTACTAGAAAGTTAAGGGCAAGAAAATATAACTGGCTTGGATCCAAAACAGGGAGAGGGATTGGCTATGGCCCCTTGTCCATGTCCTACATCTCTAGTTTGGACAAACGGGCAACTTACAAAAATTGCATTCGTAACTGTGCAGCAGAATTCATATATACACCAAAACATAAAATTTTATTTAGTGAAATGAGAATCCAATAAATGAGTATTACAAACCAAACAAAACACCAAAAATAAGAGTAATGAGTAGTGAACTACTATGAATAACTGCATTCTGCTCACCTCATACAGAATCCAAATTAGAAACCATTACTGCATAGAAGACTTGTTCTCAATAGCAGTTAAGCTTCTTTGAATGGATTCCCTATTGTATAAAAAGAGTGCCAGTCTTTGACTGCCAAAATCAATTAGTCGCATTCATTATGCCTCTATTTATTAATGTTGTACACTTTAGAATGCACGTGCTGATGGAACAAAAGAAAGTTTTGAAATATCAAATATGTGTTATGATTAAAATCAGAGCAAGAGAAGAAATGATCTTTAGTCTCTAACTGGTTACAAAGCCACTGTAAAGATTAGATTAGTGGTGACAGATTTATAATCTTTTCCAAAACGTAATCCTTATAGTTCAGATTTTGCAACAGAAAAAGTATGCAATTGGTTACAGGTTATTGGCTCCAACCGTTATATTCAGGAGAATACTGTGTTTCTGTCTCCTGAAATCTAAATATATGATATAATCTTAACAGATGCAATTTTAATTTGTATTGCACTGTTATAATAAAATGGGGCAACATAAGGCTCTTTACTGATATAGGGTTCAGAGTTAATTCAATGATGCTAAGGATGACTGACTGGTATTAAAAATCAGCAAATAATTAAACCTTACGCTAAAATGAATGAAGAACAATGTTGGCATGCTGGCTGGGTAGATTCTGATGGAATTTACTGTCAAGCTGCCACCCTTAAACTTTCCACATGAAACAAAAACTGCAATTTGTGTCCCTGTAATAAGTAGTGTTATATTCTTCATTTTCCCTCAAGTACTGCAGCACAAAAGTTGACATACACTGTGTCATACGATGCCTACAGTTTCCCCCCACCCCCCAGGAGCAGGGGGCCAGGTAAAAGTGAAGAGTGCATGCATTATTTGTTTTAATGGGAAAAATTATTAATTGCTTTTTGCTATTAAAATTCAAATTTAGAGAGGGATAAGGTAGATACACTACCTTTAGTGTACTCAAACTTTACAACACTTAAAGTTTGAGGGGAAAACCACATACCCATTAAGGCCTGAAATTATAACAGACACTCAACAAATACATTTGTCATGCCTCCCAGGATTAGCTTCTAAAATGCTGCTTGTGGCTCTACCCCAGTCGTCCCTACTTTCCAAAAATTCATTTAGTTCCCTGAGCCTATTTCCACTGCTGACTTTGGCAAGCTATTCTATATTCCATCTACTTACTGTGTTTAAGGAAACTTCCCTTCGAATTGCTAAAATGTGATAGTCTGGTCCAGTCCTCCATTTCAGTCATGACCTCTATGCTTTCAAATTAGTTTCTACTTCAAAAAGCTTACTGGCATCAAACTGACTGCCTTTTAGGAATATTATTCCCTTCTACTAAAACCCCACTTAGCTTTCCTTTCCCCTGAGCTAAACAGACCTGATTTATCAGTCTTCAAATTGCACGCTTAAAGCACTTTTTAGTACCTAAGCACCCAGGTACTGGAGTGATAGACATGACTAAATGCGTTTCAGAGTAGATAAGACAGGAAAGGGAATGTGTAGGAAGCTGACATGCTAAACAAAATTTCAAACATAATCGGAAAGAGAGTTCCTTTACTTCCATTTCCATTCTTAGTAGCAGCGTATCCCATTTACTCCTCAATCTTCCCTCAAGTTTCCGCTGTCTTTTCTGGGCTACACAGTCATCAGAACCAACGTTTGAACATGAACTACGAAGCTTATTCAAGGATGCTGCATGCAATATAATACACTCTTACACAGAAAGTCCCCCACTATTAAGCAGACATCCTGTGTGAATAAAACTCCCAAGGAACTGAAGCCGCACGGTGCTGTCGGCTTACAGCTTTTTATACCATGTAGCTGAAGTGTGCAAACAGGTTTTTACAAAAAAATCTTGTCACAAAATATTCCACACTCTTTCCCAAATTTATCAGAGCCACTAACTTAGCAATAATGCATTACATGCCAGCAAGAATGATAAACCTGAGTGAGTCCTGGAGTGATGCTGTGGGATGTATACCCAATTTTTATTAAAATATGTACATTCCCACAGCTCGATTTCTTCCAGGCCCAGGGCTAGTGGGCCTGTGCTAATTTACATGGCTGATGGAACTCACAGGTTAATCAGAGAGTAGGTGCTGGCTTGATGAGCCCCCAAGGAGGCCTGTATGCAGTCAATTCCTGATTCTTTTCACACATTATTTGACCTATGCATAATACCTCTGACCTGGACACCTCTTCCTCATCACACATTCCATCCCAAGCATGCCTCTTCCAATCCCT